>NC_052342.1:16594777-17227277 GCF_016432855.1 Salvelinus namaycush | reverse complement strand
GTCACTCTCCTCTCCTGCCCCCTCTCCTCTCCTCTCCTGCCCCCTCTCCTCTCCTCTCCCCAGGTGCGCCCTCAGGGGACGACCCACTACTGTTCGGACCTGCTGAGCGATGGGGGCTGTGTGGCCCTCCTGGTGGTCGGGTTCCTCCTGGTTACCCCCCTCCTGGTACTGGCTCTGGCTGCCTACTGCCGTCTGGCGCGTCACCTCCAGCTGGGGCTCTGCTTCATACCTTACTCCAGGGCCGTCTACAAGAACCTGCCCGCTACAAAACACCGTGGCCTGGGAGGGGGTTGCTGTGGAGGCAGCAGGTCTGGAGGGGAGGGAGGCGGGAAGGGAAAGGTCTGGGTGTGAAGGGGGAGAAAGGGGAGGGATTGAGGTTGGAGGAGGGTGCAAGGAGGAGAGAGGGAGGATGGAGGGAAAGAGAGAGGAAGAGGCAGAAAGAGAGAAAGACAAGGGGGTAAGAAAGAGAGAGAGGGAGAAAGGAGGGAGAGAGAGTGGGGGGGAGGAAGGGCGAGCCAAGATTAGAGGAGATGGGATGAGAGGAGGGAGATGGGATAAGAGGAAGGAAATGAAAGGAGGGTAGAATGACGTTAGAGAAGGGAGGAGGAGAAAGAGGACAAAAACTACAGCAGCCAAACTAATATCTGGGAAGACTACAGTATAGGCACCATAGTTTAAAGAACAAAGTAAACCATTCCTCTGGCCTGAGTTCAGTAACCCCCCTCACACCACCACGTTATATGCTATCCCTTTAATGTAAAAGTTGCCTTTAAACCATTGACATATTGTGCAAAAATGTTATAGCAGACAAAAAAGGAGCAGGGATTTTTACACTGTTCTAGAAGTAGAGGCAATAAATCAAGAGCAAGCATCTCAATCACACCACAGACTACGTTTAGTTTATGCAGTGACACACTGGGCATTAATGAAGAATATATCACTGCCATGTGTCCACATTTTATAAAACATTTGAGCATTTAGCAGGACGCTCTTTCCAGAGCAACTGGGGTTAAGTGCCTTGCTCAAAGGTACATAGACACATGTTTCACCTATTAAACACTCTGGGATTTAAACCAGCAACCTTTTACTTACCTGTCCAACGCTCTTAACCACTAGGCTACCTACACCTCTTTAAGATGTCAATAACATTGATTCAAGACAATGTCTTTAAGCATTTATACACCATGAAGGACATTTTGTGTTTAGTATAGTTTGTACATTTAATTTACTACGGTTTATGACTACTACTGTTTTTTGTACATTCCCTTTTGTCAAATATAGCCTATTTGGAATCAATTGGAGTCATTTTTCTTTTATAAAAAAAAAACAGAGTTCATTGTGGTTATGCATTCACACGCACGCACGCACACACACACACGCACACACACGCACACGCACGCAAACACGCACACACACACACACATCATTATGGGTTATACACACTCCTCTCTACAAAGTGGAGGAGAGGTTATTGCATAAGTAAATCACAAGCAGAGCCAGTGAGTACAACTGCTTGGCACGAGGACTTCATAAACACGTCACATAAACTCGCTCCAGCTGGATATTATCACAAGTTTAAATGTGACTAATGTGTATTAGTGTCTGGATCCACCAACATAATATAACTGGGGGAGTAATGACGACGAGGCGAGAGGATACTTGAATGTTATGATATAGTGCCCTCTTGTGCTTTTTCAGTGCATGACACGATGAGTGCAGAAGTGTTCCAGCAATCCTCTTCTGTTTTTGCTTCTATTTTATTTATTTATGTTTGTTTTACGGCCCCTGGTATTCCCAAGCAGTCTCCTGTCCCAGTACTAACCCAGTACTATGGCCACAAGCATATTTTTTTTACCCAGTTTTCTCCCCGAATTGTGACCTACTGTAACGGCTTTCGTTGGTGGAAGGAGAGGAGGACCAAAATGCAGCGTGGTACGTATCCATAATAAATGTTTAATCGAGAATACAAAAAAAGAACAAGAGAATCAAATGAAAACCGATACAGTCCCGAATGGTGCAAACACTGAAACGGAAACAATCACCCACAAAACACAATGAAAAACAGGCTACCTAAATATGGCTCCCAATCAGAGACAACGACTGTCACCTAACTCTGATTGAGAACCATACTAGGCCAAACACATAGAAATATAAATACAGAACAAAACATAGAAAAACAACATAGAATGCCCACCCCAACTCACGCCCTGACCAAACTAAAATAGAGACATAAAAAAGGAACTAAGGTCAGAACGTGACAGTACCCCCCCCCCCACAAAGGTGCGGACTCCGGCCACAAAACCTGGACCTATAGGGGAGGGTCTGGGTGGGAATTTACCGCGGTGGCGGCTCTGGAGCGGGACGTGGACCCCACTCCACCATAGTCTCGGCCCACTTATGTGGCACCTCAGGAGTGGCGACCCTCGCCACCGACCCCGGATTTGAGACCCTAGTAGAGGGCAGCACTGGACTGAGGGGCGCCTCTGGACTGAGGGGCGCTTCTGGCAGCTCCGGACTGGCGGGCGGCTTTGGCAGCTTCGGACTGGAGGGCGGCTTTGGCAGCTCCGGACTGGCGGGCGGCTCTGGCAGCTCCGGACTGGCGGGCGGCTCTGGCAGCTCCGGACTGGCGGGCGGCTCTGGCAGCTCCGGACTGGCGGGCGGCTCTGGCAGCTCCGGACTGGAGGGCAAACCTGGAGGGAGAAGACAGAGAGACAGCCTGGTGCGTGGCGCTGCCACAGGACCCACCAGGCTGGGGAGACCTACAGGAGACCTGGTGCGTGGAGGAGACACCGGAAGGACCGGGCTGTGGAGGAGCACTGGAGCTCTGGTGCGCAGCCTTGGCACCACTCCTCCAGGCTGGATGACCACTTTAGCCCGGACCCTCCAGAGTGCAGGCACAGGTTGAACCGGGCTATGAGTGAGCACTGGAGATCTGGTGCATACCACTCGCACCTCTCCCTTAGGCTCAATGCCCACATTCGCCCGGCACGAGCGGAGCGTAGGCATAGGACGCACTGCACCCTCCCAGCGCCCCGGAGACATAGCACGCAGAGCCGGCGCAGGATACCCTGGGCCGAAACGGCGTACCGGAGACCAAACACGCTGGGCTGGCACAATACGCCCTGGCTGGATGCCCACTCTCACATGGCACTTGCGGGGGGCTGGCCTATAGCGCTCCGGGCTATGAACGCGTACTGGCGACACTGTGCGCTTCACCGCATAACACAGTGCCTGATCAGTAACGCGCTGCTTACGATAAGCACGGGGAGTTGGCTCAGGTCTATTGCCTGACTCCACCATTCTCCCCGTGTGCCCCCCCCAAACAAATGTTTGGGCTGCCTCTCGTACCTGTTGCTCTGCTGTGTTCTTTTCGCCAACTCCATTCTCCTGTATCCCTCCTCGCACTGTTCCAGAGAATCCCAGGCGGGCTCCGGCACTCTCCCTGGGTCGACCGACCACCTCTCTATCTCCTCCCAAGTTGTCTCATAGTCCAGTTTGCACTGCTCCAATTTACCACGCTGCTTGGTCCGGTGTTGGTGGGTGATTCTGTAACGGCTTTCGTTGGTGGAAGGAGAGGAGGACCAAAATGCAGCGTGGTACGTATCCATAATAAATGTTTAATCGAGAATGAATACAAAAAAAGAACAAGAGAATCAAATGAAAACCGATACAGTCCCGAATGGTGCAAACACTGAAACGGAAACAAGAAACAATCACCCACAAAACACAATGAAAAACAGGCTACCTAAATATGGCTCCCAATCAGAGACAACGACTGACACCTGCCTCTGATTGAGAACCATACTAGGCCAAACACATAGAAATATAAATACAGAACAAAACATAGAAAAACAACATAGAATGCCCACCCCAAATCACGCCCTGACCAAACTAAAATAAAGACATAAAAAAGGAACTAAGGTCAGAACGTGACACCTGCCTGGCTGCCTACTTCTTATCACACTGCTCGCTTAACCCAGGTGTCAGCCGGAGTGACGGAGGAAACACTGTTCGACTGACGACCGGAGTCAGCTTGCAGGCACCCGGCCCTGTCACAAGGAGTCGCTAGAACAGTGGTTCCCAACCTTTTTCGTTACTGTACCACCAACTGAATTTTGCTCTACCTGGAGTACCCCTGAAGTACCCCCTCATGTGCATTTTACCAGTAGGACTATGGCCTCATGAATCTTCTCAAGTACCCCCCTTGTGGATAGGCCAAGTACCCCCAGGAGTCCTAGTACCCCTGGTTGGGAACCACTACACTAGAGCACAATGAGCCAAGGAAAACCCCACTGGCCAAACCCTCCCCTACCCCGGACTGCGCTGGGCCATGTGTGCGCCTTCCCATGGGGCTCTCAGTCATGGCCGGTTGTGACAAAGTCTGAGAATCGAACCAAAGGTTGTAGTGCTTTTGACCGCTGGGCCACCCAAGACCATCAGCAATTCTCTTCTGGTTTGAAATAAGCACTGGAGTCAGTTTTCTGACATATGTAATTGTTAAATAGCAATCTAACAAATTACAGTAAGACAAGAACTTAACCACAGACACAATCTTATTGGGGTGCCAGATTCAAAAACTGTTACCACTATTCAATAGCATACAAATATACAACAAACGAGACAATGATTTCACAATATTGTCCACAATCTAGAAATAATATCAATAACAGACTTATACCAGAGTTGTCTGACAGGTCGGCTTCAAAATGACTGTTTTCATTGAAGAAGAAATCAGCGTTTTGACTAGATGGGATACAGCTTTGTCAGATTTGGCTTTTCGTGGCAGGTTAGAGAATTTACGCAGCAGGTTAGGAGAATTAGGTTAGGGTTAGGAAAAGGGTTATGCAGGGCATACACTACACAAGTTCTACAATCTTAACAACTTGGACTTGTCCCAAATCTGTCATTCTGTCCATCCTCAAGCCCAGGACATGGGTGCTCACTGTCACGACTTCAACCGAGGCAGGCTCTCCTTCCCGTTCGGGTGGCGCTCGGCGCTCGTCGTCACCGGCCTACTAGCTGCCACTGACTCTTTTTCCTCCCCCTCCTTATGTGTTTATTTGTATCACCTGGTTTGAGGGAATTGGTAATTAGTGTGGCTTTATTAGTCAGCCAGCCTGTCTGCTTCTTTGTGCGGGATTGTTCGTCTGTTGCTTTGGATTTCGGGAGTGGTTAGTGTATTATGTACTGGGTTTGTCTCCCGTGTTTGTAGACAGGTGTTTATGACACCCAGTAAGTCCGTGTTGGACATTTTGGTTTGCCGGTTGGGAATTAAAAATCACCGTATTGAAGCTCTGCTGTTCCTGCGTCTGATTTCACACCCCCCGACACCTAGGTCGTTACAGAATCCCGCACCCAACAAATGGAGTCAGCAGGAGCAGCAGCTAACCCTCTCCCATCGATGGAGGAACGGGTTCTCCACCACACCACCGTCCTCCATCGGATCGGATCAGCCATGGACCAAATGATGGAGAGAATGGAGCGATGGGAGAGGAGTGGGCTCCTCTCTCCACCTTCGGCTCCCCCCCCCCAGGACTCTCCATCCCCCGGCTCCAGCGCGCTCCGTCTTACGCTCCCGAGGGATTATGATGGAACAGCGGCAGGTTGTCAGGGGTTTTTACTCCAACTGGAGCTATACCTGGCCACTGTTCGCCCCACTCCCTCGGGAGCGGAGAGGGTGAGTGTCCTCGTCTCCTGCCTAACGGGTCGTGCTCTGGAGTGGGCCAACGCAGTCTGGAATGGCCCGGACTCCGCGAAGGAGCACTACCCGGAGTTTACCCGTCGTTTTCGTGCCGTGTTTGACCACCCCACAGACGGCCGAGCGGCGGGTGAGAGACTATTTCATCTCAGGCAGGAGAAGAGGAGCGCACAGGATTTCGCGCTGGAGTTCCGGACCTTGGCCGCGGGATCAGGGTGGAACGACAGGGCCCTTATTGACCACTACCGGTGTAGTCTCCGGGAGGACGTCCGCAGGGAGCTAGCGTGTCGGGACATCGCGCTTTCTCTAGATGAGCTTATTGACATGTCCATCCGACTGGATAATCTGCTGGCTGCCCGCGGGCGTTCGGAGAGGGTCCTGTGCGTTCCACCACCCAGCGCCCCGGCTCCCATCCCGATGGAGTTGGGAGGGGCCGCGCCTAGGGGTACCGGAGGAGGAGGCCCCCCCTGCACCAGCTGTGGTCGGAGAGGACACACGGTCGATCGGTGCTGGGGGGGTCTGTCTGGGAGTCGAGATGTCAGGCGGAACGCTTCTCGATCACCCCAGGTGAGTCAGCACCAAACTCACTCAGAACCCCCTGTTGGTCACATGTTTGTCTCAATTTTTTTCCTTTATTTTTTCCCCTCTTCCCAGCATAGGGCACTAGTCGATTCAGGTGCAGCTGGGAACTTTATGGATCGCGGACTCGCCCTTAAGTTGGGCGTTCCGCTTGTGCCGATAGATTCTCCCTTTCCCGTTCACTCCCTAGATAGCCGGCCATTAGGGTCAGGGGTGGTCAGGGAGGCCACAGTTCCCCTGGACATGGTGACGCAGGGGAATCATAGGGAACGTATCAGTCTATACATTATTGATTCGCCTGCGTTTCCAGTGGTGCTGGGTATTCCCTGGTTGGCCCGGCACAATCCCAATATTTCGTGGAGACAGGGGGTTCTCCAGGGGTGGTCAGAGGAGTGTTCTGGAAGGTGTCTGGGAGTTTCCATTGGTGCCACGTCGGTGGAGAGTCCAGACCAGGGTTCCACGGTGCGCATTCCCCCCGAGTATGCCGATTTGGCAATCGCTTTCTGTAAAAAGAAAGCGACGAAATTACCACCACATCGACCGGGTAGGGATTGTGCGATAGATCTCCAGGTTAACGCTGCGCTTCCTAAGAGTCACGTGTACCCTTTGTCCCAAGAGGAGACGTTGGCTATGGAGACATATGTCACGGAATCTCTGGGACAGGGGTACATTCGGCCCTCCATCTCACCCGTCTCCTCGAGTTTCTTTTTTGTGAAGAAAAAGGAGGGAGGTTTGCGTCCGTGTATTGATTATAGAGGTCTAAATGCCATCACGGTGGGGTTTAGTTACCCACTACCTCTCATCGCTTCGGCGGTGGAATCATTTCACGGAGCGCAGTTCTTTACAAAACTGGACCTCAGGAGCGCGTACAGTCTGGTGCGTATTCGGAAAGGAGACGAGTGGAAAACCGCATTTAGTACCACATCGGGCCACTATGAGTACTGCGTCATGCCGTATGGGTTAAAGAATGCTCCAGCCGTGTTCCAATCCTTTGTAGACGATATTCTCAGGGACCTGCACGGGCAGGGGGTAGTTGTGTATATCGATGACATTCTGATCTACTCAACTACTCACGCCGCGCATGTATCTCTGGTACGCAAAGTGCTTGGCAGACTGCTGGAGCATGACTTATACGTCAAGGCTGAGAAGTGTGTGTTTTCCAAACAAGCCGTCTCCTTCCTGGGTTATCGCATTTCCACCTCAGGGGTGGTGGTGGAGAGTGACCGCATAAAGGCCGTGCGTAATTGGCCGACTCCGACCACGGTAAAAGAGGTGCAGCGGTTTTTGGGTTTTGCCAACTACTACCGGAGATTTATCCGGGGTTTTGGCCAGGTAGCGGCTCCCATTACCTCACTGCTGAGGGGGGGTCCGGTGCGGTTGCGGTGGTCAGCGGCGGCGGACGGAGCTTTCAACAGGTTGAAGGCTCTGTTCACGGATGCTCCCGTGTTGGCGCATCCGGATCCCTCTTTAGCATTCATAGTGGAGGTGGACGCGTCCGAGGCTGGGGTGGGTGCCGTGCTATCACAGCGCTCGGGTACGCCACCAAAACTCCGCCCCTGCGCTTTCTTCTCTAGTAAGCTCAGTGCATCGGAGAGTAACTATGATGTGGGGGATCGGGAGTTGTTAGCGGTGGTCAGGGCTCTGAAGGTGTGGAGACACTGGTTTGAGGGGGCTAAGCACCCTTTTCTCATCTGGACCGACCACCAGAATCTGGAGTATATTCGGGCAGCTCGGAGACTGAACCCACGTCAGGCAAGGTGGGCCATGTTTTTTACCCGGTTTCGGTTCACGTTGTCCTATAGACCCGGCTCCCAAAACGTAAAGGCAGACGCACTGTCCCGCCTTTACGACACGGAGGATAGGACCACTGAACCCACTCCCATCATCCCCGCCTCGAGGCTGATCGCGCCAGTGGTATGGGAGGTGGACTCGGACATCGAGCGGGCGCTACGGGCGGAACCCGCGCCTCCTCAGTGTCCGGCGGGCCGTAAGTACGTACCGCTTGGTGTTCGGGACCGACTGATTCGGTGGGCTCATGTCCTACCCTCCTCGGGTCACCCTGGGGTGACGAGGACAGTGGGGAGCCTTCGGGGGAGGTATTGGTGGCCTACCTTAGCTCGAGACGTTAGGGTTTATGTCTCCTCCTGTTCGGTATGCGCTCAGAGTAAGGCTCCTAGGCACCTTCCTCGAGGGAAGTTGCAACCCCTCCCCGTTCCACAACGGCCATGGTCTCATCTGTCTGTAGACTTCCTGACCGATCTTCCCCCCTCTCAGGGAAACACTACGGTTCTGGTAATTGTGGATCGGTTTTCTAAGTCCTGCCGTCTCCTCCCGTTGCCCGGTATCCCTACTGCCCTACAGACTGCGGAGGCCTTATTCACCCACGTCTTCCGGCACTACGGGGTGCCGGAGGACATCGTTTCTGATCGGGGCCCCCAGTTCACGTCCCGAGTGTGGAGGGCGTTCATGGAACGTCTGGGGGTCACGGTCAGCCTGACTTCCGGTTATCACCCCGAGAGTAATGGGCAGGTGGAGAGAGTGAACCAGGAGGTGGGTAGGTTTCTGCGGTCGTATTGCCAGGACCGGCCAGGGGAGTGGGCGAGATACATTCCCTGGGCTGAGATGGCCCAGAACTCACTACGCCACTCCTCTACTAATGTGTCCCCCTTTCAGTGTGTGTTGGGGTACCAGCCGGTCCTGGCACCATGGCATCCGAGCCAGACCGAGGCTCCTGCGGTGGAGGAGTGGGTACAGCGCTCCAAGGAGACCTGGAGGGCCGTCCAGGAGTCCCTTCAACAAGCTACTAGAAGGCAGAAGAGGAGCGCTGACCGCCACCGCAGTGAGGCCCCCGTGTTTGTACCGGGGGAAAGGGTCTGGCTCTCGACCCGAAACCTACCCCTCCGCTTGCCCTGCCGGAAGCTGGGGCCGCAGTGTGTAGGGCCCTTCAAAGTCCTGAGGAGAATAAACGAGGTGTGTTATCGATTAAAACTCCCTTCCTATTATCGTATTAACCCCTCGTTTCATGTGTCTCTCCTCAGGCCGGTGGTAGCTGGTCCCCTGCAGGACGGTGAGGTACCGGAGGTCCCTCCTCCCCCTCTGGACATCGAGGGGTCCCCGGCGTACACGATACGGGCCATTCTGGACTCGAGACGCCGGGTGAGGGGCCTGCAGTACCTCGTGGACTGGGAGGGGTACGGTCCGGAGGAGAGGTGCTGGGTACCGGTGGAGGACATTTTGGATCCATCTATGTTAAGGGATTTCCATCGCCTCCATCCGGATCGCCCTGCGCCTCGTCCTCCGGGTCGACCTCGAGGCCGGTGTCGGCGCGCTGCGGGAGCCGCGCGTCAGAGGGGGGGTACTGTCACGACTTCAACCGAGGCAGGCTCTCCTTCCCGTTCGGGTGGCGCTCGGCGCTCGTCGTCACCGGCCTACTAGCTGCCACTGACTCTTTTTCCTCCCCCTCCTTATGTGTTTATTTGTATCACCTGGTTTGAGGGAATTGGTAATTAGTGTGGCTTTATTAGTCAGCCAGCCTGTCTGCTTCTTTGTGCGGGATTGTTCGTCTGTTGCTTTGGATTTCGGGAGTGGTTAGTGTATTATGTACTGGGTTTGTCTCCCGTGTTTGTAGACAGGTGTTTATGACACCCAGTAAGTCCGTGTTGGACATTTTGGTTTGCCGGTTGGGAATTAAAAATCACCGTATTGAAGCTCTGCTGTTCCTGCGTCTGATTTCACACCCCCCGACACCTAGGTCGTTACACTCACCAGTGGCGGTCAGTGCCGTTTAAGATGAGGGAGGATGTTCTTTTTTTTTTTCATGACCTTATCTCTATTACAGCATATTAGATGACTGTCATTCATATTCCATTCACCCAGTTCAATGTAACATCTGTATGTTTAGGCTACTACATGATACTCATATTTTCTCTATACCCATCATGAGGTTGCTACAACCTAGCCTATGAATGGCTGCGCTTGGGTAAAGCGCACTGGGTAAACCTGCCAGGTAAGTATTCTGAACAAAAATATAAACGCAACATGCAACAAACAATTTCAAAGATTTGACTGAGTTACAGTTCATATAAGGAAATCAGTCAATTGAGGCCCTAATCTATGGATTTTATATGACTGGGTTTCAAGATATGCATCTGTTGGTCATAGATACCTTTAAAAAAGGTAGGGGTGGATCAGAAAACCAGTCAGTATCTGGTGTGACCACACGTCTCCTTCGTTGTTGTACACGTCAATCCAGAGCATCCCAAACGTGCTCAATTGGTGACATGTCTGGTGAGTATGCGGGCCATGGAAGAACTGGGGTATTTTCTGCTTCCAGGAATTGTGCACAGACCCTTGCGATGTGGGGCCGTACATTATCATGCTGAAACATGAGGTGATGGCGAGGGATGAATGGCACGACAATGGGCCTCAGTATCTCATCACGAGATATATCTATATCTCATATCTTTGTGCATTCAAATTGCCATCGATAGAATGCAATTGTATTCATTGTCGGTAGCTTATGCCTGCCCATACCATAACCCCACCATGGGGCACTCTGTTCACAATGTTGACATCTGCCAACCGCCTGCCCACACACCATACACGTGGTCTCCATTTCCATGAAACATGGAACCAACACTTTACATGTTGTGTTTATATTTTTGTTCAGTATGTTTTGGGTTCCATGTAGAACCCTTTCCAAAAAGGATTCTACATGGAACCCAAAACGGTTCTACATGGAACCCAAAATGGTTCTACCTGGAATCAAAAATGGTTGTACCTGGAACCAAAAAGGGTTCTCCAATGGGTACAGTCGAAGAACCATTTTGGAACTATTTTTTTAAGAGGGTAGTGTAAGTAGATCCAATTGAAATATCACCACCTTTAATAATATAAAATTGTAAAGCAAATCAAATCCTATTTTAACTCGCCCTTGTGCCCTGATTCAACAGAACTGATCCCAGCCATGGAAGTTGCCAGAGCGAGGGGGGACATTGCTTACATCCCCTATGACAGGCTCATTATCCACCCTCCCTCCCAGAAGCCTGGAAGGGATGAGAGAGCCAAGCCTATGGGTCCGTAGCTTCAACCCCGCAGCACACACACCAATTGATTAATGGACTGCTGAATGCATATTTGTTTTACTTGCTTTGTTTGCTCTTTTCCATATTATGTCTATCTCTGATAAGCTACCCAGGAAAGGGCTGAAAATAGCCCATATTAATGTAGCCTTAGAAATAAGGTTCATGAAATCAATAACTTGCTAACATCAGATAACATTCATATATTAGCCTTTTCTGAGACTCGCTTAGATAATTCATTTGATGATACATCAGTAGCAATACAAGGATATAACATTTAAAGAAGAGACAGAAATGCTTATGGGGGAGGTGTTGCTGTATATATTCAGAGCCATATCCCTGTAATGCTTAGAGAAGATCTTATGTCAAGTGTTATTGAAGTGTTGTGGTTGCAGGTTCACTTGAGACATTTAAAGCCTTTTCTTTTGGGGTGTTGCAATAGGCCACCAAGTGCCAACAGTCAGTATCTAAATAATATGTGTAAAATGCTTGATAGTGTATGTGATGTAAACACAGAGGTCTACTTTCTTGGGGACTTGAATATTGACTGGTTTTCATCAAGCTGTCTGCTCAAGAGGATGCTTCTCACTGTAACTATTGCCTGTAATCTGGTTCAGGTTATTAATCAACCTACCAGGGTGTTTACAAACACTACAGGAACAAGATCATCCACATGTAGCAATATATTTTTACTAATGCTGTAGAACTTTGTTCTAAAGCTGTATACGTACCCATTGGATGCAGTGATCACAATATAGTGGCTATATCCAGGAAAGCCAAAGTTCCAACAGCTGGGCCTAAAATAATGTATAAGAGATCATACAAAACATTTTGCTGTGACTCGTATGTGGATGATGTTAAAAATATGTGTTGGTCTGATGTGATTAATGAGGAGCATCCAGACGCTGCACTTGATGAATTTATGAAATTGCTTCTTCCAGTTATTGATAAATATGCACCTGTTAAGAAACTGACTGATAGAACTGTTACAGCGCCATGGATTGATGAGGAATTGAAAAACTGTATGGTTGAAAGAGATGGGGCAAAAGGAGTGGCTAATAAGTCTGGCTACACATCTGACTGGCTGACATACTGCAAATTGAGAAATGATGTGACTAAACTCAACAAATAGAAGAAGAAACTGTATTATGAAGCCAAGATTAATGATATAAGGAATGATGGAAAAAAAACTTTGGAGTACTTTAAATGAAATTATGGGCAGAAAGACAAACTGAACATCTTTCATTGAATCAGATGGCTTATTCATCACAAAACCATTTGATGTTGCCAATTATTTTAATGATTACTTCATTGGCAAAGTGGGCAAACTTAGGCAGGAAATGCCAACAACGAACAGCGAGCCATCGTATTCATGCATTAAAAAAAAAAAAATTAAAAAAGCATTGCAAGTTTGAATTTTGTAAAGTTAGTGTGGGAGAGGTGGGAAAATGATTGTTAGCGATCAATAATGACAAACCTCCTGTCATTGACAACTTAGATGGAAAGCTACTGAGGATGGTAGCTGACTCAATAGCCACTCATGTCTGTCATATCTTTAACCTGAGCCTAGAGGAAAGTCTTTGTCCTCAGTCCTGGAGGGAAGCCAAAGTAATTCCGCTACCCAAGAGTGGTAAAGCGGCCTTTACTGGTTCTAACAGCAGACCTATAAGCTTGCTGCAAGCTTTCAGCAAACTGTTGGAAAAAATTGTCTTTGACCAAATATAATGCTATTGCTCTGTAACCAAATTAACAACAGACTTTCAGCATGCTTATAGAGAAGGAGGGCACTCAACATTCTCGGCACTGACACAAATGACTGATGATTGGTTGAAATAAATTGATAAGAAGATTGTGGGAGCTGTACTGTTCGATTTCAGTACAGCCTTTGACATTACTGACCATAACCTGTTGTTGAAGAAACGTACACTACCGTTCAAAAGTTTGGGGTCACTTAGAAATGTACTTGTTGTTGAAAGAAAAGCACATTTTTTATAATGAGTTCTAATATTCAAATATTTTACCTGTAATGGATCATATGGTAGCAATTTGACAGGAGTTTGAGAGGAACATGACAATGACCAAATCAGGACAAAAGGATAGGCCTTCATGATACTTTTTAGGCCAAACCGTTCAGATCGTTTTTTGGGATGTCTCATGGTCTGACAAACACCGCTCTAGCTCTGCCACCTTTCACCCCAGATGCGGAAGGGCGATATCAGCATATGTGGTGGATTGAGACGCAGCCCATACAAAAAAATATATATCTTTAGCTTAAACACGGATTTTAATGGGAATTTCTTTATTATGTTAATTAGATAAATTGTAGGCTTAGGGGTTAAAAGGATAATAAACATTTTTATAAAAACATACACATAGCCTATACAAAGGGAACTCATAATAAACCTCAGTGTATATCAAATATTTACAAAATACAATTGAAAATACAATTATACATATATATAAAAATACATTTACAATGAAAGGCATATCCCTTTCCATATACATTTTACACATATGATGCCCCACTTATCTAATTCGAATTGCATTTTTTTCCTTCCATTTCTTGTTTCATAAATTGAACCAATCTCGTCGGTGACCACTTGATGGTGTCATTGACCGCGCTACATATGGCCTCTCAAAGTTTTGCCTTGATAAGGGATACTAGTTACTAATTGTAATAGTTTTCCAAATGTTTTAGTTCTAATTTGGCTACCTCTTCATAATCTTTTTTTTATTTATATATCACAAATCTCTTTTTATTTTCTTGTTAACTAATGGGCTAAAGAAAATTCCCATAAAACATAGGGCATTGTTTCAATTGCAAAACCATTGTCCCTGGGACAAAATGTATTCAGGGCCAAATTATGATTTTATAATGTTGAACGAACTCAAAGACGTCTGTGTAAAACAAGCGAATTAAAATAGTTCAGTCTGTTGTCTAAACATTTTAATTGTATCAGTAGCAATTTAACATACAGCATTCTGTGGTTGATGACATGTTCTTTTACTATGCAGACAAGCGTTTTCTCTGCCCATTCAACTTTTTTCTTAAAATGTAAAGGGATAATTTCAGTTTTTGGCATACTACTATCCCACTCCACCATGACCCTTAACCGTAAACACATAGGCAAGGTGAAGTAATGAAGGCAGAATGTCCGCTAAGATAGTCGCCTCACTTTATTTCCACAGTCCCAATCTTTTTTTATCATAAAAAAAAAAAAAAACGAAATTGTTCAGAACTCTACATAAAACGAATGGTTTACCTTGTCAAAAGCCTTTTCATGGTCCACATTTACAGTAATAGCTGGCAGGTGCATCTCGGATGTGTGTTCCTAAATTCAATCTGGAGTGCCAGAGTGCGCTCTGGACGTTCGTAAATTCAGAACATTGTCAGATTGTCTGTTCATATATTCAGACAGTTTCGCTCTCGGAGGTTCCGAGCCACACTGGACGCTCTGGCCGAGGAGTAGGGTTGACCCAACGTTCTGACCGCACAACGGCAAACACCCAAGCTAACTGGCTAAATTTGGCTAGCTACTTCCAGACACAAATGAGAGAACACCTCACTCTAACCATTTTACTCGCCCTAGCAGAGCTCGTTAGGCTGTTGTCATGATATCTAGATCCTTGGTGACTGTAACTGTGCTGCTGGTGTAAGAAATTGTAATAGAGACTGGAAACTAGTAATAACAACATTTCAACATAAGCCATATTTTATACAAAATACACATACTCCTCATTTCTCTTGGACATATGCTGGACTTATTAAGACACCAACTACAGACACACACAATTCCCCTCCCCCATGATAACCACAGACACACACAACACAAGGTTGGAGCTCAAGACAAAGAACTACCTCAGGAACCAATGGAACGTTGACACCAGGCCTGTTCAGGACTACCCAAGACCCAGATCGACCAATCGGAAGGCCAGACTTCCAGATCAACCTACTTTGCTTGTTGTCTATATAAAACTGTACAACTGCTTAAACTACGCTCTCTTCCGACGATTCTATACGAATCAGACAGAAGGAGCCGTGCGGCACGATTTGCCAGATATCCTCACACTGAATAAAACTGTCTTACTAAATACTGTTCCACCCTGTCCAGCCTATTGACTTGGTCTCATTTCTCTAGTAACGAATCATCAACAAAACTTGGTAAGCAGAGGATGGATTAGACACCTTTGAATTCGGTCCATAGAAAGTTGATGAGAGAAAAGACAAGTTTAAAACAGATTCCAGAAGGACGGGTGACCTGGCCATAGGAGATATCGGAGATTCAACTCACCCAGGAAACTGATCTAAGAGCTCGAAAACTATAAGGTGAGCAGAGCCGGTTTAATCAAAATCTGTATATTGTATTATAGCCAATATCTAAATTGAGATCAGAAGTACTGGCGTGTGTATGATTTTCTGTTTAAATTTGTAATAATAAAAAATAAAAAAATATACGTTAAAACAAAGGCATGGTGTGAGGATATCTGCGTTAAAAATCCCATTCCAAGTAGTCTGATAACAGTGAGGAATTAAATGGATTTTGTTTGAATGTATTCCAAGTAGTCTGATAACAGTGAGGAATTAAATGAATTTTGTCTGAATGTATTCCAAGTAGTCTGATAACAGTGAGGAATTAAATGGATTTTGTTTGAATGTATTCCAAGTAGTCTGATACCAGTGAGGAATTAAATGAATTTTGTCTGAAATGTATTCCAAGTAGTCTGATATACCAGTGAGGAATTGATGAAATTATGTGAAATGATTTAAGGTGATATTGTGTGATCAAGTTGGTAATAGCGAACCTGAGCCTACTGGAGTTGGCATTCCAGTAGACAGAAGGCTATGCGTGTTATTCTGAATGTATTCCAAATAGTCTGATGTACCAGTGAGGAATTGATGAAATAAGTTGCATGAGCAGAACCGAGACTAGTCGATAACTAATTTTCGATTAGGAGCGTTGGTAAGAAGTTATTGCTTGAACTAGGTGTATAGGAATTAAACCCAAACTCGCCAAATCAATGTGAGTGATTGAACGTTCCACGAGGCCGATTGCTACTAATTACTGATATCCTAAATTGAGGCTGTGTTGGAAGTGACCGCCGAGAAAATAAGTTTAGGTCGTGGTCCAGTCGCCGCGCTGAAAGTTGACCTGATTTTTCCCTCTCGTGCTGTTGGTAAATCCTTAAGGGTTAGAATTAATTTGACAATTATTTTAGAAGCGCTTGAATTCATTAGTATATTGTTCCCAAAGGAAACTTCTGAAATATTTTGCCAAAGTATTTAATTAATTGAATAAGCGAAAAGCAATAATATTTTTTAATATAAGTACCTAAAATTGTCATTCCAATTATATCAGGAGCGCGTGAATATATTCGTATATTGTTTCAAAAAGATATAGCTGAAATATTGTTGGAAAATGAAAATAATTCATCGAATACACGGTAATAAAATTCTTTGTGCACGCGGGTCGGACACGAGATTGGTGTGTGTTAGAGAGAAAAAATACATCGCTGGTTTCGATCAGTGACGGGCTAAAGTATACAAAGATAATAATAGACCCAGACATAGCTTAACGACAAAATGACCACGACTATCGTCCCCAAACACAAATTCAACGAATATTTAGATCAGAGAATGAAAGACAGAGCAGGCGGGAGATTACATTACAAACCCGTTAAAAGAATTTGGCAAGAAGTGAGGCTAAAATGGGCGCAAGCAGGTTTCCTTAGTGGAGTCGCCCCATCAAAAGGGCAACTCCTCACTATGGAGAAAGAATTGGAGGAAGCAGTGAAGCAAGGGATAGAATGTGAAGTTGATAAGAATAAGAGTCACTTATTTAAAAAGGAAGGAACAAAGCAAAGGGAAAAGGCAGAGGCTGAGATGAAAATAGGATTGTGGGCGATTGAAGAGATCAGAAGGGCACTCCCCTACAGAAAACCTGACATGATGGGGGTGGTCACTGGAGCACCAACTGACACCAAAGAGGGCAGGCCCAACAATAATGATGCCCCACCTACCACCACAGCAACCCCATCGGCCCCCACCCATCTATACCCAGAACTGCCACAGGGAGAGAAAATAACACCACCTCCCTATTCTCAAAATCCAGTCACTCACCTCCCTCAAAACCCTTTTTTGACCCCTGCTGTGGTACAGGCACCGGTGTTTGTGGTGCATGAAGGTCACCTAAAAGGAAGCATGACTTTGGGGATCCAAGAAGGGCAACTCGTGTGTGAAGAGAGGCCTGATCATCGAGACAGGGAGGAAAGGGATAGAGCATACACACAGGGACGTGGGGGGGGTTCGAACTCCGCCTCACTACAGGGACACGGTGAGCCTCTACCAACCTACCCACAAGGACGGGGTGGTGGGTCTCAACCAGGCCCTTTGAAGAGAGAAGACAGAGAGCTGATTCAGTTTTCTTCCACTCCAAACCCAGACTGGTTCAGAAACAGAACACGGGGGGATAGTCAAATAGTCTCTGAAGGGTCATGGTCGCCACCAGGACAATGTTCCTCTGGGGCCTCATTAAGAGGGAACCACAGCAAGGACGATGAAGGTGAGAACAGAACAGGACAAGATGAAGAGGAGGAGGAGCGAGACCTCAGGGAATCAGTGACACTGGCCAAATCTATGATAGAAGGTGCTGAACGTGGAGGGAGCTCGTACCATATAGAAGGGGTAATGATGGGGAAGGTGACGGATTTGGTCGAACCTATTAGACAGTCTGTACGTCTCAGGGAACAGAACAGCAGGGGTGTCTCGTCCAGGGCAGACTGGGATCCCCAACATGGAGGACGGGGAGGGTCGGAGATGCAGATGCCGTTGAGGCCCACTCCAGACGGAGGGCATGAAGAATACCAACCCTGGAAAATAACAGACCTTACCATTTTGATGGAACAATTACCCAGCCTGCATGGGGGTGCCTCTGCATGGCTCCTTCAACTGCAAACACTGACGTCAGGCCTACGGCTCTGTCTAGGTGACATGAGGGCCCTTCTGGCTAGAGCAACAGACCATACCACCATGAGTGCTCTGATAAGAGAGGCAGATCTTGCCACAGCCCCGGCTGCACTGGCCCAGGAAGACTTCCGAGCGGAATTGTGGGCAGTGTTGAGAAGGGCATATCCCACAGAACGAAACCATGCAACCCTTTCATCATTCACCATCAATCCAGGGGAACAACCGGCAGCCTACCTTGACAGAGCAAAAACCACATGGAGAACTGTCCACGAAGAACCATATGACCACACAGCCACCACGGTCAGCATGTGGAAGGAGATGGTGGTGAGCGGAGCTCCAAACGAGGTCTGTACTAAACTCAGGGGCACTGTGGGGTTAATGGCACTTCCCCAGGCTCAGTTCAACTCCCATGTACATCACCACATCACCCAATACAACAAGGATAAGGGAGGGGCTGAAACACAAGTCCAGTCCCTACAGGTACAACTTTTGAAACTGCAACTGAAAGAGGCTCAGAAGGGGGAGAAACCCAAGAAACAGATGGTGGCTGTAGACCAACAAGAAATCTCACAAATTATTGAAAAAACTGTTTCCCAAATGATACAGCAACAACAACTACCCATCTTCACCCAGCAGGGACCACCTATACACCCACCCCAGGAGCAGCCATTCCAACTGCCGTATGCCTACCCGCTTCAGCCATACCCTTCGTCGGAACCACCACTACAACCCTACTACCCACTACCACAATCAAACCATTCACCCACATGGGGACAGCCCCAGAGGTACTCTGGATCTTATGGAAGCTGTCATAATTGTAAACAAGCTGGGCACATGGTGCGACAGTGTCCGCACCCAATAACCCCGGCCCAAAGCCAGTTTCTGGCCAATAGGGGACGAGGATACGCCCCTAGACCAAGAGGGGGAGTCAGGCCAATGATGTATCAACCACGTGCGGCCCTTCAACCCGCATACAATCACCCAAACCCAGACCCTAACCAACAGCCGCCTCCTCCTTTCCAGGGCATGTCAGACGCATATGCCCCATGGTCCTGAAGCTGCCCACCACCACAGAACGAGAATGGGGGTCAGCGTTTTCCACTCCACACCGAACCAACTGTCATGTGTGAGGTGGAGGAAGTGACCCACCAAATGGACCACCGAAGCGTCAAAGGCTCTTGCACTCCTGAAAACAGATCTCTCAGTGGCAGCAGCCTTGACATCACCTGACTACAAAAACAAAATTCCATCTGGATGTTTCTGAAAAGGAAGGATTCACATCATCCATTTTTTTCAGAAACAAGAGGGGGAGAGAAGAGTGTTGATGTATCACTCCTCCAAATTGGACCACATTGAAGTAGGACAAATCACATGCTCCAGGTATGTGGCTGCAGTGGAAAAAGTTATTGAAAAAACAGCCCACCTGGTAATGTGCCATCCATTGGAAATCCACACCCACCATGGGGTTGCAGCATATCTGATGAGCAAAGAATTCACGTTCAGCGCTGAAAGGAAAACGAAAATCCAGAATAAATGCACACAATCACACATCACATTTGTCAACACTGACAAAAACATGGCAGACGCACTCAATGCTGAAGGTCTACCCCACTCCTGTGCAGAAAGAGCTGCACAAGAACTGAAACTGAGACCTGACCTGGGGAACGAACCACTCACCAACCCTGACCTATGGTTATACACAGATGGATGCTGCTATAGAGGAGAAGAAGGGAACATAGCAGCATACACAGTGGTGCAGCAGCTTCCGAATGGATCACACGTGACTTTGGAATCTGCTACCATCCCACAACCTGCATCAGCCCAATTAGCTGAAATCATAGGTTTGACACAAGTACTGGAAAGAGCTGAAGGGAAGACTGAACATCTACACCGACTCAGCTTATGCTCATGGAGCAGTCCATACGAATGGATCACAATGGCTGAGACGCAACTTCACCACCACAGGAAACCTTCCAATCAAACACAAGACACAGATGAAAAAACTGATTAAATCGGTCTCACTACCTGAGAAGGTGGCCATCATGAAGTGTAAAGGACACCAACAACTGAAAAACAGAGTCGGCGAGGGAAATGATGCAGCTGATAAAGCAGCCAAGAAAGCTGGCGGATACACCCCGAGACAAATGGTACTACGGACCCAACCAGCTCGGACTGAGCTCACAAAGCAACACATAAAAGAACTCCAGGCCACAGCAGGACCCTATGAACACTCAGTATGGGGACAGAAAGGGGCCACCAAGGGACCTGATGAACTGTGGAGATGCCATGATGACAGACTAGTGGCCCCAGCAAACCTATGTCCAGAACTAATACGAGAAGCTCATGGGCCCACACACGAAGGCAAACTAAAGACTTTACAGAAGGTGTCCCACATCTGGTGGCACCCCCACATGAAAGACATGACAGATTTGTTTTGTGACGAGTGTAGCATTTGTGGTAGCCACAATCCAAAGAAACCATATCAAACGCCCATGGGTTCATACCCAGTCCCAAATGCTTGTTTTCAGGACATCAGCATAGATTACACAAATATGGGGCAAGACAATGTGACAAATGGAATAAGGTACCTGTTGGTTATGGTAGACAGGTTCTCTAAATGGGTTGAGGCAATACCAACAGCAAGGGAGGATGCAAAATCGGTCATTAAGTGGCTGCAAACCGAACTCATACTAAGGTATGGAGTTCCAAGGCAAATTTGATCCGACAAACGGGTCCCGTTTCAGTAACCAACACCTGAGACAGGTGGAGGAAAGATTGGATATTGTGCACAAGTTTGGGTTAGTGTACAGGCCACAATCTCATAAGTCTCGTGGAACGCGCCAATCAAAGGTATGTGCATGCTGGGTTCACCAAGGGAGGGAGGTCATATGCCCGCCCTTGATGTACAACAAATTGTAATGTCTGATAATTGACGGAACTTTCTGCAGCTCTCTCCACACAGATTCACAAGGTCCAACGGGGAAGCTGACGGGAGATCCGGCACCACTGAAGGTAAAAATTGGTGACTGGGTGGGGTTAAAGTCCACAAGAGAAAGTGGCTAGAACCCAGGTGGACTGGACTGTACGAAGTGAGGGAGGTTACTTCACACTCAGTCCAGGTCAAAGGTAAATCAGGCGCACCTTGGCACCACCTCACACATTGCACTCCAGCCCCAATCCCTTCTAGAACACTGACAGAAGTCAGAGCTGATTTAAACAGCTTAAATTCGATTCCAAATGAAGACATTCCTGACTCAGGTGATGCGGCATCAAACTCCGCCTCCCCTGATAAAGGAACCTCGCCCAGTTAGAGGGATATTTCTCCCTCCCTGGGCAAGGCTAGGGATATCTGGCCCCTTATTTGTGATATTCCTACTGATATTTGGGGTGTCCCTGGGCACTTTCACATGGTTAATAGAATAACTAGAAGGTGAATCACTCGACCTGGGGGCATATCGCACTTGGAGGGTGAGACACACTGACACTGCCGAATGATCACAGAGTTAAGGAGAAGAACCGTTGCTAATAGAGCTCGGGGATCAACTCCTTAATGAAGAATCCCTGACCCCGACCTCTCAACACTGTGTACGTTCATAGAAGTGAAAGAGTTGTTTGATCTCTGGCTGATGATGTGTTCTCTGGGAGAGGGTGGGGTTTTACAGGACTGCTTGTAGTCCTGAGCTGTCTGATTAGGATACGATGGGGATGTTACCTTCGCAGTGCTGCCAGAACCACCACCAGTTCCAACGGACCAGGGTTCAGCCGGCCTCCTCCACCACTTCAAGACCAAGTCCCACGCCATCACCTAAGCTCTCCAATCTGGTACAGATAATAAATATAAAAGACATCTCCGGATGGGAGCATTTCAAAAGCTCTGAGTGGGTTGGCAAGGTTATCAGTGGAGATGAAGGGTCTTGCAGGTGTGGAGGAGAGTGGACTGTTCCCCTGGCTGGGTGGTTGTTTTGGTAAGTACACTGCAATGATGATTACTGGATTTCCGACACTAGTTGTTGTTTTTCATTTCTGTGTTGCTTGTATCATACCTTGTTTGAAGAAGTTTGTTACAGATGTGTAAGGGGCCTCTGGTATGATGCCGTTGCTTGATGCTCCAGTTGGAGAGGCTGATACGAAAACAAGCTTCCGCAGGAGAGTGGGCTGACAGAGGAGGACCCTTGGTTTGCTGTAGATGATGTTGTTGAATGAATAAAAAGTGATGTTTGTCCTCCCTGATGTGAAGGTTTGAAGTTCCCGGGTGGCGACGAGCCCACCTGGTACAGGTTGTATAGAGGGATTGACCTGAGGGTTTAACATATACTCGTTTTTTGGTTTACTAATGAGTGGTTGGCCACTCCAGGTGTAGTTATTGGAGTGGTCTCCTTTTTGGTCCTTGCTCATTTACGACTCAACTTACATTGATGCTATTGGTGTCCCTAGGGGGTGCCAGATGAATATAAACTGGTGGACCAAGTGACAGCTGGGTTTGAATCTTCTGTCTGTTGGTGGTGTACAGTTAGTAAAAATGTGGACAGAATTAATTACATTCATTTTAATGTCCAGAAACTGGGCAATTGGACTCAACAAGGCTTCGAGGCGGTCCATGGACAATTGGCAGCTACGTCCCTGATGGCATTTCAAAATAGAATCGCGGTTGATATGTTATTGGCTGAACGGGGGGGGGTCTGTGCAATGTTTGGTGAACAGTGTTGTACTTTCATTCCCAATAACACAGCTACGGATGGGAGTCTGACTGTAGCATTGGAGGGACTTCGTACCCTTAATGGTAAGATGAAACAGCATTCTGGAGTGGACACTTCTATGTGGGACTCATGGATGGATGCTTTTGGTAAATATAAGACGCTGGTTTCCTCCATCCTAGTATCAATTTCCGTTTTTGCGGCCATTCTTGTACTTTGTGGATGCTGTTGCATTCCATGTGCGCGCACGCTTGCAAGCCGTGTTATAACTGCCGCCATAGACCCTAATCAGGAAAGGGCCCAAATGTTCCCATTGCTTGATGATGGGGAAGCTGGACCTGTCTATCTATTTGAGGACTAAGATACTTTTATGTCACGTCTCTTGTGAGACGTGAAGAGAGGGAATTAAAATTTGTCTTCTGACAAATTTTATCCCTTAGCTTTGTCTTTTTTATACTTTTATGTCACGTCTCTTGTGAGACGTGAAGAGAGGGAATTAAAAATTTGTCTTCTGACAAATTTTATCCTTTAGCTTTGTCTTTTTATATACTTTTATGTCACGTCTCTTGTGAGACGTGAAGAGAGGGATTTGTAAGAAATTGTAATAGAGACTGGAAACTAGTAATAACAACATTTCAACATAAGCCATATTTTATACAAAATATACATACTCCTCATTTCTCTTGGACATATGCTGGACTTATTAAGACACCAACTACAGACACACACAATTCCCCTCCCCCATGATAACCACAGACACACACAACACAAGGTTGGAGCTCAAGACAAAGAACTACCTCAGGAACCAATGGAACGTTGACACCAGGCCTGTTCAGGACTACCCAAGACCCAGATCGACCAATCGGAAGGCCAGACTTCCAGATCAACCTACTTTGCTTGTTGTCTATATAAAACTGTACAACTGCTTAAACTACGCTCTCTTCCGACGATTCTATACGAATCAGACAGAAGGAGCCGTGCGGCACGATTTGCCAGATATCCTCACACTGAATAAAACTGTCTTACTAAATACTGTTCCACCCTGTCCAGCCTATTGACTTGGTCTCATTTCTCTAGTAACGAATCATCAACACTGGCAACAATTTCATTACTTTTTTTGCCGACGTTTACTGACGTAAGGCTCTCCAGAGGGTAGTGAGGTCTGCACAACGCATCACTGGGGGCAAACTGCCTGCCCTCCAGGACACCTACACCACCCGATTTCACAGGAAGGCCATAAAGATCATCAAGAACAACAACCACCCGAGCCACTGCCTGTACTGACCCCGCTATCATCCAGAAGGCGAGGTCAGTACAGGTGCATCAAAGCAGGGACCGAGAGACTGAAAAACAGCTTCTATCTCAAGGCCATCAGACTGTTAAACAGCCATCACTAACACAGAGAGGCTGCTGCCTACATGACTCAACTCCAGCCACTTTAATAATGAAAAATTGAATGTGATAAATGTATCACTAGCCACTTTAAACAATGCCATTTTATATAATGTTTACATACCCTACATTACTCATCTCATATGTATATACTGTACTCTATACCATCTTGCCTATGCCTTTCGGCCATCGCTCATCCATATATTTATGTACATATGTTCCCAAAAGTGTAAATACAATTGTACAGAAAGACCATCTGTTCCAGGTGCTTTGCCTTTCTTCATAGATTTAAGAGCATTTCTAATCTAATATCTACTATTAAAAAACGAATCTTCCCATATGGACGTGAAGTCATCAGAAATCATTGGAGCATGAGCATGGACATGTTTCATAAAAAGCTCATATTCAATCCCATTCAAATTAGATTTATACACATTTTCATAGAAAGAATACACAAAGTTAGAGATTAATTCAGGGTCTTTACACAAGGTATTGTTATTATTTAAGGCAGAAAGAGAGACAGGCAACTGTGGTCATTATAGAAGACCGGAGTGACGCGTGCAGAGTCCACACCTGACAAACACAATCTATGCGGCTCCTCTCGCCCCTGCGGTTTCCCCAGGTGAACCCGGGATAATTTGCATGCGCCACTATATAAATATCAACCAAATTGTATTTCCCTCCCAGATTACCCACGGTCATCTCCCCCATAAAAACCTGTCTGTTTATCATAAAAATAGCATTTAGTTGGTAAGCGTTTCCCTCCTTTCTTTGGGTGTCGATGGTGCAAGTACAATAATTATTCGAAGAAATGTACCTCTCCAATCGATATCTACTATTAAAACCCTGCCCCGTACTGCCGAAAGACTTCCCACTATTTTTAAATCCCTATTCCCCTACAGAATACCAATCCCAGTAGAATGCACCCCGCCAACACCACCTTAACTCTCCCATCAAGAGCATCCTGACTGGTTACATCACAGCTTGGTATGGCAACTGCTCTGCATCCGATTGTAAGACCCTACAGAGGGTAGTGCATACCACAGGAGGTTGGTGGAACCTTGGCTGGAGCTGAATAATGTGTTTGATGCCATTCCATTCCATTAGCTCCATTCCAGACAATATTATGAGCCGTCCTCCCCTCAACAGCCTCCACTGGACTGCGTACGTCCCAGTACATCACTGGGGCCAAGCTTCCTGGCATCCAGGATCTCTATACCAGGCGGTGTCAGAGGAAGGCCCTAAAAATTGTCAAAGACTCCAGCCAAGTCATAGACTGTTCTCTCTGCTAGTGCACGGAAAGCAGTATCGGAGTGCCAAGTTTAGGTCCAAAAGGGTCCTTAACAGCTTCTATCCCCAAACCATACACCTGCTAAAAAGTGAATTAATCAAATGGCTACCCGGACTATTTGCATTGACCCCCGTTTTTACACTGCTGCTACTCACTGTTTATTTACTATGCATAGTCACTTTACACCTACCTACAGTTGAAGTCGGAAGTTTACATACACTTTAGCCAAATACATTAAAACTCAGTTTTTCACAATTTCTGACATTTAATCCCGGTAAGATTCCCTGTTTTAGGTCAGTTAGGATCACCACTTTATTTTAAGAATGTGAAATGTCAGAATAATAGAAGAGTGATTATTTATTTCAGTTTTTATTTCTTTCATCACATTCCCAGTGGGTCAGAAGTTTACATACACTCAATTAGTATTTGGTAACATTGCCTTTAAATTGTTTAACTTGGGTCAAACGTTTCGGGTATCCTTCCACAAGCTTCCCACAATAAGTTGGGTGAATTTTGTCCCATTCCTCCTGACAGAGCTTGTGTAACTGAGTCAGGTTTATAGGCCTCCTTGCTCGCACACACTTTTTCAGTTCTCACACATTTTCTATGGGATTGAGGTCAGGGCTTTGTGATGGCCACTCCAATACCTTGACTTTGTTGTCCTTAAGCCATTTTGCCACAACTTTGGAAGTATGCTTGGGGTCATTGTCCATTTGGAAGACCCATTTGCGACTAAGCTTTAACTTCCTGACTGATGTCTTCAGATGTTGCTTCAATATATCCACATAACTTTCCTGCCTCATGTTGCCATCTATTTTGTGAAGTGCACCAGTCCCTCCTGCAGAAAAACACCCCCAAATCATGATGCTGCCACCCCTGTGCTTCACGGTTGGGATGGTGATCTTCGGCTTGCAAGCTTCCCCTTTTTCCTCCAAACATAACAATGGTTGTTATGGCCAAACAGTTCTATTTTTGTTTCATCAGACCAGAGGACATTTCTACAAAAAGTACGATCTTTGTCCCCATGTGCAGTAACAAACCGTAGTCTGGCTTTTTTATGGCGGTTTTGGAGTAGTGACTTCTTCCTTGATGAGCGGCCTTTCAGGTTATGTCGTTTTACTGTGGATATAGCTCATTTTGTACCTGTTTCCTCCAGCATCTTCACAAGGTCCTTTGCTGTTGTTCTGGGATTGATTTGCACTTTTCGCACCAAAGTACGTTCATCTCTAGGAGACAGAACGCGTCTCCTTCCTGAGCGGTATGACAGCTGCGTGGTTCCATGTTGTTTATACTTGCGTACTATTGTTTGTACAGATGAACGTGGTACCTTCAGGCGTTTGGAAATTGCTCCCAAGGATGAACCAGACTTGTGTAGGTCTAGAATCTTTTGATTTTCCCATGATGTTTGAAGGTAGGCCTTGAAATACATCCACAGGTACACCTCCAATTGACTCAAATGATGTCAATTAGCCTATCAGAAGCTTCTAAAGCCATGACATAATTTCTGGAATTTTCCAATCTGTTTAAAGGCACAGTCAACTTAGTGTATGTACACTTCTGACCCACTGAAACTGTGAAACAGTGAATTATAAGTGAAATAATCTGTCTGTAAACAATTGTTGGAAAAATTACTTGTGTCATGCACAAAGTAGATGTCCTAACAGACTTGCCAAAACTAGAGTTTGTTAACAAGACATTTGTGGAGTGGTTGAAAAATGAGTTTTAATGACTCCAACCTAAGTGTATGTAAACTTCCGACTTCAACTGTACATATTACCTCGACTAACCTGTACCCCAGCACATTGTCTCAGTACTGGTACCCCTGTATATAGCTTCGTTGTTGTTATTGTTAGCTAGAGCCAGTGACACCGGTAGATAGTGTCCTTTGCTAACGCCGGGCGAACACCTGCCCTCACCATCGTTAATAGAACTACGGGAAATTAGAAATGCGCACACTCCACTGGCTTCCAGTTGAAGCTCGCATCCACTACAAGACCATGGTGCTTACCTGCAGAGCAGGAAGAGGAACTGTCCTCCCCACCTTCAGGCTATGCTCAAACCCTACATCCCAAGCTGAGCACTCTGTTCTGCCACCTCGGGTCTCTTGGCCCTGCCACCCCTACGGGAGGACACCTCCCGCTCAGCCCAGTCCAAGCTCTTCTCTGTCCTGGCACCCCAATGGTGGAACCAGCTTCCCCCTGAAGCTAGGACAGCAGAATCCCTGCCCATCTTTCGAAAACATCTGAAACCCTACCTCTTCAGTATCTTAAATAATCCTCCTCCTCACCTCGAACCCCCCCCCCCCCCCCCACTTAACCAGCACTTGCACTTTCTATGCCTGTGATATGTGGTTGTCCCACCTAGTTATCTTAAGATGAATGCACTAACTGTAAGTTGCTCTGGATAAGAGCATCTGCTAAATTACTCAAATGTAAATGTACTCAAGTAGTATTTTACTGGGTGACTTTCACTTTTACATTTTCTTTGAAGGTATCTTTACTTTTACTCAAGTATGACAATTGGGTACTTTTCCCACCATTGCTAAAAAGTGACACTACACATACTAAAGAGGTGTACGGTTAAGGAGAACTCAACATCCAAGGTCCTACTACCACTTCACTGCAAACCGGGCCTAGCCCAATGAAACGCAATTGTACAAACATGCAAATTCACTGCTCACAGGGTCATAATACACGGTTGATCACAGTAGGTTTTAGCCTGATTAATTAACACTCCATTTAGTATGATATGTTACATTTCATATGGTATGTATGAATTTGTGCATGTCCATCACCAATTTCATAGGATATGTTACGAATTGCAATTTGTATTATATGTTACCAATTTGCAAAACGTGCAAAATATGTTATGAATTTTAGCTAGGTGGCTAAGTGGCTAACGTTAGCTAGCTGGCAAATGTTAGCTAAGATCTGCCTTGTGTCAGTTTCTTAAGCAATTAGTTCATGATTTGGTGACTTCCTCCCTCAGCTGTCCCACGGCTTCACCACCGTATTCATCCTGTACTGTTTGTGATTTTAACATGCCTGCACTCACACCTGTCTGATGTCCACTGTCATTCACTGTAACATCACTGTAATATACAGTGAATGTCAGAGAAGGTCAGTGTATTGGATATCCCATATAGGGGCCACACTCAAGACAGCCTTTCCAGCTAAAGGAGAGCTCCCTGGTCCAGACCACAGCTGGATGTAAGTAGAAAGAGTCTCAACATGTGAGAAATGGTCGGCGTTATTATTACCCTGCACTATGACACTCAGTAATAAAGCCATACCACTATCACATCACTGAGAACACTAATCAAACACGTCAATTGATACAACAACCATAAAATGAAAATTCTAAAGGTGACTAGTTTCCATTGATGATGTAACCTGTCAGGCAGATTAAGTTAGTTGGATTCTAGTATTTTAATGTGAATTTTGCTATCTTCTCCTCTGTGTCGTCGTTAGTGTGCTTGTGCTTTCCCCTACACATCCCTGTGAGATTAATCAGCCTCCGTTCAGTGAGGGAGAGACAGAATCCCCCGGCCAGTCCACCAACTCCCCTCTCTGTGTTAACAAACCATAAATGTCACTGATACCAACAGCCAGAGTACACACATGGGCAGGTATCAAAGGGCAATTCTAGAATTGACTCCTGATTTAGTTCTGTTCTGTTTAGTTCCATTCCACAGGCCGGCAAGGGACCTGTGTTCCGCTTCCAGTGGTCTACACCAAGAACTGAAGGGCTGAAGAGAAAGAGACGATTTATTGTCCAGCACAGTGGAATATACTGGACACAGTGGCTCCTGAGACCAACAACAGCCCCGTCATCTCAGCCTCTTCTTCCCTTCTTCCTCCTGCTGTGTGTGTCAGTCTGTCTTGATCGTGAAGTCTTTTCCCCTCCTCTTTTCTATCTACCATCTCTTCTTCAGTCTGGGTCTACTTTCCACTGTCTCTGTCATACCCTACCTGCAGTATCACTGAGCTATCTGGTGACGGAGTAAAGACAGTATGTGTTGCACGGGGAAGTGTTCTCGTCTGGTGGGCCTGATCCTGTTGCCCTCGGCGTTCGCCTGCATCATCTCCAACATCCTCCTGTTCTTCCCCGACGGAAAGCAGCAGGACAGCAGTCATGTCTCCCTGCAGGTCTGGCTCATGGGTGGCCTCATCGGAGGGGGAATATTCGTGAGTATATTGACTGAGCATAGATGGACACCTTGTACTACTCATTCACCTGTACGCTCATGGAGTAAAAAAGGTTCTACAGAGGGTTCGTTCTACATGGGACCCAAAAGGGTTTGACCTGGAATCCAAAAGGGTTCTTCAATGGGTTCTCACATTGGGACAGCCGACGAACACGTTTGGAACCCTTTTTTCTGAGAGTGTACAAAGACGACAGGGCTATAGCTGTCGTCTTGGGACAGGTCTCCCTTGTAAAAGACATGGAAACACCTGTGTAATAATGTATACATCTTTGGCTGGATCAAGGCATTTCCAGAATGTTTATATTCAGTAATAGAAGTACAATTTTGGAAGGATTTGGTATGAATAAAGATGAAAGATTATGGCAGAAAAGGAGGAAGAGGTTCCCGTTTCTACTGTATTATCACCAATGGAGAGTAACTGATTAATGGTTGACTAATTACAGTGGGGAACCTATTGTACTTCCCCCACTCTATTTGTCCTCCACTCCCAGGATGCATTCATTGTGATATCAAAAGCATACCTCTCTCAAACACTACACTGAACAGAGCCACACTTGCACCAGTTCGGCAAAGGGAAGTACATGCCAGTAGTGGGAAACAGATAGATAGTCAGTTTCCATCATCACTTTTGATATGCCATGGCCAACAAATCTTTGGTCAGGATACTACCATGTTGCAGCTATCAGAATATCCACTTTGATAGCCTTGTCAGTGGAAACTATGCAATCTGTTTTATGTACCCTGTGATATAATAGTGATGATGTGATGATAAGGACGTTTCGGGGCCGATAACAGGGTGTGTCTTTATTAACAGTGTATTCATTATTACCTGGAGGAAATGTGAACAGCTCTAGTGGTTCAAGCCAACCCACTGCTGTTCTGTACAGTATGTTAGCACTCCCCCTTACTCCCAGTCCCATCCATCCCAGTCAGTTCTGCCCTTTGGAACGAGAGAAGGAAAATGGATACAGGATTGACAAATATTTGCGTAGAAGATAAGAGGACTCGCGTGCACTACATTCACAAACACAAATATGCACGCGCATTCACGACACGCACACGTGCACACACTCACACACATACTGGAACGTGAGCAAAGAGCTCAAGAACTACCCATACAATCAAGTGTTTTTTTTCACAGCAATATTTTCTCTGTGTTTTAGTGCATGTTGTGATAGTTGAAGTATGATGATGATATACAGCTTAGTAGAGTTCAAGTTATTCTGTCTGTCTGTGTTCTTTTCAGATGCTGTGCCCCAGCTGTTCGGCTATCAGGGCCGGGGGTAAGGGTTGCTGCGGAAATGGTTGCTGCGGAAACCGTTGCAGAGTGAGTAGGGTTTCCAATAGATAGCACAGCCACAAAGTCAAATTGGCTATATTGTCAAATTTCATGATTTTTTGGGATTGCTTTTTGGTCTTAATTTAAGGTTAGGGTTACGCATAAGGTTATCAGTGTGGAGCAGCTCGGAAGAAGAAAAAAAAGTGAAACTCAGGAAATTGATGTGAGTGAAGGAGAGGTAGAAAAGGAGGATATTAAGTATGTGTGTGTGTCTCCAACAGATGCTGAACTCTGTCTTCTCGGCTGCTTTTGGTTTGGTCGGAGCGATCTACTGCACCAGTGTCTCTTCAGCGGGACTGGCCATTGGACCTAAATGTCAGGTTGCTAGTGGAAAATGGGAATACCCCTTTGAGGACCTACCAGGGTGAGTCTCTTTCTTTCGCTCTCTCCCTCCCTCCATCCCTCTCTTAAAGTGGGTATTAACTGCAATATTGACAACAGCCAGTTGATAGCAGAATAGACTAGTGGGTAAGTAGCAGACACCTCAACCCTCAACCCAGATCAAAATCAAATCAAATTGTATTGGTCACATACACATGTTTAGCAGATGTTATTGTGGGTGTAGTGACAGCAGTGACGGTTCTAGCCTGTATGGCTCCCTTGGCGAACCCCCCTTTAGCATTTCGTAGTGTGACTGATTTTACTAATTGCATTAGTACTGTACAAAGTTAGAGGTGCGCTATTTGATAGATTCCCCCACTCCCTCTACCTCGGGCTTCCAGTGGGGAGACCTGAAGTCAACCTACCCCTACCCCCCTCCCCATCTCGTACTTCTGAGTGGAAGACGTTCCCAGGCAGTAGCCTGCCTAGCTCACAAACTAGAATCAGGGCGCCCACTCCGACAAGGTTAATTGACCCACAGTTTTGGTGTCGCCTATACCTAAATCCGCCACTGAGTGACAGAGCATTTACCCCAAGACCAATGCAGTGAGATCATTGTAAAGCTTTTGGACATGTTTCAAGTGTTTGCAGAAGGGAGGAGCCGAGATGTCCAAGTTGTGGGAAAGATCATATTATGTGCTATAAAAGTGATGAAAATGTGGCATGTTGCAATTGTGGTGGGAACCATGAAGCCACGTCTTTCGAATGCCCCACATTGGATTTTCTTTTCACCTTGTTTTGGTTTCAACCCGTCCAGTTGGTGGCGGCAATACATCTTTTTGGGATGTAGCCGTCATAAAACCCACAGAAGAAGAAGAACTTCCTGTTTGAGTTTCTGCCTATAGCTAGGGAGGATCAAAATGGAATCGTGGTCAGATTTGCAGAGGGAGTGTAACGGCTTTCCTCCTCCTCTTCATCCGAAGAGGAGGAGCAGGGATTGAACCAAAATGCAGCGTTGTGTGATGACATATTATTTATTAAACAAAACAGAAAACACGACGAACACGAAACACTTGAGAATTTACAAAATAACAAACGCAGTCAACAGACCTGGACACGAACTTACATATAACGTGAAGAACGCAATAACAGGAAAACTGACTACATAAAACGAACGAACAAACAAAACCGAAAACAGTCCCGTGTGGCATAACATACACTTACACAGACACAGGAGACAACCACCCACAACAAACAGTGTGAAAACACCTACCTTAATATGACTCTGAATCAGAGGAAATGAAAACCACCTGCCTCTAATTGAGAGCCATATCAGGTCACCCTTTAAACCAACATAGAAACAGAAAACATAGACTGCCCACCCAAACTCACGTCCTGACCAACTAACACATACAAAAACTAACAGAAAACAGGTCAGGAACGTGACAGGGAGAGAGGAAAAATCTGAGTAGCAGTGGTCTAATGTTTTCGTAGAGCGAATGCTACAGTCAAGGTCTTGGTAGAACTTCGGTAGCGTTTTCCTCAAATTTGCTTTGTTAAAATCCCCAGCTACAATAAATGCAGCCTCAGGATATGTGGTTTCCAGTTTGCATACAGTCCAGTGAAGTTCTTTGAGGGCCGTCGTGGTATTGGCTTGAGGGGGAGTATACACAGCTGTGACTATAACCTAAGAGAATTCTCTTGGGAGGTAATACGGTCGGCATTTGATTGTGAGGTATTCTAGGTCGGGTGAACAAAAGGACATGAGTTCCTGTATGTTATCACAATCACACCATGAGTAGTTAATCATGAAACATACACATCCACCTTGCTTATTCCCGGAGAGTTCTTTATTCGTGTCTGCGCAATGTACTGAGAACCCAGCTGGCTGCATGGACAAAGACAGTATATCCCAGGAAAGCCATGTTTCCGTGAAACAGAGTATGATACAATCCCTGATGTCTCTCAGGAAGGAGATTCTCGCCCTGAGCTTTTCTACTTTATTATCCAGAGACTGAACATTAGTGAGTAATATACTCGGAAGCGGGGGATGATGTGCGCGCCTCCTGAGTCGGACTAGAAGTCCACTCCGAATACTTCTTCTCCGCAGGCATGTTTTGGATCAGCCTCTGGAATCAGTTCAATTGCCCTGGAGGGTACGAACAAAGGATCCATATCAGGAAAGTCATATTCCCGGTCGTAATGCTGGTGAGTTACCGCCGCTTTGATATCCAAAAGTTATTTCTGGCAATATTTAAAAACACAACATTTGCTGGGCTAATAATGTAAGAAATAACACACAAAAAAAACAAAATACTGCAAAGTTGCTTAGGAGCTAGAAGCAGAGCTGCCCTATCTGTCGGCGCCATCTTGCCCTCACCCAGCGTGATGGAGAAGAGGACCAGGTGCCACAGGGCCACATTGACAGGGGTCACACACAGGTCTCACAGGGAGTGGTCAAACAGAGTCAGTCGGGGAGCACTAGGGCTCTGAATGTTTCTTGACCACCTCAACTAAACCAGGCCCAGGCCCGTCGTTTGTCCTGGTCAGGTCACATAGTTAATAACATATCAAACAGCTAAATGGCATCATGACAGAGTTGCAACACGTTTATGGTAGAAATAATAAACAGAAGGATGTTGGCGTTTCTGTGGTGTACATGCACGGTCAGTCAGAGTCAAAGATAATGCTGTGGTTGAAGGGAATCACGTTTGACAGCTGATTACTGAATACATGATAATGACAGATGTCTGCATTGTTTTAATTAACCTGTCCTCCCTTTTGCTACTTACTGAATAATATCTCTCTTCTCTGGCCATCTTTTCAACTTCTCCTCTCTTCACTGAACCTGCCTCTTAATCTTTACTTTCCCTCAATACTTTACTTTCTCCCCTCTGTTCATAATGTATCTATGTAAAACACATTGGACTACATCATTGCTCTAACCTTCCTTTGCATTTCCTCTCTACTCTCCCTCTCTTCCCTCTTATCCCTAAACCACTCTCATCCATCCCTGTCCCTTTTCACCCCTTCCTTCCTCCCTCCCCCCATCCCCCTCTCCCCCTTCCCCCTCCTCTATAGTGGGAACAGCAGTTACCTGTTTGACCACTCCCTGTGGGACCTGTGTGTGATCCCTGCCAATGCGGCCCTGTGGCACCTGGTCCTCTTCTCCATCACGCTGGGCCTGGGGGGCCTGCAACTCATCCTCTGTGGCATCCAGGTCAGAGAATTGAATAGAACACATAGGCTATGTCCCAAATGGTACCCTATTCCCTATATACTAGTGCACTACTTTTGACCAGAACTCTATGGGCCCTGGTCACAAGTAGTGCACTATAAAGGGAATAAGGTGCATTTTGGGGCATAGACATACTGTCATAATGATGCATGTAATTTTTGCTCCTTTGCACCCCAGCATCTCTACTCGTACACTCACCTTCTGCACATCTATCACTCCAGTGTTTAACTGTTATATTTAATTATTTTGCCACTATGGCCTATTTATTGCCTTACCTCCGGTGTTCTACCTCATTTGCACACACTGTATATAGACTTTTTTTCGACTGTATTATTGACTGTATGTTTGTTTATTCCATGTGTAACTCTGTGTTGTTGTTTGTGCATCACTGCTTTGCTTTATCTTGGCCAGGTCGCAGTTGTAAATGAGAACTTGTTCTCAACTAGCCTACCTGGTTAAATAAAGGTGAAATAAATAAAATAAAATAAAAAATGTAATGTATCACTGTGGCGTGGTCAACTCCAGGTGGTCAACGGCTGCATTGGCTGCTTCTGTGGGGACTGCCGTGATGACAAGGAGGTAATTCAACAAATTCATCTGATTATCAATTGATTTGAAATGATTGTTGATTCATTAGAAGTAATTATATTATATGGCTGACCCAGTGTTTCTGCAGAAGTAATAATGCTGCTGTAACATTTGACAGTTAAGTAGAGGAGTGTTGAGTTTTTGTTCTGAAGTAAAATAATGCCATTTATAAGAAATGTAACATTTACAGTATAGCACAACATGTCTGAATAGTTGGGTAAGGGTCATGTGAAAACATTACACAGAAACCACTCTAACAAGCATACATGAAAGGTTACTATTACCTGAGTAGCATCTGATGACCCAACATAGGTAGCCTAGTGGTTAGAGCGTTGGGCCAGTAAATGAAAGGTTGCTAGATCAAATCCCAGAGCTGACAAGGTAAAAATCTATCATTCTGCCTCTGAACAAGGCAGTTAACCCACTGTTCCTAGGCTTTCATTGTAAATAAGAATGTGTTCTTAACTGACTTGCCTAGTTAAATAAAGATAAAAAATAAGCCTAATTTGATTGAAATCCAGGCTAAAATGAATAAATCAATGGGTGGTTCAAGATTAAGCTGAGATGTAGTTGCTGAGTGAACATACAGTAAGAGTAGGCCCTGTACGTGATCGTGTTGTGTACCTTTATTCACTCACCTCCCTCTCCCTTGCATCCCAAATGGCTCCCTATTCCTTATATAGTGCACTATTTTTGACCAGAGTCTATGGCGCCCTAGGGAATAGGATGCCATTTCGGACACTTGCATATATATTCATATCCGTTGACTCGTGTTGAATCACTGTGTCAAATCAGTGATGTATAAAATATCAAACATTAACGATGATAACAAGATCTGAATGACTCTTCTTCCAGAAACCATAAAACCCTGAATCTGAGGTTGCCTTTTTAAGAAGGGATTATGAACACATGCATAATTGTTTCTGTTTTATTTTTGCAGGATGATGGTGGATTGTGAGATGGAGAGAGAGAAGAAGTAGAGAGGACTGCCCTGCAATGCCACAGCCTATGTTCATGACAACTAGTGCTGAGCGATTAGTGCTTTTTCAGGTCGGTTCAGTTTCGGTTCGATTATAAAAAATGATCACGTTTTTTGATTTTGCGTTCGATTATACAATACACTATACGTTATGTGTGTTGAACAACACAGAATCAAACAATGAATAGAAGTCCCATGATGGTAGTGACTGTCCATTACTGCTTATCACTTATTAACTATAATTTATTCACTTTAATAAAATATTTCAGTTGTTGTGTATATTACATTTGTTTTATTGATGACTTTATTATTTCATTCCAAGTCATCGTCTCTGTAGAGCTGCTGCCTGTGCTGTCTGACAAAATCACTATTTGAGTAGTTCTTCAAAGTAAAGAAGGCATACTTTTATGACTGCTGAATACCAACTATCATACTTAGATCATGTATTTTCAGGCTCGCGAAGCAACTGCTTTCTATCCCTCTCGATAGCACGCACGTTCTCTTCTTTGTCTCCCAGTCTTCGTGTCTTGCTCCGCACAGACCGGACAAGTTTAAGCAGGCACGCAATGGATTATGGTCATTGTAATTAATTAAGACGTTTTCTGCGCTAAACTATGTAGAATATTGGCCTGTTGAAAACTACAACTCCCTACTACATCGCACAGTTCAGGCTTGATCTGATTTATCTCTACAGAAACTGCACATTGAGCTCACAGAAAAAACGCGAACTAAATGGAATTCAAATCATTTAACCGACGTCGTACTACTGATGACATACCAGCACCAGGACTGCCAATCACTTACTACACAACTTACTACACAACTACACAACTTTTTTATTTTTTACTTCCTATCTGCCAGAAGCTTTCCCTTTTGTGTTTGAAGCATATTGTCTACTTTTGATATGTTCAAATCAATCCAATGTGCCATATCAATCATAGTCATTGTAGTTCTTTAATCTCAAAACTGCCATGCCATAGTTGTAACTCTTGCTTCTGTTTCATGTGTTGCCCATGGAAACATCATACAGTAGTCAGTTTCTCAAGTTATTTTCCATTCTTTATTTAATTTCTTTTATTAAGCAACAATTTCTTTCACATGATATTTTGTATATTTTTTGTATAATCACATAAGTCAAAACAATACAAATAAGCAATAAAACTTTTGGGAAATTAGACATGTTTTTCTGTTATTGATCAAGTAGTCATTGGTCAAGTAGCCTATGAAGTCTTAATGATCTGGGTTCTGGTAATTCAATACTGGCCAACAGTTAATGAAGAAGGCAGACAACTGAGAAGTTCACATGTATCAAAGCCCTAACCCAACTTAACCCAGAGTTACATAATGGAAAGCAATGAAGAATCCCTTGATTAAGCACAAAAACTGTACATCCGGTAAACTCAATAGGAATGATTCACTTTAATAACTGTGATACGTAAGCAGAATCACTGGTCTGTTAAACCTGTAAATAACTGACATCAAGTTTTTGCAAGGCTGTCAGAAGCATAGGGAGAGGAAGAGACTGATAGATAGAGAGGAGGGATAAAGAGAGGAGATAGCTTTCATTAGTTGTGTTAGACACAGGCAGCCAGCTCAGAACTAACAGAAGTGTGCATCAGGGGCAGGTGAGAGGTCACAGTGAGCCCTGTGGTGACCGTAAGACATACAGATGGAAAACCTGATGTCTGGGGCTGGAGTGGACTGGAGTGAGTTGCTGCTTTCGTGTAGTAGTAGAACAAGATCAGTTTAAGCTCATAATCTTTTGTTGCCACCGAGCAGCTTTGTGGTAATTGTTACCTAACTTTCCAGATAAACACCCTTACTAGCACTAGAAGGGGATAAATATAGATTCTTTCCTCAAGAGGAAAACAAGCTGAAAACAAGCTGAAAGAGAGCGAGAAAAACAGAGAGGCTGTTGTATGACGGAGGAATACTGCACATAAGAAAAGTCCATTGGGATACCTAGTCAGTTGTACAACTGAAATGTGTCTTCCGCATTTAATCCAACCCCTCTGAATCAGAGAGGTGCGGGGGACTGCCATAATCGACATCCACGTCTTCGGCGACCGGGGAACAGTGGGTTAACTGCCTTGCTCAGGGGCAGAAGGACAGATCTTTACCTTGTCAGCTCAGGGATTCGATCCAGCAACCTTTCGGTTACTGGCCCAACGCTCTAAACACTAGGCTACCTGCCAGGCTCCTATGTCAGGTAGCTCTGTTATAAAATAAGACTAGGCAGGACAACGTGTGTGGGGGGGAGAGAATGAAGGGAAATGGAAAAACAGAGAAAGAGTTTACAGAGACAAAAAGGGAAAGAGAGATGGAAAGGGGCATTCTTTGACTGCCACTTCTCATGTGACTTACACACAAACAGAATGAGGCTGAATAAGAGAAAGCCAAGAAAGCTAAAAGAGGACACGAGCTGAAGATGAGAGGGCGAGAGAGGAAGATAGAGAGGAAATGGACAAACAATTAGAAGGCATTGGCCAGTTTGGTAAGTCGATTATGAAGCCAAGACTTCTTGTGATTTATACGCATGCAAGGAGCCCTTATTTACCCATTATTTGGCACTCAACCCCTTATGACCCGAAAACATCTGCCCTACTCCCCTTCTCAATCCCCCCACAGGGCCCTGACCCCGTCTGGCACAAAGAGGCAGACAGAGACATATCAGAACCAATTATTTCAACCAAAAAGGGTTATTCGGCTGTCCCCATAGGAGAACCCTTTGAAGAACCCCTTTTGATTCAAGGAATAACCTTTTTGGGTTCCATGTAGAACCCTCTCCACAGAAGGTTCTACATGGAACCCAAAATAGTTATACCTGGATCGAAAAGAGTTCACCTAGAACCAAAAAGGGTTCTCCTATGGGGACAACTGCAGAACCCTTTTGGAACCTTCTTCTCTAAGAGTGCACTCCCTCTAGACTCTGATTCCCCATCTGGACTGAGGAGACAGAATGGAACAGAGCAAAACAGAACACAACTGGTTTCAACTGGTCACAACAGCTTATACACAACTCAAAAGTTTTACAACACCTACTCATTCAAGGGTTTTTCTTTATTTTTACTATTTTCTACATCGTAGAATAATAGTGAAGACATCAAAACTATGAAATAACACAAGGAATCATGTAGTAACCAATAAAGTGTTAAACAAATGAAAATATATTTTATATTTGAGATTCCTCAAATAGCCACCCTTGCCTTGATGACAGCTTTGCACACTCTTGGCATTCTCTCAACCAGCTTTACCTGGAATGCTTTTCCAACAGTCTTGAAGGAGTTCCCACATGTGCTAAGCACTTGCTGGCTGCTTTTCCTTCACTCTGCGGTCTGACCCATCCCAAACCATCTCAATTTGGACGAGGTCGGGGGATTGTGGAGGCCAGGTCATCTGATGCAGCACTCCATCACTCTCCTTCTTGGTCAAATAGCCCTTACACAACCTGAAGGTGTGTTGGGTCATTGTCCTGTTGAAAAACAAATGATAGTCCCACTAAGCCTAAACCAGATGGGATGACGTATTGCTGCAGAATGCTGTGGTAGCCATGCTGGTTAAGTGGACCTTGAATTCTAAATAAATCACAGACAGTGTCACCAGCAAAGCACCCCACACCATAACACCTCCTCCTCCATGCTTTACGGTGGGAAATACACATGCAGAGATCATCCGTTCACCCACACCGTGTAACACAAAGACACGGCGGTTGGAACCAAAGATCTCAAATTTGGACTCCAGACCAAAGGACAGATTTCCACCGGTCTAATGTCCATTGCTCGTGTTTCTTGGCCCAAGTAAGTCTCTTCTTCTTATTGGTGTCCTTCAGTAGTGGTTTCTTTGCAGCAATTCTACCATGAAGTCCTGATTCACGCAGTCTCCTCTGAACAGTTGATGTTGAGATGTGTCTGTTATTTGAACTCCGTGAAGCATTTATTTGGGCTGCAATTTCTGAGGTCTTCCATTCCTGTGGCGGTCCTCATGAGAGCCAGTTTCATCATAGCGCTTGATGGTTTTTGCGACTGCACTTGAAACTTTCAAAGTTCTTGAAATTTTCCGTACTGACTGTCCTTCATGTCTTAAAGTAATGATGGACTATCGTTTCTCTTTGCTTATTTGAGCTGTTCTTGCTACAATATGGACTTGGTCTTTTACAAATAGGGCTATCTTCTGTATACCAACCCTACCATGTCACAACACAACTGATTGGCTCAAACACATTAAGAAGGAAAGAAATTCCACAAAATAACTTTTAAGAAGGCACACCTGTTAATTGAAATGCATTCCAAGTGACTACCTCATGAAGCTGGTTGAGAGAATGCCAAGAGTGTGCAAAGCTGTCATCAAGGAAAAGGGTGACTATTTGAAGAATCTCAAATATAAAATATATTTGATTTGTTTAACACTTTTTTGGTTACTATATGATTCCATATGTGTTATTTCATAGTTTTGATGTCTTCACTATTATTCTACAATGTAGAAAATAGTAAAAATAAAGAAAAACCCTTGAATGAGTAGGTGTTCTAAAACTTTTGACCGGTAGTGTACATAAATCCTACATAAATCATAGAGTGCATTCGGAAAGTATTCAGACATCTTCCCTTTTTCCACATTTTGTTAAGTTACAGCCTTATTCTAAAATGGATTAAATAAAACATTTTTCTCATCAATCTACACACAATACCCCATAATGACAAAGCAAAAACAGTTTTTTAGATTTTTTCCACATTTATTAAAATTAAAAAACAGAAATAACGTATTTACATAATTATTCAAACCATTTGCGATGAGACTCGAAATTGAGCTCAGGTGCATCCTGTTTCCATTGATCATCCTTGAGATGTTTCTACAACTTGATTGGAGTCCACCTGTGGTAAATTCAATTGGTTGGACATGATTTGGAAAGGCACAAACCTGTCTATATAAGGTCCCACAGTTGACAGTGCATCTCAGAGCAAAAACCAAACCATGAGGTCGAAGGAATTGTCCGTAGAGCTCCGGGACAGGATTGTGTTGAGGCACGGCACTGAGGAAGGGTACCAAAACATTTCTGTAGCATTGAAGGTCCCCAAGAAGAAAATGGAAGAAGTTTGGAACCACCAAGAACCCAATGGTCACTCTGACAGAGCTCCAGAGTTCCTCTGTGGAGATGGGAGAACCTTCCAGAACACAACCATCTCTGCACTCTACCAATCAGGCCTTTAGGGTAGAGTGGCCAGACGAAAGCGACTTCTCAGTAAGGCACATGATAACCCGCTTGGAGTTTGCCAAAAGGCACCTGAAGACTCTCAGACCATGAGAAACAAGATTATCTGGTCTGATGAAACCAAGATTGAACTCTTTGGCCTGAATGCCAAGCGTCACGTCTGGAGGAAACCTAGCACCATCCCTACTTTGAAGCATGGTGGTGGCAACATCATGCTGTGGGGATGTTTTTCAGCAGGAGGGGCTGGGAGACTAGTCAGGATCGAGGAAAGATGAATGGAGCAAAGTAAAGAGAGATCCTTGATGAAAACCTGCTTTAGAGTGCTCTGGACCTCAGAATGGGGCAAAGGTTCACCTTCCAACATGACAATGACCCTGAGCCCACAGCCAAGACAACGCAGGAGTGGCTTTGGGACAAGTCTCTGAATGTGCTTGAGTGGCCCTGCTAAAGCTTGGACTTAAACCCAATCGAACATCTCTGGAGAGACCTGAAAATAGCTGTGCAGCAATGCTCCCCATCCAACCTGACAGAGCTTGAGAGGATCTGTAGAGAAGAATGGGAGTAACTCTCCAAATACAGGTGTGCCAAGCGTGTAGCGTCATACCCAAGATGACTCGATGCTGTAATTACTGCCAAAGGTGCTTCAACTATGTACTGAGTAAAGGGTCTGAATACTTATCTAAATGTGATATTTCTGTTTTTTGTTTTAAATAAATAAACAGTTTTTTCTTTGTCATTATGGGGTATTGTGTGTATATGGATGAGGGAAAAAAATATTGAATCCATTTTAGAATAAGGCTGTAACGTAACATAATGTGGAAAAAGTCAAGGGGTCTGAATACTTTCCAAATGCACTGTGTATAGGCTATTCTTGTTCAGAATAACAGCAAATGACAGAATGTTATTCTGCTATTCTTTCAACTGTCTTCCTTTCCCTCGTTTCCTTTTTCCTTGTCTTCTTTCCTTCCCCAGGGATACTATGATGCCAGCAGTCAGCAGATCAGCCACCAAAGAGCTGGTTTGAAACAACAGACCTGGTGCCCAGACCACGTCTGCTGTGGGCTGCTGTACCCAGACACACTAACTCTGACTAAGCATTGACCACCTCTATAATTACATCCATATGATTACACAAACCAGTCCTGACCCATGCCAACCATAGGGTGCCAACCCACAGAGTAGACAAACAGACGGAGGAGAACATAGACACAATGGAGCGGGACGGGACAGCACAGGACAGACCAGGACAGAACAGGACAGGAAAGAGCAGGGCAGGACTGTGCTAACAGGTATTATAGTGTATTGTTTTGTGTATTTGTATGCCGACTTCACAAAAGGAATTTTCATTTAATGGACAATAAAGTATATCGTATCGTGCAGAGTATGTATTCTAGATGATTCAAATATGACACTTTGGCCAAAGACAACATTCACAGTATGACCATTGTACAGTACACATCTACTCTCTCTAATATGAAAATGTTCCATTACTTATGTATCTGGGTAGATGATCAAATTCATCCATAACAGATCCTAACATCAAGCTGTTTTGAAATAGAGAAGAGTCTAGATTACCTTTCAAAACGTGTCAATGTCCAAACCAACAAGACATTCTGCTTGCTTCTCAAGGATGGGCACCTGTTGTCACATTACTGTTACTATGACGACATCAGCCAAGCCTCCATATTCTAGACATGTTTGTTAGAGTATGTTGATGCACCATAAACAGAGTTTATACAACAGACATCACATTAGTTTCGCCCCCACAGCAGCTTCATCTAAATGGAGCTCTGAGTACAGAGGAATTTGTAAATAATAAGCAAAAAGCAACAAGAGAGAAAAAACATGTACGATATTGATCTTTGATATCATAGCTCTGGGAAGCATTTCAAGGAATAGGTATTTAGTTTTAGTAAATTGTTATTTGGTTTGCTGGTTGGTTTTTATCATCAACATGTATTTGTGGTGGCTGGTAGGATCCTATATGGAATGGTTGTCTAGTTCTTGTTTTCTGTTCTATTTGTTCCCATGCCACAAAGGAAGAGCGGCGAGGATACAAGAAGAGGGGAGAGAGAGTTGGGGACTCCTAAATGGGAAGAAAGAGGGAACAGGAGGGGAGGGAAGGAAGGGGACATCATGTCCTCAAGCTGCTGGACACAAGAACCAGCCGAGGGCGACGTCAACCGGCTTGTCCCCCAGGCCCCCTTATCCCGGCCCCTGCCAAAACCCACAAGAGCCTGGATGTGTGGGAAGTTGGGAACATCTTGAGGTCTGAAGGAGGAGGAGGAGGAGGGGGAGGAGGAGGAGGAGGGGGATGGGGAGAAGCGAGTGAGAAGAGTAAACACTTGTTCGGCACACAGGCCCAGACTTGATCTGACTGGTTTCGTATTTGAATTACTGACTTTGATTCAAATGTTGATAATTTGTTGATCATTGAATATTATTAGTCCCCCCATTGAGTATACTGCATTTGGTATACTGTGTAGATACATGAAAAGGCCCTTATCAGTCATGCAGTGGTGTTAAGTTTGTACAGCAGATGTATTGTAAGACAGCAGGTTGAAGATGCTTAGTTGGGACATCTCTCCATAGGGTGCTAACCCACAGAGTAGACAGACCTACGAGGAAAACAAAGACACTATGGAGCAGGACAGGACAGAACAGGACAGAACAGGACAGAACAGGACAGAACAGGACGGGACAGGACAGAACAGGACGGGACAGAACAGGACGGGACAGAACATGACAGGATGGAACAGGACAGGACAGGACAGAACTGGACGGGACAGAACAGGACAGAACAGGACAGAACAGGACAGAATAGGACGGGACAGGACAGAACAGGACGGGACAGAACAGGACGGGACAGAACATGACAGGATGGAACAGAACAGGACAGGACAGAACTGGACGGGACAGAACAGGACAGGACGGAACAGAACAGGACGGGACAGAACAGGACGGGACAGAACAGAACAGGACAGGACGGAACAGAACAGGACAGGACGGAACAGAACAGGACAGGACGGAACAGGACAGGACAGGACAGAACAGGACGGGACAGAACAGGACGGGACAGAACAGGACAGGACGGAACAGAACAGGACAGGACAGGACAGAACAGGACGGGACAGAACAGGACAGGACGGAACAGGACAGAACGGGACAGAACAGAACAGGACAGGACGGAACAGAACAGGACAGGACAGAACAGAACAGGACAGGACAGGACAGAACAGGACGGGACAGAACAGGACAGGACGGAACAGGACAGAACGGGACAGAACAGAACAGGACAGGACGGAACAGAACAGGACAGGACGGAACAGAACAGGACAGGACAGGACAGAACAGGACGGGACAGAACAGGACGGGACAGAACAGGACAGGACGGAACAGAACAGGACAGGACGGAACAGAACAGGACGGAACAGTACAGAACAGGACGCGACAGAACGGGACAGAACAGAACAGGACGGGACAGAACAGAACAGAACGGGACAGGACGGGACAGAACAGAAGGGACGGGACAGAACAGGACAGAACAGGAGAGGACGGGACAGAACAGAACAGGACAGGACAGAACAGGACAGGACGGGACAGAACAGGACGGAACAGAACAGGACAGGACGGAACAGAACAGGACGGGACAGAACAGGACGGGACAGAACAGGACAGAACAGAACAGGACGGGACAGGACAGGACGGGACAGAACAGGACGGAACAGAACAGGACAGGACGGAACAGAACAGGACGGGACAGAACAGGACGCAACAGAACAGGATGGGACAGAACAGGACGGAACAGAACAGGACGGGACAGAACAGGACGGGACAGAACAGGACGGGACAGAACAGGACAGGACGGAACAGAACAGGACGGGACAGAACAGGACGCGACAGAACAGGACGGGACAGAACAGGACGGGACAGAACAGGCGGGAACAGAACAGGATGGGACAGAACAGGACGGGACAGAACAGGACTGGACGGAACAGAACAGGACGGGACAGAACAGGACGCAACAGAACAGGACGGGACAGAACAGGACGGGACAGAACAGGTCGGGACAGAACAGGACGGGACAGGACAGGACGGAACAGAACAGGACGGGACAGAACAGGACGGGACAGAACAGGACGGGACAGGACAGGACAGGACGGAACAGAACTGGACGGGACAGAACAGGACGGGACAGAACAGGACGGGACAGAACAGGACGGGACAGAACAGGACGGGACAGAACAGGACAGGACAGAACAGGACGGAACAGAACAGGACGGGACAGAACAAGACGGGACAGAACAGGACAGGACGGGACAGAACAGGACGGGACAGAACAGGACAACGGAACAGAACAGGACGGGACAGAACAGAACAGGACAGAACAGAACAGGACAGGACAGAACAGGACAGGACGGAACAGAACAGGACGGAACAGAACAGGACAGAACAGAACAGAACGGGACAAGGACAGGACGGAACAGAACAGGACGGAACAGGACAGAACAGGACGGGACAGAACAGGACAGAACAGAACAGGACGGGACAGAACAGGACAGGACGGAACAGAACAGGACGGAACAGGACAGAACAGGACAGGACGGAACAGAACAGGACAGGACAGAACAGGACAGGACGGAACAGAACAGGACAGGACAGAACAGGACAGGACGGAACAGAACAGGACGGAACAGAACAGGACAGAACAGAACAGAACGGGACAGGACAGGACAGGACGGAACAGAACAGGACGGAACAGAACAGGACGGAACAGAACAGGACAGAACAGAACAGGACAGAACAGAACATTACAGAACGGGACAGAACAGAACAGGACGGGACAGAACAGGACAGGACGGAACAGAACAGGACGGAACAGAACAGAACGGGACAGGACGGAACAGGACAGAACAGGACGGGACAGAACGGGACAGAACAGAACAGGACGGGAGAGAACAGGACAGGACGGAACAGAACAGGACGGAACAGGACAGAACAGGACGGGACAGAACAGGACAGAACAGAACAGAACGGGACAGGACGGAACAGGACAGAACAGGACGGGACAGAACGGGACAGAACAGAACAGGACGGGACAGAACAGAACAGAACGGGACAGGACGGGACAGAACAGAAGGGACGGGACAGAACAGGACAGAACAGGACAGAACAGGAGAGGACGGGACAGAACAGAACAGAACAGGACAGGACAGAACAGGACAGGACGGGACAGAACAGGACGGAACAGGACAGAACAGGACGGAACAGAACAGGACAGGACAGGACGGGAAAGAACAGGACGGGACAGAACAGGACAGGACGGAACAGAACAGGACGGAACAGAACAGGACAGGACGGAACAGAACAGGACAGGACGGAACAGGACAGAACAGGACAGAACAGGACGGAACAGAACAGGACAGGACAGGACGGGACAGAACAGGACGGGACAGAACAGGACAGGACGAAACAGAACAGGACGGAACAGAACAGGACAGGACGGAACAGAACAGGACAGGACGGAACAGGACAGAACAGAACAGAACAGAACAGGACAGGACGGAACAGGACAGGACAGGACAGAACAGGACGGGACAGAACAGGACGGAACAGAACAGGACAGGACGGAACAGGACAGGACAGGACAGAACAGGACGGGACAGAACAGGACGGAACAGAACAGGACGGAACAGAACAGGACGGAACAGAACAGGACAGGACGGAACAGAACAGGACAGGACAGGACGGAACAGAACAGGACGGAACAGAACAGAACAGGACGGAACAGAACAGGACGGAACAGAACAGGACGGGACAGAACAGAACAGGACAGGACGGAACAGAACATGACAGAACGGAACAGAACAGGACAGGACGGAACAGAACAGGACAGGACGGAACAGAACAGGACAGGAAGGAACAGGACAGGACAGGACAGAACAGGACGGGACAGAACAGGACGGGACAGAACAGGACAGGACGGAACAGAACAGGACGGAACAGAACAGGACAGGACGGAACAGAACAGGACAGGACGGAACAGAACAGGACAGGACAGGACGGAACAGAACAGGACAGGACGGAACAGGACAGGACAGGACAGAACAGGACGGGACAGAACAGGACGGGACAGAACAGGACAGGACGGAACAGAACAGAACGGAACAGAACAGGACAGGACAGAACAGGACGGGACAGAACAGGACGGGACAGAACAAGACAGGACAGGACGGAACAGAACAGGACAGGACGGAACAGAACAGGACGGAACAGAACAGGACGGGACAGAACAGGACGGGACAGAACAGGACAGGACAGGACAGAACAGGACAGGACAGGACGGAACAGAACAGGACAGGACAGAACAGGATGGGACAGAACAGGACAGGAAGGAACAGGACAGAACAGGACGGGACAGAACAGAACAGAACAGGACAGGACGGAACAGAACAGGACAGGACGGAACAGAACAGGACAGGACGGAACAGAACAGGACGGGACAGAACAGGACGGGACAGAACAGGACAGGACAGAACAGGACAGGACGGAACAGAACAGGACGGAACAAAACAGGACGGGACGGAACAGAACAGGACGGGACAGAACAGGACGGGACAGAACAGGACGGGACGGAACAGAACAGGACGGAACAGAACAGGACGGAACAGAACAGGACGGAACAGAACAGAACAGGACAGGACGGAACAGAACAGGACGGAACAGAACAGGACGGAACAGAACAGGACGGAACAGAACAGGACGGAACAGAACAGGACAGGACAGGACAGGACAGAACAGGACGGGACAGAACAGGACGGGACAGAACAGGACAGGACGGAACAGAACAGGACGGAACAGAACAGGACAGGACAGAACAGGACAGGACGGAACAGAACAGGACGGAACAGGACAGGACAGAACAGGACAGGACGGAACAGAACAGGACGGAACAGAACAGGACAGGACGGAACAGAACAGGACGGGACAGAACAGGACAGGACGGAACAGAACAGGACGGAACAGAACAGGACAGGACAGAACAGGACAGGACGGAACAGATCAGGACAGGACAGAACAGGACAGGACGGAACAGAACAGGACGGAACAGAACAGGACAGGACGGAACAGAACAGGACGGGACAGAACAGGACAGGACGGAACAGAACAGGACGGAACAGAACAGGACGGAACAGAACAGGACAGGACAGGACGGGACAGAACAGGACGGGACAGAACAGGACAGGACGAAACAGAACAGGACGGAACAGAACAGGACAGGACGGAACAGAACAGGACAGGACGGAACAGGACAGAACAGAACAGAACAGAACAGGACAGGACGGAACAGGACAGGACAGGACAGAACAGGACGGGACAGAACAGGACGGAACAGAACAGGACAGGACGGAACAGGACAGGACAGGACAGAACAGGACGGGACAGAACAGGACGGAACAGAACAGGACGGAACAGAACAGGACAGGACGGAACAGAACAGGACAGGACAGGACGGAACAGAACAGGACGGAACAGAACAGAACAGGACGGAACAGAACAGGACGGAACAGAACAGGACGGGACAGAACAGAACAGGACAGGACGGAACAGAACATGACAGAACGGAACAGAACAGGACAGGACGGAACAGAACAGGACAGGACGGAACAGAACAGGACAGGACGGAACAGGACAGGACAGGACAGAACAGGACGGGACAGAACAGGACGGGACAGAACAGGACAGGACGGAACAGAACAGGACGGAACAGAACAGGACAGGACGGAACAGAACAGGACAGGACGGAACAGAACAGGACAGGACGGAACAGAACAGGACAGGACGGAACAGGACAGGACAGGACAGAACAGGACGGGACAGAACAGGACGGGACAGAACAGGACAGGACGGAAAAGAACAGAACGGAACAGAACAGGACAGGACAGAACAGGACGGGACAGAACAGGACGGGACAGAACAAGACAGGACAGGACGGAACAGAACAGGACAGGACGGAACAGAACAGGACGGAACAGAACAGGACGGGACAGAACAGGACGGGACAGAACAGGACAGGACAGGACAGAACAGGACAGGACAGGACGGAACAGAACAGGACAGGACAGAACAGGATGGGACAGAACAGGACAGGACGGAACAGGACAGAACAGGACGGGACAGAACAGAACAGAACAGGACAGGACGGAACAGAACAGGACAGGACGGAACAGAACAGGACAGGACGGAACAGAACAGAACAGGACGGGACAGAACAGGACAGGACAGAACAGGACAGGACGGAACAGAACAGGACGGAACAAAACAGGACGGGACGGAACAGAACAGGACGGGACAGAACAGGACGGGACAGAACAGGACGGGACGGAACAGAACAGGACGGAACAGAACAGGACGGAACAGAACAGGACGGAACAGAACAGGACGGAACAGAACAGGACGGAACAGGACAGGACGGAACAGAACAGGACGGAACAGAACAGGACGGAACAGAACAGGACGGAACAGAACAGGACGGAACAGAACAGGACAGGACAGGACAGGACAGGACGGAACAGAACAGGACGGGACAGAACAGGACGGGACGGAACAGGACAGGACGGAACAGAACAGGACGGAATAGAACAGGACAGGACAGAACAGGACAGGACGGAACAGAACAGGACGGAACAGGACAGGACAGAACAGGACAGGACGGAACAGAACAGGACGGAACAGAACAGGACAGGACGGAACAGAACAGGACGGGACAGAACAGGACAGGACGGAACAGAACAGGACGGAACAGAACAGGACAGGACAGAACAGGACAGGACGGAACAGATCAGGACAGGACAGAACAGGACAGGACGGAACAGAACAGGACGGAACAGAACAGGACAGGACGGAACAGAACAGGACGGGACAGAACAGGACAGGACGGAACAGAACAGGACGGAACAGAACAGGACAGGACAGAACAGAACAGGACAGGACATGACGGAACAGAACAGGACGGAACAGAACAGGACAGGACAGGACAGGACAGAACAGGACAGGACAGGACTGAACAGGACAGGACAGGACAGAACAGGACGGGACAGAACAGGACGGGACAGAACAGGACAGGACGGGACAGAACAGAACAGAACAGGACAGGACGGAACAGAACAGGACAGGACAGAACAGAACAGGACAGGACGGAACAGAACAGGACGGGACAGAACAGGACGGGACAGAACAGGACAGGACAGAACAGGACAGGACGGAACAGAACAGGACGGAACAAAACAGGACGGGACGGAACAGAACAGGACGGGACAGAACAGGACGGGACAGAACAGGACGGGACGGAACAGAACAGGACGGAACAGAACAGGACGGAACAGAACAGGACGGAACAGAACAGAACAGGACAGGACGGAACAGAACAGGACGGAACAGAACAGGACGGAACAGAACAGGACGGAACAGAACAGGACGGAACAGAACAGGACAGGACAGGACAGGACAGGACAGGACAGGACGGAACAGAACAGGACGGGACAGAACAGGACGGGACAGAACAGGACAGGACGGAACAGAACAGGACGGAACAGAACAGGACAGGGCAGAACAGAACAGGACAGGACAGGACGGAACAGAACAGGACGGAACAGAACAGGACAGGACAGGACAGAACAGGACAGGACAGGACTGAACAGGACAGGACAGGACAGAACAGGACGGGACAGAACAGGACGGGACAGAACAGGACAGGACGGAACAGAACAGGACGGAACAGAACAGGACAGGACGGAACAGAACAGGACGGGACAGAACAGGACGGGACAGAACAGGACAGGACAGAACAGGACAGGACAGGACGGAACAGAACAGGACAGGACAGGACAGAACAGGACGGGACAGAACAGGACAGGACGGAACAGGACAGAACAGGACGGGACAGAACAGAACAGGACAGGACGGAACAGAACAGGACAGGACAGGACAGGACAGAACAGGACAGGACAGGACAGGACAGGAAAGGACAGAACAGAACAGGACAGGACGGAACAGAACAGGACAGGACAGGACAGAACAGGACGGGACAGAACAGGACGGGACAGAACAGGACAGAACAGAACAGGACGAGACACAACAGGACAGAACAGAACAGAACATGACGGAACAGGACAGAACAGGACGGGACAGAACGGGACAGAACAGAACAGGACGGGACAGAACAGAACAGAACGGGACAGGACGGGACAGAACAGAAGGGACGGGACAGAACAGGACAGAACAGGACAGAACAGGAGAGGACGGGACAGAACAGAACAGGACGGGACAGAACAGGACGGAACAGAACAGGACAGGACGGAACAGAACAGGACGGGACGGTACAGAACAGGACGGGACAGAACAGGACGGGACAGGACAGGACGGGACAGAACAGGACGGGACAGAACAGGACGGGACAGAACAGGACAGGACAGAACAGGACGGGACAGAACAGGACGGGACAGAACAGGACGGAACAGAACAGGACGGGACAGAACAGGACAGGACAGAACAGGGCGGGACAGAACAGGACGGGACAGAACAGGACGGGACAGAACAGGACGGGACAGGACAGGACGGGACAGGACAGGACGGAACAGAACAGGACGGGACAGAACAGGACGGAACAGAACTGGACGGGACAGAACAGGACGGGACAGAACAGGACGGGACAGAACAGGACGGGACAGAACAGGACAGGACAGAACAGGACGGAACAGAACAGGATGGGACAGAACAGGACAGGACGGGACAGAACAGGACGGGACAGAACAGGACAACGGAACAGAACAGGACGGGACAGGACAGGACGCAACAGGACGGGACAGGACAGGACGGAACAGAACAGGACGGAACAGAACAGGACGGAACAGAACAGGACGGGACAGAACAGAACGGGACAGGACGGAACAGGACAGAACAGGACGGGACAGAACGGGACAGAACAGAACAGGACGGGACAGAACAGGACAGGACGGTAGAGAGCAGGACGGAACAGGACAGAACAGGACGGGACAGAACGGGACAGAACAGAACAGGACGGGACAGAACAGAACAGAACGGGACAGGACGGGACAGAACAGAAGGGACGGGACAGAACAGGACAGAACAGTACAGAACAGGAGAGGACGGGACAGAACAGAACAGGACAGGACAGAACAGGACAGGACGGGACAGAACAGGACAACGGAACAGAACAGGACGGGACAGGACAGGACGCAACAGGACGGGACAGGACAGGACGGAACAGAACAGGACAGGACAGGACGGAACAGAACAGGACGGGACAGGACGGGATAGAACAGAACAGGACGGGACTGGACAGAACAGGACGGGGACAGAACAGAACAGAACGGGAGGGACAGGATGGGACAGAACAGAACAGAACAGGACGGGACAGAACAGGACACAACAGGGCAGGGCAGGACGGGACAGAACAGAACAGGACAAGACAGAACAGGACGGGACAGGACGGGACAGAACAGAACAGAATGGGGAAGGACAGGACGGGACAGAACAGGACAGAACAAGACAGGACGGGACAGAACAGGACAGGATGGGACAGAACAGGACAGGACGGGACAGAACAGGACAGAACAGGACAGGGGGGGGACAGAACAGAACAGGACAGAACAGGACAGGACGGGACAGAACAGGACGGGACAGAACAGGACGGGACAGAACAGGACATGGCAGAACAGGACAGGACAGGACGGGACAGAACAGGACAGGATGGGACAGGACAGGACGGGACAGGACGGGACAGAACAGGACAGAATAGGACAGGATGGGACAGAACAGAACAGGACGGGACAGGACGGGACAGAACAGGACAGAATGGGTAATGGCCAGAACAGTATGGGACAGGACGGGACAGAACAGGACGGGACAGAACGGGACGGGACAGAACAGAACAGGACAGAACAGGACAGGATGGGAGAGAACAGGACAGAACAGGACGAGGCAGAACAGGACAGAACAGAACAGGACAGGACAGGACAGGACAGGACGGGACAGAACAGGACAGAACAGAACAGGACAGGACGGGACAGAACAGGACAGAACAGGACAGGACAGGACAGAACAGGACGGGACAGAACGGGACAGGACAGAACAAGACAGGACAGGATGGGACAGAACAGGACAGAACGGGGCAGGACAGAACAGGACAGAACAGGACAGGATGGGACAGACCAGGACAGACCAGGACAGAACAGGACAGGAAAGAGCAGGGCAGGACTGTGCTAACAGGTATTATAGTGTATTGTTTTGTGTATTTGTATGCCGACTTCACAAAAGGAATTTTCATTTAATGGACAATAAAGTATATCGTATCGTGCAGAGAGTACGTATTCTAGATTATTCAAATATGACACTTTGGCCACAGACAACATTCACAGTATGACCATTGTACAGTACACATCTACTCTCTCTAATATGAAAATGTTCCATTACTTATGTATCTGGGTAGATGATCAAATTCATCCATAACAGATCCTAACATCAAGCTGTTTTGAAATAGAGAAGAGTCTAGATTACCTTTCAAAACGTGTCAATGTCCAAACCAACAAGACATTCTGCTTGCTTCTCAAGGATGGGCACCTGTTTTCACCATTACTGTTACTATGACGACATCATGAGAGCTTGAGACTAAATGGTTCTATCTGCATTTTTATCAACATGTAGTTATTGACATTTAGTCTTGTTCTGTTCAATGTTCTCTACCTATATAGTACTCTAAATACCCCAATTCATGTTGTTAAGTTCAAAAGAATATTAGATGAAAATTGCTGACACCATTTAAACCAATGAGGGTTTGGAAATGTAAAGCCAATTATCCCAGAATCATCTTTTTTTCAGCTAGAACCTTAGAGTCCCAAGCTCTGGATTCAGCCGAGCCTCCACATTCTAGACATGTTTGTTAGAGTATGTTCATGCACCATAAATAGAGTTCATACAACAGACATCACATTAGCGTTGCCGCCACCACAGCTTCATCATTTAAATGGAGCTCTGAGTACAGAGGAATTTGAGCTATGTTGTAAATAATAAGCGAAAAGCGACAAGAGAGAAAAAACATGTACGATATTGATCTTTGACATCATAGTTCTAGGAAACAGTTCAAGGAATATGTACTTAGTTTTAGCAAATAGTTATTTGGTTTGCTGGTTGCTTAAAAAATAAAATACAATTGTATTGGTCACATGCACTGAATACAACAGGTGTAGAATGTACAGTGTAATGGCTACTAACGAGCAGAGTTAAAGAAATGAGAAATAGTAACAGAATAAAAACAATAACACGATTATCATCAACATGTATTTGTGGTGGCTGGTAGGATCCCATATGGAATGGTTGTCTAGTTCTTGTTTTCTGTTCTATTTGTTCCCATGCCACAAAGGAAGAGCGGCGAGGATACAAGAAGAGGTTAGAGAGAGTTGGGGACTCCTAAATGGGAAGAAAGAGGGAACAGGAGGGGAGGGAAGGAAGGGGGCATCATGTCCTCAAGCTGCTGGACACAAGAACCAGCCGAGGGCGACGTCAACCGGCTTGTCCCCCAGGCCCCCTTATCCCGGCCCCTGCCAAAACCCACAAGAGCCTGGATGTGTGGGAAGTTGGGAACATCTTGAGGTCTGAAGGAGGAGGAGGAGGAGGAGGAGGCGTGGAGAGGAAGAGCAGCAGGTGAGAAGAGTAAACACTTGTTAGACACACAGGCCCAGACTTGATCTGACTGGTTTCGTATTTGAATTACTGACTTTGATTCAAATGTTGATAATTTGTTGATCATTGAATAGTATTAGTCCCCCCATTTAGTATACTGCATTTGGTATACTGTGTAGATACATGAAAAAGCCCTTATCAAATCAAATTTTTCAAATCAAATTTATTCATATAGCCCTTCTTACATCAGCTGATATCTCAAAGTGCTGTACAGAAACCCAGCCTAAAACCCCAAACAGCAAGCAATGCAGGTGTAGAAGCACGGTGGCTAGGAAAAACTCCCTAGAAAGGCCAAAACCTAGGAAGAAACCTAGAGAGGAACCAGGCTATGAGGGGTGGCCAGTCCTCTTCTGGCTGTGCCGGGTGGAGATTATAACAGAACATGGCCAAGATGTTCAAATGTTCATAAATGACCAGCATGGTCAAATAATAATAATCACAGTAGTTGTCGAGGGTGCAGCAAGTCAGCACCTCAGGAGTAAATGTCAGTTGGCTTTTCATAGCCGATCATTAAGAGTATCTCTACCGCTCCTTATCAGTCATGCAGTGGTGTTGGGTATAAACAGCAGATGTATTGTAAGACAGCAGGTTGAAGTTGCTTAGTTGGGACATCTCTCTATTCCTTATATAGTGCACTACAGAATGAAGGGAATAGGGTGCCATTTGAGACAAGAACACACACACACACACACACACGCACGCACGCACGCACGCACGCACGCACGCACGCACGCACGCACGCACGCACGCACACACACACACACACACACACACACACACACACACACACACACACACACACACACATACACACACACACACACACACACACACACACACACACACACACACACACACACACACACACACAGAGTCTCACCTCATAAAGTCACTGTGTAAACCATTATAAAACTGTCCATAGCTTAGGTTCATAACCTCTCTATGGAAATGAATCCTGTGTCAAGTAGCACTGCCTTTGTCATTGGCTTGTAACATGTTACCCTCCCTTGTTGCTTTCTGTGCCACATATTTATGTTACAACAGTGCTATTCTTATCCTGACTGAGCGTAGTGGAATTATGATGCCAGTGCTGGCAGACGTGAAATAAATAGCTGAGGGGTCGAAGATTCACAGTGGATGATGTAAGTATTTTTATATCCGTTTTTCTTTTCTCCATCTGGCATCCGATATCTGATTGGTCGCCCAGCTGAGTGTATCTGATGTCACAATGAGACTCTGAGCCAATCGCGGTGTGGTTTGAGTGGAGTCCTCTTATCTCAGTTGTTGATATCTTGGATGTCATACACTAACTATAATGACTGCAGTTTGCCCGATACAGAACCTATTCTATTTCATAGATAGTGCACTAGTGTTGACCAGACTCTGTACAAAAGTAGTGCACTATATAGGGAATATGGTGTCATTTCGGACACTGCCGCTGTGATAACTTCAGATCAATGAAACTACCAATTTAAACAAAAAATAATCTTCTCCTTACAAGGAGAGGAACCTGCAGGGCCAAGGACTCAGTTTACATTTTACAAACGAAAGAGGAGGGGCTTTATTCCTGCACAGAACAATGTAATTCCGGGGAAACATTGCTTGGGGGTGTTTGGAGTTGAAGAGTCTTCAGCTACTGCTTGACTGCCAACTGCCACTCCCTTGTTTGCTTCCATGTGTTATGGTCTGTGTCTCAAATGGCACCCTACTGTATTCCCTACATTGATGCCATAGGGCTCTGGTAAAAAAGTAGTGCACTGTGTAGGGACTTGGGTACCGTTTGGGATGCAGTCCAAACACCATAAAGAGTCCATTTAATTTAGAATAAGAGCATTTTTACCTCATTCTATGATCAGCAAACAGAGTCTGACTTACTTAGGTGAGCTAATGATTGACTAGGAGCTGGCACTACCTGGAGACGATGGTCCACTTCACTGACGGCCGACTGCATCACACATACAGAGATAAAGAGGGAGGGAGGGAGGGAGGGAGGGAGGGAGGGAGAGAGAGAGAGAGAGAGAGAGAGAGAGAGAGAGAGAGAGAGAGAGAGAGAGAGAGAGAGAGAGAGAGAGAGAGAGAGAGAGAGAGAGAGCGAGAGAGAGAGACAGACAGATAGAGAGATAGAGATAGAGAGAAAGAGAGAGGGGGGAGGGGAGGGGAGGGGGAGGGGACTTGGAGTTGGTTATCTCTCTTTTGCTCCCTCATTCCACTCTTCTCTTTCATTCCCACTTTCTTTAATGTATCTCTCCAGTCATTCATTCACATGCAGATCACCAATTCACTCAATGCACTCATGATTATCTTCTCATCCTTATTTGTTAATTGCTTCAAATATATATAGATTTTTTTTAAATTACCTTTATTTAACTAGCCAAGTCAGTTAAGAACAAATTCTTATTTTCAATGATGGCCTAGGAACAGTGGGTTAACTACCTTGTTCAGAGGCAGAACGACAGATATCCACTTTGTAATCCCCAATTATCCCCTACTCCCCTAACCACTGCTCTGATTAGTCTAAGGGAGACAGAGAGAGAGAGAGAGAGAGAGAGAGAGAGAGAGAGAGAGAGAGAGAGAGAGAGAGAGAGAGAGAGAGAGAGAGAGAGAGAGAGAGACAGACAGACACAAAGAGAGACGGGGGGGGTGGCAGAGAGAGAGACAGAGAAAGAGAGAGAGATGAATGATGCTAAGGGTGTGCCATATACGGTAACGCTTCGAACACACCGACTGCGTCATTGCGTTTCGATACACCAGAAGTACATTCATTTCCAATGGAACGCTGCATTTGCCTTGCAGCATTGCGTTGCAGAGGCAGTTGCAGTGCGTTCTGTGTGGTGCATACGTTCGATAAATCGAACGTATGCATCAAATTGTATGAGGGGACTTGACAGAAAGTAGCAAAATATGAATGTAGATTTTTTTTGCACACATTCAGTAAAAATTTGGGATTACATAAAAACAGTTTGATTGCATAATTTCTTTACATTTTTTATTTATTTATTTGCCAAGTATATTATTTATTCGATGACATCCTCAAATTAATTGAGAGCCTATAATATAATTTCCCTCCAAAATGCAGTTTTGGAGCGAAATGCAATAATAAATAGTCAAGATAGGCAGAGTAGGCTCTTTCAACAATGAGACCAACCTTGAGGAAGGTGGTATGACTATTTCTTTCACACACACCTCATTGGCTAGGTTAGCTAGCTAACGCTAACTAGCCACATCTAGCACAAGCTCACTACTAAACTGACCTGGCAATCCTACTATCGTGGACACTTGTCTCCAAGCAGCATTTTTTGTGTTTATGTCCCTGTAGCTGTCAGCAGTTGTGTCAAAAAGACACGGTTTTGAGGATACTGCGAAAATGATTCTCTCCTCCATGTGTCCAACCGCATGCGACCATTTGCAAAAGGTACCTGCATCAGTATAGTTGCCTAGCTGCGCAAAATGTTATGCAGCAGTGATGCAATGACGCAGTCGGTGTGTTCGAAGCGTAAAGCCACTGTAAAATGTGCAACAGGTATAGATATTACCTCAATAGACAGTGTATTGCTGATCTCAATGTAACCCTGTCTTCCGCTCTATCTGTTGCCATATAAAATAGTCATAGAACTATAGTGTCACTCTGCATGTTGCCCAGGCTACTGCTGGTCACTCTGAATTCTAATCACTCTCCCTCCCTCTGTAGTTTGTCCCAGTAACTTTCCACCAGACGGGGTAAGTCCTTTGGCCATGTCCTCACACAATGAGACAGAAGCCCTGGCTGGATAAACTATAAGCCTGTTAAAGGTTTGCATGCAAAGCTAATAAACAAGCAATAACATAGAAATATCATCAGGTCACACATAGCTGAACAAAGACCATCTCAATGCATCAATACACTAGAGGTGATGTGGCGCCGTTCCTTTAAAGGTGCGTTTGGTTGAGCGTGACAACCCTTGGAAGATTGGCAACCATGCATCATCACATGTATGTTTTAAACTTTAGCAGCCTTTTAAGTCCCTGTTAGATAGCTGTGTGAGGGTCACGGTGAAAATACACAGCCTCCACTTCTGCATTCCTCCTCTCCTCCTCTCCACCACTCCTCCTCTTCTCCTTTGTTCCCCCTCTCCTCCACTCACTCATGCGCTCCAGAAAATGGAGTGTTTATACAATTCGTTCAGTTAGGTTTTGTTTTGACTTGATGTCCAAGTTTGTTTCCAAATAAACACTGTCACATCACGACAGGACGCCGCGGATCCAAAGGTACCGAGCTGGCTGAGAGAGAGAGATAGAGAGAAAGAGAGAGGGGGAGGGGAGGGGGGAGGGGACTTGGAGTTGGTTATCTCTCTTTTGCTCCCTCATTCCACTCTTCTCTTTCATTCCCACTTTCTTTAATGTATCTCTCCAGTCATTCATTCACATGCAGATCACCAATTCACTCAATGCACTCATGATTATCTTCTCATCCTTATTTGTTAATTGCTTCAAATATATATTGATTTTTTTTAAATTACCTTTATTTAACTAGCCACGTCAGTTAAGAACAAATTCTTATTGTCAATGATGGCCTAGGAACAGTGGGTTAACTACCTTGTTCAGAGGCAGAACGACAGATATCCACTTTGTAATCCCCAATTATTCCCTACTCCCCTAACCACTGCTCTGATTAGTCTATGTGAGTGGGACTTCATAAGTGCCATTTGAAAACCACCAATTATTTTTTCTTTCACTACATTTTGATATCATTTCATGGTCATACTCCATACCATGTCAATATATAGGCAGGCCTTATCAAAGACCTATGAAAGGGGAGGTGTGAAAGGAGAGGTGTGTTTGTTTACCTTCTGTTTACCTTCTGGGCTCTCTATAGGCTGTGGAAGACAGAGGAAAGGAGGTAGAAGGAGGGAGAGGGAGATTGGGGGAGCAAGGGAGTGAGGGAGGCGTGTCTCGTGGACGTGCTCCGGGGATTAGCTATTTAAAGTTCAGGCGCTCCATGCGCTCCACAAACCTTTCCATGTTGCCATCCAGTGCACGGACCAACAGCGCATTTGGAACAGAACGCTCGCTCCGCACAGAGTCTTGGGCAGTTCGCGACAGCTGGCCTTTGAACTGACATCAGATAGTCCACCAATCAAAGTTGCAAATGGTGAATTCACCATTGAATTGGAACCAGTAGTCCGATACGATTGTACAGGTAGCCTACTTGAAAATTGCACAGTGTTCTTCAAGATCTACAAAGTTGCAGCTACATCAGGTAGGTTATTGTGCTTCTCTTTCCGTTAAAAAGTGCGTTTTTCCAGACGTTCCTACTTTTATCATAAGCAACAATTTAAATCAACGAGAACAGTGTTATTACATTGTTATTTACTTCACTTTAGTGCACTGTTGAGGAGACATTTAATGAATTTACAGCAGAATATACAACACATAGTTAAAGACCAAAAACCAAATGTTGTTGAAAACGAACTTGCCTCTGAGAGAGAGGTAGCTGAGCTGCGGGCTGTGGGGCTATTTACTCTGCTGTAGTCGGTGTGTCTGGGTGGAAGCGTCCCATGAGAGCCGCAATAACGAGTCTGTGCGTTTGTCTGTATATAGCCTGTCTCTAATTGAGAACGGCAAGCATAAACCTTACTCAAGCTTCGGCATAGACTTACCAGTGCACATTGTTGTTCAGTGTTTTTGTTGACTTCAATATTTGTCTGCATCATTTGGCATTTAGACCCGGGTCCGTATTCATAAAGCTCTCAGAGGAGGATAATCTAAAAATACTGACCGTAGATAAGAACTCCTTCTCTGAGATGATTCATGAATACATGGAGTCTGCATGGATATCAGAAAATGCAATCTTAGTTAAAACTGACCCTTTCTACCCAACTCCAGATGACTCCGAACAATGTATTTTATGTACGACATGTTATTATTGAGACAGAGAATGATTTATGAATGAATAGACTTCCTGTCAGTAGTCTACTGCTTCTTCCACGGTGAAGTAAACACACCTACATTTATTATTTACATCCACACGCTCTCCTCTAGGCTTTCAGACAATCAAATTCTGGTACTGCCAGACCTGGGTTCAAATAATGTTTGAAGTATCTCAATCAATCAACCAATAAAATGTAATTATAAAGCTCTTCTTACATCAGCTGATGTCACAAAGTGCTGTACAGAAACCCAGCCTAAAACCCCAAACAGCAAGCATCTCATTAATTTCACATACATTTCGAAGTAACTATTCAGATATGTTTTATTTGAAAAGACAAGTAGTTAAATATTGGAATGTATTTGGAAATACAATTGGAAAGTATTGGCATGTACTTGAAAATACTCAAATACACAGATTAAAATACACTCCCATGCATTTAACCCAGGTATTTGAAAATAGTATTTGAAATAATTATTTGAAAATACTTTCAAATAGGCTATTTATAGGAAATTATTTGAAAATACTTTTAAATACTTCCAACAGAAGCAGCTGACTGAAAATAAGTATTTAAATAACACATAATCACATACACATGGTTACTGCTCAGTGCTCAGCAATCCAGTTGGGCATCTCGTTTTCCATCATGAGAGAGCGAAGTGGGGGGAGAGAGAGAGGTGGGGGGATAGAGAGAGGTGGTGGTAGAGAGAGAGGTGGGGGAGAGAGCGAGTTGAAGGGAGAGAGAGAAGTGGGGGGAGAGAGAGGGGTGGGGGAGAGAGAGAGGTGGGGGGAGAGAGAGGGGTGAGAGAGAGAGGGGGGAGAGAGGTGGGGGGAAGTTGGTGGGGAGAGAGAGAGGTGGGGGGAGAGAGAGAGAGTGGGTGAGAGAGAGGTGGGGGAGGAGAGAGAGGGGTGAGAGAGAGAGGGGGGAGAGAGGTGGGGGGAAGTTGGTGGGGAGAGAGAGAGGTGGGGGGAGAGAGAGAGAGTGGGGGGAGAGAGAGGTGGGGGAGAGAGAGAGGTGGGGGGAGAGAGAGGTGGGGGGAGAGAGAGAGAGAGGTGGGGGAAGAGAGAGAGGTGGGGGGAAGTTGGTGGGGAGAGAGAGAGGTGGGGGGAGAGAGAGTGGTGGGGGAGAGAGAGAGGTGGGGGGAGAGAGAGAGAGAGGTGGGGGGAGAGAGAGAGGTGGGGGGAGAGAGAGAGAGTGGGGGGAGAGAGAGAGAGTGGGGGGAGAGAGAGAGAGTGGGGGGAAGTTGGTGGGGAGAGAGAGAGGTGGGGGGAGAGAGAGTGGTGGGGGAGAGAGAGAGGTGGGGGGAGAGAGAGAGAGAGGTGGGGGGAGAGAGAGAGGTGGGGGGAAATTGGTGGGGAGAGAGAGGTGATGCACTGTTTAATTGAAAGCTTGGATTAGCCCGTCTGGTTCTGTTGTTCTGTCACTTCATTCAACCCTGTCACGTGCACGCGCATGGAGGCCCCCTCTCTATGGCATGCAAATAACGGGGCCCCTCTTCAAGGGTAAATTGCCATTGGCCTCCTGTTATTCAACATTGTGAATTGGCCAGAGGGACATTTTATAAAAAGATCTGACACAACTACAAGACGAGTTGTATTTTGAGTGAGATTGAGAAATGTAATTAGATTTGAAGAGTTGTTGTTATTTCTTTCCAATTTCCATTGCTGTTTTGGAGATGGGCAAGGGTTCTAATGTGAGTGGACAGGCTGGGCACCAATAGGCCTATATGTGCGTCATAGTCCATGGCAGGGAGGGACTGTATATGGGCTGGGGCCTGCTTCTTTCAGGGGCATTACAGACCCAGGCTCACTGCCACACATTCTAAGAATACGTCCCAAATAGCACCCTCTTCCCTACATAGTGCACTACTTTTGACCAGAGCCATATGGGCCCTGGTCAAAAGTAGTGCACTGCGTAGGGAATATGGTGTCATTTTGGACGGGCCTTAGTCTCCCATGGGGCTGAATACTTGGAATGGAGGTAGGAAAGGTTGGAAAACAGATCACCAGATTTCTGTAGAGTTTGCTCACATACTCCTTGACTTTCCTGGCTCTGTTAAATGCTGCTAACCATCAAACAAAACATTCCAGGCAGGAACACACATGAATAACCTGTTGTAAAAATGGTTTTGTTGTATACATTTCAGTTGTATGTAATCTGTCATATGTACAATATACATAATTAACTGTGGATGTGTTGAGAGTAAACTGTGGATAATCACATTGAACACACACACACACACTATGAAGAATCAGTGCACGATAAGACAAACCTATGTGTATTTGATTAACATTGAGAAATCACTCAGTAGCAGCCTGAACAAGTCACTGACCAGGCAGTGTGTGAGTAAAACTATGGTTCAGGGCTGCACGTCCCTCACGTCAACACAGTACTCTTCCTTGCCCTGGCCTGGCAGGATCCTGCACTTAGAGGGAACATACACAGGAAAAGGGGACCAAAAGCTAGCTCCAGCTTCCCCCTCTCTCTGTGGTTTAGGTGGCCACTGTTCTCCTTTCTCCCCTGCTCTCTCTCTCCCCCTCTCTCTTTCTCCATTTCTACCTTTCTCTCTCCCCATCTCCCTCTCTCCCTCCCCCACTGGACTGGGCTGGTTGTTTTCTGTTCTAGGCTCTGTGATTGCTGTTCTCTGCCAGAGACTTGCTGTACTATAGACAGTAATGACCAGGGCCCCAAATTCCTCACCACTGACCAGGCCATCTAGTCTCTGTGTGTGTGTGTGTGTGTGTGTGTGTGTGTGTGTGTGTGTGTGTGTGTGTGTGTGTGTGTGTGTGTGTGTGTGTGTGTGTGTGTGTGTGTGTGTGTGTGTGTGTGCATCTGTGTGAATGTATGTGTGTGTGAATGTGTATGTGTGCGTGTGTGCATGCGTTTGTGACCCAGAGAGAAAAGAAAGTGTGTTTGAGTGGTTTATTAATACACAAAGAATGTATTATCGCTGTGTGACTTTGGCTACACTGCAGGATTGTTATCTTTCCTGCCCAGCCTGCTCTCTTTCCCCCACTCTCCAATGTACACTACTACCCATACAATAACAAGCAAGGTTATGTTCCGTAGTCAGAGCCTCACCAATTACAGTGGTGCCCTAAACACCCATAGGAATTCCTAAGTGACTAAATTGATCAGTGACTGTCGATATGAAGAGCTGAGATTTAGGTGGGCATGGTCCAACTTCCTAAAGTTAGTGCTTGGCCAAGCAACGTGTGACTTAGTATAATGGATTCACTGTGTCTGTCTATGGGATAGGATTGCAGCCACACCTGAGAGAGAGGGAGAGATGAGAGAGAGAAGAAGAGAGAGAGAGATGAAAGAGAGAGGGGGGGGGGGTTGGGGAAAGGGAGAGAGAAAGAGAATAGAGAGAGTTGTTTTAAGAAAGCTATTTTCGCACATTGTGACTGACTCTTAACAGAGTGGAATGGGTGTCACACTGAAATGAGTCCTCCTTTGGCCTGACCCCTATGTGTCAAAGGGGCTAACAGAGTGTGTGAGAGAGGTATCACATCTTTATGAAATGACCTCATCCCTGTGAGTTTAGAGAAAGCTGTAGCAGCCAGGAAAACACACACACACACACACACACACACACACACACACACACACACACACACACACACACACACACACACACACACACACACACACACACACACACACACACACACACACACACACACACACACACACACACACACACTCCCTAACCAACAATAAGTGATAACCAGGTCAGAGGGTTTTAGCTACAGATTGCACGTCAGCACAGTACGGTGACAGGCTTCTGTGTGGGCAAGGGTTTGCAAGGAACGCATCAGTTTGTCAGCAGCCCCGTCACCCTCTCTTGATGTTACCTCAGATCACAGCTAAATGGAGCTCTGTGATGATGGAAGACCTTGTGAGAGGTTTTATAATAGAAAGTAATTTGCTTGTTTCCACAGAGAGTCATTACATTTCTCTGTTCTATTCGAGGGGCTCCTAACAGTAGGTCAGTGGAACACAGGGTAAATAGCAGGATAAAAGTGTCAGTCAAACAGGGTATTTATTTTGAGATCTCCTGAATGAATAGACAGCTATACACACGACACTCTGCTGAAAGGTTTTTACCAGACAGCTCTTCAGTCTCAGTTGAGTACCACCATTCTCTTTTATTTCTTTAACATTGTAATCAATTGCATATTTGTTCATTGCTGTGGACAGAGGGGCTCCCCGTTTATCTTATCTCCAAGGGCCACACAGGTAGAGTACTGACAAGACCTGAGGTTAGAATTTAATAGATGAACCATTGACCCAACAAACATTAATCTAATCAGACACACACACACACACAGTGATCAAAGAGCAGAGCTGTAGGCCAGAGCCGATCAAAGTAGGGTGTGCGTGCGTGCGTGCGTGCGTGTTTGACTTCAATGAGAGGTATAGTAGGGTGGGTAGTGTGCGCCAAGCCAAGATAGTCTGTCTATACATGCTAACCCTAAATATACATTGAATCTAAATACATTCAGAGTCATTGACAGACAGACTGCCAGGAGCATAGCCTCGACACATCCAAGGCATAGTCAATCTACTGCATTCAGTGGGCCTGCATACATCAATTGATGTTTGCATTTACTATGCAAATATAATTTATTGCATGAAATCCTTTCAGCGTCACTATAACTGCCTGGCTACATGACGAGAGGATGAGATCCATGGAGCTAAAGTTCTCTGACTTTCACATAGTATGCATCTTAATGCCAATTAGACATGACTTGGGTAACAGACTTGACATGACATGAGCATTATATCTCTCTATGCACATATAATCTCTCTAAGCACCTACGATGCTATATGGTATGATGGGCCAGGCATGTCTTATCCTGCCTGAGTTGTATGTGTCGTGTGACCTCTGTGTAATTCAAGCCAAGGCTTTTAATCAGCTACTCTATCCGTCTCCCATAGCCCATTGACTGGATTATGTGTGTGAATGCTCGCCTGCGTCTACTGACAAGCGACACAACAGAGATTAGCTAAGCCTCATCAGTCATCATCGTGTCATGTCATTGAACACTTTGTCCCCTCATAGACTGGACCAATTCCATTATTAATTCCACTAGCCTAGTGGACTGGACGGGACTAATTCCATTATGGTTTGACCCTGTGAGTGATGATGAGGTAAAGACCCATCAGACTCATCATCTCAGTAACATCTGGTTGATAGAGGTTCATTCAGTCGGTGGCCATATACGCTTTGTGGGAGTTAATGTGTGTTTGTTTTGTTGGGTAGTTGTTGTGTTAACTGTTATCAAGGCCAGGTTAAACAGTTGGTAGTCTCTCGAGACAACCTTAACAATCGACTAGCTGATTTGGCTCTTGTGATGAGGTTTTAATCAATTAGCTATGAATTTGCGGTTGTGGTTTAATATGTTGTGGTTTGATATGATATGCAGAAGTCAATCCAATCCACACAAACGTCTAGGGCTTGGCATTTGAGACAAATGATGTGTAAAAGCAATGGAACTACAAGTCAAGATAACAGAAACAGATAAACACACAAAAATCTACAGGAGAAGACTGTTTTCAATTTTTTTCTCCCCTCACATATTTCTCTGTCTCTCTCTCTCTCTCTCTCTCCCCCCCCCCCCCCCCCCCCCCCCCCCCCTCCTCAGTGGTCCTCAGCTCCAGACATGGGTGTGAAGGTGCTCCAGTGCTTCCCCTGGTACAGACGCTGTAAAGAGCGATGCAAGGCTAAACAGTGCCCCCCACCTGCAGGTGAGAGAACTACAGGCTGCCAGTTACATTACATAGTAGTGCATTACATATTAGAGTTGTACATGACATTACGTAGTTAGTTACATGCAATATCATTATCACTGTCAGCCGTTACGTAGTGAAAAGGGCAGACAGTGTCCCCTACCTGCAGGTGAGAGAACTACAACCTTCCACATATAGTACTTACAGTATTTTACACATTAGCATTCTCAATATGTCAGAACTCCCCAGCTCTTACATAGTTAATTACATACAGTATCATTATGTCAAAACCCCCCAGCCATTACATAGTTAATTACATACAGTATCATTATGTCAGAACCCCCCAGCCATTACATAGTTAATTACATACAGTATCATTATGTCAGAACCCCCCAGCCATTACAGTTAATTACATACAGTATCATTATGTCAGAACTCCCCAGCCATTACATAGTTAATTACATACAGTATCATTATGTCAGAACTCCCCAGCCATTACATAGTTAATTACATACAGTATCATTATGTCAGAACTCCCCAGCCATTACATAGTTAATTACATACAGTATCATTATGTCAGAACTCCCCAGCCATTACATAGTTAATTACATACAGTATCATTATGTCAGAACTCCCCAGCCATTACATAGTTAATTACATACAGTATCATTATGTCAGAACCCCCCAGCCATTACATAGTTAATTACATACAGTATCATTATGTCAGAACTCCTCGGGGCTGTCTGTGCAGTAATAATATGCTGCACACATAATCTATGATTATCAAAAACACACATATTTGGAAGACATGTTGAAACAAGTGCTATGATATAACCAGGTATGTCAGAGTTAGCTACAGTTAAGGTCTTGCTCCAGGCTCCGCTTATGAAAGTCAATAATGAGTTTTATGTCACTCTGTTCTTCTTTTCCTGTCCACTTCCCAGTATTATAACTGTCCGTCAATCATTTAGTCATTCTTTATTCGTTCATTCCACCTACACCTTTGTAATGAAGATCCTGCTCTATTAGATTTACATCATTCGAATGTCAACGAACTTGATATCATGTCACATTTAAGTTAGGAAAAGACACGAGGGATGACGCATACCATTATGTATTTTAAATAGCATGATCAAATCATCCCTCACTATGTAGACACGTAGAGACATGGCAACAACAACAACAACATCATGAAGAAAGATGCTACATTGTTGCGTGCTACTGGTTCAATAACTCCTCTCTCCCTCCATTCCTCCGTTCCTCCTCCCTTCCTCCCTCCAGTCCCCAGTGAGGAGATGAAGCCCCGCCTGTCATCCACAGTGTCGTGTGGTAGCGAGGGCGAGAGCAGCAGCAGTCTGAGTGGCTCTCAGATCTACTTCTCCACCAAGGCTCGCCTCTCCTTCAGACACCAGATGGACAGCAACTTCAACGCAGTGGACGCCACCTGCTGAATAGATCAGCCCCGACGTGCCAAGTAGTGTTCATTAGGCATCAAACGGAAGAAAAAGGACTGAAATAGGGAGGGAATACCTGGGCTTGTCTGATAAGAAACGCTCATTTTTGGTTTCCGTTGTGAAACATTTTTGCTACGGTGTACCCCAATGAATACGACCCTGGCTTACAGTGCTGGGAATGACACTTTAGTATCTACTGAGGCATCCCTCCTGTCATCATCACCATCGCCCAAAAATGAACTCTCGCCCCTCCACTATGACATCCATTATTATAGATCAACAGAACATAGAATGTAAAGGACTGAGACTTGATCTACTCAGTGGTACCTATATACTCGACGTTCGTTCTCAACTCCCCCTTCAGAAGTGACTGTGAAAGGATGAATATATCACAGTAGATTAAGTTCTTCACTAGAGAAATGCTGAATGCACTGCTGGTGTGGCTAGTAGAGATGGAAAAATGTTTACTCCATTACCAACCAAGTGCATCATTTTCCTTTTCTTTTTTGGGGGTGGGGGGGGGCAGGTAAAAGACAACTGCAAATTCAAGTCTTTAAAATACTAGCTGTTGAATACAACAAGTAAATGATGCACTCCCAACTTTAAATACAGGCTTTTTTGTTTTTATCCTAACACTATCCTAACTTGCTGAGAAAAACATGGTAACTCGATTTTGATTGGTTTGGCTGATGAAGATACTAATGAGTTTGTGCCTTTTTACCTTTTTTGAACATTTCCTCAATTAAATTCAGTTTGGTGCTGGCTGTCTTCTTCTAGTGCCCTTTTCAACTGACTGCTTGGAACACTTCTACACTGTATTCATATCTAGAAATGTTACCTGCAGCTCCTCCAGCTTACGTGCAGCTCTTACCTTTACTTCTGATGGCATCTTATGGGGAACAACAGTGAATGGAGGAGAAAGTCAACAGATTGTTCTGGAAGACATTTCAACAGTATTTTGGTGCTTTAGTTGGGTTCTACAACCCACCCTCTCTAACATTGAAATATTTTTCCTGCTTCACCTACTAGTTTAAGGATAATAAATACTCATGTTATTCCACTTCTTACTCTGTTTAATATATTTTTGTACAAATTGTGAAAATTATTGTACGAGAACGTAGTAGCATACATCTGGTGCTACTGTGGTAAGTTTGGAATGATGAGAAAAATGTATGTGATTCCTAATTACTGTGAAGAAAATATTGATACATTTCCAATGTTTTTCTTTTAATCAAAGTAAATGTAAATCAATCAAGATCCCCAAACTAGCCAGTCCTCGCTTTGTATACTGTAGTGCTGTTGTCATGGAAATGGACAAAATGTACTAACAAAGTAATACAAAAAAAAGTATATACTGAAATGTTTTTGGTGGATTCATTGTGCAGTATGTCTGATCCGCATCATAGAGATCCATAAATATTCCTTCAACCATATTTATTACAAAATGTTGTAATTGGTACAAAAAAAGACATAAAAAACAGAAGGCAGTCCATCAGACACTTACTGAGCATTGATCAGTGTTTTCCCTCGGCGTCGAAGTTCATAACGTGACATAACATGACATAACATGTTTATAACAGGACAAGGAGTTGACAACGATGACCCCATGGAAGGTTTTTACGACCACTCTCTACATGTTCTTGGGTTTGGAGATGACTCCATCTGGGTAACGTTTCTTGAAGCGAGCCACGACATCAGGGTCCAAGAGGTGAATGCCATCTAACTGATTACCAAGAGTTACCCTGAGAGAGAAAAAAGGCTTTAGAAAAAGAAAGAATATCCACATACCTCATTTACAAATTCAATGAATACACACACACACACACACACACACACACACACACACACACACACACACACACACACACACACACACACACACACACACACACACACACACACACACACACACACACCAGTTGGGTTGGACATTGTGAGGTCTGCCAAAGAGCTCAATCTTCCTGGTACCAGGTGAGAGCCTCTCAATCATTCCATAAATCTCATCTGGCTTGTGGCTGGTGGAACGCACCTGGAGAGAGAGAGGTGGTGAGGAGAGAAAGAGGTAGAGACAAAAGACAAGAATGAGAGAGAGCAGGAGAGGGAGAGAGAACAGATAGGGTTGAGTTAAAACATTCTAGGCTCTCATAGGATTGGAACATCAAATGGATTAATTGTGTTTGACCCCTGACCTCTGCCACGATGACATCACAGTCCAGCCCTCTGTTGAATCCCTGGGGCTGTCCCTTCACGCCCACCTGAGAAGCACATACACATCAATACAACTGTACACACACACACAACTATACCACAATAACAGTAAATATACACAACTGACCGCACTACACTGCCCAGAGCCCAGAGTCAGATAAGAGGTATGAGGACACACAACATCACACTCACCAAGCAGTGCTCCTTCCCATGATTGAGCCAGTGACCAGTCCTCCCGGTACGGATGATTCTCTGTAACTGGTTGGTCTTCACCCAAATGATCTCATCAACACGCTCATAGCTACGAGGGGGAAAAAGCATGGGTAAGACAGATTACGACAGTTGACTTACTTACTTATTGGTCCCAAAGGTTGATGAATAAAGACTTACCCCCAAAGACTCAGACATTCTCTACCCAACTCCATAGCCCTAAAAGAAATAGAGATAGAAATGAAGACTGAACAGCCTACTGAAAAAAGTGAAATATGTCAATCACAGCAACAATTAACGTAAACAAAAATCAAGAGTTTATGGCTTGTTATCATATAATTAACCTCTGTCAGACCCTGCATGTTCATTAGCATGCACTGTTCTTCTGGCAGCTGATTGGTCGAGTAGAAACACACTATTCCACTCATATCTGATTGGTGGAGGTACCTGCCAGTCACCCAGAGGAAGAGGAAGCCGTCGTCCTGGAGGACGGGGATGTGGAGCTTCCTCATCTCATCGTCCGTCAGAGTTCCGTAGGGCAGCTCCATGTGGATGTCCCAGGGAGGGTCGGCCATCACCACAGAGAACTTCCCCAGAATCGACACGTCCAGGACCCGGATGTCACAACAGATCCACTGTGACGGGGGACAAAATCAGATCAGACTGGATTGAACTGCAGCGTCAGTCTGACCACTTCTGGAGGTAACTGACATAACCTATGTAGACAGATTCATTTACCTAATTTCTCCCTTTGGGGAATTACACCATTAGAGACATGTACCAAAATAAAAGCCTAGTCTTCCTCCTCCTCCTTCCTTTTCATAGGCCTCCCCCTTTTCCCTTCATGTCCCTCTCCCTCCTCTCTCACTTTATTCCTTCTCTTCCTCACCTGAGAGGGGAACAGTTTCCCCACGTTGCTGTCTTCCTCCCCCTGGTGTAGTCCCACCTCCATGCCCCCAGCCTGGAGCCCCATCAGGCCCCCCTCTGCCTCTGGAGGGGCGTCGATCTCATAGTGCACGTATTTACAGGTGTCCATGTGGAAACAGGTGTTGAGGAAGGAGCAGTCTCCAAGACTCTCGTCTGTGTGCTTGTTGATGATGCGTCTGAGGGAGAGACGACAGGGCTCAGCCAAAACAGCGGGACCAGATAAGATGCTTCAGCCAATTAAAATAGACTGTAAGTGATTAAATGGAGACATACAGCCAATCACAAGGCTGCGGGGCCAGACGGATTACCAGGACGTGTACTCCGGGCATGTGCTGACCAACTGGCAGGTGTCTTCACTGACATTTTCAACATGTCCCTGATTGAGTCTGTAATACCAACATATTTCAAGCAGACCCCCATAGTCCCTGTGCCCAAGAACACAAAGGTAACCTACCTAAATGACTACAGACCCGTAACACTCACGTACGTAGATATGAAGTGCTTTGAAAGGCTGGTAATGGCTCACATCAACACCATTATCCCAGAAACCCTAGACCCACTCCAATTTGCATACCACCCAAACAGATCCACAGATGATGCAATCTCTATTGCACTCCACACTGCCCTTTCCCACCTGGACAAAACGAACATCTACGTGAGAATGCTATTCATTGACTACAGCTCAGCGTTCAACACCATAGTGCCCTCAAAGCTCATCACTAAGCTAAGGAACCTGGGACTAAACACCTCCCTCTGCAACTGGATCCTGGACTTCCTGACGGGCCGCCCCCAGGTGATGAGGGTAGTAGCAACACATCTGCCACGCTGATCCTCAACACTGGAGCCCCTCAGGGGTGCATGCTCAGTCCCCTCCTGTACTCCCTGTTCACCCACGACTGCATGGCCAGGCACAACTCCAACACCATCATTAAGTTTGCAGACGACACAACAGTGGTAGGCCTGATCACCGACGACGACGAGACAGCCTATAGGGAGGTCAGAAACCTGGCCGGGTGGTACCAGAATAACAACTTATCCCTCAACCTAACCAAGACTAAGGAGATGATTGTGGACTACAGGAAAAGGAGGACCGAGCACGCCCCCATTCTCATCGATGGGGCTGTAGTGGAGCAGGTTGAGAGCTTCAAGTTCCTTGGTGTCCACATCACCAACAAACTAGAATGGTCCAAACACACCAAGACAGTCGTGAAGAGGGCACGACAAGCCTATTCCCCCTCAGGAGACTGAAAAGATTTGGCATGGGTCCTGAGATCCTCAAAAGGTTCTATAGCTGCAACATCGAGAGAATCCTGACTGGTTGCATCACTGCCTGGAACGGCAACTGCTCATAGTGCGTACGGCCCAGTACATCATCGGGGCTAAGCTGCCTGCCATCCAGGACCTCAACACCAGGCGGTGTCAGAGGAAGGCCCTAAAAATGGTCAAAGACCCTAGCCAGACTGTTCTCTCTAATACCGCATGGCAAGAAATGGTTTTTATTTCTTTACTTATCGATTGTCACCTAATAACTTTTTTTTTACTTAAAAATTGCACTGTTGGTTAGAGCCTGTAAGTAAGCATTTCACTGTAAGGTTGTATTGGGAACATGTGACAAACTTTGATTTGATAAGGGATGTGATCAGCACAACAACAAAATCAGGAAAAAGGCGATTTGGGGTTAAATTAAATGATGCAAAAAAGTCAGCAGGAATACGCCTCCCAAGTGGCGCAGCGGTCTATGACACTGCATCACAGTGCTAGAGGCGTCACCACAGACCCGGGTTTGTTCCCGGGCTGTGTCACAACCGGCCGTGATCGGGAGTCTCATAGGGCGGCGCACAATTGGCTAAGCGCCGTCCGTGTTAGGGCAGGGTTTGGCCGGATGGGCTTTACACATCTCATCGCGCACTAGGGATTCAGGCGGAACGGACACCAGCAGGCTGACCTCGGTGGTCAGTTGAACAGTGTTTCCTCCGACACATTGGTGCGGCTGGCTTCCGGGTTAATCGGGCAGGTGTTAAGTGCGGTTTTGCTGGTCATGTTTCGGAAGACTCATGACTCGACCTTCGCCTCGTGAGCCCGTTGGGGAGTTGCAGCGATGAGACAAGATTGAAATTGGGAAGAAAAAGGGTGTAAAAAATAGTTATCAAGAATAAAACATATTTGGGAGTGTACTCTTATGGTTGTGTGTGGCAGTAGTACTGACCGGAAGTGCAGCTTGGTGCAGGGCTGGGGTGTGAACCCAGACCGCGTACACTCCTCTTTGGTCCCGTGGTCACAGAACTCCTGGACCTGAGCACGACCACGTGAGCGGAACTTCTCAACGATGGACTGCTCTTTAGCTGTGCTGGTGTTCAGAAGCTCCAGGATTTCTCTGCTCATCTATAACACACACACACACACACACACACCACACACACACACACACACACACACACACACACACACACACACACACACACACACACACACACACACACACACACACACACACACACACACTTTGATTTCGCCATTGACAGTGTGGTTGAAAAATGGTTTGAACATTGGGCAGTATAATAAGGTTTGTACTGATATGGTTCAAACTACCCCCAGGGTATCTCCATCTCTATCCCCTCCCTCTACCAAGGTGTGAATGTACCTTCTTGCTCTGCTGCTCCTTGGTGGACTGCTGGTTCAGGAGGCTCTCTATCTCCATGTCCAGGTGAGACGTCTGCCCTTTACTGGTCCTGCCCTGTTTATCTGCCCCGCCCCTTCCTCCTCCAGCCTTCCAATCAGAGGGCCCGGTCAGCTGGGAGGAGGAAGCCGGTGCCAGGGAGATGGAGGAAGTGGGCGGAGGGGAGGGCGGGCTCTGGAGAGCAGGGGAGGAACCTGGCGGACGTTTATGGTGGGCTTGGTCCTCTGCTTTCCTCTTCCTCTGGCCTAAGGCCCCGCCCCCAATCATGGCCCAGAGTTTTGTGTGGTCCACGGAGATGACGAGCGTTGAGGAAGAAGAGGGGGAGGTGGCCACGGATGGCTGCCGGACTTCGATGAGCTCCTGGGCAGAGAACTTGAGCAGCAGACTCTGGATGCAGCCATGGGTGACAGGCACTTCAGACTGTGGAGGAGAAAATAGAAGTGGAATGAGAGAGGAAGGTGAGGAAAGAGAAAGGATAGGAAAATGAATGTGATGCAGTTATGGGAACAGCGGCTTATGAGTGACAAAGTGATTATTCATATCCATAGTCTTCATAAAATTTGCAATAGCGGTCAGCACACACACATACACTATCCAGACTAGGTTCATATACTATTTTAGGCATTTCAATTACTTTTCAAAACAAGTATTCAGATAATGTTTTTTCAAATAAAGGTTTAGTTGAATATTGGAATGTAGCCTATTTGAAAATACTCAAATACACTCCCATGCATTTCACCCAGGTGTGAACCCAGACCGCGTACACTCCTCTTTGGTCCAGTGGCCCTAGGATTTTAACTAACTAGATGAAAATACTTTCAAATACTATTTGTTTTTTTACAAATAAACATTCAAATACTCAAATAAAAGTAGTTGTTTTGGGCTGTGTATTTGAAAAAACTCAAATAAATAAATAACAAATACTCAACTCAAATACACATGTATTTGAACCCTGGTCTGATTTTTTTTTTAGCAAATATTAGATCTTGGTCACAAGGATACACACTCACAGTATTGAGCTCATCAGTGATGGTCAAGGAGTCAGTGGGCAGTGAGAGGCTCAGGTCCGACAGATAACCCAGGAGTCTCTTCTCTAGTTCAGGGTCCGGGGGACGTTCAGCCTCCTCCTGTGGGGGACTCTGGAGGGCTGGTCCGGGACTCTCACTCCGCGCTGCAGCCCCTTCAGTACTGCTGCCTCCCACCTCTGCGATAAAAGAAAACCACCAGTTGTAAATCCCATTAGCAGTAACAGTGCTTATGCAGATTAAGAACTTTGGTCACTAGTTAACGTTATTCGTTAGTATCTGGACCATATAGCTAGGTGTCCACAGACAATGCACAAGCATTGACATTTGCTGAACTTTTTCAACTTTAACCATCAGCATAGAATCAAATACATCTGTGTGTTGAAATCCCTATTGTCTAATCTTATTTTCCCCATCCCGCCTTTCTAGCTAGCTAACGCGTTAGCATAAAGACACACCTGCAGCGAGTTGCGTGGGGTCTTTCCGTCGCCTCTGCAGTCTCTCTCGCAGCGAGTCCAGCTGCTTCTTGTGTGCCTGGATGTTGCTCCATGTATCCGACATTTAGAGTAGGAGCTACCGCGAAAATGAATCGAAAACGGGGCATGCAAGATCACTTAGTTTAGCGGGATAATGTGACTCCGCTCGCACTGTGTCGGACTAACAACAACAACGAATGACTGGTTCCCCCTTGTTGTTGGAGGAAACCACCAAGACAGACAAATCCAAAATCTAACAGCTAACTTTTCTATTACAAGTAGAATTTGTCAACTCTCAGAACTCGTTCAAATAAATGTTTTACATAATGTTAGGTCGTGACAACTTTAAAGCAATCGATATGTTAAAATGAGCACAAGACGGATGTTTTTTGAAAACGGACACATTTCCGGTTGAAAAAGATCTACTTCCGGTTCAGTCTGTTCAACAACAATATGACATTTGTTGTTAGTTCATTAGCTAGCAATATGCGGTAAAAAAAAATAAAAAAAATAAACTTGAGTTTATTACTTTAAGTAAATAAGAATGGTTTAGCAAATAATAGTTTAATATTATCTAGCTACTGCATACCCCTCCAGGCCAGCAGGTGCCGTGTTGTCAATGTACTCTTCTCGAATCTCTTCTCGAATTCTTCTTCCAACAACCACTGGAAAAGATGGCGGAAGTGGAGAAGGATGGTGATCCTGCGACTGACAAAGATGATTTACAGATTTTAAAAGTATTGCAAAATATTATATTATTATCACTGCATGGAATATATTGCCATAATTAAACTCGCAATTGTAATGGACGTCTTATTTAAACAGTTACATCCCACCTGTCCTTTGTTGCTAGCTAGCGCTCCAGACTCGTTACTATAACAACTGATACCAACTGTCATATTAATCGACCAAAATCTTGTGGTTGATTGTACTATCTTCTATCCGAGTTGGTTGTCTCTAAATCTGACGAGCCGTCAGCTGATTGTCGGTTAGTTAACTGTCTAACGTTAGCTTGGCTTGACTGACAGTGTCTCTCAATCTTGGCTAGCCAGCTAAATTGGCGCCTGAGACGTCTAGCCATATGCAGCGAAAGCTAGCTATCTTGCTGTGTCATCATCCCTCAATGCCAGTGAGCATGCATGCACTTATGCAAGGAAACCAACAGCATCAAGTGTATTTGCTGCATAGCAACACATTTCAAAATTACATTATTGTAACCTGATCTGGCTCATCATGATTGCATGCCACGCACCTAGCTAATGTCCTTAACAGGTATCAACAATGTATCTCTTTCTGGATCAGGAACGAGTGGATGAGTTGTATCATTTTCGGGATCATTACTTTGAGACTCACTGTGTGGAGGATGCAAAGAGGAAACCGAGTGATGTGGCACAGGAGATGGAGAAGACACTAAAGAAGCTGGAGGAGAAAGAAGGTGAGATAACAGAAAAGAAAGGTGTGTTCTGATTTGGTAACCACACATGTAAAAAATAATATACTGAGATTTTGCATGATAGCTTTGTATCCATTTGGAATGTTTTGTGTAGTTACAAATCTTTTACCACACGATTCAGTGCTCACAAAGCCTGCCTGACTAGAGAGTGATCTTTTTATGCATTATTTAATCATCAAAGACTTACATAACTAAGACTTATGGTGTCCCTCCATCTCTTCCAATCCAGAGTCATATAAGCACAGTTGTCGTCCACCAGCCTGCTGTCTCATGCGGTAGCAATTGAGCCTGGGGACGAGGTAACATAAGCACAGTGCTGACTGAGCTTAGCTTGGCATCTAACATGTGGGGTTACATCTTTAAACAAACAGCAAAAGTCAGTTGACCAAAGCAGTGGTTCCCGCTCCCTCCCAGGGGGCAGGGGTCACCCCCTCCCCCCAAAAACGACAGAAGTAACTCAATTTCTAAATTGGGTAGTGCATCATCTGTTTTTCTCTTGTCATGTTAGTCATTGCATACCTTACAGTGCTACTTATAACTTGTCAGAAATGTACAGATCAACTAGCCCATGTCAGATAATGTTTTTCAGCTCGGTTTTTTAGCCAATAGATTTTGTTGGAGTATTCGAGTCACTCAAATATCACATGAATACACATTAGACATGGGAAAATGTATGTTAAGCTTTAAAACTGCGACATTTTCTCTATGCCAACAAGAGGGATGTGAACCGTGCTTGTGCCCATAGAAATAGATGTTCTCCAATGCTGGAAGGGGGGCCTGAGTGAAAAAGTTTGGGAACCCCTAGACTAGAGAATCATCTTTGTCGTCCCTTCGTCTCCTCCAGAGTCGTATAAGCACAGTGCTGAGTTCCTGCTGCTGCGGGGCCGCTCCCTGGGGGTGGCTCCGGAGTTTAGCACCACCGCTGGGGAGTGCCTGTCCCGGGCCGTGAAGCTGGAGCCTGGACTAGTGGAGGGCTGGAACACACTGGGGGAGCAGTACTGGAAGAAAGGAGACCTGACCACCGCTAAGACCTGCTTCACTGGAGCCCTGCAGCAGGTTAGCAATAAGAACACAGTAATCGTGTGTTTTATTTGCATAGCTGGGCTTTTAATTCACAGACAGCATGAGTCACAAAGCTCTTCAGGTTAACTGGAGAGTGGTGCCGTGCTACTGTTGTTGTGTTGAGATCAAGGTATGCAGTAGAACCTTACTGATCAAGAACAGAATGCATGTAAAGTGTTCATCACTGGTTATAGCCCTAGTTATAGGCCTACATAAACAACAGCTGTTTATCACAACCTTTCAAGCCATAACTCTACCTCCCATTGTGTGCACCTTCATTTGTCTCTTTCTACCTTTATTTCTGTTTACTCTGGTCTGTTTTATTCTTTATTGCTACATCATTGAAATTGAACTACCCCCAAACCAATTTCCAATTATTATTATTTTTAATGAGTGGGGCATTCTCTGGCATACATGGTTGCTTTTCTCTCTCTGTCCCAGAGTAAGAACAAAGTATCTCTGCGTAGTCTGTCCATGGTGCTGAGGCAGCTGCCAGGAGGGGGCGGTGATGAGCAGGGGAAGAGGGTGCTGGAGAGCGTGGCCATGGCCAGGCAGGCTGTACAGCTAGACGTCACCGACGGCACCTCCTGGTGTGAGTATGATGGATAGTCTCATAACAGATTCATATTTTACAGTGGTTAGGAGTTCAGAGAATTAAAGTGTGGGGGACACGTCCGGGGTTAGTGGGGGTGCATATGCATACATATGTTGTGTGAATAGGTTTGGCTGTAATTCAGGATCTCCAAAGAGAGGATAAAAGAACGTACATGTTGGTATTAGAAAACGTCCTCTAGTACTGAATATGAGTGGATAGTGGATGATGTATTGATGTATGTTGACAGACATCCTGGGGAATGCCTACATCTCCCTGTTCTTCACCTGCAGACAGAATCCACAGATGTCTCAGCAGGCTCTGAGTGCCTATGCACAGGCTGTGAGTACACACACAAACCAAACTCAGTTGTATTTACAAAGCCTGACAGAATAGTATGAGTGGGTCAATTAGAACGTTGTGCAATAATCATTGTTAAGCACTATATAATTCCTTCCCTCCTCTGTTCTCTCTCTCAGGAGAAAGTGGACCGAACAGCAACCTCCAACCCCGATCTGCACTTCAATAGAGCCACGGTAAAACATTATTGTTGGCATGTTCTGATATGATTCTTATAATATGCGTGTGGTAAATTACTTCAATAATTCCATTACACAGAAAAATGCATATAAAAGTTAACTGAAGCTAATGATCCATGCCTGTGTCTAACCCCTCCAGCTGTTTCAGTATGAGGAGATGTTTGGGTCTGCCCTGGGCGGGTACAGTCGCGCTGCGGCCCTGGACCCTGCGTGGGAGGAGCCTCCAGAGAGGGAGAGGCAGCTACTGGAATACTTGGAGAAACTCACAGCACTCACAGAGAACAAGGTAGAAACAGGAGAACCCCACACATACACACACATACATTTACACACATTCATATAGATTAACTGGACAGGGCACATTAGTCTCCAATCTACATCTATCAGCAGTTCATGTGATCTGTATAGGATATAAACTTAATAAAATATACAAACACATTTCTTGTCAACTCCAGCACTAATGCAAATGTGTATCAGATATAATTATAAATCACCAGTAGGTGGCAGCAGAGTCCTATGCTTTTCCACTGATAAGTGTCCTACTCTTTTTCTTTCACCCCTTCAGGGGAAGGTGAAGGCCCGGCGCCTGCGAACGATGCTCTCCAACCTCAGCCCGTTGGCCCTGGGGCCGTGCTCCTCCCCTCAGTTCCGCTCCCCCGCAGGCCGCGTTGGGAGCCTGGAGCCCCGGACCCTGTCTGCCCTGACACACGGCCACAACGCTGGGGTGGCTGCCCTGGGAAAGGTGGTGTTCAGCCTGGCCTCAGAGGGACGCATGGCCTTGTGAGTTCCCCTTCCTCTAGTGTTAGACTACTATCTGTAATATGGAGTCTGCTGTGTACTTTATGCGTGTGGATCTCTGTGTGTGAGATGTACAGTTGAAGTCAGAAGTTTACATACACCTTTGCCAATTACATTTAAACTCAGTTTTTCACAATTACTGACATTTAATCCTAGTAAAAATTCCCTGTCTTAGGTCAGTAACTTTATTTTAAGAACGTGAAATGTCAGAATAATAGTAGAGAGAATTATTTATTTCAGCTTTTATTTCTTTCATCACATTCCCAGTGGGTCAGAAGTTTACATACACTCAATTAGTATTTGGTAGCATTGCCTTTAAATTGTTTAATTTGGGTCAAACGTTTCGGGTATCCTTCCACAAGCTTCCCACAATAAGTTGGGTGAATTTCGGCCCATTCCTCCTGACAGAGCTGGTGTAACTGAGTCGGGTTTGTAGGTCTCCTTGCTCGCACACGCTTTTTCAGTTCTGCCCACACATTTTCTACAGGATTGTGGTCAGGGCTTTGTGATGGCCACTCCAATACCTTGACTTTGTTGTCCTTAAGCCATTTTGCCACAAATTTGGAAGTATGCTTGGGGTCATTGTCCATTTGGAAGACCCATTTGCGACCAAGCTTTATCTTCCTGACTGATGTCTTGAGATGTTGCTTCAATATATCCACATCATTTTCCTGCCTCATGATGCCATCTGTTTTGTGAAGTGCACCAGTCCCTCCCGTAGCAAAGCACCCCCACAACATGATGCTGCCACCCCCGTGCTTCACGGTTGGGATGGTGTTCTTCGGCTTGCAAGCCTCCCCCTTTTTCCTCCAAACATAACGATGGTCATTATGGCCAAACTGTTCTATTTTTGTTTCATCAGACCAGAGGACATTTCTCCAAAAAGTACGATCTTTGTCCCCATGTGCAGTTGCAAACCGTAGTCTGGCTTTTTTATGGCGGTTTTGGAGCAGTGGCTTCTTCCTTGCTGAGCGGCCTTTCAGGTTATGTTGATATAGTACTCATTTTACTATGGATGTAGATACTTTTGTACCAGTTTCCTCCAGCATCTTCACAAGGTCCTTTGCTGTTCTGGGATTGATTTGCACTTTTCGCACCAAAGTACGTTCATCTCTAGGAGACAGAACGCGTCTCCTTCCTGAGCAGTATTTATTTATTTATTTCACCTTTATTTAACCAGGTAGGCTAGTTGAGAACAAGTTCTCATTTACAACTGCGACCTGGCCAAGATAAAGCAAAGCAGTGCGACATGAACAAGAACACAGAGTTACACTTGGAATAAACAAACATACAGTCAATAACACAATAGAAAAAAGTCTATATACTGTGCAAATGAGGTAAGATAAGGGAGTTAAGGCAATAAATAGGTCATAGTGGAGAAATAATTACAATTTAGCAATTAAACACTGGAGTGATAGATGTGCAGAAGTTGAATGTGCAAGTAGAGATACTGGGGTGCAAAGGAGCAAAAACATAAATAAGGGTATGGGGATGAGGTAGTAGGATGGGCTATGTGCAGTGGTCTGTGAGCTGCTTAAAGTTAGTGAGGGAAATATGAGTCTCCAGCTTCAGTGATTTTTGCAATTCGTTCCAGTCATTGGCAGCAGAGAACTTGAAGGAAAGCCGGCCAAAGGAGGAATTGGCTTTGGGGGTGACCAGTGAAATATACCTGCTGGAGCGCATGCTACGGGTGGGTGCTGCTATGGTGACCAGTGAGCTGAGATAAGGTGAGGCTTTACCTAGCAAAGACTTATGGATGACCTGGAGCCAGTGGGTTTGGCGACGAGTATGAAGCAAGGGCCAGCCAACGAGAGCATACAGGTCGCAATGGTGGGTAGTAAATGGGGCTTTGGTGACAAAACGGGTGGCACTGTGATAGACTGCATCCAATTTGCCAAGTAGAGTGTTGGAGTCTATTTTGTAAATGACATCGCCGAAGTCAAGGATCGGTTGGATAGGCAGTTTTACGAGGATATGTTTGGCAGCATGAGTGAAGGATGCTTTGTTGCGAAATAGGAAGCTGATTCTAGATTTAATTTTGGATTGGATATGCTTAATGTGAGTCTGGAAGGAGAGTTTACAGTCTAACGAGACACCTAGGAATTTGTAGATGTCCACATATTCTAAGTCGGAACCGTCCAGAGTAGTGATGCTGGACGGGCGGGCAGGTGCTGGTAGCGATCGGTTGAAGAGCATGCACTTAGTTTTACTTGCATTTAAGAGCAGTTGGAGGCCACGGAAGGAGAGTTGTATGGCATTGAAGCTCATCTGGAGGTTAGTTAACACAGTGTCCAAAGAAGGGCCAGAAGTATACAGAATGGTGTCGTCTGCGTAGAGGTGGATCAGCGAATCACCAGCAGCAAGAGCGACATCATTGATGTATACAGAGAAGAGAGTCGGTCCAAGAATTAAACCCTGTGGCACCCCCATAGAGACTGCCAGAGGTCCGGACAACAGGCCCTCCGATTTGACACACTAAACTCTGTCTGAGAAGTAGTTGGTGAACCAGGCGAGGCAATCATTTGAGAAACCAAGGCTGTTGAGTCTGCCGATAAGAATGTGGTGATTGACAGAGTCGAAAGCCGGTATGACGGATGCATGGTCCCATGGTGTTTATACTTGCGTACTGTTGTTTGTGCAGATGAACGTGGTACCTTCAGGAGTTTGGAAATTGCTCCTAAGGATGAACCAGACTTGTGGAGGTCAATTTTATTTCTGAGGTCTTGGCTGATTTCTTTTGATTTTCCCATGATGTCATGCAAAGAGGCACTGAGTTTGAAAGCAGGCCTTGAAATACATCCACAGGTACACCTCCAATTGACTCATGATGTCAATTAGCCTATCAGAAGCTTCTAAAGCCATGACATAATTTTCTGGAATTTTCCAAGCTGTTTAAAGGCACAGTCAACTTAGTGTATGTAAACTTCTGCCCACTGGAATTGTGATACAGTGAATTATAAGTGAAATAATCTGTCTGTAAACAATTGTTGGAAAATGTACTTGTGTCATGCACAAAGTAGATTTTCTAACTGACTTGCCAAAACTATAGTTTGTTAACAAGAAATTTGTGGAGTGGTTGAAAAACAAGTTTTAATGACTCCAACCTAAGTGTATGTACACTTCCGACTTCAACTGTACCTTTTTCTGCATGTTTGGGGTGATGGAAGTAAGTTGCTGTCTACATGCCCCTTTGTTTGAAGGTGTATGAACTGAAGGGCTATAATACTGTATGTTTTGCCTTGCTGGGGTACATTTGCTATGGTGGATAGACAGTGATATGATACTGTGTCTCTCTCTGTCTCCCAGTACGTTCGGCATGGTGGACAGTGAGGAAACATGCTGCGTGGTCATGGTCTATAACACAGCAGACAACTGGGGAGTTCTGATTGGAGACTCTGTGGTCATCCCGGAGCCACAGGTCAAACGCCACAGTGTAGCACACAACGACCAGGTTAGTGTGTCTTTCTCTACAGCTTACATGGATCTTTACACACTTTTTACTTACAGTGATTGTGATGTAATTCTATCTACTTTAGCTGAATGCACTGATTTTAGGTGTCTCTGAATCTGTTTGGCCTCCTTCCTCATAACTCGAATTAGATTTTTTTTAAATGGCATACAATGAGCTCTACTGTGATTTTGGCAGTGCATGGCCTGACGGTCTAAGTCTCAGGCCCTGGGAAGGAACATTTTAAAGGCCCATCTCCTGGCTTCGGAGGGGAAATGGGGAAGTTTAAGCTAATATCCTGTAATTCTACATATTTTGCCATGAGGCAGAGAGAAAACTTTGCAGTTTTAAAGCTTAAATGACTGTGCATTTAATTAATTTTTATTTTGGGGGGGCAATTCAAGAAGTACTGAGTTGAAAAATGTATAATTGGGGGAGTACTGTAGATACCAATATCCCTGTGAGCCTTCCAAGCCCGTGTTGGCCAGGGTTAAGAACGAAAATTGGAGATGAATAATATTACTTAATCTAAACTTATTCCAAGGATCCCTTGGCCAAAATGTTTAAACTGTTGTTTTTCATCATATTCATATTCATAAAATTAAAAAATAAATATATATATATAATGTGTGCATACATAGCCAAAGACAGACTCCCTCTGTTAGACTTAATTATCAAAACTGACATCACTTGAACTCCACCAAGGCTACTACAGATCTAGGTGGTCTCTTAATTTCTGATTTTCCAATCTCTCCTGGCCCTGCTGTAGACGTTTGACTTCCGCAGTATACGAGTGGACTCCCCTCTGCTCCTCATCGTCAACGGCAAGAGACAGAACGTCCAGGCTCAGACTGCAGCCTCAGTCAGCTACAAGCCCCAGAGTGAATGAGAGAAGGGGGGATGATAGAGGGGGGGGGGGGGGGGGTGCCTCTATCTAAAAAAAGGCCTGTGTGCCTTTTTTTTTTATCTTAGTTTTGTAAATAGTAGATCCTTGTTTGTTAAATAGTCTTTAGGAATACACTGTTTGTACATATTTATAAATATTTTTGTTTGTATTTTGTTAAAGTGGGAGGGAGGCTGGGGGATTTTGTAAATTACTGACTACTAATATGATAATTAATTGTGGTGAAGATGGTGTCAGACATGGGTTCAAGACATTAAAACAAACATGTCTCCAATGTGGACATGATTGAAACTTTTGCTTTATCATTAGCTTATGTAGTTGATCACCTTTCATTGTGATGTGCAAACATTAAGTTGTGAATCAAAGTAACTTCTGGTAACAAAAATGCAACCACTAAACTACAATATCAAACTGTTTTGTTGGATGCTGATTGGCCGTCACAGACACACCTATGCCTGCTAACATGATCACCTAATCTCCATAAGAATATCATGTTTATGTTGTTTTCCGAATCATCTCGTATTTATATCAACCCCCACACTATTTCCCCTTACTTCCAGCCTACTATTTAGAATGGTACAGCGGGGGTTAATATAAGCCTCGATGTCTGCCTATCTGAACTCGGAAACAACGTTTCACTTTTGAATGTCGATCTCTGTAGCTTGCCAGTACCATACGTAGTGAACGGTGCCCAGACGGGGCAACTTTTTCTGAGCCAGTCGAAATCACGAATCAACGTCATTATTATTATTTTTTATTTTATTTAACTGGACATACTGTATCATATCCAAGTAAATGCCAATAGAAAAAAGCTCAAACAAAGGAAAATGCAGCTATTGTACTGTCATTCCCGGTTTAATGTTTGACGTGACTGAGGTAGTTGAAGTTGGCTAGCTAGCTAGCAAGTGACAACAACGTTATCTAGCCTGCATAGCAACCATTTTCTTAAAAAATTAAGACCAGTCCTTTTGCATAGCAAATTTGCAAAAATAATTACATTTAAACGACTGGTTTGTGTCTGTCGCAATATGACCAACATAACTAACAACCACATTTTTGTCCGGACTATATCTCTTCTGCTGGAAGAATTACATTCTATGAATTGATTTACACCATTTACCTGTGACTGTATTCATGATACAGCACTGCTTCTTGTGCCTTATTGCTTAAATGCAGACAGGTACCAAACCAGCATTGTCTCAGTATTAGAATAAGAATGAGTCTATTCTATTAATTATAATCCTGGAATTCTAATTCAAGTCCCAGTAATTTTTGAGGAAGGTCCCTGTCTCTGACAGGAGAGCTTAACTGGAAGGTCAAACTTCCAGTTAAGAAACTTCCACTTCTCCCTGGAGCCAAGACTGGAAGGTCTTGGCTCCAGGGAGAAGAGGTGCATGTCTCCCTCGGGCTCATGCCCAAGAATGGAGGACTCCTCCGGGGAGAGGGCTTTCTGATCACCCCTGGGAAACAGGTGGGAGGTGGTGAACTGAAGCTATTTTTGTAAAGTTGATTTCCCCCTTTCATAGACAGTACACCAATTATGCCCTGTTTTGTCTCAAATACCTCCCAAAATGCTTTCTCTGTCTCTTACTCTTTGTATTGTGTACCCACTCTTCTCTATACATCCTCCACTATGTCTTCATTACAAATCCTAACTTGAGATCCGCTTGCACAAGTTTGGTCAACTCTTATAAGGACATCAGTGCCTGAATTCATGTGAAAGCCAGAGTATTTGTACATACTGGTTTCTAGTTATGTTTCAGGCCTATAGTATATCACTAGATCTCCCTCTTGATTCCCCCCCTCTCTAACCTGTGTTGAACTCTGTGGGTCTCTGTCCCCCACCACCATGTTACGCAGTCTCAGCGAGTCATTGAGCCCCTGTAGCTTCTGGTACAGCCTGTTCCTCTCCATCAGATGCTCTGACACCTCACTGTTCTTCCTCTTGTACTCCTCCATCACCTGGAAAAGACAAGGGAACTGAGGGATGCCAGGGAGGTGGAGGGAGGAGACTGCGTGAATCAGGCATTCGTGTTTGAATTGCTGCAAAGAAACCACTACTAAAAGGACACCAATAATAAGAGGAGACTTGCTTGGGCCAAGAAACACGAGCAATGGACATTAGAGCGGTGGAAATCTGTCATTTGGTCTGATGAGTCCAAATGTGAGATTTTTGGTTTCAACCGCTGTGGCTTTGTGAGACGCAGAGTAGGTGAACGGATGATCTCCAACGTGGAGGAGGAGGTGGGATGAGGTGCTTTGCTGGTGACACTGTGATTTGTTTAGAATTCAAGGCACACTTAACCAGCATGACTACCACAGCATTCTGCAGCGATGCGCCATCCCATCTGGTTTGCACTTAATTGGGACTATCATTTGTTTATCAACAGGACAATGACCCAAAACACACCTCCAGGCTGGGCCTCTCGAGTTGCGCAGCGGTCTAAGGCACTGCATCGCAGTGTTGGCGGCGTCACTACAGACCCGGGTTGTATCACAACCGGCCGTGATCGGGAGTCCCATAGGGCGGCGCACAATTGGCCCAGTGGCGTCTGGGTTAGGGAAGGGTTTGGCCGAGGTAGGTCATCATTGTAAATAAGAATTTGTTCTTAATTGACTGCAAATGTATTTATAAAGCCCTTCTTACATCAGCTGATATCTCAAAGTGCTGTACAGAAACCCAGCCTAAAACCCCAAACAGCAAGCAATGCAGGTGTAGAAGCACGGTGGCTAGGAAAAACTCCCTAGAAAGGCCAAAACCTAGGAAGAAACCTAGAGAGGAACCAGGCTATGAGGGGTGGCCAGTCCTCTTCTGGCTGTTCTGGGTGGAGATTATAACAGAACATGGCCAAGATGTTCAAATGTTCATAGATGACCAACAGGGTCAAATAATAATAATAATCACAGTGGTTGACGAGGGTGCAACAGGTCAGCACCTCAGGAGTAAATGTCTGTTGGCTTTTCGTAGCCGATCACGTTCAGAGTATCTCTACCGTTCCTGCTGTCTCTAGAGAGTTGAAAACAGCAGGTCTGGGACAGGTAGCACGTCCGGTGAACAGGTCAGTGTTCCATAGCCGCAGGCAGAACAGTTGAAACTGGAGCAGCAGCACGGCCACGTGGACTGGGGACAGAAGGGGTCACCAGGCCAGGTAGTCCTGAGGCATGGTCCTAGGGCTCAGGTCGAGAGAGTGAGAGAGAGAATACTTAAATTCACCCAGGACACCGGATAAGACAGGAGAAATACTCCAGATATAACAGACTGACCCTAGCCCCCCGACACATAAACTACTGCAGCATAAATACTGGAGGCTGAGACAGGAGGGGGTCGGGAGATACTGTGGCCCCATCCGACGATACCCCCGGACATGGCCAAACCGGCAGGATATAACCACACCCACTTTGCCAAAGCACAGCCCCCACACCACTAGAGGGATACCTCCAACCACCAACTTACCATCCTGAGATAAGGCCGAGCATAGCCCACAATGATCTCCACCACGGCTCAATCCAAGGGGGGGGGCACCAACCCAGACAGGAAGATCACGTCAGTGACTTGCCTAGTTTTACAAAAATAAAGGCTGTGTAAGGGCTATTTGAACAAGGAGAGTGATGGAGGGCTGCATCAGATGATCTGAACTCCACAATCACCCGACCTCAACCCATTTGAGATGGTTTGGGATGATTTTGACTGCAGAGTGAAGGAAAAGCAGCCAACAAGTGCTCAGCATATGTGGGAACTCCTTCAAGACTATTGGAAAAGCATTCCTCATGAAGCTGGTTGAGAGAATGCAAAGCTGTCATCAAGGCAAGGGTGGCTGCTTTGAAGAAAATATATTTTGGTTTGTTTTAACACTTTTTGGTTACTACATGATTCCGTATGCATTATTTCAAAGTTTTTATGTCTTCACTAGAAAAACCCTTGAATGAGTAAGTGTGTCCAAACTTTTGACTGGTACTGTATATACAGGGCCTAAGGAAAGTATTCAGACCCATTGACTTTTTCCACATTTTGTTATGTTACAGCCTCTGAAATGGATTAAATAGTTTTTTCCCCTCATCAATCTACACACAATAACCCCATAACGACAAACAAAAACAGGTTTCCAGACATGGGACATTACATAAGTATTCAAACCCTTTGCTCTGTACTTTGTTGAAGCACATTTGGCGGTGATTAAAGCATCGAGTATTCTTGGGTATGACGCTACAAGCTTGGCACACCTGTATTTGGGGAGTTTCTCCCTTTTTTCTCTGCATATCCTCTCAAGCTCTGTCTGGTTGGATGGGGAGCATCGCTGTACAGCTATTTTCAGGTCTCTCCAGAGATGTTCGTTCGAAGTTCAAGTCCACGTGTCCCGAAGCCACTCCTGCGTTGTCTTGGCTGTGTGCTCAGGGTCGTTGTTCTGTTGGAAGTTGAACCATCGCCACAGTCTGAGGTCCTGAGCACTCTGGAGCAGGTTTTCATCAATGATCTCTCTGTACTTTGATCCGTTCATCTTTCCCTCGATCCTGACGAGTCTCCTAGTCCCTGCCGCTAAAAACATCCCCACAGCATGATGCTGCCACCACCATGCTTCACTGTAGGGATGGTGCCAGGTCTCTTCCAGGCATTCATGCCAAAGAGATCAATCTTGGTTTCATCAAACCAGAGAATCTTGTTTCTCTTAGTCTGAGAGTCTTTCGGTGCTTTTTGGCAAACTCCAAGCAGGCTGTCATGTGCATTTTTACTGAGGAGTGGCTTCTGTCCGGCCACTCTATCATAAAGTCCTGATTGGTGGAGTGCTGAAGAGATGGGAGAAATTTCCAGAAGGACAACCATCTCCAAAGAGGAACTCTGGAGCTCAGTCAGAGTGACCATCGACCTTCTCCCCCGATTACTCAGTTTGACCGGGCGGCCAGCTCTAGGAAGAATCTTGGTGGTTCCAAACTTCTTCCATTTAAGAATGATTGAGGCCACTGTGTTCTGGGGGACCTTCAATTCTGCAGAAATGTTTTGGTACCCTTTCCCAGATCTGTGCCTCAACACAATTCTGTCTCTGAACTCTACGGACAATTCCTTTGAATTCATGGCTTGGTTTTTGCTCTGACATGCACTGTCAACTGTGGGACCTTTATATAGACAGGTGTGTGCCTTTCCAAATCATGTCCAATCAATTGAATTTACCACAGGTGGACTCCAATCAAGTTGTAGAAACATCTCAAGTATGATCAATGGAAACAGGATGCACCTGAGCTCAATTTCGAATCTCATAACAAAGCTTCTGAATGCTAATGTAAATAAGGTATTTCTGTGGGTTATTTTTATACATTTGCAAAAATTGATTTGTCATTATGTGGTATTGTGTATAGATTGATGATCATTTTTATTTTATTTAATCCATTTTAGAATAATGCTGTAATTTAACAAAATGTGGATTAAGTCAAGGGGGTCTGAATACTTTCTGAATGCACTGTATATATGGGGGATTGGAAATGATGCAGACAATTACATTTTTTTATTTTGTATTTTATTTAACCTTTATTTAACTAGGCAAGTCAGTTAAGAACCAATTCTTATTTACAATGACGGCCTACCAAAAGGCAAAAGGCCTTCTGTGGGACGGGGGCCTGGGGTTAAAAAATACTATATAAATATAGGACAAAACACACATCACAACAAGAGAGTCAACACAACACTACATAAAGAGAGACATAAGACAACAACATAGCAAGGCAGCAACACATAACAACACAGCATGGTAGCAACACAACATGATCAACAACATGGTAGCAGCACAAAACATGGTACAAACATTATTGGGCACAGTCAACAGCAAAACGGGCAACAAGGGAGAGACAACAATACATCACACAAAGCAGCCACAACTGTCAGTAAGAGTGTCCATGATTGAGTCTTTGAACGAAGAGATTGAGATAAAACTGTCCAGTTTGAGAGTTTGTTGCAGCTCGTTCAGGTCGCTAGCTGCAGCGAACTGAGAAGAGGAGCGACCCAGGGATGTGTGTGCTTTGGGGACCTTTAACAGAATGTTACTGGCAGAACGGGTGTTGTATGTGGAGGATGAGGGCTGCAGTAGATATATCAGATAAGGGGGAGTGAGGCCTAAGAGGGTTTTTATAAATAAACAACATTGATGGAAGCTACAAGCTATCTGCAGGATTAAAGCTGATCTACCCCGTAAAAAATAAATAAATAAAAAGCTACAACTCTATAAAACTCTCGTTGTGCACGGCAGTCAATGGGTTTAGCTATCTTACCTGTTTCAATGGCTGAAAGTCGGACCTTTGAGAAATGTTTTGTTGCTGAAAGTTTACTAGCTAGTTAGCTACATATCTTGCAATGGGCTTAATGAAAATTCTGATTGGCTAGCTAGTCATTTTAAGGGACCAGTCAAATAGGCCCTTTATATAAGAAAATACATATTTCTTTCATACAAAAGTTTTTTGACTTTTATGTAGTAGTACTAAATGAACAAAAAGCAATACCATTGTATTAATAATAAAAAGGATTAGCTTTGTGAAGGAACATGTTATGTTTGTGCTCTTCTAATAACCAATTCGACTGGGTTCATGCAAGTGACTGATTGATTGTGCTTCGGAGGAATCCTCACTCTCAGTATAAGCAATTTGGCAGTATGCCCAGAACATTGCTTTGAGAATAAATAGGGATATCTCAGTTTCAAGGTCTCAGCTTGGAGAGAACAAGCCTCATGAGGTATTGGTCGATCACATGCAGGAACCAAATGTTAATGATGAATTAATGATGAATAATGAATCATGTAAATCATGCTAATATAACTTGTCTGTGTAAGCAGTATATCAGAGAACTAATGGGACTGCCCCGGCAGAGCTCCCGACTGACATGTACTATGGTGCATTTAAGTTTGTTGGAACCTGTCCAGCTTGCTGATAATAAAGAATGATTAATTTAATATTGACTTCAGGTGTCCCTGGTGGTAATTTCCACGACAGTGTATTACAAGTTCAATGGTGTTATTGTTTTTTTTTGCATTCATTTTTACTAGTTGTATTTTTTTGGTAGATTTTTACACACTTAATTTATTTAATCGACAGGTGATACTACCCTTTTGGTGCATTGGTTTAATGCAGGCAAATCTTTGTGCACTCATTGTTTTAATGCAATTAATACAGGCAATCATTTTCTTTCCATTTAATTAACCATTTGCCTTTCTTTCCTGTCCTCATGCATTGAATAGGACATGTCATGTACAGTATGGGAGACACCTCCTTAATTGTTTTTCCTTTTCTCCCTCTCTGTCTCTTTTTGTATCCCTCCTCCACGTGTTACGGGACTAACATCAGGGGGTGGAAGAGGGGCATTGTGCCGGAGCAGCACTGGATCCAGGAGTTCAAATTGAGAGAGAAGAGATGCTCACTCAACTGTGTCCAGTGCGCCATTGTCGCAGATTCCCATCTCTGCTTTTTAAGTAGAGCTCTGCCTGCGCACAAGAACACTGGCAGAAGGATGGGTCAGTGTGTAGGATCACATGTAATGGAACACATGCATGTTCTGATGCGGAATGGATGGAAACGCCTCAACATTCTCACACCACCTCTTTGTTGATATTTAGCCATATGTAAATCAGTGTGCAAATGGGTCCCATTCATTCGGCAATGGTGGACATATAGACAGTCATGAACCCCCTTGCCCTCCATGTGAATATTTAGCATATAATGATCATATATATTGCAAGCAATGATAAGGCTATTATTATTTCCTTGTCTCTTGACCACTTGTTGAGTATTAAAGGATAAATTACCCAAAATAAAAATAGCAATTCATGTATGTAGGCCTATTTGTTTAATATTCAGAATTTGTTATTTATTAATTTATGCTAAACTTTTTTTCTATCACTTAATTCCCCAAATGGTATGCTTAAAATAATTCATTATCGGCAAAATCTCAGAAAGCTCGTCAACAAATTCTAGTTGAATGGGTTCAAACAGCATGTACCAAGTAAAGTCATATGCTACTTTGATTTATTCATGTGGATTTTAACACCCAGGATGATCTTTGATTGAGAGTTTAGTGATGGCGTGGAGAAAATACGCAAAACACAGAGAAAAGGGAGAACCAGGGAGTCTGTGTTCCGCGCCATTGAAATGCAAATATCAGTGAGGAACAAGAAGAGGTTGTGTGTCTGTGTGTCTCTGTTTGTGTGTGCCTGCGTAGGGGAGCGGGGGAGGTGTGGCGCAAGTTTTGGACAGCGAGAGAGACTACTTTAGGAAAACAGCCACACACGCACTCTCCGCAGCTCATATGACGGCGCATTTATAGGGATTTCTGCCCCTCTTTGATTTCTTCCATGCAAGGGACCAACGAGCTATACCGTTGTCTAGATGCCATTTAGAAATTCTAAATTTCCTGAAATGTGAGTTTGGATTCTGGAACGTGAAGCCTACAAGTGCGTAAAGTGGCCAGTGTTATTTATTCGGCGAATGCCCCCCTTCTCTCAGTCTCCTCGTGAATCATGTCACGCCGGAAGCAGAAACGACCGCAGCAGCTCGTTAACTCGTACCAGGGGGGCACGCGGATACTATCGCACGGTGAGAAAAGTTTATTATGCTTATTCTAAGGCATGCGTCTGTTTTTTTCCCATAGGATATTTCCCATAGTTCTATGAATGAATCAACAAGCAAAGTTACAGGTCGGAATTTACAACTATGATGGCGTTCAATAGGGTTATCAAGGTAACGTTATAAGATGGCTTTGTTTGCAGTAACTGCAGTTAAAATCCTGCTAGGTAGTAGGCCTTAAGTCAAAGTTAGTTTATTTTGTTACATTTTATATGTAAATACCTCAAATGTTTCCTTTCACATCTAAAAAGTAATTTTACTCAGGTGACCAATCATCAGCATATATTGATATGTGTATCTCTGTGCTTTGTTTGCATATTTTTTTTAATTGCAAAAAGTAATTTGCTCTTGCAATAAGTTCGTTTAGTGGACTGCAATCTGGTGTAGCTCTGCAATGGGCCCCGTAGTGGAGTCCCAGGTACTTGAGGGCTGGCCCTGTAAACTTTTCCCTGTGGCCTGGATGATAATATCCATCTGTGACCATTTTCCTGTGATGTTTAGTCCTCTAGGAAACTAACAGGCTGCTCAGGGCTGACAACTGGAGGTCTTTCATTACTTAGACGACAGTCTCCCTATTCATCAACAATAAGGCTGGATCAGTGGGGGGGGGGGGGGGGGGGGGGTACTTTTGGTAAAGATCTCTCATTCTCTCTGCTTCTATTCTCTTCTCTCTATGCTTTTCTCCCTCATGTTTCCTTTCCTCCTTGTTCTCCCCACTTTTCTACACTCTCAATGCTCACTGAATGCTTCCCCCTCTACCCCTCCTACTCTATTGACTTGATGTGTTAAATGCATTTTAGAGGGGGGATGCAGAATGTTTGCACCTTCACTTGCATATAACATTTTCCACACCTTAAATACAAATGACTTCTTAGAAGTTCTACAGGTACATTTCCATAGAGGTGAACTTGTTTTAAATAAACTTGTTTTGCACACTTTGATGTCTGTGAAGAGAACCAAGCTAGACTATTTAGCAGCAGCTACTAGTACAGTCATCGATTCCATCACCATGTCCCTCTGGGAGGGAACAGTTAGTCTTCCATTGTCCATACTCCCCTCCCCCTTCTTTTCTCTCGCTCACTCTGTGCTCAAGATTCTGAAAGAATTTGACCCCAGAGCTCTAAAGGTCAGATGAGTAGACCAATCACAAGCCTCTGGACAGTGCCCAGTACCCTTAGCATGTCCTGACCTCTGACCCCTGATGTGACGTCAGGGGGGGGAAGGGAGAATAGGTAGATGAAAGAAGTGAACTGCTGCAGTGAGGGGCGGGTTAAGAGGGGTTATGGGTTGTCTCGAAAATGGCCATTGTCCGTTTAAACATGTCATAGCAGCAAGGTGGTCTGCAAGCTTTTGTGTGGTAAGAATACATTTGGAGAGTTATGCTCAGGGAAGAGGATGTGGACAGAAGACAAGATAATATCATAAAGAGGGAAAGTATGTTTCTAGACTATTAATCAATATCTGCTAATGCATTGCTTTACAAGAGAAGACTGCAACTTTAAGCTTGGGATTTAAATATGAAACAATTGTTGTAATCAATGATTACAGTTAAAGGTTTGGACTTTGGGACTTACTTTGACCCACACTTCAATCCAATAGAGCATGTAGCCTTGCACCAAGCCTTTCATGGTTCTTATGGGGATTTAACATCAATGAATTTGATCATGAAACTGAACTTTCCATTTGGTGGAATAGAGTGATGAAGGGGCACTAGTCTTAATTCTTCTTTTTCTCTCTCTGTCCATAGATGACCAGCTGTTAGCCAAGTCACCTTCCACGTCTCTGGGCTCCGAACTGACCTTCTCTGGGTCCTCATCGTCGTCCCCCACCTCCCTCGAAGATCACCAGCCCCCCCTGGCCCCTCGGTCGTCACCTGGGGGTCTCCACGGACCCTCCCTCCCCAGTGAGAGCTCTTCGCCCCCCCACTGGCCCAGCCACATCGCCCCCTATACCACCACCTCCCTCCCCAACACCCATTCATCCCTCTCTCCAGACTTCCCTCACCCCTCCTTATCCTCGCAGACGCAATCCCTGCCACTCAACCTCAATCAGACATCGGGCCACTGCCTCTCCCATCAGGCCCACTCCCACGCCACTATGACCTCACCACAGATGGGCAGCTCTGCCACCACCACCACCACCACCACTACTTCCTCCTTGTCTTCCTCCCTCCCTCCCCGCCAGGAGAGCACCAGTCCTGGGCATCAGAATGGCTCCAGCCCACCGGTGCCGGGGCTAGGCCAGATCCAGGTGCCCCTGACCCTGGCTGTGGTCCTGGAGGAGCTGAGGGTGCTGCAGCAGAGGCAGATCCACCAGATGCAGATGACTGAGGAGATCTGTAGGCATGTTCTCCGGCTAGGAGGTGCCATCTATACCCAAGACACCTCCCAGGCTGGTAGTGGAGAGAACCACCAAAGATCCACAGCAGGATCCCCCTCCCCAACACACCATTCCTATTCAGTACCTGTCCCATCCTCGGCCTCCCCTCTCCTGGCCTGCCTCCCCTCCCTCCTCCCTCAGCCCACTGTCTCCAAGCCCAGCCTCTCCTCTCACAGTAATGGGACCAGAGCATCACAATCTACCTCGCCCTCCACCACTTGGAGCTCCTCGATAGCATCCTCCGTGCATCCTCTGTCCCTGGGTCTGCCCCCGCGCTACCTCCATGAGAAATCCTCCAACACCTCCCCGTTCGGCCACAGTAACGGGGTCAGCTTCCCCACCCCGCCCCTCCCCACCACCAGCCACTCCCAAGACCACCTGCTGCTGTCCAGCTCCTCCTCGGCTGGGTCCTCATCTGCAGTGCGTCCACAGCATGCTTGTAAGTTTTGTGGTAAGGTCCTGAGCAGTGATTCCTCGCTACAAATCCACCTACGCTCCCACACGGGGGAGAGGCCCTACCTTTGTCCCGTCTGCCTCAGCCGTTTTACCACCCGCGGGAACCTCAAGGCCCACTTCCTCCGCCACCGTGAACAGAACCCGGAACTGTCGCTCTCGCTGCTCCCTCCGGCTCTGGAGCAGCCCGCCCCCGTTGCCACCACCGCAGGCCAGAGACGCAGGAAGCGCCGGGCGGAAGACGAGGAACCGCCATTCGGTGGCGTGAAAGGAATGACAGAAGGAATGGCGCTCAGTTTCCTGTCCGGGGCGTCTCCTCGGCTTTCCCCTTCATCTATGCCTATGCCACCCAGTATGGACATGGCGCTGTTGTCCACGGCTCACTCCCTGCTACAGCTGAACAGGGCCTCCGCTGCAGCAGCCAGTGCCTCGAGTAGTGTGTTACCTTCATCATCATCCTCATCCTCCATGGGTGGCCAGTTCAAAGGGGTGAAGCAGCAGAGGTTTGATGAGAACACCCCTCCACACTCCACCATACATCCAGGCTCTCCCTACTCTCAGCTGGCCCACTTCCCCAAGATTCTCTTCCCCGGAGGACCCTCACCCCACCACCTCGCCCTCCTCTGTCCCCCAGGGTCCCACACCACTGCCTCTCATCTCACCTCCCCCCACACCCAGCTCCCCTACCCTCCCTACTCCAAACCCCAGACGTCCTCGTCCTCCACAACCTCCTTCACCCAAACCTCCGACACCTCAAAGTTGCAGCGGCTGGTCATGAAACTGGAGAAGCAGCACCAGGGAGGGGGCCAGTCGTCCTCCTTTGGCCCAGCAGACGGCTTTTTCTCAAACAGGGACACCCACGGCCACGACCTGACCACCAACTCCTACCGCAGGGAGATGATGGCAGCCCTGGGCCTCAACCCCAACCCTGGGGCCATGGTGAGCAGCAACAGCCAGGCACAGGATCTCCCTGGATCCACCAATCCCGCCCTGTCTCCTAATCAGTGTGGGGTGTGCCTGAGGGTGCTCTCCTGCCCCAGGGCCCTGAGTCTCCACCAGGCCACCCACCTGGGTGAACGCCCCTTCCCCTGTAAGCTGTGTGGACGCTCCTTCTCCACTAAGGGAAGCCTGAGGGCCCACCTCGCCACCCACCGCGCCCGCCCGGCCAACTCCCGCACCCAGAACTCCTGCCCTCTGTGCCCGCGCAAGTTCACCAACGCCCTGGTGCTGCAGCAACACATCCGCATGCACCTGGGGGGTCAGATACCCCCGGGGGGAGAGGGGGAGGAAGGTACAAATATGGCCCAAGAAGATCCTACCGATCTGAGCCAGATGACCACAGACTCTCGATCCAAACCCTGCCTCCACCCCCTGGCCTTAACAATGACCAGCTCCATCTCTAACCCACTGGTCAGCAACATGGACTCAGGAGGTCCAGCGACCAAGGAACCCCATGCAGCTGACCCGAGCCCCCATATAGAGGGGGAGTCTGAACCCTCCCCCTTCACAGCCAGCATTAGCCCACCTCTGACCCATAATCCCTCCCCAGAAGACCCCATGCTCCTGGGGGAAAGATCTGAGTCTGACGACGGCCCTGCTGGAGCCTCCATAGAAAACTCGCAAGACTCCCCAGCTGACCTCTCTAACACCAGCCCAAGTAGGCGACCATCCTTGACCAGCTCCCAGCCCGCCTCAGCGGTGGAGGGTGATGTAGAGGTGAAGGAAAACGTCCCTCTCGCCCTCTGTGTCCACAGACCGGGTGTGGATACTGATAGTAGTAGGTCAGGAAGGCTCACTAACAGCTCTAGGTCGACCACAGAGAACCAGACCAACTCTCCAGATGGACTCCTCCTCAGCCTTGAATCTGAATCCAGCCCGAACTCCCCTGCCACCCTCAACCCCTCCCCCACACTCACCCTCCCTGCCAGCCATAAAGCAGCCCAAGAGCCAGCCGCAGCCCAAGAGCCAGCCCCCCAGGCCTCCAGTATTACCCCACAGGAGCCCAATCCTGAAGGGGAAATGGCCCCATCTGAAGGGGAGAGCGAGGGCACAGCACCCAGTGATACCTCATCAGTAATGGTGCCTGAGAGTGAGAAAGTGACCCCTAGCTCCACAGAGGAGAGTGATAGGGAACCAGAGGCCTCCCAGCTAGCCACCCCAGCATCAACGCCCTCCAAACCCTACTCCTGCACTCTGTGTGGGAAGGCATACGCCAGCCGCAGTGGATTAAAGGTAATCATAAGAATAAGGATGGATCGTAATTAGAACCATACGTTCCAATGGATATACAGAACACTTGACGGAAGCTAAATTGTGATTCTTGAGCTTTGTCTATCCCTCATGTTTTACTGTGTTTTCATGCTAGCAAATGTATTCTAGTTAAAGTAATTGATCACTTAACCAATACCATTTTTCTGTGTTTCCATCAACAGGGACACATGAAGACACACCCTGTGTTGACCAACGTCCCCGCCGAGACTTCTCCTTCCGCCACCCTGACCAATGACACTGTGGAGGATCAGAGTTCTTTCTCAGCCAATGGGAACAGTGGGGAGCAGGATGAAAAGGAACAGCTGGCCAAATCTCCTGAGAAACTCGTTACCTTAGAAGATCAGCCAATCACTGCTGGTTCTGGGGAGGAAGCAGAGCAACCTGCGGACACTACTGAGTAAAACGGCATATGATTGGCTGCTGAATGGTGTCAGCCGATTTTTTTTTTTTAATTAAAGGCCCTGACAAGGGAATGTATTTTCATCACAGAATTAGAATTGATTCCATAAAGATTGATTCTTATTCTGTGTAATTTTGCTACTAGTCAGTTGGGTCTATTTTGTCTATAATAAAATGTTAGATTGTTGTGAAGTACTAATTCAGTCAGCATCTCGGCATGGTTACGATACCACCATCTCAAAGAACACGAAGAGGCCTTATTTGACGATACGATGTCACAGAATTCTCTTGTAGTGTAACGGCACACAATGAAGTTTGTGTGTTGGATCACAATAGAATAGATAAGCAGGGATGTATGTTTTAGAGAGCAGCTAGTTCTAGTCAAACATATGAATGAAATGTCTATTTGGAATGGGAAGGAAGTGAAGGAGAAATAGGTGAAATATCACTCTAGGATATATGGTACGAACGCCATACCAAGACAGGCTAGTGTAGTAGTGGCAGTTTTCTTGTATACTGAACAGAAATATAAATGCAACGTGTAAAGTGTTGGTCCCATCTTTCATGAGCTGAAATAAAATATCGCAGAAATGTTTCATATGCACAAAAAGCCTATTTCCCCAATTTTGTGCACAAATTCGTTTACATCCCTGTTAGTGAGCATTTCTCCTTTGCCAAGATAATTCATCCACTTGACAGGTGTGACATATCAAGAAGCTGATTAAACAGAATGATCATTACACAGGTGCACCTTGTGCTGGGGACAAAAGTCCACTTCAAAATGTGCAGTTTAGTCACAACACAATGCCACAGATATCTGAAGTTTTGAGGGAGCGTGCAATTGGTGTGCTGACTGCAGGAATGTCCACCAGATCTGTTGCCAGATAATTTAATGTTCATTTCTCTACCATACGTTGTTTTAGAGAATTTGGCAGTATGTCTAACCGCAGAACACGTGTAACCATGCCAGCCCAGGACCTCCACATCTGTCTTATTCACCTGTGGCATTGTCTGAGAACAGCCATCCGGGCAGCTGATTTAACAGGAGTATTTCTGTCTGTAACAAGCCCTTTTGTGGGGAAAAATAAATTCAAATTTGCTGGGCCTGGCTCCCAAGTGGGTGGGCCTATGCCCAGTCATGTGAAATCCATAGATTAGGGCCTAATTTATTTCAATTGACTGATTTCCTTATATGAACTGTAACTCCGTAAAATTGTTAGATGTTGTGTTTATATTTTTGTTCAGTATATATATTAACTGTGGTTGCTATGTGTATGTTTATTTACATTAATTTTTTTTTACAGACTTTTCACTTTTTAAACTGTCTTGCTGCTGGACTGTTTCAATGGAGTTGCACTGGCTTTGTACATTGCTGTCCATACATCCATTGAAACAGTGATGATGAAAATGTGGATGATACTGACGATGATTGTTACACTGACCAGTCTGTATATACAATGTATGTTGGCAATCCTGGTTCCTGCTGTTATGATTGACCATACAGCAGCAACTTTTAGACATGAACAACAATGCGCTATATTGGTGATTGTAATCGGTTTATCCATAATTGATTGGATGTCTCTGCACAGGGACGTATTGAAGTAGCCTGGAATTCAAACAGATGGTGCTATGCTTCACTGTTGTGAAGTTTGGGTACCAGGCTATAATAAACCAACTGAACCTCCCAAGGACCAGAATGAATTATGTCTGATAGATTTACATCCTCCCTCCATGTCTTTTGTCTCTTTCTACCTCTAACATCTTTTTCTCCCTCGCTCTCCTCCTTTTCCCTTTCTCCTTGTCTCTGTCCTCCACTTCCCTTTCTCTCCTCCTACCATCTCTCTCCCTCCCCTCTCTCCCTCTCTCAAAGCACTTGAGAGTTCAAGTTTTTGGCTGCGTCCTACATTAGATTGGTTTAGTTTTTGTACTTTTTTTTAGCCTTTGTATGGTTTTTCCCAACCATTGTTTTTGTAGTTATGATAACACGTGCTTCCCATTTTTTGATGTAAAAAATAATAAAATGATGGTGATGGTGGAAAGAATTGCTTTTTGGTTGTCAGTGTGTCTGGCTTTGTGTATTGTTTGTCACAGTCTGTCTGGTCTCAGTCCATTCATTGGTCTGTTTATGTATTCTGCTTCCATGTCAACATGTTCTGTATGTCTGAGTGTACTCTCGCTGTTTGCCTTGGTGCTCTGTGTCTGACTGTCTACCTCACAGATCCTTTGTCTGGGCGCTATAGCCGTCTACTTATTCTGCCTTTTTTTTGGCTTCACTTTCTTTTTATATGTACCAGTTCCTTGGTTCTGTGGTGTGTGTCTGTTTGCTTGCATGCATGCATGTGTGTGATATGGATAATCAGTGCTTGTGTGATTGAGAGTGCAGCTGTAGAGCCCCCACCCCACCCCACATCTTACTCTGTCATACTCGCTCTCTTTCATTTTCTCTTTCATTTTCCCTCTCTCTGTCCTCCCCCTCCTAGTGTAATAGTCCGACACACAGGAAGCTCTAATCCTCACACAATGATAGCCCTCATCCCCCCTATGCGACTGCGAGCGGGACAGGGGACAGCACACACAGAGACCTGGGCCAGCTGTCTCCAAAATGGCCGCCCTAATCCTCCAACCACCCTTCTCACTAGCTAGGGCTCCCAAAACCATGACAACCGGTAACCAAGGAGAAGAATTTGGGAGCAGAAAGGGGAAAGAGACAAAGGGCTGAAAAGCCATGCCATGTGTGAGAAGTTCATCCATGTGTTGGAGTGAGACAGAGACATCAAAAAAGGGTAGTTAGAAAGTGATGCAGGGATGATTGTTGGGTGGCTGGATTTGAGAGGGAAGGATGGGGGTGTATGGAGTGATTACAGGTGTGGATTGGGGTAGTGTACTTGATCATCAAGCTGTCGATGGCATACCTAAAGATATTCATCAGGTGCTTCATTAGTATCTTCACAGGAACGTCACAGTGTGTTAATGGAAGCCTTTAATATAATCCATTTACGATCAATGATCCTGAACAATGTGAAGTGTCAAAATTAAATGTTCCAAAACGAATGTTAATTGATTGATTGTCTAGATGCTGAAATTGGTAATTTAATTGTACGTTTAGAACAAACTCTGCCAATCAGGAACACTGAACACAAAAGCAAAATACCACAATAAGCATAATGACGTAATGAAGCGCTCAAACCGTTCATTTGCCAACGTTGGAGGCGTGAAGCAAATAATGACCACAGGAGGGGGCTGTGTAACCGATTTTGGGATTCCTCATCAATTCCAACTATTCAATGCAGAGATCTCCTTAAGTGTCGTAACTCATGAGGTACTCATACGTCAAGATTATTGACCATAACATGATATCATCGGTGTTTAAAAACAACTATATTATCAATAATAATACAACAATAACTTAGGATAGTGGTGCAATTCTAAGTGACTTCGAGTCCTCAAGATCCTTTAAATCATTTCTCAGTGATTAATCATGCATTCGAATCCCACTGTTTCCTTCCGCGCCAGATGATTAAACGAGGAGGAAGAAACATCATCAACAACAATGCCTAACATAATAGCCCAAAACTAAAGCAATCACCACCAACAACAGGTAGGCTAAAACAACAACCAAAGGACCATGTTGATTTGAATTGCCACAAAAGAAAGAATGTGTGAACTTGTGAATAGCCCAGCGTAAACGTGATCAGGCCTGTTAATGCATTCATCAAAGTGATAGGAAGCAATTCATTTGACAGCGAAACCCATTGTCAGAGCCCAGACAGTGGTATAAAGTCAGTCCACCCCTCTCTCCCTCTCTATCCCTCCTCCTCTTCCACCTGTCTCCTTGGTAGCTGCTGGGTCAAAAAGCAGAAGTTCATCAGCTGATCGGCCTGTGCACCTTCAGACTCCGACAGGAAGGCGAGCCATATCAGAGCAGAGAACGCGGCGTGACGGGCAGAGAGGGAAGGTCATCAGTGGAGAGCGACAACGCGCACAGAAAGCAATAGTGAGTAAAACAATGAGGGATGCGCAATTGACATGAACGTTCTATAAAAACCTGCGACTCAAAGGCTTTAGAGAAGAAGTGCAAGAAGACCCCCAAGGGAAGGAAGCTAAGTTCACCTATAGCGCATCTGGAGAAGGTAAGACCCCTGAATTAAATTGGCGTCTATCCTAACATACAGTAACAATGTGAGGTTTTACATTTGTATTATATATTTCAAATATAGAGACTGTCGTTTGGCTGTAGTAACTGTACATTTGACTCTCTGTTCAACATGTGTTTTTCTCTGAGGAGATAGGTCTTTACACTACAGATTAACTTCTAATGGCATTCCTGTGTACCCTTACTAGCCCCTAGTCATCAATAAAATGTGCTGTGTCAACTCTGCAGCTTTGCCAGCTTTGCAATGAATAAGCTCCGAGTTGGCCAAACGATTGCTGCCAGCTTGTCATATTCTGAGAGAGATAAAAACAGAGGGAGAAACAAAGAGGAAGGGATTTCAAATATGATACAGCAACCTTGAGTGGTATATGATAGTCAATTTGAGTAGCCTACCTATCTTACCATTCTTGGACCTTGTATCTGACTCCAACGCCTACTGCCCTGCCCTTTGTAATCACTTGCAGAAGGCTGTCCTTCGTAATCACTTCTTTTGAACAGAACTCACATGCCAGGGGTATCAATCTATCTGCACTACTTCTCCATCTCTCCCCTTCTCCCCCACCCGGCGTCTCACCCCTACTTTTGCAGCAACAATACTGGTCCTACATCTGTAGCCTACCTCTCTACTGTGTTCATCAGATCTCCCTCTTCCTGATCTTTCTGATATATCGTTGGTTGATTTGACTGGACCTGTGTTCACTTTCTGTGTCAGGATAGTGCTTTTCTCTCCCTGTGATATGACTGCCTATGATTGACTTGTTGATGCATTCTCATTGTATTGTGATGGATTTTCTCCAGAGTCACACAGATCTTGTGATAAACTGTAGACCCCTGCGCGGCCCTGTCCCCTCACTTAGTGCGATGTGTGTGTTGTTTTGTTCAGGTCCTGACTGAGCATGTGTGTGATATTCAGTATGGGCACTAAGACATCATGTGTCTAGTCATTCAAACTATTCTATATATGCTGCTGAAGGCAATGAAAAAAATCTGACGGTTCCGTTCAGCATGCTGCTGACTCCTAGCGAAGTGTCTCTGTGTGTCTGTGTGTCTGTGTTTCTGTGTCTCTGTGTGTCTCTGTGTGTCTGTGTTTCTGTGTTTCTGTGTCTCTCTGTGTCTGTGTCTCTGTGTGTCTGTGTTTCTGTGTCTCTCTGTGTCTGTGTCTCTGTGTGTCTGTGCCTCTGTGTCTGTGTGTCTGTCTCTTTGTGTGTCTCTGTGTGTCTGTGTCTGTGTGTCTGTCTCTTTGTGTGTCTGTCTCTCTGTGTGTATGTGTTTCTTTGTTTCTGTGTGTCTGACTGTCTCTGTGTTTCTGTGTGTCTGTGTGTCTGTCTCTGTGTGTCTCTGTGTGTCTGTCTCTGTGTGTCTCTGTGTGTCTGTGTGTCTGTGTCTCTGTGTGTCTGTCTGTCTATATGTGTCTCTGTGTGTCTGTCTCTCTATGTGTCTGTGTTTCTTTGTTTCTGTGTGTCTGTGTGTCTGTGTGTCTGTGTCTCTGTGTGTCTGTCTGTCTATATGTGTCTCTGTGTCTCTGTGTGTCTGTCTCTCTATGTGTCTGTGTTTCTTTGTTTCTGTGTGTCTGTGTGTCTGTCACACTGTAGAATACTTACAGTAAATGATAGACTAAATATCACAGTGACAGCCAGTAATGAACGTTACAGTGATGTCAGGCTGTTTGTCTTTCTCTCGCACTCTGTCAATACACTCAAGCTTAAAAGGCTATTTACCGAAACCCCTAATGGCTCCCAAATTGCCATCTGTGAAATCCAATCCAATAACCAGCAGCAGTGTGTGTGTGTTATAACATTTGTGTTATTTTGCAATGAGTTAAGTTTAGCCTCATGTTTTACAAATGTAGCATACAGACCAACATTTATGTAAAAAACTGTACTGTTTTTTATGTCCCAGTTGATGACTAGGCCCATATAGACAGCAGCTTGGTTTCCATGGCAACACATACACACTCTCTGATAACACTTTTTACGTCTCTTTCCTCCACAGATGTCACCAGAGGGACCCTCATAGCTGGAAAACAACGTTAACTCAGCTCTTACAACCAATCCTCTCCTCTGACTGATTGACAGCCGCCTGGTCCAATCACTACTCACTTCCCCACATCCCCTCCAATCACCAACCTCCACCGCACACCTCCGGCGCAATGGCATCCTACAGCCCCGCCCCCACACAAGATCCCGCCACCAACGGCGGGTCGACCTCGCTCAAGTCGGGCGGCTCAGGGGGCGACAACGATTCCATGAAGCTGAAGAAGGAGATCTCTCTCCTGAACGGCGTGTGTCTCATCGTGGGCAACATGATCGGCTCGGGCATCTTCGTCTCGCCTAAAGGAGTCTTAATCTACAGCGCCTCCTACGGGCTGTCGCTGGTAGTGTGGACCATCGGGGGTATCTTCTCTGTGTTCGGGGCCCTGTGCTACGCCGAGCTGGGGACCACCATCACCAAGTCAGGGGCCAGTTATGCTTACATCCTGGAGGCCTTCGGAGGGTTCCTGGCCTTCATCAGGCTGTGGACTTCCCTGTTGATCATAGAGCCCACCAGCCAGGCAGTCATAGCCATCACCTTCTCTAACTACATGGTGCAGCCCGTCTTCCCCACCTGCATCGCCCCCTATCTGGCTAACCGCATGCTGGCTGCAGCCTGTATATGTGAGTATTTTATAGTCATTGTGTATGGAGAGGTTTTGTTTGTGTTGGTGCAATACTGTTCCACTGTAGGCCTCTACCATGGTTAGGGCCCTGAGTTTTTCCTTACCGATGGAAGTGATCAGGTATGTGTGTGCAAGGACTTTGCATGCAGACAATGATGTGTGTGTGTGTGTGTTCATACTCCCATGAGTAGCGAACAGTGATGTGTGTGTGTGTGTTCATACTCCCGTGAGTAGCGAACAGTGATGTATGTGTGTGTGTTCATACTCCCGTGAGTAGCGAACAGTGATGTGTGTGTGTGTGTGTTCATACTCCCGTGAGTAGCGAACAGTGATGTGTGTGTGTGTGTTCATACTCCCGTGAGTAGCGAACAGTGATGTGTGTGTGTGCTCCTCTCTTTGTGGAAAATGTGGGAAACGAAACTAAATGACTCACAGCATACCCAAGTCAGCACCTTAGCAACAGAAGGGAACACGAGAAAGGTTGAAAAAGGAACAGAGAGGGGAGAACAGAGACTACAGACACCAACAAGTGTTTCCTGTATAAGACAGAGAATAGGGGAAAGGAGAATTGACTAAATTTCAGGATAATTTAGCAACATTACAAAGCGTCAGTGTGACCAGATTAAACTGCTGGCAATGCTCATTACTCATGACAATAGAGTACAATAATGTAGTGTAAATTGATCATTTATAAACCACCAAAGGAAGCAATGAAGAATAGAGATGAGCAAGGAATGTAGAGAGAGGGAAGGAGGGAGTGTTGTCATGGATATTGTTCTAACAGATTAGAAGAAACCTGGACCTCTCAGCACAACCACTAATAGTCATATTATTACTGTGGGTTTGATAGTCATATTAGTACTGTGGGTTGATAGTCATATTATTACTGTGGGTTGATAGTCATATTATTACTGTGGGTTTGATAGTCATATTATTACTGTGGGTTTGATAGTCATATTATTACTGTGGGTTAATAGTCATATTATTACTATGGGTTGATAGTCATATTATTACTGTGGGTTAATAGTCATATTATTACTGTGGGTTAATAGTCATATTATTACTGTGGTTTGATAGTCATATTATTACTGTGGGTTTGATAGTCATATTATTACTGTGGGTTTGATAGTCATATTATTACTGTGGGTTAATAGTCATATTATTACTGTGGGTTAATAGTCATATTATTACTGTGGGTTTGATAGTCATATTATTACTGTGGGTTTGATAGTCATATTATTACTGTGGGTTTGATAGTCATATTATTACTGTGGGTTAATAGTCATATTATTACTGTGGGTTGATAGTCATATTATTACTGTGGGTTGATAGTCATATTATTACTGTGGGTTAATAGTCATATTATTACTGTGGGTTTGATAGTCATATTATTACTGTGGGTTAATAGTCATATTATTACTGTGGGTTGATAGTCATATTATTACTGTGGGTTAATAGTCATATTATTACTGTGGGTTAATAGTCATATTATTACTGTGGGTTGATAGTCATATTATTACTGTGGGTTAATAGTCATATTATTACTGTGGGTTAATAGTCATATTATTACTGTGGGTTGATAGTCATATTATTACTGTGGGTTGATAGTCATATTATTACTGTGGGTTGATAGTCATATTATTACTGTGGGTTAATAGTCATATTATTACTGTGGGTTGATAGTCATATTATTACTGTGGGTTGATAGTCATATTATTACTGTGGGTTTGATAGTCATATTATTACTGTGGGTTAATAGTCATATTATTACTGTGGGCTAATAGTCATATTATTACTGTGGGTTTGATAGTCATATTATTACTATGGGTTTGATAGTCATATTATTACTATGGGTTTGATAGTCATATTATTACTGTGGGTTTGATAGTCATATTATTACTATGGGTTTGATAGTCATATTATTACTGTGGGTTTGATAGTCATATTATTACTGTGGGTTTGATAGTCATGAGTAAGTACAGTATAAGCCACTACTGGAACAGATTGATGGAACACATAGAACATGAGAACAACCAGATGGAAACCTGGGTCAAAGAGACGGAAGTCATGGACATAAACAGAATACCACTGCTACTACAGCAACAAGATAGAACACTGTTACGAGTCTTACTAAAAATCAAATCAAATCAAATTTTATTTGTCACATACACATGGTTAGCAGATGTTAATGCGAGTGTAGCGAAATGCTTGTGCTTCTAGTTCCGACAATGCAGTAATAACCAACGAGTAATCTAACCTATCAATTCCACAACTACTACCTTATACACACAAGTGTAAAGGGATAAAGAATATGTACATAAAGATATATGAATGAGTGATGGTACAGAACGGCATTGTAAGATGCAGTAGATGGTATCAAGTACAGTATATACATATGAGATGAGTAATGTAGGAAATGTAAACATAAAAGTGGCATAGTTTAAAGTGGCTAGTGATACATGTATTACATAAAGATGGCAAGATGCAGTAGATGATATAGAGTACAGTATATACATATACATTATATTAAGTGGCATTGTTTAAAGTGGCTAGTGATACATTTTTGATCAATTTCCATCAATTTCCATTATTAAAGTGGGCTGGAGTTGAGTCAGTATGTTGGCAGCAGCCACTCAATGTTAGTGGTGGCTGTTTAACAGTCTGATGGCCTTGAGATAGAAGCTGTTTTTCAGTCTCTCGGTCCCTGCTTTGATGCACCTGTACTGACATTGCCTTCTGGATGATAGCGGGGTGAACAGGCAGTGGCTCGGGTGGTTGTTGTCCTTGATGAACGTTTTGACCTTCCTGTGACATCAGGTGGTGTAGGTGTCCTGGAGGGCAGGTAGTTTGCCCCCAGTGATGCGTTGTGCAGACCTCACTACCCTCTGGAGAGCCTTACGGTTGTGGGCGGAGCAGTTGCCGTACCAGGCGGTGATACAGCCCGACAGGATGCTCTCGATTGTGCATCTGTAGAAGTTTGTGAGTGCTTTTGGTGACAAGCCGAATTTCTTCAGCCTCCTGAGGTTGAAGAGGCGCTGCTGCGCCTTCTTCACAACGCTGTCTGTGTGGGTGGACCAATTCAGTTTGTCCGTGATGTGTACGGCGAGGAACTTAAAACTTACTACCCTCTCCACTACTGTCCCGTCGATGTGGATAGGGAGGTGCTCCCTCTGCTGTTTCCTGAAGTCCACAATCATCTCCTTTGTTTTGTTGACGTTGAGTGTGAGGTTATTTTCCTGACACCACACTCCGAGGGCCCTCACCTCCTCCCTGTAGGCCGTCTCGTCGTTGTTGGTAATCAAGCCTACCACTGTAGTGTCGTCCGCAAACTTGATGATTGAGTTGGAGGCGTGCATGGCCACGCAGTTGTGGGTGAACAGGGAGTACAGGAGAGGGCTCAGAACGCACCCTTGTAGGGCCCCAGTGTTGATGATCAGCGGGGGGAAGATGTTGTTACCTACCCTCACCACCTGGGGGCGGCCCGTCAGGAAGTCCAGTACCCAGTTGCACAAGGCGGGGTTGAGACCCAGGGTCTCGAGCTTGATGACGAGTTTGGAGGGTACTATGGTGTTAAATGCTGAGCTGTAGTCGATGAACAGCATTCTCACATAGGTATTCCTCTTGTCCAGATGGGTTAGGGCAGTGTGCAGTGTGGTTGCGATTGCGTCGTCTGTGGACCTATTGGGGCGGTAAGCAAATTGGAGTTGGTCTAGGGTGTCAGGTAGGGTGGAGGTGATATGGTCCTTGACTAGTCTCTCAAAACTTCATGATGACGGAAGTGAGTGCTACGGGGCGGTAGTCGGGACAGTTCTGAGATAAGCTTTCTCCTTCAGGTTCTAAAACATCTCTCAAGTAATAAATATCACTCATTCATCTAATTACAATCCTGACACACCCACATCCACACACACACACACTCTCTTAGATAAGCAGTGCTTTAAGGAATGTGAATGTGCTGATAGCTGCTTGGTAAAAAGGTAAAAGTCCTTTTTACTTCAAGACTCTGACCCCAGGCTAATGGCTAATGACAGCTCAGTCAGCATGGCACAGAAGTGAACTATAACCACAGCTCTAGGATCAGATTAGCCTACACCCCATCCTAACATTAACCATCAACCGGATGGAAAAACACCTGATCTAGTATCAGTGTTTAGAGGCGTTAGAGGCAACTTCAACATACTTCACAGCCATGAGAAGACCGGAAACACCTCCAGGTAGAAATTAACTATAACTACAGATCTAGGATCAGATTACCCTACCGTCAACCCTAACCGTGATCCTGTATAAATCGGTAGGAGTTCTGCGTACACCACAGGACAGAGCCCAAACATGGCAGCCGGCAATCTTACCCCTATTTTGAAACAGTCTATGGAGTGCGTCCCAAATGGCACTCTATTCCCTATGTAGTGCACTACAGTTGACCAGGGCCCATAGGGTAGTGCACTACATAGGGAATAGGGTGCCATTTGGGATATAGTATATGGTCTCACCACACATCTGGACCAGATCTAGAGTAGCCTAGAGAACCGACCTGATCCACACCCTCCCACCCTTCTAGCCTTTCACTGTCAATACAACCACGCCTAGGACATCTGTGTGGCCCGCTACACTGTCAGTTCTCTATTAGTCCGGATCACTCACTGTCTCTGTCTGGACCGGTCTGAATGGAGAGATATGTTATGTTTAAGGAGACCTCCTATTGATAAGAGACTGTTATGATCCATGGCCTCATAACTGGGGTAAAGGGTTATGATCTTTAAGGCTTTGTCCTCCGTTTGGGGGAGGAAGGGAAACGGTATTCTGGTAGATAAGTATTATCCTCATTTCAGGGGAGATTGGTGGACACAGTGTCATGGCCCGCTCTTCATTTGGGAGAAGAAGGGAGAGATGGTGACTGTTATGATGATCAATGATGTACATAGGCCTTCATCCATCTCTGATTATGATTAGGATCTTGATATTTGGCCTGACCATGTGACCGCACCAGGAAAACCACAGGGCCCTAGTTATGAACCTCTTTTTATGTGGGGAAGGGTGATGTGTGTATGTACTGTGTGTGTGTCAATGTATATATTTGTTTTAACATGAACATTCACTTGAGTTGTAGATGTGAACTTGAGTGTTAATCATTTAGGTAAACACTGTATGGTAGATATCATTACGGCTACTTAGCATTACAGTAATGCAGGAAAATATTGTTGAGGAAAATGTTGGGTATACCAGAGGCTTATCAAACATTATGCAGTGTGAGGGATATACTCTATATATAGGCGCTATGTCCAAAATGGCACCATATTCCCTATTTAGCGCACTACTTTTGACCAGAGCCCTATAGGCCCTTGTCAAAAAGTAATGTACTAAAATAGGGAATAGGGTGCCATTTGAGATGCTAACATAGTGAAGAGAAGATACATATTATTATATTATTAAATCCCAGTGAGTGGGAGGACAGTGGGAGGACAGTGGGAGAACAGTGAGGATTCAGACCTCCATGCTGTGACTATCTGAACTGAAGTTTATGAACTTAAAGGAACAAACACTGATAAAGACATAGAGAGAGAAAATATGATCTGGAAAACATGCTGGACTGGGGAGCAGTGGAGTACAAGGACACAGTTAGAAACTCAGTCTGTATCTGTCAGCCAGTCAGTCAGCCAGCCAGCCAGTCAGTGTGTCATTCACCCAACCAGTCAGCCTGCCTGCCTGCCAGCCAGTCAGCAATTCAGTCAGTCAGTCAGCCAGACAGTCAGTTTGTAATTCAGCCAGTCAGTGTGTCAGTCAGCCAGTAAGGCAGTCAGTCAGCCAGCCAGTCAGCCAGCTAGTCAGTGTGGCAGTCAGCCAGTAAGTCAGTCAGCCAGTCAGTAAGTCAGTCAGTCAGCCAGTCAGTGTGTCAGACAGCTAGTCAGTCTATCAGTCAGTCAGCCAGACAGTCAGTTTGTCATTCAGCCAGTCAGCCAGTAAGTCAGTCAGCCAGCCAGTCAATTTGTCATTCAGCCTTGTCAGTCAGACAGTCAGTCAGTCAGCCAGCCAGCAAGCCAGCTAGTCAGTGAGTCAGTCAGTCAGTAAGTCAGTCAGCCAGACATTGTGTCAGCCAGCTAGTCAGTCTATCAGTCAGTCAGTCAGTTAGTGAGCTAGACAGTCAGCCAGTCAGTCAGACAGTTAGTCAGTCAGTTAGTCAACTAGACAGTCAGTTAGTCAGCTAGACAGTCAGGCAGTAATTCAGTCAGCTAGACAGTCAGCTAGACAGTCAGTCAGTCAGCTAGACAGTCAGTCAGTCAGCTAGACAGTCAGTTAGTCAGCTAGACAGTCAGGCAGTAATTCAGTCAGCTAGACAGTCAGTTAGTCAGCTAGACAGTCAGTCAGTAATTCAGTCAGCTAGACAGTCAGTTAGTCAGCTAGACAGTCAGGCAGTAATTCAGTCAGCTAGACAGTCAGTTAGTCAGCTAGACAGTCAGTCAGTAATTCAGTCAGCTAGACAGTGAGTTAGTCAGCTAGACAGTCAGGCAGTAATTCAGTCAGCTAGACAGTCAGTTAGTCAGCTAGACAGTCAGTCAGTCAGCTAGACAGTCAGTTAGTCAGCTAGACAGTCAGGCAGTAATTCAGTCAGCTAGACAGTCAGTCAGTAATTCAGTCAGCTAGACAGTCAGTTAGTCAGCTAGACAGTCAGGCAGTAATTCAGTCAGCTAGACAGTCAGTTAGTCAGCTAGACAGTCAGTTAGTCAGCTAGACAGTCAGTCAGTCAGACAGTCAGCTAGACAGTCAGCCAGTCAGTCAGTCATTCAGCTAGACAGTCAGTCAGTAATTCAGTCAGCTAGACAGTCAGTTAGTCAGCTAGACAGTCAGGCAGTAATTCAGTCAGCTAGACAGTCAGTTAGTCAGCTAGACAGTCAGTCAGTCAGACAGTCAGCTAGACAGCCAGCCAGTCAGTCAGACAGTCAGCTAGACAGTCAGGCAGTCAGACAGTCAGCTAGACAGTCAGCCAGTCAGTCAGTCAGTCATTCAGCTAGACAGTGTTAGTCATTTTACTCATCTTTTATAGAGGTCTTTTAATAACCCTTATCTGGGTACTCCTTTACCCCCTCTTCTGTGTCTGACCCTATTTCTCTTCCTCCTTTCCTCCTCCTCCTCTCTGCCTATGTCTCTATGTGCTGTGCTCAGCTCTTGAACCTCTGTGGAAAACAACCTCATCGACTGCTGTAGTCAGCAGCCTCATTTCCTCCAGCTACATAGACTCTTAAATTAGAACACACACACAAGTCAGCGTGTGTCTGAGCGTGCGTGTGTGTGTGTGTGTGTGTGCGTGTGTGTGCGTGTGTGTCTGTGTGTGTGTAGTAACATGTAGATCTGAATGTCTAAATGTTTGTATCTCCCCTCCAGGTTTGCTGACCTTTGTGAACTGTGCCTATGTGAAGTGGGGGACGCGTGTCCAGGATTTCTTCACCTACGCTAAGGTCATCGCCCTCATCGCTGTCATCATCACCGGCCTGGTCAAGATAGGACAAGGTACTGATGCTGCCAGGATGGCCCAAATATTCAACCATCCACTCACTGTACTGTACTGTACTGCACTGTACTGTACTGTACTGTACTGTACTGTACTGTACTGTACATTCACAGAAACAGATATGCCCACTGTGAACACTGACACAGTCCTATAGTTATTGTACATACAAACATATTTATCTGTAGTATTTACATACATTCATTTACGTATGTGTAATAATACAGGATATTGTGTGTGTGTGTGTGTGTTCCTCAGGTCAGACGCAGAACTTTGAGGGTATGTTTGAGGGCTCGTCCACGGATCCAGGAGACTTGGCTCTGGCCCTGTACTCTGCTCTGTTCTCCTACTCCGGCTGGGACACACTCAACTTCGTCACCGAGGAGATCAAAAACCCAGAGAGGTGAAGGGTGGGAAGAGAGGGAGGGCAGGGAGGGAGGGGAAGAGTCACTAGTACTAGTGGACAAAAGGCTATACTCTGTAGTATACATGAGAATGAGGAGTAGTGAAGGAGTAGAGGACGAGTAATAATTTGTGTAGTAAATGTAGGTTAAGGGATATAGAAGGAGTAAAAGGATGAGAGAAGATCACAAATGGCGCCGGAGGGGATGGCTGCCGTTTTACAGGCTCCAATCCAACTGTGCTATTTAAAAAAAAAAAATCACATTGTTTGTAACTTATTTTGTACATAATGTTGCTGCTAGTGTTACTTTTTAGTTTATTTTTTACTTTAGTTTATTTAGTAAATATTTTCTTAACAATTTATTGAACTGCATAGTTGGTTAAGGGCTTGGAAGTAAGCATTTCACGGTTTGTTGTATTCGGGCGCATGTGACAAATACAATTGGATTTGATTTGAAGAAGGAAGAAGGAGAGGGGTAGATGTAGGAATGATGGAGTGGTTGTGATTAAGCAGAGAAAGTGGAGTAATAGTGATTGATGAGGCAAGGATGGGAAGTATGGAGAGGGATGACACACTGACTGAATGGGTAGTCAGGTGTTTTAGGCGGGGGAGGGCGGGGCAGGGCTGGAGGCTCCTCATCTCCTGGGGAAGTATTTAACTGAGCCCCTTCGCTCTGATTCACACAGCCAAACATGGAGCAGGACAGACATGTGATTGGATCACAAGCTACTTCCAGGAGTTCTCAGGCAGATTATGTGACAAACAACCCCACCTCCCCGTCCTCCTTCCTCTGCTCCTCCACCTCCCTGTTCACCTTCCTCTGCTCCTCCACCTCCCCGTCCTCCTTCCTTTGCTCCTCCACCTCCCAGTCCACCTTCCTCTGCTCCTCCACCTCCCCGTGCTCCTTCCTCTGCTCCTCCACCTCCCCGTCCACCTTCCTCTGCTCCTCCACCTCCCCGTCCACCTTCCTCTGCTCCTCCACCTCCCAGTCCTCCTTCCTCTGCTCCTCCACCTCCCTGTTCACCTTCCTCTGCGCCTCCACCTCCCCGTCCTCCTTCCTCTGCTCCTCCACCTCCCCGTCCACCTTCCTCTGCTCCTCCACCTCCCCGTCCACCTTCCTCTGCTCCTCCACCTCCCTGTGCTCCTTCCTCTGCTCCTCCACCTCCCCGTCCACCTTCCTCTGCTCCTCCACCTCCCCGTCCACCTTCCTCTGCTCCTCCACCTCCCAGTCCTCCTTCCTCTGCTCCTCCACCTCCCCGTCCACCTTCCTCTGCTCCTCCACCTCCCCGTCCACCTTCCTCTGCTCCTCCACCTCCCCGTCCTCCTTCCTCTGCTCCTCCACCTCCCCGTCCTCCTTCCTCTGCTCCTCCACCTCCCCGTCCACCTTCCTCTGCTCCTCCACCTCCCCCTCCTCCTTCCTCTGCTCCTCCACCTCCCCGTCCTCCTTCCTCTGCTCCTCCACCTCCCAGTCCTCCTTCCTCTGCTCCTCCACCTCCCCGTCCACCTTCCTCTGCTCCTCCACCTCCCCGTCCACCTTCCTCTGCTCCTCCACCTCCCCGTCCTCCTTCCTCTGCTCCTCCACCTCCCCGTCCTCCTTCCTCTGCTCCTCCACCTCCCCGTCCACCTTCCTCTGCTCCTCCACCTCCCCCTCCTCCTTCCTCTGCTCCTCCACCTCCCCGTCCTCCTTCCTCTGCTCCTCCACCTCCCCGTCCTCCTTCCTCTGCTCCTCCACCTCCCCGTCCACCTTCCTATGCTCCTCCACCTCCCCCTCCTCCTTCCTCTGCTCCTCCACCTCCCCCTCCTCCTTCCTCTGCTCCTCCACCTCCCCGTCCTCCTTCCTCTGCTCCTCTACCTCCCCGTCCACCTTCCTCTGCTCCTCCACCTCCCCCTCCTCCTTCCTCTGCTCCTCCACCTCCCCCTCCTCCTTCCTCTGCTCCTCCACCTCCCCGTCCTCCTTCCTCTGCTCCTCCACCTCCCCGTCCTCCTTCCTCTGCTCCTCTACCTCCCCGTCCACCTTCCTCTGCTCCTCCACCTCCCCCTCCTCCTTCCTCTGCTCCTCCACCTCCCCCTCCTCCTTCCTCTGCTCCTCCACCTCCCCGTCCACCTTCCTCTGCTCCTCCACCTCCCCGTTCACCTTCCTCTGCTCCTCCACCTCCCCCTCCTCCTTCCTCTGCTCCTCCACCTCCCCATCCACCTTCCTCTGCTCCTCTTACTTCACCCCATCCTTGCCCAAGAGGGTCAACTCTTGACCCGTTCACTCAAACCCCTGGATGTATCACAGCCACTTCACTCTCTTCTTTCTTGGTGTTTTTCTTCTTCTTCTTCTAAATCGAAGTGTCTCTCTGTCTCCCCCTGGTGTTTGTTTGTGTGACTTACAGGAACCTGCCCCTGGCCATCGCCATCTCCATGCCCATCGTCACGGTGATCTATATTCTGACCAACGTTGCCTACTACACCGTGCTGCCCATTCCTGCCATCCTGAACAGTGACGCTGTGGCTGTGGTGAGTTCCCTTCGCATAGAAATATACTGGAAATAGAACAGACATTATCCTATACCATGTAGATTAGGATAGTCATCACGTCAGATGTATACATTTCTATCTGCGTATCCTCTCATTGAGCCCTAAGTGACTTTGTTATATGATGTACTTTAAGTGTTCTGATTGGTCTAATTTGAGGCCTGTTGTTGTCCCTCAGACGTTTGCAGACCAGGTGTTTGGCGTGATGAACTGGACCATCCCTCTAGCGGTGGCTCTGTCCTGCTTCGGAGGACTCAACGCTTCTATCCTGGCTGCCTCCAGGTGAGTTAGAATGACACCGTTCTGATGCCGGTCTTCATCATCATCGCTATCACGGATAATCTCCTCATTATTGACCATGTGATCTGACCGGAAAAAAACAATGGGCCCTATAGTCTTTAAACTAATTGCCCTACACACGATAACCTGTGTGTGTGTGTGGTTCCTCCATTATCAGTGCTCCAGTGAGGTGTGTTTGTGTGTTTCTACAGGCTGTTCTTCGTGGGCTCCAGGGAGGGCCATCTCCCAGACTACCTGTGCATGATCCACATCACCCGTTACACCCCTATCCCCGCGCTGCTCTTCAACGTCAGTCATCCCGCTAAGCCATTGTCTTTGTGTGTCTTTGTGTGTGCGCGTGAACGTCTGTCTGTCTGTCGGGAACAATGTACATTTCCATTTTTTTTTTATGAGTGGTTTTCCTTGTTCGGTGTTTGGTCTCAGTTCTGTGTCAACGTTCTGTTTCTGCGTCTACCCAACATTCTGACCCATTGTTTTGTCTGCCCCAGAAATCTGTTCTCAGCATTCTATTATTTTAACCCAGTGTTCGGTCTGCCGCAGAGTTCCGTCTGTCTGCAATCTCAGCATTCTCTTTGTCCGTTCGTCCACATAGTGTTCCGCTATATCTACACTTTCTATGAAATAGAGTTTTTGTATAAGGCATGTTGTCCATTGTGCCCTGTACGATGGATATTGACATAGTGCTGTTGCTCTGAATACGTCTCTGCTCTATAGGGTGCCATGGCGTTGGTCTACCTGTGTGTTGAGGACATCTTTAAACTGATCAACTACTACAGCTTCAGCTACTGGTTCTTTGTGGGCCTGTCTATCCTGGGACAGCTGTACCTGCGCTGGAAACAGCCAGACAGAGTCAGACCCCTCAAGGTAAGACAAAGGGGAATTCCACAGTAACAGAATGATAGTGCTAATCAGATTTTTCTCTTTAAAATATATGTTAAATAAATACCATGGATTGCAAAGTTAAACAAACCATACAAACGCACAAGGACGACTTTTAACAATTCCCACTGAAAATGTTACAAAAACACACTTACTTGAAGAACAGTGCAGATGCAAAGTTTGGTTACAGAATGACGACACAAATAGTCATGGAATTGCCCCAAACATCCAACACAAAACACTGAGGCCTATAAACACATTCAAAGGCAAAGCTCCGTTAGTGTTTTCATGTATGAAGCATTTATACTGTAACTCACAATGCGGTTTTGTATGTGTGATCTCTTTCACTGTTTGACATCAATACCAGATCCTGTTTCATATAGTTGTGTAATAACTCTTCTTCCCCATTTCTCTCTCCCTCCCTTCCTTCTCTCTCAGCTCAGTCTGTTCTTCCCGATCATCTTCTGTTTCTGCACCCTGTTCCTAGTGGTGGTTCCCATCTACAGTGACACCATGAACTCTCTGATTGGCATTGGCATCGCCCTATCAGGAGTGCCAGTCTACTTCCTGTGTATCTATACTCCCGCCACCAAAAGGCCCATGTGGCTCCGCAAGTTCTTTGGTAAGAATCAGATGAATGTATAGTATAGTTTAGTATAGAGTTGGAAAAATCTGGTGACTTTCCCAAAATCGCCAGGTTTTCAGGAAATCCTGGGGGATCTTCCAAGCAGGATTTCTGGAAAACTGAGAATTTGGGGGAAATTGCTGGAATTTTTCAACCATAGTTTGGTATGACATGAGTGGCGAGACGAGTAGGTACATTATTTTGTAGGCCTAGAAAACAATACTTATTTTCTACATTCTTCGAACAAAATACTTTCTCATGCTATCGCTAGTGTCACATTGATGTATTTGAAGGGTAGGTCACTCATCCTCTCTCATCTTCTCCCTCCCTAGCCAACTTTGGTCTGTTGATTCAGAAGGTGTGCTATTCTGTTGTGACCGAGTTAGACGTCATAGACAAGTTGGAGTGAAGATATTAAAACCAACCATCACACTGCTGCCGCCGCTATCTGAAGACGCACAAAACTAGAGGCTCAACGACACCACCTACTGGCCAGTATCGCCCCCTGCTACCAATCAGAGGTCTGAGTCAAACAGCAGCCATTCATTGGACCAAATCTCTGACCAACCAATCATTGTCGTATGTTCATTGGACTATGGGGTCGTTCTACGGCCAGGATGACACTCCAGTTGCCTCTGACAGAGGACATTCCACACACTACAGAAGAATTAAAAATAAAATATTCCTGTTCTCAAATATGTTTATACTCAAATACGGATATTTATGATCTCTGATGGGCTTCCTGTGTAAACGCAGCCTAATACTGATCTTTTACTGATGTAGAAAGATCTGTGATTGGTCAAAAGACCAATTAGTGGAGAAAAAAATATATCTGAATTGGGCTGCCTGTGTAAACAGCCATAGTGGCATAAGTCACTACTGATACCTCTGAAGTCATATCAATAAGGAAACAAGAGACACTGAAGACATATGTAGGAAAGTAATAATTACTGAGGGTTAGTTTGTTGTATGTGGTTAGGCGAGAATAGTGGTAGCTCTAGCCACAATTATTTTTGGAAAATGTGTTATATTTGTCCTATGTAAATGTCCATCCCACCTGCAGCTTTTAAGATTTTTTTTGAAGCAAAGGGCTATATTTTTTAATCAACCTATTAAGAATAATCTGTACTCAACATGTGAATTTAAACAAAGGTGCGGTAAGGGGAGGGGGTTGGTTGAGTTGATAAATGGTAAATTGTTTAGAATGTATTTATAATAAATTACTAATGGACATTTTAAATGACTTGATTCTGTCAATTCCCACCATGGATATGTACAATACAAACTCCAGTTGTAACAATTCCCACCATGGATATGTACAATACAAACTCCAGTTGTAACAATTCCCTTGCCGTCATGCCAACGGATATAATGAACAATACCGATTTCAGGTTTTCAAATAAGAATCCAGGTTATCATAATGTAAACAGACGTTATAAGGCAACAGAAGTTAGCTCTTTATTTATAATATTACATTTATAAACGATAAACCCTCCGTGCGCACGTCCTCTACCAATCCCCCTCAATGAATATGTACACATGATTCATTGGGCTTTCAAACTGTCTGTCACTCTTCTTCAATAGTCTCCTCCCATGGTCTCTCTCTTCTTACCACCGGTTGCCGGGGCCGTTTGTTTTGCTTTGGCTGCCTCGGTTGCTGTTGTTGTTGCTGTAATGGAAGGTGTTGACTGCTGTAGAGGGTTGTGGGTGAAGGTCTGCCTCAGTGGACCTGGTTGGAGAGGACAGCACAAAGAGAGAGAAAGGCATGAGGTGAAAGGAAAACCATAAACCCACTCCAATATTCACAGATTGAATTAATCAGTGAGGTACATGTTAAAATGCAGGTCAGCGTTTTTCGTCATGAATCCTGTTCTGGAGGCAGCTCTGCAGAGTGGTCACTAGCTGGCACAGCCACAAAGTTATAAAATCTGATTTGAAACCTAGCCACACTATTAATTTAGGGTTAGGCATTAAGGTTAAGACCAAAAATATACATTTTTACTTTATATTCAATTTTGTGGGAAAAATCGCTCAGTTCTGCCTCCAAGACAAGACTCATGACAATAAACGTCAACCTGCTGTTAAAATATTCAATTTAGGAACTAAATAAAATAGAGTAAATGTAGGAAATGGCATTGATCTGAAGAAAGGGGTGGCAGTAAAGAATAAAAAAGGCACCGGTGTCTTACCTTTAGAAGCGATGTCCAGGTGGCTCTTCATCCTCCTCTCCCTCTCCTCTAACTGCTGGGCCAGTTGAGCGTTCTTCCAGCCTATAGGAGGGACAGCCTCTCCCTCTCCTCTAACTGCTGGGCCAGTTGAGCGTTCTTCCAGCCTATAGGAGGGACAGCCTCTCCCTCTCCTCTAACTGCTGGGCCAGTTGAGCGTTCTTCCAGCCTATAGGAGGGACAGCCTCTCCCTCTCCTCTAACTGCTGGGCCAGTTGAGCATTCTTCCAGCCTATAGGAGGGACAGCCTCTCCCTCTCCTCTAACTCCTGGGCCAGTTGAGCGTTCTTCCAGCCTATAGGAGGGACAGCCTCTCCCTCTCCTCTAACTGCTGGGCCAGTTGAGCGTTCTTCCAGCCTATAGGAGGGACAGCCTCTCCCTCTCCTCTAACTGCTGGGCCAGTTGAGCGTTCTTCCAGCCTATAGGAGGGACAGCCTCTCCCTCTCCTCTAACTGCTGGGCCAGTTGAGCGTTCTTCCAGCCTATAGGAGGGACAGCCTCTCCCTCTCCTCTAACTGCTGGGCCAGTTGAGCGTTCCTCCAGCCTATAGGAGGGACAGCCTCTCCCTCTCCTCTAACTGCTGGGCCAGTTGAGCGTTCCTCCAGCCTATAGGAGGGACAGCCTCTCCCTCTCCTCTAACTGCTGGGCCAGTTGAGCGTTCCTCCAGCCTATAGGAGGGACAGCCTCTCCCTCTCCTCTAACTGCTGAGCCAGTTGAGTGTTCTTCCAGCCTATAGGAGACAGAAAACCATGTTTTAATAGGGAGCAAGACACTATGTCCGAGAGTGAAAAGGAACAAAAGAAAGAGGAAGAGACAGGGAGGCAAATAAGAGAAAGCAAGTTAGAAAGACAAATAACCAGAATATGTCCAACCAAGAAAGAGAGGAGACTATTTTCACAGGTGACTCCATGACACACCCCCACCCCTTTCCATCCGTGACACCACACCCACCCTTCTTGATTGTGTCGATGAAGCCTTCGTTCTGGGGCAGGGCGGAGACCGGGTGTTTGATCCTCTCGGGGATCCTCAGGTTCTGTCTGACCAGTGGGTGTTTGAGCAGGGCCACCTGGGCCAGGGAGAAGCAGTTGGATGTCATCCAGTATGTAAACACCGCCTGGGAGAGAGAGACACACACATGGGAGATTAACAGACCAGCCCTTTGATGCTCAGACAGGGTCATACTGCTACAAGCGTGTCTGCTGTTTAAAAATATATACTTTTTAAATGTCCAATTGGATGGTTTGAAACAGAGGGGGAGAAGAGTAGGAAGTGTGGACATGGGGATAAAACCCAGGTATCTGGTTGGGAGGAGGAGCTACAGAGCCTTCAGAAAGTATCCACACCCCTTGACTTAGTCCACATGGTTGTGTACAGCCTGAAGTCACATTGATTAAATATCAACAATTCTCACCCATCTACACACAATACCCCATAATGACAAAGTTCAAATGTTTTAAGATATTCCTGCTAATGTATTGAAAATACAGAAATATCTCATTTACATAAGTATTCACACTCCTGACTCAATACTTGGCAGCGATTACAGCTGTGAGTCTATCTGGGTCTCTAAGAGCTTTCCACACCTGGATTATGCAACATTTGCACATTATTCTTCAAGCTCTGTCAAGTTGGTTGTTCATTATTGCTAGACAACCATTTTCACGTCTTGCCATAGATTTTCAAGTAGATTGAAGTTAACTTTAAACTCAGCCACTCAAGAACATTCACTGTCTTCTTGGTAAGCAACTCCTCAGTGTAGATTTGGCCTGGTGTTTTAGGTTATTGTCCTGCTGAAAGGTGAATTCATCTCCCAGTGTATGTTGGACAGCAGACTGAACCAGGTTCTCCTCAAGGATTTTGCCTGTGGATAGCTCCATTCCATTTATTTTTTAATCCTGAAATATTTGTTTTATTCTGTACAGGCTTCCATTTCACTCTGTCAAGGTTAGTATTGTGGAGTAACTACAATGTTGTTGATCCATCCTCAGTTCTATTACAGCCATTAAACTCTAACTGTTTTAAAGTCACCATTGGCCTCATGGTAAAATCCCTGAGTCGTTTCCTTCCTCTCCAGCAACTGAGTTAGGAAGGACGCCTGTATCTTTGTAGTGACTGGGTGCATTGATACACCATCCAAAGTGTAACTAATAACTTCACCATGCTCAAAGGGGTATTCAATGTCAGATTATTTTTGTGCCATTTACCAAAATCTAAATGCTTCTTTGCGAAGCATTGGAAAACCTCCCTGGTCTTTGGGGTTCAATCTGTGTTTGAAGTTCACTGCTGGACTAAGGGACCTTACAGATAATTGAATGTGTGGGGTACAGAGATGAGGTAGTCATCAAAAAATCATGTTAAACACTATTATTTCACACAGAGGGAGTCCATGCAACTTATTATCAAATTTAAGCACATTTTTACTCCTGAATTCATCTAGGCTTGTCATAACAAAGGGGTTGAATACTTGACTCAAGACATTTTAGCTTTTCATTTTTAATTCATTTAGAACAATTTAAAAAAAAAACATAATTCCACTGAGACATTATGGGGTATTGTGTTTAGGCTAGTGACAAAACATCTCAATTTAATCCATTTTAAACATAACAAAATGTGGATAAAGTAAAGGGGTGTGAATTCTTTCTAAAAGGCCCTGTATGTGACCAGCCAGGATGGTTACGGCTAGAACACAGGCTCTGCATGACCCTGCTGTTCTTATCTCAATGAGACTAACCTTGAGAAATAAAGGTTGAATAACAAGGAAATAAACAAAGTATCCCCATACTGCTGAAAGCCTTGTCAACCACACTTCCTCGTTATTCTTTTGAGAAAAACAGGTTAGCATACTGGCTCCATAATGCCAAGCCAGACAGATACACTTGTGACACTGCAGTTTTTAATCTCAACACGCCTAACCTGGAAAAATATTAAAGATGAAATCCCAACGAAATGAACAGAACAGAGCTACTGCATAGTTGTTGTTTGCGGAAGACGCATGTCATAACATGATATTGCCACAGGGGGGTGCAAGAAATAAGAGAGCGACCGACCGTGGGGAAGTTGATGGTGAGGGGGAGGTTGACGAAGGGCATGATTCTGAACACTGTCTTCATGGCTTTCAGGTTAGGGTTATCCACACCAGACTCTGCCCCCAACTGAGAAGACAGAGACAGACAGGTGGCTGTTATTCAGGCTCAATACTGTTAATACTATGCAAATATTATTCATACTCTTATATTCAAATATTTCAATATAACATTTATAAAACAAATGTATTGTCTGATAAAAAAAAGCTATTCTTCCAGGCTCAACACAGGTGAATAATATTTTCCCCAGACACGTCTTCTTCCCAATAGCCTGGGGACAGGGTTATGACCTGACTAAACTTAGATAAACTTACCTCCAGGATGGCAAACATTGTTCCGGTCCCAGCGATGGGGAGGATGTAGAAATGGTCTGCTGCTGTGAGGTCTAAGAACCACAAGCACCCTCCTGTCTGCATACTGGGGACAGGGAGGTAGGACATCTGAGAGCAATGAAGAACGAGATGAACACTGGAGTCTGGAAATAGAGAGGTGGGATTAGTCTTGGGTCCTAAATACTAGGTCCCATTAATAATCTTCTTTCTCCTTGTTCATTACATCCCCTAAATCAAAAAGCATTGTATTATGAGGAGGTATGGGCTATAGTGGGAGTTTATGATATTACTTATATAGCAGTTATTTTCCTTCCAATCAGTGGAGAGAAACAGAGAGTGGGAGCTTTAACTGACCTGCACCAGAGGGACCAGGAAGCCACGGAGAGGGTTTACGTCATGCTGGTCAGGTCAGGTCAGAGTACGCCTTAGCAACTAGGAGAAACACAGAAATATTACCTCACATGAGAAACTGAGGGAGACGTCACACACTACAGCAGGGATAATCAACTAGATATTTTATTGAGCGGGAAGTCAGCGGGCCAAAACAAAATTACAAATCATTTGTAGACTGCAAATTGACCGCAAGAAGCCCAAACAGATATAAACTAAAAACAATCCTTTCAAACCTTGCTTACATTTGTATACAATCACATCTCTCTCTATATTATGCGTGGGAATATTTTGGAACAGGTATCCAAAATAAATAAAAAAATCACTTGGAGCTGATTTGTTGGGATTTTGTCTTTTATGTAACAGATCAAGCCTAGCCCCGGACTAAAAAGCACTTTCAAAGGAGATTCTCCATTGTTTTTTCTAGTATAGGACCAGGCTTCATCTCTATCTGGGTAACCAGCCCTAAAAGTAGAATAATGAAATGAGAAGAGTAGAGCAGCAAAAGAAGGGAACAGTTACAATGGGAGATGAAAGGGGGGATAAATACAGAGGGATGATACAGATGAGTCATGAAATGGAAGTTAGTTGAGGAGGAAAGAAGACGAACAGTCAAACTTGTTTCCGCTCCGTTTGGCCTCGTTCATCTTGTTGGTGAATTTGGTCATCTCTGGCATAACGTTGTTCAGCTTGGCTGCCTCCCTCTGACTCTTCACGATGACTGGGAACACCATGATGCGGGCCAGCACTGTGCCTGGGTGTGTAAGAGAGAAACATCACTACATTTCAAGCTTCTGCCTCTAACCCTGGGAAACTCTTCTCCACCTCCTTCCTGCGGATGACTGTCAACCACTTTGGAAAAAAATGGATGACGACATCCCCTACTCATTCACTCAGCCCACTCATTCACTCAGCCCACTGAGCCTACTCATTCACTCAGCCCACTCATTCACTCAGCCCACTGAGCCCACTCATTCACTCAGCCCACTGAGCCCACTCATTCACTCAGCCCACTCATTCACTCAGCCCACTCATTCACTCAGCCTACTCATTCACTCAACCTACTCATTCACTCAGCCCACTGAGCCTACTCATTCACTCAGCCCACTGAGCCTACTCATTCACTCAGCTCACTGAGCCTACTCATTCACTCAATCCACTGAGCCCACTCATTCACTCAGCCCACTGAGTCTACTCATTCACTCAGCCTATTCATTCACTCAGCCTACTCATTCACGCAGCCTACTCATTCACTCAGCCCACTGAGCCTACTCATTCACTCAGCCCACTGAGCCTACTCATTCACTCAATCCACTGAGCCTACTCATTCACTCAGCCTACTCATTCACTCAGCCCACTCAGCCTACTCATTCACTCAGCCCACTCAGCCTACTCATTCACTCAGCCCACTGAGCCTACTCATTCACTCAGCCCACTCAGCCTACTCATTCACTCAGCCCACTCAGCCTACTCATTCACTCAGCCCACTCAGCCTACTCATTCACTCAGCCCACTCAGCCTACTCATTCACTCAGCCCACTGAGCCTACTCATTCACTCAGCCCACTGAGCCTACTCATTCACTCAGGTTGTTGGGTGGCCGGACATCACTAGTCACAGGATTTGATCTGGAGAAAGAGGTGAAGGCTTAAGGTAGTTCTGTGTGAGTGGGCTCAGTAGGCTGACCACTTGACCCCATCCCCTCCTCCAGACCATCTCTGGAGACCTCCCATTCCTCACTTCCCTCATCCCTGACCACTAGCTGCATCCCCTCTGACTTCAAGATGGCCAGAGTTGCTCCCCTCCTCAAGAAACCAACACTCGACCCCTCTGACATGGAACTATAGACCGGTATCCCTGTTCTCTTTCCAACACACTGTGCTGTCTCTGACCAACTCTCTGGTTCTCTCTTCCAGAACGATCTTCTTGACCCTAACCAGTCGTGCTTCAAAAAGCTCACTCAACTGAAACTGCAGGTAGCCTAGTGGTTAAGAGCGTTGAGCCAGTCACCGAAAAGTTGCTGGTTCAAATCCCTGAGCTGGCAAAGTGGAAAAACCTTTTCTCTTTACACCAAGTCAACTCTATCATTTAACCTTTATTTAACTAGGCAAGTCAGTTAAGAACAAATTCTTATTTTCAATAACAGCCTAGAAACAGTGGGTTAACTGCTTTATTCAGGGGCAGAACGACAGATTTTTACCTTGTCAGCTCGGGGATTCGATCTTGCAACCTTTCGGTTACTAGTCCAACGCTCTAACCACTAGGCTACGCCGCCCCTGATCACATCCTATCATACCTGCCGCCCCTGATCACATCATACCTGCCGCCCCTGATCACATCATACCCGCCGCCCCTGATCACATCATACCTGCCGCCCCTGATCACATCCTATCATACCTGCCGCCCCTGATCACATCCTATCATACCTGCCGCCCCTGATCACATCATACCTGCCGCCCCTGATCACATCCTATCATACCTGCCGCCCCTGATCACATCCTATCATACCTGCCGCCCCTGATCACATCCTATCATACCTGCCGCCCCTGATCACATCCTATCATACCTGCCGCCCCTGATCACATCATACCTGCCGTCCCTGATCACATCATACCTGCCGCCCCTGATCACATCCTATCATACCAGCCGCCCCTGATCACATCATACCTGCCGCCCCTGATCACATCCTATCATACCTGCCGCCCCTGATCACATCCTATCATACCTGCCGCCCCTGATCACATCATACCTGCCGCCCCTGATCACATCCTATCATACCTGCCGCCCCTGATCACATCCTATCATACCTGCCGCCCCTGATCACATCATACCTGCCGCCCCTGATCACATCATACCTGCCGCCCCTGATCACATCATACCAGCCGCCCCTGATCACATCATACCTGCCGCCCCTGATCACATCCTATCATACCTGCCGCCCCTGATCACATCATACCTGCCGCCCCTGATCACATCCTATCATACCTGCCGCCCCTGATCACATCATACCTGCCGCCCCTGATCACATCATACCTGCCGCCCCTGATCACATCATACCAGCCGCCCCTGATCACATCATACCTGCCGCCCCTGATCACATCCTATCATACCTGCCGCCCCTGATCACATCCTATCATACCTGCCGCCCCTGATCACATCCTATCATACCTGCCGCCCCTGATCACATCCTATCATACCTGCCGCCCCTGATCACATCCTATCATACCTGCCGCCCCTGATCACATCCTATCATACCTGCCGCCCCTGATCACATCATACCTGCCGCCCCTGATCACATCATACCTGCCGCCCCTGATCACATCATACCTGCCGCCCCTGATCACATCATACCTGCCGCCCCTGATCACATCCTATCATACCTGCCGCCCCTGATCACATCATACCTGCCGCCCCTGATCACATCATACCCGCCGCCCCTGATCACATCATACCTGCCGCCCCTGATCACATCCTCACATGGTCTCTCCTATCATTGCTATGCGGATGACACACAACTACTTTTCTCCTCCCCGCCCCCTTCTGACACCTAGGTGGCGACACATCTTTGCGTGCCTGGCAGACATCTCAGCTTGGATGTTGTGCTTGGACCCGTGATCCTGGACAACACCCGGTTGTTCTCTGTAAACAAAGCAGTGACTCGCTCCTGCAGGTTCATGCTCTACAACATTCGTAGAGTACTACCTTTCCTCACACAGGAAGCCGCGCAGGTCCTAATCCAGGCACTTGTCATCTCCCATCTGGACTACAGCAACTCTGTTGGTTGGGCTCCTCGCTTGTGCCATCAAACCCCTGCTACTTAACTGGAATGCTGCATCCTGCCTGGTGTTCAACCTTTTTAAGTTCTTGCATGTCACCCCGCTCCTCCGCACACGCCACTGGCTTCCAGGTGAAGCTCGCATCCACTACAAGACCTTGGTGCTTGCCTATGGAGCAGCAAAGGGAACTGCCCCTGCCTACCGTCAGGCTATGCTCAAACCGTACATCCCAACCAGAGCACTCCGTTCCGCCACCTCTGGTCTCTTGGCCCTCCCACTCCATGGGCAGCTCCCACTCAGCCCAGTCAAAGTTATTCTCTGTCCTTCCCCAATAGTGGAACAAACTTCCCCCTAACGTCAGGACAGCGGAGTCCCTTCCCATCTTACAAAAATATCTGAAACCCTACCTGTTTGAAGAGTAAAGTAAATAAGTCACGGCGCCCCCGACGACTCCCTCAAAAAAGAATAAGGCACTCGTCTTTTCCTACTTGCACTGACTTTGTTGATAAATACTTTGTTGAGGGAAAATGTACTTGATACGATTGTGATGTATTGTCTCACCTAGCTATCTAAAGATGAATGCACTAATTGCAAGTAGCTCTGGATAAAAGCGTCTGCTTAACGACTAAAATGTCTCACCTACAACAATAGCTCCCCACCACGGCATCCCCATGTCCACATGCATGAATTCCAGTAGGTTTTGGACCAGGCCCACGGGGGTGGCGCTCCCCAGGCCCAGCTCTGATAGGCTCAGCTCTACTCCCACCCCCTGCAGAACATCCACTATGGTTGGTGCAGCCTCAAACACTTGCTCAGTGATTGGCTGTGTGTTTATAGAAGCGGGATCCATGACTATGGTGCTGAGGATGGATGCTTCCAGCACTGGAGATGCCGTGGGAAGGGTTTCACTTGGGATCTGAAAATATAATACCTCTTTCACAAACCAGGTGGAAGGATTTCCAAAGGGACAAACTATTATGACACAGGAAGTGTCTTGGATTTTGACCACATTTTTCAAGGTGTAAACACCAGAGCATGGTTTAACGTAAAATAATTTGAGAGAGGATCAGACTAGTTGCTGTATTTCACATTGACACCGACTCACCTGTGAGCTGTTGTGCCTGACGGCCACGGCACTGACCAATAAGAACCTCCCATTGTGACGTCGACCAAGAACAGCTCTAGTCGATGGACTCCTACATTCTACTGCTGTGTGAAGATGGGACCTCTGTAGAAACCTCTGTAGAAGGGACACACAATAACAAGTTAAAATCAGGTGAAGATGCACTACAACTTTCTGATCCACTTTACTTTGTGGCTTATTGTAGGATAGGATGACTTAGACAATGCAGCAGTAAATGCAGCATGATGACACACATGCAAAAGTCTGTTTCTAGCCAAGTTAGCTGTATTGTGGTTTGGTTTCAAATGGTCAGACCACCATAATTGTATCACAAATCTCAAGAAATATTGACTTCGGGGCAGATGGATGCGCACACAAAGTTATTGCTTACTTGTCATGATCATGTTTAGGCCAAGGTTTTCTATCATAGATCTAAAACTACATGCCACACACAGGATATAATATTGTAGCTACACATGTATGCATAACATTGTTGATGTTATCAAGGCTGTACCTAGTTAATGTTAGTTAGCTAGTTACTGGCTGATATGGGATCAGAGTGTCTGGTGTGACCACCATTTGAAGAGATACAAACAGGCACAGACATGCATACACACGTACACATGGATTTTGTGTTGTAGATATGTGGTAGTAGTGGTGGCCTGAGGTGTTGTGAATGTATCGTTTTTAAAATGTTTTAACTGCCTTAAATTTTGCTGTACCCCAGGAGTATCTGCAGCCTTGGCAGCAGTTAAAGTTAGCCTTGGCAGCAGTTAACACGCAGGTTGAAATATCAAAACAAACTGAACCAATTATATTAATTCGGGGACAGGTCAAAAAGCATGTAACATTTATGGCAATTTAGCTAGCTTGCTGTTGCTAGCTCATTTGTCCTGGGATATAAACATTGGGTTGTTATTTTACCTGAAATGCACAAGGTCCTCTACTTCAACAATTAATCAACAGATAAAACAGTAAACTGAATTAGTTTCTAGTCATCTCTCCTCCAGGCTTCTTCTTATGTTTGACTTTATATGGCGAGCAGTGTGGTCAGTATGTAAAGATCTCATCACGGTACCTGAGCATTCAAATTGCCATCGATAAAATGCAATGGTGTTCATTGTCCGTAGCTTATGCCTGACAATACCATAACCCCACCATAGGGCACTCTGTTCACAATGTTGACATCAGCAAACCGCTCGCCCACACAACGCCACACATGTGGTCTGCGGTTGTGAGGCAGGTTGGACTTACTGCCAAATTCTCTAAAATGGATGTTGGAGGCAGCTTATGGTAGAGAAATTAACATTCAATTATCTGGCAACAGCTCTGGTGGACATTCCTGCAGTCAGCATGGCAGTTGCACACTCCCTCAACTTGAGACACTTGTGGCATTGTGTTGTGACAAAACTGCATATTTTAAGGTGGCCTTTTATTGTCCCCAGCACAAGGTGCACCTGTGTAATGATCATCGTGTTTAATAATCAGCTTTTTGATATGCCACCATGTCAGTTGGATGGATTATCTTGGCAAAATCAGAAATGCTCACCAACAGGGATGTAAACAGTTTTTCACAACATTTGAGACAAATAAGCTCTTTATGCATATGGAAAATGTATGGGTTCTTTAATTCAGCTTATGAAACATGGGACCAACAGTTTACATTTTTGTTCAGTGTAACTAACATGTCATACATAACTGTCTGAACATGACAACTTGTGTATGCAGACAGTTGGACCCGGACTGCTACCAACAATGTTATAGCTTTGCAAACATACGTAACTGCAATCTTATATCCTGTGTTTGGCATGTAGATATTTGATATAAAAGGTGTAGGCTAATTCACTTAACGTTAGCTCAACATTGACTCAAAGTCACAGAGCCGTGCACGAAGTCGGGCGTGCTGTTTAGAATCGCTGTTAACGCTTGCTGTCAGACTAACACATGAATTCAACAGCACAAAGACATGAACAAGTCAAACCTGGTTCCATCTCTCTGTAAATGAATGGTTCCCCGGACTTGGTCTTCCAGCTTGTCTTAAAAAACATATAGTTAGCGAAACCGGAGTGACCCAACTCCTGATCGCAGCCATGTTGGAATGGTTAGTGAAACAACTGCTGGACAAACCACGTGATCCCAAAAATGTATGATCAAATAGTTTAAAAATGTATGTAAACTAGCTAAATAATTGGTATATTTTACTCACATAAAATATATGTAGGCCGATATGGATCTTACGTGTTAAATAATTCAAATGTATTGAAACGTTCAAAGAGAAAGACAGTAGGTATAACGTTATATGTTCAAGAGGCTAATTTAGTTTGTTTTCTCTCTTATCTGTCAATTTTTTTGTCAAGACTGTTTTTAATCTGTAACTTCCCTGTGTTGTAGTATGAAGATATTATGATGGAAGTCCTCTATTAAAACGAACTACACTAAACAAAAATATAAACGCAACATGCAACAATTTCAAAGATTTTACCACAGAACAATGAGACAGATATTTCACCAGATGTATAAATGTGAAGCATCCACTTGGCGTTTCCATTCACTACCAAATATGGTAGCGAGAGGAAGCCCAATGGCCGGTAATGGGAGAAGATGGAAAGAGATGGATTTTGGCAGATATTCTGCACATTTTCTCATCGATAAAAAATTTGATCTCAGTAAAATTTTCTATTTCCAAAACTATAATCTGTTACGAACAGAGTGCACTAAGTCTTGTAGACTTTACCCTTTACCAAAGTTTCAGAAAATTGCGTTGTTTAGGACAGCAAAGGCGAATTTAGTTATTGCGCACTTCAAAGTGGGCGTTCCCTAATGGAAATATGCAAATACACTCTAGAACGTATCAATAGGATTTCGCAAGCTCAGGCTTGGCTATGCCCACCCCCGTGCCTGTTCTGTCCACTCTGACTCATTTGTTGCCATTGGAAACAACAGGCTATCTTTGGTTATTTATACAAATCTTTGATTTTACTGAGTTACAGTTTATATAAGGAAATCAGTCAATTGAAATAAATAAATTAGGCCCTAATATATGGATTTCACATGACTGGGAATTAAAAAAGGTAGAGGAGTGGATCAGAAAACAAGTCAGGATCTGGTGTGACAACCATTTGCTTCATGCAGCGTAAAACATCTTCTTTGCATAGAATTGATCAGGCTGTTGATTGTGGCCTGTGGAATGTTGTCCCACTCATCTTGGCTGTGTGAAGTTGCTGGATATTGGTGGGAACTGAAACACGTTGTCGTACACGTCGATCCAGAGCATCCCAAGTATCTCCCAAGTGTGCATTCTAATTGCCATCGATAAAATGTGATTGTGTTCATTGCCGTAGCTTATGCCTGCCCATACCATAACCCCACCACCACCATGGGGCACTCTGTTCACAACGTTGATTTTGTATTATTCAACATTTTCAGCGGCTATGGACATACTGCCAAATTCTCTAAAGCGATATTGGAGGCAGCTTATGGTAGAGAAATGAACATTAAATTATCTGGCACCAGCTCTGGTGGATATTCCTGCAGTCAGCATGCCAATTGCACGCTCCCTCAACTTGAGACATCTGTGGCACTGTGTGGCAAAAGGGCACATTTTAGAATGGCCTGTTATTTCAGTTCATGAAACATGGAACCAACACTTTACATGTTGCGATCATTTTTTTTGTTCAGTGTACATTGAAAAATAGCTCTGGTAACTTGTTATTACTATGAGCCTGTCAAATGAAGGCCTCGGAGGAATCAAAATAGATTTTAGAATCATTAGGCCTATATTTGTTTAACAAGTCCAATACAGCAAATGAAAGATAAACATATTGTTAATCTACCCACGGTGTCCGATTTCAAAAATGATTTACAGCAAAAGCACAACATATGATTATGTTAGCTCACAGCAGAGTCAAAAAAACACACAGCCATTTTTCCAGCCAAAGATAGGAGTCACAAAAAGCAGAAATATAGATACAATTAATCACTAGCCTTTGATGATCTTCATCAGATGACACTCATAGGACAACATGTTACACTATACATGTATGTTTTGTTCGGTAATGTGCATATTTATATCCAAAAATCTCAGTTTACATTGGCGCGTTATGTGCAGTAATGTTTTGATTCCAAAACATCCGGTGATTTTGCAGAAATACTCAGAATAAACATTGATAGAAGATGCAAGTGTTATTCACAGAATTAAAGATAGACTTATGCAACCCCTGTGTCATATTTCAAAAAAACTTTACGGAAAAAGCATAATCTGAGAACGGCGCTCAGAACCTAAAAGAGGCAGAGGAATATCCTCCATTTTGGCATCAACAGAAGCTAGAAAAAGCACTATAAATATTCACTTACCTTTGATGATCTTCATCAGAAGGCACTCCCAGGAATCCCAGTTCGACAATAAATGGCTGATTTGTTCCATAAAGTTCCATAAGCCCATCATTTAGCCACTTGTTGTTAGCGTGTTCAGCCCAGTAATCCATCTTCATGAGGCGCGAGCACTTCCTCCAGACAAAAACTTGAAAAGTTATGTTACAGTCCCTAGAAACAAGTCAAATGATGTATGCAATCAATCTGTAGGATGTTTTAGACATAGATCATCAATAAGGTTCCAACCGGAGAATTTCATTGTCTGAAGAAAAGCATTGGAACGAGAGCAACTCTGTCGGGAGCGCGCGTCATGAGACCGAGGCTCTCTGCCAGACCACTCACTCAAAGAGCTATTATGAGCCCCTCCTTTATAGTAGAATCCTAAAACCAGTTTCTAAAGACGGCGACATCTAGTGGAAGCCCTAGGAAGTGCAACCACATCCATATCTCACAGTGATTTCAATAGGCACTGTTTTGAAAATCGATTTCTCACTTCCTGTTTGGATTTCTTCTCAGGTTTTTGCCTGCCATTGAGTTCTGTTATACTTACAGACATCATTCAAACAGTTTTAGAAACTTCAGAGTGTTTTGTATTTAATACTAATAATAATATGCATATATTAGCATCTGGGACAGAGTAGGAGGCAGTTCAGTTTGGGCACGCAATTCATCCAAAATTGAAAATGCTGCCCCCTATCCCAAAAAAGATAACCCATGTCTCTTCACAGGGGCGGGCCACTGATTGAGAAGAGCCCTAACCTTATGAAAACCCAAAACTCTCATTTGGAAGCTAAAATTATATTTAATCTCTTCACCAATAATTTTATATTCAAACATTTAAATTGAACAACAACTCCATGTGAATCCGATAACTACAATGTGCAGACTTTCCACTGTAGAGTTTATGTTATCCTATCATTGATGAGAATGTCTCAGATGACAACCGACCTGACATCATATTCATTAAGTACTAACGCATATGTTCAAGTGGTCGGATTACCAGAATATGGTTCATTTCCCCCCACCTTCTGATGTTCCTAGAACCTCTATGTTAACCAAAGGATTTTCAAATGTCACATCAGTAGGGTAGAGAGAGGAAAAAAGGGGGGGGAGAGGTATTTATGTCATAAACCTACCCCCAGGACAACATCATGACAGTGGGATTTGAAATGGTCGGTGATCTGTTTGTTCACTTTGCCTTCGAAGACTTTATAAAGGCAGTGCAGGATGGATATACTGTAGGTCTGTAACCATTTGGTTCTAGAGTGTTTCTTCGGCGAGATCCATGAATGACATTACAGTGTAGGGTAGGTTTTGAATAGGATAGGTCTCTAGTGGGGGTATTCCCCTGCGAGATCTGTAAGAGGGACGAAAATCCCAGCCACAGTGGTATTGAGGCAGTAATAGTGGATAGTGATAAAAGGTTGTCTAAAAGTTCTGGAGGAGAGCTTCATCCATGGTTAGAAAATGTAAAAACACGTATTCAAATGTTGTTAGAACATGATTTGAGTGTATTAGCAGTAGCAATAAGGAGATGAGTTGGTTTATGCCCTATTGGGGCCGGGAACCGTGACAGATTATGTGGAAATAGGAAGACAACTGTGAATAATGTTGATAATGTGTGTTATCAACAGCAGTGATATTTGAGGCACTGGAATAGGACATTAGGTTCTCCAGTAATACATTTGCAGACGCTATAGAATTGGTTCTAAACCGTAACCAATTAATAGGCACAAATACCATAACTATTCTCCGTGGAAGTAGGTAATGGATAGGCGTGTATTAGAGCCAGGAGTGAGGAAATCTAAACACTCATCAAGAGAAGCGTCAAAATAATAACTATTGGAATGGCGATGGGTGGACGCGAGGCTCCCTGTAAAGAGGAAGAGAAATGTAATAAATCGAAAGAGGCGCACGAGCATTCTACCAATTTGGCTCAAATATGAAAAAATGTTTGCAAACTGGATAAAATTTGTCAGCATTACACAGCTAATGGAAATTTCCAATCTATAAGAGAATTCAGGGAGGCAATTGTGACTTGGCACAATGACATAAAACCAGAATCAAAAGCTCAATATACCAGCATTTTGATGTAAGCATTCTATCAACAAAAAATACAAACCGATAAACCCGGAATTATAGATGTACTCAGCTGCAGAAAGACTGGGTACGTGAGTACATTGATAGAATTTGTACATCGGCTTTGATGGCAGGTTTGAAACCTATGATCGAAACGGCAATTGCGGGGTTAATGGACCAGCATTCTCATTGGGATGAAATAGTATAAGCAGCGTTGAGAGTGGAATCTAATGCTGCTTATTCCGCAGCTGTACGGGTGAATAATGCAGCCACAGTGAAAGTCACTAACAGTGGTTTCAATGTCCCAAGGAAGACAAGGAAACAGGGCGGAAAGGGAAAGGAAACAGGGCGGAAAGGGAAAATCAACAGAGTCCTGTTTTAGGTGAGGGGCTGTTGGTCATTGGAAAAGGGAGTGTATGGTGGGAATGGAGCCTGCTGCATTCGGAGGAAATGCTGCCATGTAAGTGTTTGCATCTTTGTCAAAACAACAGCAGCAAACACTCCTGAAAGTTTTGGGACAGGAAACTTTCACATAGTGGTGTATGGCCTCGGTTAGATCATTCGTGGTTCATAGAGATCACACAAAAAATGTAAAGGGAGACGTAGGAGACCACGTCTTACATAACTTTCAAATATCGCGGATTCTTTATGATGAGAAATTGGCAAAATTTGCCACAGAAAAAAGTATTTTAGGTTGAAGAATCTGTGTGAAATGCCAGGGGAATGGATTCTAAAAAGGTAACAAATTAACATTATCAGGCAAAACACTCCTTGCAAAATCAGTAAACCTTCGGGGGGTTTAATCTCGTGAGACATTTCTTCTTATTATGAAATAGCCTGACATTTATGTAGTTTTATTATGAAATAGATTTACATAGATATGTTATTGTTAGCCATCAGGGGTCCTGATGGCTATCGGTATAGAAAACAGTCGGCCGCAACCTGGACCTACAAGTCGTGGTGAAAACATCGAAAACATTTGCACACAAAAATGCAAGGCGACTCAGTCACATTGTGTAGCTACTCTCGGCCTCTACGTAGAAAAAAGAGAGAGAAACAGATACATAGAGACTTTTTTCTAAGAAAAAGAAAGAGAAAAGACAGACAGAGAAGCAGCAATGAGGACTTCAGGAAACCAGACTGTCAAGTAAAAATCTTCACAGTGTGAAATAGTTCCCAATGGTTCTGATTGGGTTGTGGTTGTGAGGTCATGTTGTAATATTTCTCACAGCGTGAAAATGTTCCCGGTTAAGTAACTGCATGTTCATCTCTTTATGTTGATGGCTGAGCTCGTGTGGATGTTTCTCTCACACCCTCCCTTGCTTTTGCTGTCTAACTAACTGATTAACAAATATATGCACTGTCAATCAAAAAAGTAGCGCCCAAATCTTTGCAATCGCATCAACCCTCAGCACTTTGAAGTGCGAGTCCAGGTATTTATATGCTGACCTCACGCCTCAACAAGCTTCTGATTGGTCAGTATCAATACACCTGGTCGACATTGATTGGCAGATGTGTGAAGCATTTTTGCGTGCCCACAGAATAGTTTTTAGGTTGAGGGAGGGTGTGAGAGGGAGGCATCCGCACGAGATCAGCCATCCACATAAAGAGATGCACGTGCAATTATTGAACTGGGAACATTTTCACGCTGGGAGAAATTTTACAGCATGACGTCACAATCAGAACACGATAAGAACGATTGGGAACTATATCACGCCGGGAAAATTTTTACATGACACAGGGGAGTCTCTAAAGTTGGATTTCATTTAATGTGATTTAATTTACCTTGAATATTCCAGACAATTTGTATAAACTATTAGCCAGAGAAAACCTGCCGAGTTCAACAATAAATAGTGGCTGAAATTATCCTCAAGACTACTTTTTCCTCATTGTTAGGCTATTTGATGTGACATTTTTATAAAAAGTGTATAAATAGCAGCTAGATACGGTATATAGCTATAGATTGTAGTCTACACTGCATAATGAAACAATCTCTAACCTGGTGTTTTGAGGGTGGGCTGACTGCATTTTTCAAACGGTCTCTGACTATTATTCAACCTGGTCTCAGAGCATTTCATATAATTATGTACGTAAATCCACAACACTCCATTCAGTGTAATATGTTGTGCTTCGTATGGTATGTATTAATTTGTGGCTGTCCATCACCCATTTTGTATGATAAGTTACGAATTGCAATTTGTATTATATGTTACAAATTGGCAAAACGTATGATATGTTATGAATTCCAGCTAGTTGGCTAATGTTATTTGGCTTGCTAATGTTAGCTAGGCTAGGGGTTAGAGTTAGGGGTTAGGGTCAAGGTTAGGGATAAGTTTAGGAGTTAGGTTAAAGGGCTAAGGTTAGGATTAGGTAAAAGTGTTAAGGTTAGGGTTAAGTGAAGGGTTAGCTAAAAGGTTTAAGGTTAGGGTTAGGAAGCTCACTGCGCTGCATCAGTGGCTGGCTGTAAAATGAGATGGGGTAGGAAGCGGGCCCGCCAGAGGGGGGATGGGTGCAGAGGGGAGGTACAGCACTCACTCTGCGTAATGGAAGATGCAGTACCAAAATGCACTGTGCAAGTTATACACTGCACCACACAAACATACACACTAGCACAGATAAAGTGAAAACATGCAGATACAGACTTGCACTCAGGGCTCACACACACACACGCACACTCCAAAGACTGTGCATTGCTCTGCCTAGCAAATGGATTCAAGCATTTATCGGAGTGTGAGTGAGTGCATGGCAGTTAATTTATGTCTAGGCTATTCCTATCAATAAAACTGAAAAATAAATACAAAATATTGTATTTTTTTAATAATTATGATAGTTTTTAAACTCTCCTGTACCAGTGTCCTTTTTTTCATCTTTTTTTTATATATATTTTTTTAGCTTACGGCACCTGGTATTCTCAGGCAGTCTCCAATCCCAGTAGTAACCAGGCGTTTTCAGGGTAGTATGGATACAAACATATATATTTTTTTACACCTATACCATTTTTCTCCCACAATATGTCCCTTGGCTCATCTCCACAACTTCTCAATGAGCTCGGGAGAGGTGAAGAGGAACAATGCTTCCTCCGAAATATGACCCGCCTGGCAGCATTGAACCCCAGGCCATAGTGGCACCTCAGCACTGCGGTGCATTTGACTGCTGCGCCACCCAGGACCATAGTGTTTCTCCCCAATTTCGTGGTATCCAATTGGTAGTTACAGTCCTTTCCCATCGCCTCCCGTACGGACTTGGGAGAGGCGAAGGTTTAGAGCCGTGCATCCTCCGTAACACAACCCAACCAAGCCGAACTGCTTCTTGACACAATGCCCACTTAACCCGGAAGCCACTCACACCAATGAGTCAGAGGAAACAAGTAAGAATAACTTTTTTGACCCATTGTGTCACGAACGTCTGTTGAGTTCCACATATTTTAATACAAAGTGAAACTACAGAAAACAACAAACATACAACGACCGTGAAGTGCAGAGCGCACATAGGCACTAACTGAAACAGGAAAATCAATATCCCATCACACACAGGTGGAAAACTTAACAACTTAAGTATGATCCCCAATTAGAGACAACGATAGCCAGCTGCCTCTAATTGGGAATCATACCAAAACACCAACATAGAAAAAACAAACTAGAACCCCACATAGAAAATATAAACTAGACTAAACCTCTAGTCACGCCCTGACCTACTTTACCATAGAAAATAAAGGCTTTCTATGGTCAGGACGTAACACATGGACACCCAAAACCTGTGGTACAGAACTTGCGACTGCACATGAACACACCCGAATATGCGAGCACAATCGCTGCACAAATGTAGTCTGTCATTACAGTCATAAATGGTTCTGCATTTTTTCCAAAGGCAGTAGACTACATAAATACTGCATTTTATACATGCATTTGGAGCTGAAAGTCATTCATGTTAGCAGCCAATATCAACTTGGGATATAGGCGATCATGTCACTTCTCTTGGTCCAGAGCAAGAAAAATCACACGGCCTACTTGTAGCTGAGGTTGCAGGATCGGATGGAAAGCATATTCTGTCTGCACCACCCCATCACTTTGGACGCCAGCCTGCCTGCAGAGAGCTCATGCGTGCGTGCGTGTGTGTGTGTGTGAGTGCGGGCGTGCGTGTGTGCCTGCGTGCGTGCGTGTAGAGAGAGCTAGTATATGTATAACGTACCACTCATTGGCCCCAACGAGCCGGTAATGACGGCAATCTCTTCTCCCCTTGCCAAAGGCCGCTGTCCTTTCCGTCAGTAAATCTCCAGCAAGCCGGCGAAATACGGCATCAAGTCGCGGGTGGCCTGCGACGCAAAGTCCAGCTACGCTTGGAAGATACGAGAGTACACGGGCAAGGCGGCCGGCGGAGAAAGAACCAGGGGATACGTGTCGTCCTCGATCTGACAACGGGACTGAGCGGTTGCAACGTCACGTGTGACAATTTCTTCACCTCCTACGAACTGGGACAGCGGCTCCTCGAGAGGAACCTCACCGTGGTGGGCACCGTGAGAAAGAACAAGGCCGAGCTCCCGTCGGCACTGCTCGAGTCAAAGGGCAGACAGGTCCTGTCCTCCAGGTTTGCCTTCACGCCATCCGCCACTCTAGTGTCCTACCTGGCAAAGAAAAACAAGAACGTGCTGCTTCTGAGCACGCTGCACACAGAGGCCCAAGTCAGCGATCGCCGTGACAGGAAGCCGGCCCTCGTCCTAGACTACAACAAGGGCGGCGTGGACAACCTGGACAAGGTCGTCGGCACGTACAGCTGCAGACGGATGACTGCCCGCTGGCCCCTGGTCGTCTTCCGCAACATCCTCGACGTGTCCTCCTACAACGCCTTTGTCATATGGCGAGAGATCAAGCCTGACTGGATGCCTCGCAAGCGGAACAAGAGGAGGGTGTTCCTGGAGCAGCTGGGAAAGGCACTTGTCAAGCCGCTGATCCAAAGAAGGCAGCATCTCCCCTGCACCGAAGCGGCGTCAGCGCTTGTCAAAGTCCTACAGAGTGCTATGGCGGCTCGTGATCAACATCCCGAGGAGCCCGCCGCTGCCCCGCGCACGCCCCGGCCACCGGGGCAGGAAGAGGGAGAGGTGTCAGCTCTGCCCACCGAAGAAGGACTCCAAGACACACACAGTGTGCTGCAGGTGTAAGAAATACATCTGCAAAAAGGCTGTTCACACGCATACTGTCACACTTGCGCCCATTGGGCCTTTAGCCAATACGGGACAGGGTGACCCGGAGGACGGGGGGTCTAGACACAATACGAGGATGACGGGAGGGATAACAACCATATCCAACGGCACAATGTCCACAACACAGGGAAGGTAGTGTAGTGTAGGAGGGGGGCGTTTTTAAAATCGATACCCAAACTCACAGGGGGCCCAAGGGCACACGGGGGGCAGACTGCGTGAAATCACACAGTGTCCTGTCTGTGAAATGTTCAGGATGTGAGTTTTGAGGCAGGACCTCCCACTAGTGTCCACCCGGGGAACGGTCAGTCCGTGCACACTCACACAGTCTCCTGTCCTTGGAATGTGGATACTGTGACAATCCACAGAGGACTGGCACCAGACTACACACCCTGGGTCTCAGTGTACTGAAGAATGAAGGTGTGAGGATGATGGACCCGGCCTCTGTCTCACTGAATCTGTCACTGCTTCGAGAAAGTATGGGGGAGATGTAATTATCCTAACAGTTGAAATGTTATATTCTATTAATTTGTTACGATGGTGTTGTGGACCTCCTGTGTCAACAAAATAAATTGGTTACAGTTGACATTTGCTTTTCTGACTATAATTTCCTTTTAATGTCATTCAACAGCATTATAAACCATAAGAAAGTGGAGCTGTACATTTCACTTTCCATCTCAGTCATTATAGAGAGCATAGCGGTTAATATGTAGCTAACAGCCTCACTGATAAAGGAATTTGATTCCTATGGGTTCGTTAACCAATTTAATTATAACAAAGCAAACATTCTGTCCGTTTATAAGAATTTGTAAGGTTCTTATTTGCATAAAATAGACAAAGACCAGCCACCAAATTAATCAATAGCTTTATTATCGAAAGAGCTCTACTCAAAATACCATGTACATTAGTTTATAAATCACACATAGCGTCATAGAGTCATAAATGTCCCTCCTCCTCTCCGACAAGGACAAAGCTGCTTCAAAAGTCCATTCCAACACACTAACGCACATACATTTGTCATGACGTTGGGTTGGGGGTAGGTTTATGACAGTCATAAATAACTCTTTCCCCCCTTTTCCCTCTCCCTACTATAACTGATGGGACATAAGAAAACCCCTTGGTTAACATAGAGATTCTGGGAACATCAGAAGTGGGGGGAAATGAACTATATTCTGGTAATCCGACCAACTGAACATATGCGGTGGTACTTAAGGTATATTATGTCAGTTCGGTTGCCCTCTGACACATTCTCATCAATGATAGAATGACAAACTCTACTGTGGAAAGTCTAAACATCAGAGGTATCGGATTCACATGGAATTGTTGTTTAATTGAAATGTTTGAATATGACATTATTTGTGAAGAGGTGAAATGTAATTTTAGCTTCCAAATGAGAGATCTGTGCTTTCATAAGTTTTCCTCTGCTTACAGTGGCCCGCCCCTGTGAAGAGGCATGGGTTATAAACTTTTCAGACACACCCCTCTCCCTCCACTATAAAAGCCATTGACAAGAATATAACTTTCTGTTCCGGGCACCCAGGATGACGATCCGGTGTCAGAATGGTTCAGATAATAACTACAGAACTAAGCCAACATCAGCATGGACTTTGATTGTGAATAGTATGAACTTTGAACTCGTATTCACTACAGAAGTGATATCTCCTAGCCGTTGAGTTAGCAACAGCTAAACGCAGGTTAGGAAGGACAGTCCGAGTATCCCGTCTACTACACACAACGTTCCTCCAACGTATCCAGTGACTACCAGAGACATTCTCCAAAGGACAGAGGACTCGGGTTGGCGATACGGTCTTTCATCTACCACCAACCTACTGAAGCGCAGCTCAGAGTAAATATTTATTGCATTTTCCTTTTCAAATGGGCGGTAATTTAGAATGCATAAGATACTGTATTTACGATAGCACAGCTCGCCTATGTTCCAGTCTCCCGCTCTTTCACTAAGACTCAGCCCCTTCCCTTTCTGTAACAAGCTGTCATATCTATTCCGCCCGCTAGGGACGTTTTTCTGTATGACGTAATTTGTGATCAAGTTATGATTTAATTGTATATGTGTGATTCTGTGTGATTAGTTAGGTATTTAGTAAATAAATAATTAAACCCAATTTTGTATTGCTGATTCAACTTGTTAGCCAGGATTCTTGCAGATAATCAAGGATTTACAACTTTCAGATGAGACTGAATAAAATGACGATTAATGTGACTGTTATGGATGTAAAATCTTACAAAATCTTTAAGAGTTTATTCGAAAGATAACAGCTCTATAAATATTCTTTCGTGGTGTCCCTCTCTAGTTAATTAACATTTACATGATTAGTTCAATCAGGTAATATTAATTACGGAGAAATTATTTTATAGAATAGCATGTCATAGCAATTAATCTGGCATAGTCAAAGACACGACACATTACACACTATATCTGGATTATCTCCTGAAGTCTCACCACAGTTTATTACCACTTAGCTGACAGTTCCAGTCCCCCCCAGATACGGAAAACCTGGAGGGGCTTTTCGCTGTCTTATTTTATCTCCACAGAGTTATAGCTGGGTCGGTTCAAACATAGGTTAACACTTTTGGGCTCTAAATTTAAATTGCTTTTGGGAGACAGAGAGAGAACCGTTAAGGTTAGCAGCACAATTTGACCTCAGGAACGTTCCTGAGGTCCTCCCGATCTGTGCAAGCCTAACCTTGACCGTGTGGCATTAACCCTTAACAGTTAAAAGAAGGTGTTTACATCAAACAGTTTACAATGACTTCTCTCCCCATAGGAATACATTGCCTGCACCCCTAAATTCAACGTGAAGCATATGTGGGTTATGAATGTCTTATGAACCTGTCTTTGATGACAATCCTTCAGGCCACTATGAGGTCTACCTGTGTCGATTCTAAGCTTCCTGAAGCAACCGAAAGTGATTAAATTCACCCTAAAAGTGTTTTGATATACATAACCTGCAATTGTGAAAATCACTGCATTCAACCCTGTGTAGATCAGACAAATTTTAACATACAGACTTAAAACTCAGGATTCTGTAACAACATACCGCAATCAAGATATGTGTTTACATATAGCTTCCTGTGACAACCGGAAGTGCCTTAAAATGGTGTCATAGATGCTGTTTCGAAGGGTTAAAAAAGTCAGATCTTTCCAAAACTTTAAATGTGTGATTAGGCAACCCTCATGAACTTAAATCAGTCATGTCTCCCATACAATTTCCAAGAAAAACTCACACACACACACAGCTCACACACACAGCCAGTACAGAGGGACACAGTGTGGGGTGTAGAGAAAGAGAGAGCCTGCAATATTTACCTTTGTTCCAACTTTTAACCTCTTGAGAATACAGGGGGTGCTGTTTCAACGTTGACATTTTGCGTCTCCAAATTAAACTGCCTCCTACTCAATTCTTGATCGTACAATATGCATATTATTATTACTATTGGAAAGAAAACAATCTCTAGTTTCTAAAACCGTTTGAATTATGTCTGTGGGTGAACCAGAACTCTTTCTACAGCGAAACTCATGACAGGACATGCGAAGCTCTGAAAAATAGTCTCTGATCTCGGATCAGTTTAAAACTCTGTGTGTGCCCTATGGCTTGACATGAACTGCACCCGCCTTCCCCTGGATGTCAGTAACCAATGAGAAGTGGAATGGTCTCTCTACGTGTTTCTCAGAGTTTATAAAACGGAATGGAGTGAGATGACCCTTCTTTTCGACGCTGGCCAGGACGCAAGGGAGGACATCAGAATCGCATGCGCAAAAGCTCTCGTTATTGATCAAAGATATATCCGTCTGTGATTTAATTCGATACAGGTGTTAGAAACATCATAACGAAGTTATTTGAAACCGATTTATATCAGTTTATGCGAGTATATTGCTATTTTTCTGAATTTCCTTAGTATTGCGTTTGAGGATTTGGGCATGTGTGTGCCGTGTAGCTATCGTTAGCTGCTAGTTCCGAAGTTGAGGAGGTCGTTTTACAACAAAGCAACGATTCTTTTGGACAAAGGACACATTGCCCAAGATACTGATGGAAGCTCGTCCAAAAGTAAGAGTTATTTATGATTTTATTCCGTATTTATGTGGAAAAATGTAAACGCAGTTGTCAGCCATTTTTTGCGGCACTAGTCTGGCTGTAACTCACAATGTATGTCTAGTAACGTAAATTTTAAAAATCTAAATCAGCGGTTGCATTAATAACCAATGCATCTTTCATTAGCTGTCCAACCTGTATTTTTTTAGTCAATCTAATCGATAAATAATCGTAAACTTAGGTGCCCTTCCAAGATGGCGCCGGCCAGAATGCATGCCATGTTTTGACTGATTACATAGCATAACCACGATTTGTGATGCTAAATATGCACATTTTCGAACAAACTCTATATGCATTGTGTAATATGATGTTACAGGACTGTCATCTGAAGAATTCTGAGAAGGTTAGTGAAAAAATTTATATATTTTGGTGGCGATAACGTTATCGCCCCTTTTGCCTTGATTTAATGCTGGGGTGATGTTAGCTCATGTGGTATGCTAATATAACGATATATTGTGTTTTCGCTGTAAAACACTTAGAAAATCTGAAATATTGTCTGGATTCACAAGATCTGTGTCTTTCGATTGCTGTAGGCTGTGTATTTTTCAGAAATGTTTTAGGATGAGTATTTTGGTAATTGACGTCGGTCTCTGTAATTATTCCGGCTGCTTCCAACGCTATTTCAGATTGCAGCTGCAATGTAGAACTGTGATTTATACCTGAAATATGCACATTTTTCTAAAAAAACATATCCTATACCATAAATATGTTATCAGACTGTCATCTTATGAAGTTGTTTCTTGGTTAGTGGCTATATATATCTTTATTTAGTCGAATTAGTGATAGCTACTGATGCAGGAAAAAAATGGTGGAGAAAAAAAGTGGTGTCTTTTGCTATCGTGGTTAGCTAATAGATTTACATATTGTGTCTTCCCTGTAAAACACTTAGAAAATCTGAAATATTGTCTGGATTCACAAGATCTTTGTCTTTCAATTGCTGTAGGCTGTGTATTTTTCAGAAATGTTTTAGGATGAGTATTTTGGTAATTGACGTCGGTCTCTGTAATTATTCCGGCTGCTTCCAACGCTATTTCAGATTGCAGCTGCAATGTAGAACTTTGATTTATACCTGAAAAATGCACATTTTTCTAAAAAAACATATCCTATACCATAAATATGTTATCAGACTGTCATCTTATGAAGTTGTTTCTTGGTTAGTGGCTATATATATCTTTATTTAGTCGAATTAGTGATAGCTACTGATGGAGTAAAAAACTGGTGGAGTAAAAAAAGTGGTGTCTTTTGCTAACGTGGTTAGCTAATAGATTTACATATTGTGTCTTCCCTGTAAAACATTTTAAAAATCAGAAATGATGGCTGGATTCACAAGATCTGTATCTTTCATCTGGTGTCTTGGACTTGTGATTTAATGATATTTAGATGCTTGTATTTACTTGTGACGCTATGCTAGGCTATGCTAGTCAGCTTTTTTACTGTGGGGGGTGCTCACGGATCCGGGATGAGTAGGCAGTAGAAGTTAAAGAAGCGTCAGACCTAGAGTTCAGAAACTTTAGAAACCTGTTATAGAGCTCACGTCGATAGTGCACGGTGAGTTATGTGGCTCTAGAAGGTTCTCGGACCGAGAAACAGCCTCGTACATTTGCAATAACCTCAATTCATTTTGACCATTACGAAAATGATGACATTTAGAAAAGTCCCAGAGTCGCAAGACTAGTTGCATTGAAACCGGCTCGGCCCATAGAGACGGACCCCAACGTTTCTGTCTGATAGCTCATTCAAGGACCCCGTAGCAAGGCATGGAAAAAAAGTGGAATTTCAGCACCAATTAAGGTCTTGCTCGGGCACCGAATAACCTATCAAGCCGAAACTTGGGATTCGGGGTTGCCTCACATAGGTCTACACATAATGTCAGAACTGGACCCGCAGCTAGAACGTAACTATGTGTTTTATGTTTTTACTTTGTTTTAAACTGAAGGTGCTTTGAATTATGGGTCTGCTCTGAAATATGTGATAGTTGGCTTCTAAATGAGTTGGAAAAAGTGGGTTAGGTGTCTGATGGTATCAGTTTGGTGTCTGAAAATATCTAATTGACTGATGGACACTGACTTGCTAGTTGACTTTTGTGCATTTGCAATATGTTTAAACAGTGATGTACCATCACCAAAATGACATTCTGAAATCAACACTAAAAATGGCATCACCATAGTCTCCAGGCCGTGCCGAGTTCAACGAGATGCCCCACTTGACCGTAGCTCGCTCTGAGCTCAGCAACCGTGAAAGTAAGCAGGCCCAAAATGAAGCCTGGCCCTAAATTTCAGGTGCTTTTGGGGGACATGGGCGGAACCGTTAGGTTTAGAAGGACAATTCGGGCCAGACGGCATCCCTAGCCGCGTCCTCAGAGCATGCACAGACCAGCTGGCTGGTGTGTTTACGGACATATTCAATCAGTCCCTATCCCAGTCTGCTGTTCCCACATGCTTCAAGAGGGCCACCATTGTTCCTGTTCCCAAGAAAGCTAAGGTAACTGAGCTAAATGACTATCGCCATGTAGCACTCACTTCCGTCATCATGAAGTGCTCTGAGAGACTAGTCAAGGACCATATCACCTCCACCCTACATGATACCCTAGACCCACTCCAATTTGCTTACCGCCCCAATAGGTCCACAGACGACGCAATCGCAATCACACTGCACACTGCCCTAACCCATCTGGACAAGAGGAATACCGATGTTAGAATGCTGTTCATCGACTACAGCTCAGCATTTAACACCATAGTACCCTCCAAACTCGTTATTAAGCTCGAGACCCTGGGTCTCGACCCCGACCTGTGCAACTGGGTCCTGGACTTCCTGATGGGCCGACCCCAGGTGGTGAGGGTAAGAAACAACATCTCCACCCCGCTGATCCTCAACACTGGGACCCCACAAGGGTGCGTTCTCAGCCCTCTCCTGTACTCCCTGTTTACCCACGACTGCGTGGCCATGCACGTCTCCATCATTAAGTTGGCAGACGACACTACAGTGGGAGGCTTGATTACCAACAACGATGAGATGGCCTACAGGGAGGAGGTGAGGGCCCTCAGAGTGTGGTGTCAGGAAAATAACCTCACACACAACGTCAACAAAACAAAGGAGATGATTGTGGACTTCAGGAAACAGCAGAGGGAGCACCCCCCTATCCACATCGACGGGACAGTAGTGGAGAAGGTGGAAGGTTTTAAGTTCCTCGGCGTACACATCATGGACAAACTGAAATGGCCCACCCACACAGACAGCGTGGTGAAGAAGGCGCAACTGCGTCTCTTCAACCTCAGGAGGCTGAAGAAATTTGGCTTGTCACCAAAAACACTCACAAACTTTTACAGATGCACAATCGAGAACATCCTGTCGAGCTGTATCACCGCCGGGTACGGCAACTGCTCCGCCCACAACCGCAAGGCTCTCCAGAGGGTAGTGAGGTCTGCACAACGCATCACCGGGGGCAAACTACCTGCCTTCCAAGACACCTACACCACCTGATGTCACAGGACGGCCAAAAAGATCGTCAAGGACAACAACCACCCGAGCCACTGCCTGTTCACCCCACTATAATCCAGAAGGCGAGGTCAGTACAGGTGCATCAAAGCTGGGACCAAGAGACTGAAAAACAGCTTCTATCTCAAGGCCATCAGACTGTTAAACAGCCATCATTAACATTGAGTGGCTGCTGCCAGAATACTGACTTAAATCGCATGCCACTTTAATAATTAAAAATTGGATGTAATAAATGTATCACTAGTCACTTTAAACAATGCCATTTTATGTAATGTTTACATACCCTACATTACTCATCTCATATGTATATACTGTACTCTATACCATCTACTGCATCTTGCCTATGCCGTTCATCCATCGCTCATCCATATATTTATATGATAATATTCTTATTCATTCCTTTACACTTGTGTGTGTAAGGTAGTTGTTGTGAAATTGTTAGATTACTTGTTAAATATTACTGCATTGTCAGAACTAGAAGCACAAGCATTTCGCTACACTCGCATTAACATCTGCTAACCATGTGTATGTGACCAATACAATTTTATTTTATTTTATTTTATTCTTAACTGACTTGCCTTGTTAAATAAAGGTTAAACAAAATAAATAAATTAAAAAGAACATTACGTTCATCATTGAGGACATGTAAGAGATCAGAGATTCTTTATGATCATTTATTTCCTGAAGAAGGTATCACAGGGGCATCATTTCAGCTAAACCTAGGGTATGGCAAAGGATATAAAAGTTAATTAAGGTAATTTACTGCATTTCTACACTATTTAAAAACTCTAAAATGAAATTTGCAGAACTGCAAAAACAAGCAAAATTGACTCCAGCCATTATCACCTTCTTGTTGTAGCTTCATTCACCTCGGTCAATAGGTGACATTCTACAAAAACATGTCATAATGTCATACAATAATTAGCTGCCTGCTACACACTTTTTGGATCTTTTTTTTGGACCTAAACTTGTCGCCTATCTTCCCGCCTTTTGGACCACTCCCTTTGTTAGGGCGACATGAGCATCTCATCATTATATATAGAGCTCTGCTCTCAATAAAGCCAGGCAGCAGTACAAACAGCCTTCCTTTCCGCTCCCAGGCATCCGCATGGTCCTCAAGTCAGTATATGTATCACAGCTAAACTGCATTTGCCTTCTAATAGCGAATGGAATGACTTTAGTTATTTTTGTGGCCACAAATGTTTGTATATAGGCCTACTGGTAATTAAGTAAACAGGGCCCGGTTTCCCTAAAAGCATCTTAAGGCCAAGTCCATCGTTAGAATCTTCGTAGGAGCATCGTTAGAATCTCAGAGTTGTTTCCCAAAACCATCGTTACTAAAATTGCACTTGAAAACGCTCATAATCTAGCACCTGCCTCAGGCGACTTGTAGAACAGTTAAGTGGGTAGGTAGATGCTGTTTTGCCCTCCCGCGCCACGTTAAACACAGATAATCTCCGCTAAACATAGAATCACATGATTTGTCCATCTCTCTGTGACCCCTGATAACTTGTGAACAAAGTTGACAACAAATACAAAGTTGCCAATGTCTTTTCAATTGATACAAACAAGCAACGTATAAAAACATGCTTCAAATGAAAACCGAGACGACTGCTTTAAAATATAAACTGTAGGCTATAGGCCTATTTCAATCATATTTGGCGGTGCACAAGTGGCCCAGCGTCGTCCGGGTTGGAGGAGGGTTTGACCGGGGTAGGCCGTCATTGTAATTAAGAATTTGTTCTTAACTGACTTGCCTAGTTAAAATAAAATATTGAAATAGCTACATTTCATGTTCAAACAATTTAGTTATATTTTGCTAATTGTAATCTACTGTCTGTAATTTGTCTAAATATATTTAATGCAGAGCACATGCTCATTTGTACTTCTAGTCTCCAAAGTGCTCTTTAATTTCCCCGAAAATGTAGGTATTTTTTTGTATACATTAGGCCTATTTTTCAGATTTTCTGAACCCACTGCCCGCAAATCTCATCTATGCTTCAGAACCAAAAAGTTGTGGGTCTTGATTGTTGACCAATGACCAGTCATCAGCATTGGCAAGCCTAGGCGGACGCATATTCAGATTAGTGACCAGAAATAATTTAATTTAATCCAGTTTTGCCTGCAAAAACAGAGCAGACCTACGTTTATCATTCATATAAAATACAGTTCAGCAATCTACTACTGTCTCATCTTTGCCAGAATTTTCATTTTTCAGAAAGGCCTATTTGACTGGCTACTGGCTATATGTCTAAAGATAGGCAGCTGTAACATCGCACTGCCATCAATATTATGGGATGAGGATGTAACATATGTTGTCAAATGTATTATGTTATTTGTGAGGAAGAACAGGGAGGCTGCCCTCAAAGTGATGGGGAGGTGCAGACAGAATATGCTTTCCATCCGATCCTGCAACCTCAGCTACAAGTAGGCTGTATGATTTTTCTTTCTCTGGACGCCAGAGAAGTGATAGCCTATATCCCTAGTTGATATTGGCTGCTAACATGAATGACTTTCAGCTCCAAATGCAGGTGTAAAACGCAGTATTTCTGTAGACTTTTGAAAAGAATGCATCACCATTTATGGCGTTTATGACCGACTACATTTGCACAGCGATTGTGCGCATGTGTGCCCAGGGTTGCACGTTTGGTACCACACATTTTTGGGGTCCATGGGTCAAAAAAGTTTCAAAACCACTGAGATACATGATAGTGGCAACAAATGGTGTTGGGTTTGATATAATAATGGAAGGCTACAGTATTTCTTACAATCTTCTATTTTGACTGGAATTGTGTTGGTCATTGTTAGTAAGTAGGTAATTTCTTCAAGCTGAAAATAGTTTAGCAAAATACTTTACTCATCAGGTTTTGCTGCATTCCCCTCTTCTTGTAATAATTTCTCAATGTCACGCGTGCCCCAGCTCCCCCTCCCTGGCGCTCGATGGCGTCAGGCTACCCTTCTTTACACGCACCTGTCATCATCATTACGCGCAGCAGCGCTCATTGGACTCACCTGGACTCCTCCACGTTGTTGATTAGCCCTGTATATCTGTCTGTTCCTCTGTGGTGTTCCCTGTGTCCTCATGAATTGTTGTTATGTGTTCCTGTCCAGACGCTGGTCCGTTTCATGGTCAGCTATTAAACCTTCACTCCCTGTACCTTTTTTTTTTGTTGGGGGGGGTGCCCTTTGTTTTGTTTGGGCAAATGCTCCCCAAAAGGTCTGTGCAAGGCCCTGCTAACATTGGCGCAAGGATGTGATAAATCTGTGATTTAGGCCTTGTGCATTTTCATTGGGTAAACATTATAATAAGCCTTAGCCGCTGTAATATTTGCAGCCATAGGTGGTAATATCTGTCTAGGAGCTGATCCATTATCAGTATTGTGAAATAATTCTAATAGTAAGGTAAGATTTGAATAGAGAAAGCTGATCAGAGCAGCGCTGCCTTTCTTTCGGTTGGAAAACACATGTTACATCTTCGTCCATTGTAGGAAATGGTGAGGGGGTGTAGCTCCATTTTAAGGTGTGAGCATAGAGATGAATAGAAATCGCAAAGTTGTATCCGTCCCATTCCGACGCCATGTCTGTGAGCGCACGGGCAGCACCAGTGAGGCCATCTCCATTTTGAAGTAGTCCATTTTCTACCTCTGAGTTGATAAATAAACTGAAATGGTGTATAGTGCTACCTGGAATGTGTAAGAACAGGTACAAAGCCAAGTTTTTAAATGTACTGCCACCTGCAGTTATGGAATGTTTGATCATGAGTATAATGCATTGGCTGATCCTACCTGATGTAGTTATGTGATCTTTCCTTAACACATAGGAAGTATCACCCAGTTGACTACTTCCAAATGGTGAAAGTCCTCAATGGCGCTGCCCATGCTAAAACTGGCATTTTGGGAACTAGAGTCCTCTATACATCTCCGTGTGTGAGCGGGACTGTGACAAGAAACTGAAAACCACTTCCTGTTGACTGAGTTCTGTGCTGAGAATAAGTGTTTGAAATTCTCAAGTGTGAAGGTGCTCTGTATATGTATCACGGTTTCCATGGCAAGAATGAATTAACTTTTTTAGGCCCACATTTAAAATAACATGGAAATGGAACTGAATCATGTCCAGGTTGATAGCAACTCATTCGATTTTGCAACGAAAGTTTTTTTTTGTGTCTCAGGTAGATTTTTTTTAAATTATAAAAATAATAATATATATATATTTATATATAGTCGTTTAAAAAATGTATTACCTAATTTTCATTATCTCCAGCACAATACCAAAACCATACTTTTAACCTTGTTTTACTAGGCAAGTCAGTTTCAAATAAAACGGCATTGTTGGTTAAGGGCTTGTAAGTAAGCATTTCACTGTTGTATTCGACTCGTGGGACTAACAACATTTGATTTGATTTGAATTTGTCTCCAACTGCCTCTAATGAAGAAATCTCCTTTATTTGTTTGGAAACCTGCCAACTATCCGGCACCCTCAACTGAAGAGATGATCTCTCTTCTCTGAAATCAGCTGACTTGGTGAGAAGGGGTGTACAGTACTGGAGTTGTGAGGTTAGGTGGGAGGAGAATGCTGGGCTGTTCCACTATAAGACCTGCAACACACATCACCCCCATTCCTCTGACTGCAGAACTGAAACAAACCATCTCCAAGAGCAGAGGTAAGGTGAAAGGGATGAAAAGATGCTAAGATTTTATTTTGTCTGAATCTCAAACTGAACACTGAGGACTCAATCACTCGATATGCTTGTTCACGAGTCAAACTAGTTGTCGAGTCACCGAATGGCGCAGTGGAAGCATCTTTATCGAGTGGGCAACCTGTGCATGTGGTGGAGAGTCAACTCTAAAATAATACATTCCTCGACTCGTTGCCAGTTGACTCCCATTTCTGGGTGTCAAGTTGTGGAATCGACTCCTAGACTCTTAAGATTCAGTATTTGTGCAAAGGATGAGACTGAGTAGCTGCCATAGGCTACTTCAGAGAACACAAACTCGCATCTACCAAGCAGAGTCCGAACCGTGCATCCAGTAATCAGAAGCTGTATCTCGAAATGCTTTATTTCACAATTTTTTGGAATGCATTGTCTCGCAAGTTAACTAAAGTAGGAGCAATCAATGAGTAGGCTATTCTATAAGCAATAAACTTAAGACAGAACACACACATCTTTCATAGAGAATAGATTTCGAAAGAGCAGGAGAGCCAGCGAGGGAGAGAGAGGAGGGGCAGGCAGACAGTCGGAACCAAGCGCATAAGCTATTTTGGCAATCCGTATCTCGCAATGTCTTGTCTTGCAATGCCTCATACATTCATCAAACGTATATTAAAGTATAGATTAGGTTATCAATGAGTATGGCTAAGCTATTCCATAGCTTTTCTTTAGCTAATGGATAAAAGTGTATTGGTAGGCTTATTTGGTCTCAAGCCTAACATTTCACGAAGCTATACGAGGTGTCTGTCCGCTGGCTAGCGGCAATAATGTAATTCTTCTACTTGTTCAGTGATTAAAGTTGGAGATTCAAACACTGCAGATTGTAAAATACATTTTTGATGCAACATCATATTACTCCGCTACCAATAGATTATTTTGCATATACAACGGTCTTGTATAGCCTACCTGAACCTGCATGAACATCAGCCGCCTTCGTGCTCTCGCCCAGCTTGAATAGAAAGTTATAGGGCATAAACCAGTCTATTAATGCCAAATAATACAGCCTAGTCTCAGAGCATTTCATATTATTCTGTACGTAAATTTGAGACACACCATTTAGTATGATATGTTACGTTCGGTATGGTTACAGAAGACAGATGGTTACTTAAGGCAAAAAGGAAAGTAGGGTGGCTGGTCAGGGTGGATGGGTAGGCATATAACACGAATCTCTAGCAACCCAGAGTTGCAAGTTCCAATCTCATGGACAACAAGTTTAGGAACCCAAATGTTCATCAAAAAGTTTGAATCTCATCATAAACAACATTTGCTATTTAGCAACTCTTCAACTTCTTACTACTTTTTATGTACTTTGTACCAACTTAGCATGTTAGCTAACCATAACCCTAACCTTAACCCTTTTAGTTAACCCTTCCCATAACCTTAACCCTTTTAGCTAACCCTAACCGTAACACTTTTAACTAACCTTAAAACCCTTTAATGTAACTCCTAAACTTAACCTTAACCCCTGACTCCACTGAATTGGTCCACACACACAGACAGCGTTGTGAAGAAGGCGCATTTTGATTTGACTCTAAACCCTAGCCTAGCTAATGTTAGCGAGCTAGCTAACATTTGCCAACTAGCTAGAATTCGTAACATGTCATACGTTTTACAAATTCGTAACACATAATACAAATTGTAATTCGTAACATATCATACAAATGGGTGATGGACATCCACAAATTAATACATACCATATGAAACATAACATATTATACTGAATGGAGTGATTCGGATTTAAATCCTTAATTATATAAAATGCACTCAGACAAGGTGTCACGCTCGTCGGAAGGATGAGACCAAGGCGCAGCGTGATACGTGTTCATGCTTCTTTATGTAAAACCGAACACCAAACAAAACAACAAAAGAACAACGAACGTCACGTTCTGAAGGCTACACAGAGCTAACAAAAAACAACATCCCACAACCTAAGGTGGCAAAACAGGCTGACAAAGTATGATTCCTAATCAGAGACAATGATAGACAGCTGTCCCTGATTGAGAACCATACCCAGCCAAAACATAGAAACACAAAACCTAGAAATAAAGAACATAGAATGCCCACCCAAATCACACCCTGACCAAACCAAATAGAGATATAAAAAGGCTCTCTGAGGTCAGGGCGTGACACAAGGTCAAATAATACAGTCAGAGACCAGTTGAATACTACAGTCAGTAGTAGTATCCACTCTCAAAACACTATCTTACTAGAGATTGTTTCATTATGCAGTGTAGACTACAATCTACAGCCACATACCATATTTAGCTGCTATTTATTACACATCAAATAATCAAAATAGACTAACAATAAGGAAAAAGTAGTTGGCTTGTGTAACGGTTTTTGTTGGTGGAAGAAGGTGAGGACCAAGGTGCAGCGTAGTACATGTTCGGCATTTTATTAAATATAACTGAACACCAGATAACAAAGTAACAAAAGGCACAACCGAAACAGCTCCGTCAGGTATCAACACACACTAAACAGAAAATAACTACCGACAGCCTATAGTGGGAAAACAGGCTGCCTAAGTATGGCTCTCAGAGACAACGATAGACAGCTGCCTCTGATTGAGAACCATATCAGGCCAAACACAGAAGTACAAAAACTAGACAAACACAGAATGCCCACCCCAACTCACGCCCTGACCAAACAAAAAGGAGACATAAAAAAGGAACTAAGGTCAGAACGTGACAGTACCCCCCCCAAAGGTGCGGACTCCGGCCGCAAAACCTAAACCCATAGGGAAGGGTCTGGGTGGGCATCTGTCCGCGGTGGCGGCTCTGGCGCGGGACGTGGACCCCACTCCACCATAGTCTTGGCCCACTTAAGTGGCGCCTTTGGAGCGGCGACCCTCGCCGCCGACCTCGGACTGGGGATCCTTTCATCGGGCCCCGAATAGACGAGCGGCTCTGGCAGCGCCGGAGTGAAGGGTGGCTGTGGCAGCTCCTGACTGACGGGCGGCTCTGGCAGCTCCTGACTGACGGGCGGCTCTGGCAGCTCCTGACTGACGGGCGGCTCTGGCAGCTCCTGACAGACGGGCGGCTCTGGCAGCTCCTGACAGACGGGCGGCTCTGGCAGCTCAGGACAGATGGGCGGCTCTGGCAGCTCAGGACAGACGGGCGGCTCTGGCAGCTCCTGACTGACGGGCGGCTCTGGCAGCTCCTGACTGATGGGCGGCTCTGGCAGCTCCTGACTGACGGGCGGCTCTGGCAGTTCCTTACAGAGCCGCCCGCCAGCCAGGATCTGCCGGAGCCGCCCGCCAGCCAGGATCTGCCGGAGCCGCCCGCCAGCCAGGATCTGCCGGAGCCGTCTGCCAGTCATGAGCTGCCCTTCAGTCCGGAGCTGCCCTTCAGTCCGGAGCTGCCCCTCAGTCCGGAGCTGCCCCTCAGTCCGGAGCTGCCCCTCAGTCTGGAGCTGCCCCTCCATCCAGTGGCGCCCTCTAGGATGGTATTCAGTCCGGGACTCGCCGTACCAGAGGCGCCACCAAAGCAGGAATTGACTATGGTGAAGTGGGGGTCACGTCCCGCACCCGAGCCGCCGCCATAAGAAGGCCCACCCGGACCCTCCCCTTCTGTGTCAGGTTTGCGGCCGGAGTCCGCACCTTTGGGGGGGAGTACTGTCACGCCCTGGCCTTAGTTATCTTTGTTTTCTTTCTTATTTTAGTTAGGTCAGGGTGTGACATGGGGAATGTTTGTGTGTTTTTGTCTAGTCGAGGGTGTTTGTAGTGTCTAGGGGGTTTTGGTAGAGTTTATGGGGTTGTGTTCAGTGTAGGTGTCTAGGTATGTCTATGGTTGCCTGAGTGGTTCTCAATCAGAGACAGCTGTCTATCGTTGTCTCTGATTGGGAGCCATATTTTAGGCAGCCATAGGCATTAGACAGGTTGTGGGTAATTGTCTATGTCTATGTTGCATGTGTGCACGTAGGTTTGTAGCTTCACGGTCGTTTTTTTTTTTTTTTTGTATATTTGTAAAAGTGTTTGTTTCGTCTTCGTTATATTAAAAGAAGATGTATTCGTATCACGCTGCACCTTGGTCCTCTCTTCCACAGAAAGACGATCGTGACAATAAGAAATAAAAGTAACAAGTAATCAAAGAGCAGTAGCAAAATAACAATAGTGAGACTATATACAGAGGGGTACCTGTACAGAGTCAATGTGCGGGGGCACCGGTTAGTTGAGGTAATATGTACTTGTAGGTAGAGTTATTTAAGTGAATATGCATAGATGATAACAACAGAGAGTAGCTGCGGTGTAAAAGATGGGGGGGGGGGGGGGCAATGCAAATAGTCTGGGTAGCCATTTGATTAGATGTTCATGTGTCTTATGGCTTGGGGGTAGAATCTGTTTAGAAGCGTCTTGGACCTAGACATGGCGCTCCGGTACCGCTTGCTGTGCGGTAGCAGAGAGAACAGTCTATGACTAGGGTGGCTGGAGTCTTTGACAATTTTTAGGGCTTTTCTCTGACACCATCTGGTATAGAGGTGCTGGATGGCAGGAAGCTTGGCCCCAGTGATGTACTGGGCCGTACGCATTACCATCTGCCGAGCAGTTGCCATACCAGGCAGTGATGCAACCCGTCAGGATGGTGCAGCCGTAGAACCTTTTGAGGATCTGAGGACCCATGCCAAATATTTTCAGTCTCCTAAGGGGGAAATAGATTTTGTCGTGCTACAGAACTGCTGTATTTGAAACACCACTCCCTTCTGCCCATTTTCCCTGATGTTGCTATGGCAATCAAGCTATTTGGATCATCTCTGTAACTGTTGCTTCTGAAGCTAAATCGTTTTCTTAGATAAAACTCATAAAAAGCAATAGAAGCATTAGGCTCTTGGTCTGAAATGTGCCTTTGAACACCTGAGTAAGCTAGACTCTGACTTTTTTGAGGCTTACTGTGTGCCAGTGAATTGGAAGTTCAACAAATTGCCAAATGTGTCAGTTTAATTAGGTCTAAATGTGCAATGTAAAGTATTTTGTCTATAGCTTATTTTAATGAAACCCTGGATGTTGACTTCCTAGGCAATAGATCACAAAGCAGGGCATCCCCGATTCCCCACTGAGCTAAACTTTTTGCAAATGGCAAGTTCACTTTCTCATCCATAAATGCATCTCAAGTGCAAATACTGTTCAACAGCTCAAATCATCAGGACGTTTTTATTAGGAGGGACGTCTGCCATGGATCGCTAAAATAATGATTATGATCACACTTTCTCGATTTAACCTGTCTGGCCCAGGGGTTCCGCTAGCGTTCCACTGAAAAGGCAGAGCGCGAAATTCAAAAAATATTTTTGAGAAATATTTAACTTTCACACATTAACAAGTCCAATACAGCAAATGCAAGATACACATCTTGTGAATCCAGTCAACATGTCCGATTTTTTAAATGTTTTACAGCGAAAACAGCACGTATATTTATGTTAGCTCACCACCAAATACAAAAAAGGACAGACATTTTTCACAGCACAGGTAGCATGCACAAAGCCAACCTAACTAACCAAGAACCAACCAAAATAACCAAGAAACAACTTCATCAGATGACAGTCTTATAACATGTTACACAATAAATCTATGTTTTGTTCGAAAAATGTGCATATTTGAGGTATCAGTTTTACATTGCAGCTACCATCACAGCTACCGTCAAAAATAGCACCGAAGCAGCCAGAGTAATTATAGAGACCAACGTGAAATACCTAAATACTCATCATAAAACATTTCTGAAAAATCGATGGTGTACAGCAAATTAAAGACAAACATCTTGTGAATCCAGCCAATATTTCTGATTTTTTAAGTGTTTTACAGCGAAAACACAATATAGCATTATATTAGCTTACTACAATAGCCTACCACACTACCGCATTCATTCATCAAGGCACGTTAGCGATAGCAATAGGCACGTTAGCGATCGTAACAAACCAGCAAAAGATATACATTTTTTTACTAACCTTGATAAGCTTCCTCAGATGACAGTCCTATAACATCAGGTTATACATACACTTATGTTTTGTTCAAAAATGTGCATATTTAGAGCTGAAATCAGTGGTTATACATTGTGCTAACGTAGCATCTTTTTCCCAGAATGTGCGGATATTTCTATTAGACTCTCACCTATTCTGACCAAATAGCTATTCATAACCTTTACTAAAAAGTACATGTTGTATAGGAAATGATAGATACACTAGTTCTTAATGCAATCGCCGTGTTAGAATTCTAAAAATAACTTCATTACGACATAAGGCTTACGTTATGGCGAGAGTGCCCAAAAACTGGGCGCAAAACTAATAGTTCACAAGTTCGACAGATATATGAAACAGCATCATAAAATGGGTCCTACTTTTGATGAGCTTCCATCAGAATGTTGTACAAGGGGTCCTTTGTCCAGAACAGTCGTTGTTTGGTTTTAGAACGTCCTTTTTCCCTCTTGAATTAGCAAGCACAGGAGCCAAGTGATGCGAAGCTCTCCTTCCTGAACAAAGTCACACAACGCAACACGCCTAACGTCCCGAATAAATTTCAATAATCTAATAAAACTATATTGAAAAAACATACTTTACGATGATATTGTGACATTTATCAAATAAAATCAAAGCCGGAGATAGTAGTCGCCTATAACGACAGCTTTACAGAAGGCAATACCAGGTCCCTCCTCGCGCTTTCCAGAAAACAGGAAATGGGTGACACGTCATGCCAAGAGGTTTTATTCCACCTCAGACCAAGATAAACACTACATTTCTTCTCTCACAGCCTATTGACATCTAGTGGAAGGTGTATGACGTGCATGTATCCTAATACACATCAAGCCCATTTATAGGCATGCCCTACAACAGAGCGTCGTTTTCAGATTTTCCACTTCCTGATCAGGAAGTTTGCTGTAAAAGGAGTTCTGTTTTACTCACAGATATAATTCAAACGGTTTTAGAAACTAGAGAGTGTTTTCTATCCAATAGTAATAATAATATGCATATTGTAAGAGCAAGAATTGTGTACGAGGCCGTTTAAATTGGGCACGATTTTCCCCCAAAGTGAAAACAGCGCCCTCTGTTTTCACAGCGCCCTCAGAATTTTTTGAATTCTGTCCTCAACAGGTTAAATCTTATTAGGACACGTGTACATTTGACAGCAAAGCACGAGTTATCAGTGTAGCCTATCGTCTAGACCAGTGGTTCTCAAACCTCTCCTCGGGACCCACAGACTTTTCACTGCTATGCCAAGATGGCGTGGTTTGTCGTCCTCTTGTTTACTTTTTGCATTTTTTTGTCTTTTTTGTATATATTTCAATTTATTTTCAATCTCTTTTCTTTTTTTAAATTAAATATACCTTCCTGTAACCCGCCTCACTCAATGTGACACAGATCCGCTTTTTTTAAGACCTTATAGCCAGAACCTCCATCATAAGCTAGCCATCAGAAGCTAACCAGCTAATTAGCTACTAGCTATTTAGTCATTGTTAGCGACTGCTAGCGGCCTTTACCTTCTGCACAGGCACCAACCGTTTTTTTTTGACTGGATAAAACCTACCAGCCTCGGACTGTTTTTCTCCACTACAACACCGGATTCCTGCCGTAAACCCTGGGCCATTACTCCTGATCATCACAGCTAGCTAGCTGCCACCGAGTGACCCAGCCCCGAAGCTAGCCCTGAGCTAGGTCCACCTACCGTCCTACTCTGTGATCACCCGACTACCCAGCCGATGCCTTCCGGACACGGCTAGAATCCACTACTCCGCCGTATACTTGCCGTAAGCTCTGGACCTTTGCAGCGGATCATCGCTGCTAGCTAGCTGCTACCGAGTGGCTATAGTGGCTAACGCCCCTGCCCTGAAGCTGGCACCAGTTTGCCGGGAGCCAGGCCCATCTCCCGGCTAGCAAACGAAATTACTACAACTACAATACCTCTTTCGCCATCTTGGCCAGGACCCTTTGTCGACACGACGCCCTGCCGTACCACCACGACTGGTCCGCAGATGTAATTCCATCCGCTGTGCCCTCAACCGGCCGTCGCCGGACGTCGGAGCAGACGCTTCTACTTTCCCCGGCCTGCTAACTATAAATGCTGTGTCTCCCGTGTGCTAGCGTAGCAACGACTACGTTGCGGCTTCCCTGCTCCATCTATTGCTGTTCACTGGACCCTATGATCACTTGGCTACATAGCTGATGCCTGCTGGACTGTTAATTTATCACGGTACTCCATTTTGTTTATTTCCTTTTGTTTATCTTTCGGTCCTAGCCCTGAACTCAGGCCCTGTGTGTAGTTAACCTACCCTCAATGCCCATCATCGCCATTTTACCTGTTGTTGTGGTCTTAGCTAATAAGCTGTTGGTGTCTTACCCGTTGTTGTCTTAACTAGCTCACCCATCAACACGTGTGATTGCTTTATGCCTCGCTTTATGTCTCTCTCAAATGTCAATATGCCTTGTATACTGTTGTTTAGGATAGTTATCATTGTTTTCGTTTACAGTGGAGCCCCTAGTACCACGTCCGCTGCCCACACTCGCCCGCTCGACTAGCATCACTATCCTGGACGGTTTTGACCTAGAACACGTGGACAACTACAAATACCTAGGTGTCTGGCTAGACTGTAAACTCTCATTCCAGACTCATATTAAAAATCTCCAATCCAAATCAAATTTAGAATCGGCTTTCTATTTTGCAAACAAAGCATCCTTCACTCACGCCGCCAAACTTACCCTAGTAAAACTGACTATCCTACCGATCCTCGACTTCGGCGATGTCATCTACAAAATAGCTCCCAATACTCTACTCAGAAAACTGGATGCAGTCTATCACAGTGCCATCTGTTTTGTCACCAAAGCCCCATGTACCACCCACCACTGCGACCTGTATGCTCTCGTCGGCTGGCCCTCACTACATAATCGTCGCCAAACCCACTGGCTCCAGGTCATCTATAAGTCTTTGCTAGATAAAGCTCTGTCTTATCTCAGCTCACTGGTCACGATAACAACACCCACCCGTAGCACGTGCTCCAGCAGTTATATCTCACTGGTCATCCCCAAAGCCAACACGTCATTTAGCCACCTTTCCTTCCAGTTCTCTGCTGCCAATGACTGGAACGAATTGCAAAAATCGCTGAAGCTGGAGACTTATAGTTCCCTCACTAACTTTAAACATCAGCTATCTGAGCAGCTAACCGATCGCTGCAGCTGTACATAGTCCATCTGTAAATAGTCCACCCAATCTACCTACCTCATCCCCATATTGTTTTTATTTACTTTTCTGCTCTTTTGCACACCAGTATCTCTACTTGCACATCATCATCTGCTCATTTATCACTCCAGTGTTAATCTCCTAAATTGTAATTACTTCGCTACTATAGCCTATTTATTGCCTACCTCCTCACGCCATTTGCACACACTGTATATAGACTTTCTTTTTTTATTGTGTTATTGATTGTACGCTTGTTTATTCTATGTGTAACTCTGTGTTGTTGTTTGTGTCGCACTGCTTTGCTTTATCTTGGCCAGGTCGCAGTTGTAAGTGAGAACTTGTTCTTAACTAGCTTACCTGGTTAAATAAAGGTGAAATTAAAATAAATAAAAAACAATGTTGTTGTAGCCGTAAACTAACTCAACGATTCAACTAGTCAAGGGCTTGATGATTATTTGACAAGTTGAATCAGGTGTACTAGCTCTGGAATAGATCAAATACATGGAATGGCTGGTTGGACCTGAGGAGAGGTTTAGAACCACTGGTCTAGACATGATGTTAAAATATCTTCATGTCTAGAATAAAAACCTCCACTCCAGGCGTCAGTCATAAGAGTAGATTGAATGAAAAAAACTGGGGAATACTGAAAGCAATTTGGAAAATCTAATCCCGTGAGAATGATCCTCTGGAATAACACACATGCTTGGCACAAAGGGGTGTGGTATATGGCCAATATACCACGGCTAATGGAGGTTCTTAAGCACGACGCAATGCGAGTGCCTGGATACAGCCCTTAGCCGTGATATATTGGACGTATACCACAAACCCAAGAGGTGCCTTATTGATATTACAAACTGGTTACCAACGTAATTAGTGCAGTAAAAATAAATGTTTTGTCATACCCGTGCTATACGGTCTGATATACCACGGCTGTCAGCCAATCAGCATTCGGGGCCTGAACCAACCAGTTTATAATAATTATATAATCAATGTCTCTAGTAATACTTGTCCTGTCTGAATAGGGCTATATAGCAAAGAATAGCCTTACTGGCGTATGCCTGTAGCTTTGGGACACAACATCGGGAGTCTGTGAATTGGTTGGACTCCCTGAGTTGTGAATTCTTCTGGTGGATGGCAACAGAAAATAACCCTACCACAATATAGCCAGCTTTCACAGACTCCCGATGTTGTGTCCCAAAGTAGCCAGCAGATCCGACCCACTTGCTAAAAGCTGCACTAGGGTCAGGCAGCATTCCTGTGTAGATTAAGACACCACAGAGCCGGCACGGGATATGGCTGGTAAAACGTACCTCAATCCAGGGATGAGAAATATGTACTCAAAATTATCCCAACTGTTACACAGATACTTTTTTATTTATTTTATTCAACCTTTATTTAACCAGTATCAGGTTATAATTTTCAGAGTAAAAACTCAACGGACACTATGAAAGCTTAAACCAAGTTTATTCTTCCCACAAGCACTGATATTTAACCCTTTCTCCTAGCCTGAGTCTCCTACACATTTGAACAGCCAAATCATCTCTGTTGCTAGACAGAACCTTACTGATATCTGTTCTTCCTCACTTCATCTGACCTGACCTCTGCCCCAAACAAGAATCCACCCCAAATTGTATTTAGAAGTAATAACTAGTGATTACAGGCTATTGTGAAATGGTAGAACCTGCTGTAGCTAACTAACTAGACATGTGCTTTTTTCTCGGTGACCAAAACATTATGAAATTCATTATGTTTGTCGCTTTTGAGACACCGTAGCCAGTATACTTCCTCAAAACAGTCTGAATTCATCTGATAATGGAAGAAATCTGTAATAAATGTTGATGTTTTGGTAAAGTATTTCTCAAGTGAAAAATGTGCATGAAAATGATATGTCTATCATTGAATGACAACAAAAACTTTATTGCAGAATCCGTATTGTTGACCAATCACCGACAATTTTTTTTGTATTCACGAACAGCTGAAGACACCCTTGCTGAAGACCAATACAAACAAAAAGGTCACAAAACTCCACCATAATATATACACAAACTGTTTCGGATTGGGAAGCATGTGGACACCTTTAGGGGTCAAGTGTTCGGTTTGAGATTCAGTCTTAAAATGCTTTTCCGGTGAGAGTTTGTTGAGTTCTCACCTTACTGAGATTGTTGATTAGTTTGATTCTTTCATATACAGTATAACATTCCTCAGTTGAAATGCCATGTTCTCTGTCGACAGAGATAACTTACCTGTCAACCTTATCTTCCTTGGGTGGATTACACAACTAAAGACCATCATGGCATGCAAGTAAGTGTCAACAGATTTAATTGTTATTTCAAATGTTATTGAATGTTTACGATTATTGAGGGACACAATTATAAATATTTGGGTATGGTTTCCATGGCCTAGATTAAGCCTACACTCAGAGTAAAAACATTCTCAATGAAGAATAGCTCAGGCTTAATCTAAATCAGGGAAACCAGCCCTTAGTCTATTTAAAATCCATTTAATCCCATCGGTCACAATAGTGAGAAGACATTCTTCTTTTGTCCTCTGCAGGCTCTAGAAGTTAAAGTTAATAAGTCATATTATGCCTCATTAAGGTGTCCAGTATTATTCAGAGATGTTTCATATGATTTCTCAAAATGGTCACAATATCAAGGTGTACTTTTACAGATTTGTTTCTTAGAAGATATAGTATTTAAAGGCCGGGGTTCCTCTAGCGCCACTCCTCCCACATTCCACTGAAAAGGCAGAGCGCGAAATTCAAAAAATATTTTTTAGAAATATTTAACTTTCACACATTAACAAGTCCAATACAGCAAATGAAAGATACACATCTTGTGAATCCAGTCAACATGTCCGATTTTTAAAATGTTTTACAGCGAAAACACCACGTATATTTATGTTAGCTCACCACCAAATACAAAAAAGCACAGACATTTTTCACAGCACAGGTAGCTTGCACATAACCAACCAAACTAACCAAGAACCAACCAAACTAACCAAGAAACAACTTCATCAGATGACAGTCTTATAACATGTTATACAATAAATCTATGTTTTGTTCGAAAAATGTGCATATTTGAGGTATAAATCAGTTTTACATTGCAGCTACCATCACAGCTACCATCAGAAATAGCACCGAAGCAGCCAGAGTAATTATAGAGACCAACGTGAAATACCTAAATACTCATCATAAAACATTTCTGAAAAACACATGGTGTACAGCAAATGAAAGACAAACATCTTGTGAATCCAGCCAATATTTCAGATTTTTTAAGTGTTTTACAGCGAAAACACAATATAGCATTATATTAGCTTACTACAATAGCCTACCACACAACCCCATTCATTCAAAGCAACGTTAGCGATGGCGAATAAACCAGCAAAAGATATATAATTTGACTAACCTTCATAAACTTCATCAGATGACAGTCCTATAACATCATATTACACAATACATATATGGTTTGTTCGAAAATGTGCATATTTAGAGCTGAAATCCGTGGTTATACATTGTGAAAACTTAGCATCTTTTTCCCAGAATGTCCGGATATATTCCTGACACTCACCTATTCTGACCAAATAACTATTCATAAACTTTACTAAAAAATAGATGTTGTATAGGAAATGATAGATACACTAGTTCTTAATGCAATCGCCATGTTAGAATTCTAAAAATAACTTCAGTATGACATGCAGCTTACATTATAGCGAGAGAGCGCCCAAAATCTGGGCGCAAACTAATAGAAAACATGTTCGACAGATATATGAAATAACATCATAAATGGGTCCTACTTTTGATGATCTTCCATCAGAATGTTGTACAAGGGGTCCTTTGTCCAGAACAATCGTTGTTTGGTTTTAGAATGGCATTTTTCCCTCTCGAATTAGCAAGCCAAACTAGCCAAGTGGCGCGAAGCTCTCCTTCCTGAACAAACGCAGAGAACGCAACACGCCTAAACTCCCGAAAATATTTCAATAATCTGATGAAACTATATTGAAAAAACATACTTTACGATGATATTATCACATTTATCAAATAAAATCAAAGCCGGAGATAAATGACGTCTATAGCGAATGCTTTTCAGAAGCCAACACTGATGACCTTTATGCGCTTCCTGAACAAAGGAATTCGGGGGTCATGTCATTCCAAGCTCTCTCTTTTGACCATAGAAATACCTAGAAACCCCATTTCACCTCTCACAGCCTATTGACATCTAGTGGAAGGCGTATGAAGTGCATGTATACTAATAGATTTCAAGCAAATTTATAGGCAGGCCCTGGAACAGAGCCTCGATTTCAGATTTTTCACTTTCTGACAGGAAGTTTGCTGCAAAATTAGTTCTGTTTTACTCACAGATATAATTCAAACGGTTTTAGAAACTTGAGAGTGTTTTCTATCCAATAGTAATAATAATATGCATATTGTACGAGCAAGAATAGAGTACGAGGCCGTTTAAATTGGGCACGATTTTTTCCCAAAGTGAAAATAGCGCCCTCTATCCTCAACAGGTTTTAAAGGGTCTACACTGAGTATACCAAACATTAGGAAAACCTTCCTAATATCCAGTTATTAAGTTACAGGGATGCTGGCCCATGTTGACTCCAACGCTTCCCACAGTTGTGTCAAGTTGGCTGGATGTCCTTTGGGTGGTGGACCATTCTTGATACACACAGGAAATTGTTGAGTGTGAAAAAAGCAGCAGCATTGCAGTTCTTGACACAAACCGGTGCACCTGACACCTACAACCACACCCTGTTTAAATGCACTTACATATTTTGTCTTGCCAATTCACACTCTGAATGGCACACATACACAATCCATGTCTCAATTGTCTCAAGGCTTAAAAATCCTTCTCTAACCTGTCTCCACCCCTTCATCTACAGTGATTAAAGTGGATTTAACAAGTGACATCAATAAGGGATCATATATTTCACCTGGATTCACCTGGTCAGTCTATGTCATGGAAAGAGCAGGTGTCCATAATGTTTTGTACACTCAGTGTATATAATATGATGAGTTCAATAAGAGGGACCAGAATGGACACACAGACAAACAATTAGACAAAACAAATATAAAAGACAAAACAACTTCAAGAAAAACCACAACAACCAAAATCATTGCAACATATGTTGCATTATTTGCCAGTGAAGTTGTGATTGATTTCAATAAATAGAGACATAGACAATTCATATTAATATCAAGGGCCAGCAAACAAGAGCCACATAGGAAAGACATTCAGCTGGACAATGCTATCTCCCATTTGCAAGAACAAACACTGTTTAATAAGTTCCTGCGAATTGGAAATAGCATGTGACCGTTGGCCAGAGTTTCGGGTTTGGCCACATACAAACTGTCAGTGGACCTCTTAAACTGGGCATTATCAAAGAACACAAGTTCCCAAATTCTACACAGGACAATATTTGGTTCGAACCAGCTCCTCAGAATTTGTTTTGCCTGCTGTTATAGCAGCCATAGCAATTTTCCTCACTTGATAAGTCAACGAAAATGCTCGGACTGTAACCCAATAGGAGAAGGGATGGGCAAACAGAGAGGCTCTTGCCTAGAATGACAATATGTCCTGGGTGGTAATTGGTGAAATAAACTGAAAAATCCACATAACATCATGCATTGTCTCATAACACTACCTGTGATCTGGTTGTAAGTGTTTGAAGCGTCTGAAATGCATCTGAGAGATAAAGGAATACATCATGGACGACCACAATGTGATTATTGTGTATGATCTTCTATATTGAAAAACACCCATTCACTTCCATTCATTTTGCCACAGTCATGTTATGCAGAGTTGGGAAGTGGCTAACCTTACCTTCTAACGAGTCCTGTGTGGCATGTGAGAGTCATAGAGCAAAACAGGCGGCATGTCTGTGTAAGTGAGAATTGGGTCGTAAGCGTTTCAGAATGGGGTCATAATAGTTTGTAGTTCAAACCGTTCAGACTTCACAGATGTTTTCGTGAGAATAACTGTTTTCAGGGATCTTCCCTTGTCACAAACACCGCTCTAGCTCATGCCCCATCCACTGCACAGGCTCATTGTGTGTGTTGGCGTTCGGTTCCTTGTTCCTTGTCAATCATTGGCTCATTGGTGAAATTAGCATTATGACAATATCTTTAATTAAATCATTCAAAAACCTTTATTAATGCAATTGCAGACAGAAGTTGACCATCAGGAACATAGCATGCATGTTTACGAGTAAGTTCTGCATCAAAGAAAAGGTCCCATGTTATTTGATCAAATCCGAAGTCCAGCCCTAGTGATGTCACTGCCTACGTCATTATCTTTTGCTCATGAGACCAAAACCAGCTATATAAACAAGGCTTTTAGTGTGTTATCTAAATGCTTAGCAGTAAATGTCCAAGTTGATTTATAGTGGAATGTCTGACTAGTCTTATCTCCTACACTCCCCTGCAGAGTTCTGTCTCAGTCACACATTTCTCAGAGGGGTCTCTTTATAAGAGGCAGAGAGAGAGAATTAGAAAACAACTGTGGAACAATACTAGAAAACAACTGTGGAACAATATCAAAATTCATAATGTATATATATTGTTAATCTGTAGTCTAGGACCCTATAAATGTAAGGTGGGAGGGGTCTTATAACCCCTTCTATTAATACAACATAAGTATAATCAATTATTCTAATACATCAATCATTTGGTACAGCCCCAATCATGACCCCTAGGTGAACTCCTGACATGGGTATCAATGGACCTTGGGCGGGCACTTTTAATGTACCTCTATGGCAGCAGCCAAGGGGTCTACAGCTGCCTGGAACTCCTAGTAAGTGCTGTATCCCGTAAGCACACGGCAATCACGTGCAGCCAATGACGTTCAACCAGAGAAAACCGAGGGCTGACCCCTGGCAAGCCCCTCCGCAAAGGAACACTGAAGTCAGACTGAAACAGCTGCATTTGGGAGCTGGCTTACTCAAAGAAAATGAACAAAAACAACAATAAAACAGATAACTGATCACAAATGCTTTATCAGCTAAAACAATTCATTTTTGTAATAGTTTGCTAACTGATATTGAAAGATTACTGGAATCTGTGTGGGTAGCTGGACAGATGGGATGACTGACACTGAAGGTGAACAGGTGGTGACGGGTCAGGTGACTGAGGAATGGATGAGACTGAGGCAAGGATTCCTTTAACCATAAAATGGTATATTTACTGGAAAGTGTGGATTCATGGACGCCCAGAACTTCTGGATTAGACTGAGTTAACTTCTTTGGAGTAGGGGGCAGTATTTTCACGTCCGGATGAAAAGCGTGCCCAGAGTAAACGGCCTGCTACTCAGCCATAAAAGCTAGAATATGCATATTATTAGTAGATTTGGTTAGAAAACACTCTGCAGTTTCTAAAACTGTTTGAATTATGGCTGTGAGTATAACATAACTCATATGGCAGGCCAAAACCTGAGAAAAAATCCAACCAGGAAGTGGGAAATCTGAGGTTGTTTCGTTTTTCAACTCATTCCATATTGAAGATATAGTGGGATATTGGTCATGTTGCACTTCCTAAGGCTTCCACTAGATGTCAACAGTCTTTAGAGCCTTGTCTGATGCTTCTACTGTGAAGTGGGGCCGAATGAGAGGGGATTGAGTAGGGTCTACCATGAGCTGAACATGCGCGTTCATGTGAGAGCGAGCTCTGTTCCTTCGCATTTCTGAAGACAAAGGAATTCTCCAGGTGGAACAATATTGAAGATTTATGTTAGAAACATCCTAAAGATTGATTCAATACTTCGTTTGTCATGTTTCTACGGTCTGTAATATAACTTTTTTAACTTTTCGCCCGTACTTTCCGCTGGACTTGCACGTGAGTTTGGAAAGTGTACTGAACGCGAGAACAACAAGGAGGAATTTGGACATAAATGATGGACATTATCGAACAAAACAAACATTTATTGTGGAACTGGGATTCCTGGGAGTGCATTCTGATGAAGATCATCAAAGGTAAGTGAATATTTATAATGCTATTTCTGACTAATGTTGACTCCAACATGGCGGATATCTGTTTGGCTTGATTTGTCGTCTGAGCGCCCTACTCAGATTATTGCATGGTATGCTTTTTCCGTAATTTAAAAAAATAATCTGACACAGCGGTTGCATTAAGGAAGAGAAAGCAGCGAGATCGGGCGATGGCGATTTCCTCCTTTTAATGAGTGGAGATCTGTCAGACATTTCCACCTGACCTAATTAAAGCGCCCCTGGCCCAGCTGAGCAAGTGGCCATGAATTAAAGGATTATTCCACCAACTCCATGGGCCTTTTCTACAGCCACCCTGGAAATGTGTTAAATTCCACACTCCTCAAAAAGGCTCATTGCTCCCCGTCCTCTATCATCTCAGGGAGAGGAATTAGTGGGGCAACTGGCCTAATATATGTCCTGTCCGGATATATGTCCGGTTCTTTACCTGGATCTCCACTGATCTAACACGACCATCGGTCCCAGGCATGGTCTTAGTGATATGGCCCACCGGCCTTGAGGCTCGAAGCAGCTGAGGGTCCACTATCATTACTACTTGGCCAGTTACCAGGCTGGCCGTTTCTCTCCGCCATTTCCCTCTGTGCTGTAGGCTTGGTAGGTAATCCCGAATGAATCGGGCCCAGAAATGGTCAGCCAAGATCTGGCTGTGTCGCCACCGGCGACTGCTAACGAGGTTGGTATCAGCATATATGGCTTGAGGAAGTGACGCATCTCGGCATCACATCAAGAGCATATTCGGTGTAACCGGATCGGGGTCAGCGATCCGGTTACAGCGGTCATATTCTGGGGCAAGAGAGAGAAGGCGGCTGTCCTTGGCCACTTCCCTACCGGCTTTCATAGCTTTTAGCTCCTCGGGGAAGCTAACTGCTTGTGCATGCTGGAGGAGTAGTGTTTCTGCCGCGAGGGAGGTGGGTATGGAAGCCACCCCATGTGAGGTCTGGTTTGTGGCGGCGATCAGATCCGGCAGTGTTTGGGATTGTGCTAGGTCAGGGAGAGCTGTTGTTGATTCCGTAGAGATGCTGTAGCATTGGGCGGACTTCCTTAACTCCTGAGCTTGGGGGCTGTCGGCCACTCGTTCTCTGGTTGGGACAAGAATGGTGGTCATAAGCTCCAGCGATGGGGTTGAGCCAGTTCCTTAAGGGTTTTACCACGAGTAACGTCATCAGCAGGATTGTTTACGCTGTCAACATACCTCCAGTCCTGGACGTCTGTTAGGTCTTGGATTTCCGCAATGAGAGTATACCTGCAGAACTCCGACTTGAGCCAGGTCAATACAGTGGTCGAATCACTCCAGGAGATGACCCTTTGGATTGGCAAGGTGAGTTCGGCTCGCAAGGTACAGGCCAACTTATCTATAGAAAGGGCAGCACTGAGTTCCAGACTAGGCATTGACAACTGCTTCTTGGGTGCGACCCTGGACCTGGCCATGACAAAGGAGACATGGGTGTGGCCGGCCTTATCCTCCACTCTTAGATTGGAAACAGCCCCATAAGCCCGCTCTGAAGCGTCACAGAACACATGCAGTTCCAGGCATGATCCCAGTTGGTCAGCACAGGGTGGCATTTGGACTGTTTCCCAACAGATCCATCGTTCCACTAAGTCAGCCGGGTGGATCGGTTCAACCCAGTCCCTCTTGATCTGCAACAGGTCCTGTACTAAGACTTTGGCAAGGTTTGTGTATGGCAGGATATACCCAAGGGGATCGTATTCTTCCACGAACTCCATGGGCCTTTTCTACAGATATGATATAATGTTGTGGCTAGAATGAACATCAGAATTACACGCAAAACAGCACCATCTCTTGGATAATGGTGGTGCCCCACTTCACCACTGGATCCAGGCACATTTAAAACATTTATATTTTAGTCATTTAGCAGATGCTCTTATCCAGAGTGACTTACAGCAGTGAGTACATACATTTTCTAACCCCCTCCCCCTTACTGTTTCCCGGTGGGAATCGAACCCACAGCCCTGACGTTGCAAGTTCCATGCTGTACCATATACAGTCAGCATCTTATACACATTTTTTTATGTGATAAATTATCTGCCTGTGTTCTGTATAATTAGCCTTTTGCATCAACTCTAGATAGCAATTTCTCTCTATTAAATAAATCTGAAGGTTTCATTCTCTGTTCTGATATGATGAGAAATAAGTAGATATTCCTCTTTTACAACACTTCCTTACTTCCCTTAATGTATGTGGGGAAATGCAAGCGGGACTAGGAAACTCAGAAATTGCTAACTTGTCGAACAAGGTACATGTATAAATCTCGACTGGTATCAAGGACTTCATACAGGTTAATGTACAACCTGGGGTAATGCCGGAACTAAGCAACTCAGTAAATTCCCGACTTGCTAACTATACTGAACAAAAATATGAACACAACATGCAAAGGGTTGGTCCCATGTTTCATGAGCTGAAATTTAAAAAAATTCATACGCACAAAAAAAGCATATTTCTCTCAAATGTTGTGCACAAATTTGGTTACATCCCTGTTAGTGAACATTTCTCCTTTGCCAAGATAATCCATCCACCTGACAGGTGTGATATATCAAGAAGCTGATTAAAATAACATGATCATTACACAGGTGCACCTTATGCACAAGGACAATAAAAGGCCCCTATAAAATGTGCAGTTTTGTCACAACACAATGCCACAGATGTCTCAAGTTTTGAGCGACCGTGCAATTGGCATGCTGACTGCAGGAATGTCCACCAGAACTGTTGCCAGAATTTAATTGAAGGTTCATATCCCAACCATAAGCCGCCTACAACGTCGTTTTAGAGAATTTGGCAGTACGTCCAACCTGCCTCACAACCACAGACCACGTGTATGGCGTCGTGTGGGCAAGCTGTTTGCTGATGTCAACATTGTGAACAGTGCCCCATGGTGGCGGTGGGGTTATGGTATGGGCAGGCATAAGCTATGGACAATTAACACAATTACATTTTATCAATGGCAATTTGAATGCACAGACGAGATCCTGGGCCAGTTGTCATGCCTCCGCCATCAACAATTGTTTCGGCATGATAATGCATGGCCCCATGTCATAAGGATCTGTACACAATTCCTGGAAGCTGAAAATGTTCCACTTCTTCCATGGCCTGCATACTCTCCAGACATGTCACCCATTGAGCATGTTTGGGATGCTCTGGATTGACGTGTACGACAGTCTCTGCTTCCAACCTCGGCTCCGCCGACCGTCCCGTGTGCCCCGCCCCAAATTTTTGGGGTGGCTGCCTCTCCTGGCTACACTGCTTGGTCATTTGGTGGTGGGTGGTTCTGTCACGATCCTCTTCCTGGAAATGACTGGACCAAAGCGCAGCGTCGTGAGTGTACATTTTATTTTATTATTGTTATTGTCGCCAACAAAATAAGAAACGAAGAAACAACCGTGAAGCTTAACAGGGCTATAGTGCCACTAACTAAGATAACTACCCACAAATGCAAAAGGAAAAAAGGCTGCATAAGTATGATTCCCAATCAGAAACAATGACAGACAGCTGCCTCTGAATGAGAACCACACCCGGCCAAACATAAAGAAACAGAAAACATAGAAATAAAGAAACTAGAATGCCAAACCTAGTCACAATAGAGATTTTTTTTTTGATAATTAAAGCCTCTCTATGGCCAGGGCGGGACAGTTAAAATGTTCCAAAAAGGTCTTAACCTTTCTCGCCCCGGGGTTCCGCTAGCGGAACACCCACAACATTCCACTGCCTTCGCAGAGCGCGAAATTCAAAAATATTTTTTTGAAATATTTAAGTCCATTACAGCAAATGAAAGATAAACATCTTGTGAATCCAGCCAACATGTCCAATTTTTAAAATGTTTTACAGCGAAAACACAATATATATTTATGTTAGCTCACCACAATAGCCAAACACACAACGCCATGTTTTCACCGCCAACATAGCTTTCACAAAACCCACAAATAGAGATAAAATTAATCACTAACCTTTGAAAACTTCATCAGATGACAGTCTTATAACATCATGTTATACAATACATTTATGTTTTGTTCGAAAATGTGCATATTTAGAGGTATAAATCGTAGTTTTACATTGCAGCCACCGTCACAAATAGCACCAAAACAGCCAGAATAATTACAGAGAGCAACGTGAAATATATAAATACTCATCATAAAACATTTATGAAAAATACATGTTGTACAGCAAATGAAAGATAAACATCTTGTGAATCCAGCCAATATTTCAGATTTTTTAAGTGTTTTACAGCGAAAACACAATATATATTTATATTAGCTCACCACAATAGCCAAACACACAACGCCATTTATTCACCGTAAAGATAGCTTTCACAAAACCCACAAATAGAGATAAAATTCATCACTAACCTTTGGACAACATCAGATGACAGTCTTATAACATCATGTTATACAATACATTTATGTTTTGTTCGAAAATGTGCATATTTAGAGCTACAAATCCTGGTTTTACATTGTGAATACGTAGCCATAATGCACAAAATTGTCCGGAGATATTTTGGACAGTCACGTTATCTAACCAAAGAACTCATCATAAACTTTACTAAAAAATACATGTTGTGCAGCAAATGAAAGATACACTGGTTCTTAATGCAACTGCTGTGTTAGAATTTAAAAAAAAACTTTAGTACAACATACAGCATGCAATATTGTGAGACAGCGCTCACATATTCTCCGCCTTGTTGGAGCCAACATTTACCACAAAAATACGAAATAACATCATAAATATTCTCTTACTTTTGATGATCTTCCATCAGAATGTTGTGCAAGGAGTCCTAGTTCCAGAATAAATCATTGTTTGGTTTTAGAATGTCCATTTCTTCTGTCGAATTAGCAACTTTGGCTAGCCATGTGGAGGGCACATGTCCAAAAATCGTTGCGCCTGGAAGGAAAAATTCCAAAATTCCCAATAAACGTCGAATAAACTGGTCAAACTCGGTTGAAATCCTACTTTATGATGTTTTTCTCATATGTATCCAATAAAATCAGAGCCGGAGCATTTCGTCGTGTATACGTAACGCATTTCAGAAGACAATGTGGAGTTTCCCTGTGCGCAGTTGAAAACTGACAAAAGAGCGGACCTGTCACTCCAAAAGCTCTCATTCGGCCTCACATCAAGCTAGACACCCCATTCAACCTTCTACTGCCTGTTGACATCTAGTGGAAGGCGTATGAAGTGCATACAGATCCATAAATCAAGCCATTTGAATAGGCAGGCCCTGACACAGAGCCTCATTTTCAGAATTTTCACTTCCTATATGGAAGTTTGCTGCCAAATGAGTTCTGTTTTACTCACAGATATAATTCAAACAGTTTTAGAAACTTCAGAGTGTTTTCTATCCAATAGTAATAATAATATGCATATTGTATGATCTAGAACAGAGTACGAGGCTGTTTAATTTGGGCACGATTTTTTCCCAAAGTGAAAATAGCGCCCCCTATTCACTAACAGGTTAATTGCAGTTGAAGTCGGAAGTTTACATACACCTTAGCCAAATACATTTAAACTCCGTTTTTCACAATTCCTGACATTTAAACCTAGTAATAATTCCCTGTCTTAGGTCAGTTAGGATCACCAATTTATTTTAAGAATGTGAAATGTCAGAATAATAGTAGAGAGAATGATTTATTTCAGCTTTTATTTAGTTTCATCACATTCCCAGTGGGTCAGAAGTTTACATACACTCAATTAGTATTTGGTAGCATTGCCTTTAAATTGTTTAACTTGGGTCAAACGTTTTGCGTAGCCTTCCACAAGCTTCCCACAATAAGTTGGGTGATTTTGGCCCATTCCTCCTAGGAGAGCTGGTGTAACTGAGTCAGGTTTATAGGCCTCCTTGCTCGCACATGCTTTTCAGTTCTGCCCACAAATGTTCTATAGGATTGAGGTCAGGGCTTTGTGATGGCCACTCCAATACCTTGACTTTGTTCTTCTTAAGCCATTTTGCCAGAAGTGTGGAAGTGTGCTTGGGGTCATTGTCCATTTTGAAGACACATTTGCGACTAAGCTTTAACTTCCTGACTGATGTCTTGAGATGTTGCTTCAATATATCCACAACATTTTCCTCCCTCATGATGCCATCTATTTTGTGAAGTGCACCAGTCCCTCCTGCAGCAAAGCACACCCACAACATGATAGTGCCACCCTCGTGATTCACGGTTGGGATGGTGTTCTTCGGCTTGCAAGCCTCCCCCTTTTTCCTCCAAACATAACGAAGGTCATTATGGCCAAACAGTTCTATTCTTGTTTCATCAGACCAGAAGACAGAAAGTAAGATATTTATCCCCATGTGCAGTTGCAAACCGTAGTCTGGCTTTTCTATGGCGGTTTTGGAGCAGTGGCTTCTTCCTTGCTGAGCGGCCTTTCAGGTTATGTCGATATAGGACTCGTTTTATTGTGGATATAGATAATTTTGTACCTGTTTCTCCAGCATCTTCACAAGGTCCTTTGCTGTTGTTCTGGGATTGATTTGCACTTTTCGCACCAAAGTATGTTCATCTCTAGGAGACGGAACGCGTCTCCTTCTTGAGCGGTATGACGGCTGCGTGGTCCCATGGTGTTTATACTTGCGTATTATTGTATGTACAGATTAACGTGGTACATTCAAGCATTTGGAAATTGCTCCCAAGGATGAACCAGACTTGTGGAGGTCTAAAATGTTATTTCTGAGGTCTTGGCTGATTTCTTTTGATTTTTCCATGATGTCAAGCAAAGAGACACTGAGTTTGAAAGTAGGCCTTGAAATGCATCCAGAGGTACACCTCCAATTGACTCAAATTATGTAAATTAGCCTATCAGAAGCTTCTAAATCCATGACATCATTTTCTGAAATGTTCCAAGCTGTTTAATGGCACAGTCAACTTAGTGTATGTAAACCTCTCACCCACTGGAGTTGTGATACAGTGAATTATAACTGAAATAATCTGTCTGTAAACAATTGTTGGAAAAATGCACAAAGTAGATGTATGTAAACTTCCGACTTCAACTGTAGCTTGAAGGTGCCCGGCATGCCTTAACTTCTCTTGGGTAGGGGGCAGCATTCGGAATTTGGATGAAATGCATGCCCAAATTAAACTGCCAGCTACTCATCTCCAGAAGATAAGATATGCATATTATTAGTAGATTTGGATAGAAAACACTCTGAAGCTTCTAAAACAGTTTGAATCATGTCTGGGTGTATAACAGAACATATTTAGCAGGCGAAACCCAGAGGAAAAACCATTCCGATTTTGGTTTGTTTTGAGGTCACTCTCTTTTCAATGAGGTTTCATTGGGAAACCAGATTTCTCAGGGACTTTCTTGCAGTTCCTACCGCTTCCACTGGATTTCAACAGTCTTTAGAAATTGGTTGAGGTTATTCCTTTGTGTAATGAAGAAGTACGGCCATGTTGAAGGAGAGTCACTTGAAGTGTCCTGTTAGATAGAAGTGCATGACCAGAAAGCTAGCTACAGTTGGTTTTAATCCTGTATTGAACACAGATCATCCCGTCTTCAATTTTATCGCTTATTTACGTAAAAAAATACCTAAAGTTGTATTACAAAAGTAGTTTGACATTTTTTGGTAAAGTTTACAGGTAACCTTTGAGATATTTTGTAGTCACGTTTCACAATTTGGAACCGGTGTTTTTCTGGATCAAACGTGCCAAATAAATTAACATTTTGGATATATATCGACGGAATGAATCGAACAAAAGGACCATTTGTGATGTTTATGGGACATATTGGAGTGCCAACAACAGAAGCTCGTCAAAGGTAAGGCCTGAATTATATTTTTATTTCTGCGTTTCGTGTCGCGCCTGCAGGGTTGAAATATGCTTCTCTCTCTTTGTTTACTCTGTTGCTATCCTCAGATAATAGCACCGTTTGCTTTCGCCGAAAAGCCTATTTGAATTCTGACATGTTGGCTGGATTCACAACAAGTGTACATTTTAACATTTAAGTCATTTAGCAGATGCTCTTATCCAGAGCGACTTACAAGTTGGTGCATTCACCTTATGATATCCAGTGGAACAACCACTTTACAATTGTGCATCTAACTCTTTTAAGGGGGGGGGGGACGCTTGCCCAACTCGGAGAGGGTGGAGAGGAGGATCTGATGGTTCACTGTATCAAAGGCAGCCGATAGGTCTAGAAGGATGAGAGCAAAGGAGAGAGAGTTAGCTTTAGCAGTGCGGAGCGCCTCCGTGACACAGAGAAGAGCAGTCTCAGTTGAATGACTAGTCTTGAAACCTGACTGATTTGGATCAAGAAGGTAATTCTGAGAGAGATAGCAGGAGAGCTGGCCAAGGACGGCACGTTCAAGAGTTTTGGAGAGAAAAGAAAGAAGGGATACTGGTCTGTAGTTGTTGACATCGGAGGGATCGAGTGTAGGTTTTTTCAGCAGGGGTGCAACTCTCGCTCTCTTGAAGGCGGAAGGGACGTAGCCAGCGGTCAAGGATGAGTTGATGAGCGAGGTGAGGTAAGGGAGAAGGTCTCCGGAAATGGCCTGGAGAAGAGAGGAGGGGATAGGGTCAAGCGGGCAGGTTGTTGGGCGGCCGGCCGTCACAAGACGCGAGATTTCATCTGGAGAGAGAGGGGAGAAAGAGGTCAAAGCACAGGGTAGGGCAGTGTGAGCAGAACCAGCGGTGTCGTTTGACTTAGCAAACGAGGATCGGATGTCGTCGACCTTCTTTTCAAAATGGTTGACGAAGTCATCCGCAGAGAGGGAGGAGGAGGGGGAGGGGGAGGAGGATTCAGGAGGGAGGAGAAGGTGGCAAAGAGCTTCCTAGGGTTAGAGGCAGATGCTTGGAATTTAGAGTGGTAGAAAGTGGCTTTAGCAGCAGAGACAGAAGAGGAGAATGTAGAGAGGAGGGAGTGAAAGGATGCCAGGTCCGCAGGGAGGCGAGTTTTCCTCCATTTCCGCTCGGCTGCCCGGAGCCCTGTCCTGTTCTTAAAGTGTAGCTTTAATTTGGTATCTTTTATGTGTGATTTAATGAAAGTTAGATTTTTATAGTAATTTTTATAGTAATTAATTTGAATTTGGCGCTCTGCATTTTCTCAGGCTTTTTGCCAAGTGAGACAGTAGCGTCCCTCCTAAACTCAGATTTTTTTGTATAAATATGAACTTTACCGAACAAAACATACCTGTATTGTGTAACATGAAGTCCTATGAGTGTCATCTGATGAAGATTATCATAGGTTAGTGATTAATTTTATCTCTATTTCTGCTTTTTGTTACTCCTCTCTTTGGCTGGAAAAATGGCTGTCTTTTTCTGTGACTTGGCTCTAACCTAACATAATCGTTTGGTGTGCTTTCGTCGTAAAACCTTTTTAAAATCGGACACTTTGGCTGGATTTACAACAAGTGTATATTTAAAATGGTGTAAAATACTTGTATGTTTGAGGAATTTAAATTATGGGATTTCTGTTGTTTTGAATATGGCGCCCTGCAGTTTCACTGGCTGTTGACGAGGTGCGACGCTACCGTCCCACATACCCTAGTGAGGTTAATGTCAGTATTAGTGGTATCAATAGTAGAATCTACTGTCAGGTTAAAATCTCTCCCAGGAAAGGTCACTGAGTCTGGGACGCATTTTGAGCTGAGCTTCAAAAACGTTTGCCACATAATGGAAGACAGGCATCATTTAGTACCATAGATAATAACAGAGGGATAACAATACCTGATTATACCCCAACCTTCGCATTAAGCTTCCTCATAATTACAACCTCATGTTTAATAACTAAGAATAGCTGGTGTTTGCTGATGCCAACCCTTCCATTAAATCTTTTTGTAGTTAATATTCATTCATTATCATGGAGGACTGTCAGGGTTGTGTGCGGCGAAGTAGCAGAGTCAAATGCAGGACACAGGTGTTGAGCGAAACACCAAACGTTTACTCAAAAATCTCAGCAAAATTCCACAACGGGAATAATTACAAAACATATATGAAATAACAACAACCACTAACGTAACAAACAATCACGGACAAAACAGAAATGAAAGCCAGAGGGTTAAATAGGGAACATAATAGGGGAATTGAAACCAGGTGTGTATAATACAGACAAAACAAAACGAAACAGAAAAATGGATCGGTGGTGACTAGAAAGCCGGTGACGTCGACCGCCGAACACCACCCGAACAAGGAGAAGGGCCGACTTCGGCGGAAGTCGTGACAGTACCCCCCCCTTGACGCGCGGCTCCAGCAGCGCGACGACACCGGCCTCGAGGACGACCCGGAGGGCGAGATGCAGGGCGATCTGGGTGGAGACGGTGAAACTCTTGTAACATAGACGGATCTAGAATGTCCTCCACCGGTACCCAGCATCTCTCCTCCGGACCGTACCCCTCCCACTCCACGAGGTACTGAAGGCCCCTCGCCCGACGCCTAGAATCCATGATGGCTCTTACGCTATACGCCGGGACCCCCTCGATGTCAAGAGGGGGCGGAGGAACCTCCCGCACCTCAGACTGCTGGAGCGGACCAGCCACCACCGGCCTGAGGAGAGACACATGGAACGAGGGGTTAATACGGTAATCAGGGGGGAGTTGTAACCTATAACAAACCTCGTTCAATCTCCTCAGGACTTTAAATGGCCCCACAAACCGCGGACCCAGTTTCCGGCAGGGCAGGTGAAGGGGTAGGTTTCGGGTCGAGAGCCAGACCCGATCCTCACTGCGGTGGCGGTCGGTGGATGAACGCAGTGCCCTTGTTTGGGTGTAGGGCCTGATCAGAGCCTGAAGGTACGGAGGTGCCGTTCCCCTCACAGCTCCGTAGGCAAGCACCATGGTCTTGTAGCGGGTGCGAGCTTCAACTGGAAGCCAGTGGAGAGAGCGGAGGAGCGGGGTGACGTGAGAGAACTTGGGAAGGTTGAACACCAGACGGGCTGCGGCGTTCCCGATCCCCCGGTGCATACACCGGGGCCTCACTGCGGTGGCGGTCGGCACTCTCCTTTTGTCTCCTGATGGCACGTTGTAGCCGTACGTGGGCAGCGTTCCAAGTCTCTTCTGAGTGCCGAAACCATTCATCCACCGCAGGAGCCTCAATCTGGCTCTGATGCCATGGTGCCAGGACCGGCTGGTAACCTAGCACACACTGAAAAGGTGATAGGTTGGTAGAGGAGTGGCGGAGGGAGTTTTGGGCCATCTCGGCCCAGGGGATGTAAGCTGCCCACTCCCCCGGCCGGTCCTGGCAATAGGACCTCAGAAACCTACCCACATCCTGGTTTACTCTTTCCACCTGCCCGTTGCTCTCGGGGTGGAAACCTGAGGTAAGGCTGACCGAGATCCCCAGGCGTTCCATAAACGCCCTCCAGACTCTAGACGTAAATTGGGGACCCCGATCAGAAACTATATCCTCAGGCACCCCGTAGTGCCGGAATACATGGGTGAACAGAGCCTCCGCAGTTTGTACAGCCGTAGGGAGACCGGGCAAAGGAAGGAGACGGCAGGACTTAGAAAACCGATCCACAACGACCAGGATCGTGGTGTTACCCCGCGACGGGGGAAGATCCGTCACGAAATCCACCGATAGGTGTGACCATGGTCGCTGTGGAACGGGAAGGGGTTGTAATTTCCCTCTGGGCAGATGTCTAGGTGCCTTGCACTGTGCACATACCGAACAGGAGGAAACATAAACCCGCACGTCCTTAGCTAAAGTGGGCCACCAGTACTTCCCAGAAAGGCAGCGCACCGTCCGACCGATACCAGGATGACCAGAGGAGGGTGACGTATGAGCCCAACAGATCAAACGATTGCGGACATCAAACGGAACGTACAGACGCCCCGCTGGACAGTCATGTGGAATGGACTCTGTACGTGACGCCCGTTCGATGTCCGCGTCCACCTCCCACACCACCGGTGCCACCAGGCGAGAGGCTGTAATTATGGGAGTGGGATCTGTGGACCTCTCCTCTGTATCATACAGCCGGGACAGTGCATCTGCCTTAACGTTCTGGGAACCTGGTTTGTAGGTAAGGGTGAAATCAAAACGGGTGAAAAACATGGCCCACCTTGCCTGGCGAGGGTTCATTCTCCTCGCTGCCCGGATGTACTCCAGATTGCGGTGATCAGTCCAAATGAGAAAAGGGTGTCTAGCCCCCTCAAGCCAGTGTCTCCACGCTTTCAGAGCCATGACAACACCTAGCAACTCCCGGTCCCCCACATCATAGTTTCGCTCCGCCGGGCTGAGCTTCTTCGAAAAGAATGCACAGGGGCGGAGCTTTGGTGGCGTACCCGAACGCTGAGACAGCACAGCCCCTATCCCCGCCTCGGACGCGTCCACCTCAACTATGAATGCTAAGGAAGGATCAGGATGAGCCAGAACTGGAGCCGAGGTAAACAGAGCCTTCAGGTGACCAAAAGCCCTGTCCGCCCCAGCTGTCCACTGCAGTCGCACCGGTCCTCCCTTCAGCAGTGAGGTAATGGGAGCCGCTACCTGACCAAAACCCCGGATAAATCTCCGGTAGTAGTTGGCAAACCCTAAAAACCGCTGCACCTCCTTTACCGTGGTTGGAGTCGGCCAATTACACACGGCTGAAATGCGGTCATTCTCCATCTCTACCCCTGACGCTGAAAAGCGGTACCCTAGGAAGGAGATGGATCGTTGGAAGAACAGACATTTCTCAGCCTTGACGTACAGGTCATGCTCCAACAGTCGACCAAGCACCCTACGCACCAGGGACACATGCTCGGCGCGTGTAGCGGAGTATATTAGAATGTCATCTATATACACCACTACACCCTGCCCGTGCAGGTCCCTGAAGATCTCATCCACAAATGATTGGAAGACTGATGGAGCATTCATTAACCCGTACGGCATGACGAGGTACTCATAATGCCCAGAAGTGGTGCTAAATGCTGTCTTCCACTCATCTCCCCCCTTAATACGCACCAGGTTGTAAGCGCTCCTGAGGTCCAATTTTGTGAAGAAGCGCGCCCCGTGTAATGACTCGGTCATACTGGCTATGAGTGGTAGCGGGTAACTGTATTTTACCGTGATCTTATTTAATCCTCGATAATCAATACACGGGCGCAAACCTCCATCCTTCTTCTTCACAAAAAAGAAACTCGAGGAGACAGGTGAGATGGAAGGCCGAATGTATCCCTGTCCCAGAGATTCGGTGACATATGTCTCCATAGCCACCGTCTCCTCCTGTGACAGAGGATACACGTGACTCCTGGGAAGTGTAGCGTCTACCAAGAGATCTATCGCACAATCCCCCGGTCGATGGGGTGGTAATTGAGTCGCCTTCTTTTTACAGAAGGCGAGTGCCAAATCGGCATATTCGGGAGGAATGTGCATGTTGGAAACCTGGTTTGGACTTTCCACCGTAGTGGCACCTAAGGAAACACCTACACATCTACCTGAACACTGACAGGACCATCCCTTGAGAGTCCTCTGTTGCCACGAAATAATCGGATCATGAGAGGCCAACCAGGGAAGACCCAACACAACAGGAAACGCAGGAGAGTCGATCAAAAAGAGACTAATTCTCTCCTCGTGATCCCCCTGCGTTCTCATAGCGATGGGCGCTGTGACCTCCCCAATCAGCCCCGACCCCAAAGGACGACTATCTAAGGCATGTACAGGGAAGGGAACATCAACAGGAATAATAGGGATCCCTAATCTATGTGCTAAAGAGCGATCAATAAAGTTCCCAGCTGCGCCTGAATCTACTAGCGCCTTATGCTGGGGATGCGAGGAAAACTCAGGAAATTCTATATGTAACCACATGTGCGCAACAGAAGACTCTGGGTGAGTTATGTGCCTACTCACCGGAGATGACCCATCAGTGCTCCGCCTGCTACCTCGACTTCCAGGAGAAACACCCCAGCACCGGACAGCAGTGTGTCCTCTGCGTCCACAGTTGGTGCATGGAGTGGTCCTCCCTCCGGTCTCCCTACTAGCAGCCCCTCCTAACTCCATCGGTGTAGGATCCAAGGGGCTGGGTAATGGAACGGGCGGACCCCGATCTAGACGTCCGCGGGAGGCCAACAGGTTATCCAGCCGGATAGATAAATCCACCAGCTGGTCCAGGTTAAGAGTGGTGTCCCTGCAGGCTAACTCCCTACGAACGTCCTCTCGTAGACTACACCTGTAGTGATCGATCAGGGCCCGCTCATTCCATCCCGCACCAGCGGCCAGAGTACGGAAGTCCAGGGCGAAATATTGAGCGCTCCTCATCCCCTGTCTGAGATGGAACAAACGCTCTCCCGCCGCTCTCCCTTTAGGTGGATGATCAAAGACCGCCCGGAAGCGGCGAGAGAAGTCATCATAGTCATCCAGGGTTTGGCCCTCTCTTCCCCAGATGGCGTTGGCCCACTCCAGGGCCTTACCAGTCAGACAGGAGATGAGGGCGCCCACTCTCTCTCGTCCCGAAGGGGACGGATGAACAGTTGCCAGGTATAGCTCCAGCTGTAGGAGGAACCCCTGGCACCCGGCGGCTGTACCGTCATACGCTCCTGGGAGCGAGAGCCGAATCCCACTGGGTCCTGACGATGGAGGGATGGCCGGTGGAGTAGGGAGAGGCGCGGGTGGGGGTGATGGGGTATGATTTCCCGGGAGACCTCCTCTCTCCCATCGGTCCATTGTCTGCAGCACGCGATCCATGGCTGTCCCTAAACTGTGCAACATGGTCGCGTGCTGTTGAACTTGCTCCTCGACTGGGAGAGAAGGGCTGGCTGCGCCTGCTGACTCCATTTGAAGTTTGGTCCGTGATTCTGTCAGGGTTGTGTGCGGAGAAGTTGCAGAGTCAATTGCAGGACACAGGTGTTGAGCGAAACAAAAACGTTTACACAAAATTTCAGCAAAATTCCACAAAGGGAATAATTACAAACACATAAGAAATAACAACAACCACTAACGTAACAAACAATCACGGACAAAACAGAAATGAAAGCCAGAGGGTTAAATAGGGAACATAATAGGGGAAATGAAACCAGGTGTGTATAATACAGACAAAACAAAACGAAACAGAGAAATGGATCGGTGGTGACTAGAAAGCCGGTGACGTCGACCGCCGAACACAACCCGAACAAGGAGAAGGGCCGACTTCGGCGGAAGTCGTGACAAGGACTGAAATGGCAGAGAGAGTTGGTTGACTAATCAAACCATCGACTAAGTCAGTCAGGTAGAATGCCATTAAATCGGTGTCAAACATAAACATGTTCCACTGCAGAGTATAACTGCTACAGTCATAATATGACCCAGTCTGTGCAAATCAAGACTCCAAGGAAAAGAGCCAGGGAAGAAGCAAAAATGTAAATACATTAAAATCTAATGTGTTATTTATTTAGATTAAATAGAACAAGAGATTTAGGATACTTTATCTTATGCTACAGCCTCAAAATTAAAGATGTTGAATCACCCCCTATACCACCCTTAAGATCTCTGAGTAAAAGGACAATAAATGACGTCCCATACAGACAGAGTGGATCTGGCTTAGGGCAAAGAATATGACCACAATGCCCATTAAAATAAATGACATTGTTCACGATAAACATGAAGTAGTTGATCCATGCCATGTGAATAACTAAACTTAGACATTTGTGTACCTAAGGTTGTGGACATCATTCATATTGTAGAGTAAGAGGATATTCATTGTTACAGTACAATTTAATGTAAAATTAAATGCATAGGGGTTAAGAGTATAACACATGTTCATTTATTTCACATTTTAGGGACACACCATCAAAAATACAAGACACCATTGCAATAAGTACCTGTATCAATCAAGGACCTCCTGCACGGTATCGTCTGGTAACAAAGAAACAGAGTCTGGATGAGGTTGATCAACTCAGAAAATGGACCTTTGGAGAGAGAGATCCCACCAAGGTCAACAAAACCCTACTGATAGTGGGAGAGACAGGAACAGGGAAATCAACTCTGATCAATGCCATGGTCAATCATGTCCTAGGAGTAGAGTGGGAGGACAAAGTCTGGTTTCAGATCGTTGAGGAGGAAAAAGGAAGTCGAAGTGAAAGTCAAACTACAGCAGTCACTATATATGAAGTCTTCGGGTGTGAGGGCCTACGAGTCCCCTTCTCTCTCACCATCATTGACACTCCTGGGTACGGAGACACCAGAGGGATCCAAGAAGACCAACTGATCTCTGGAAAACTGTTGGAGATGTTTAGGTCTACCAATGGAATTCACCAAATTGATGTTGTGGGTTTTGTGGTAAAGGCAACTGAGAATCGACTCAGTGACAGACAGAAGTACATCTTCGATTCAGTTTTGTCTTTATTTGGCAAAGACATGGAGAAGAACATTGTAGCCCTTATCACAGACTCACTAGGGAGGTCCCCAAAGAATGCCATTGAAGCTATTACAAGAGCAAACCTTCCTTGTGCCAAAAATGACAGGAATCAGCCTGTTCATTTTGTGTTCAACAACTGTCAATGTGAAGTCTTTGATGAAGAAAATGAGGATTATGAAGAATATGTGTTTAGTCAGAAGACAGCGTGGGACAAGGAAGCAAAGTCCATGGACAAGTTTTTTGACTATAAAATGGAACCCAAAAGCGTGAAGATCACTGAAGGAGTTCTGAGAGAACGCAAACAACTGGAGGCGTGTGTCAGCAACATACACAAGCGGGTCCACCTGATTAATCTGAAGCAGGTTGAAGTCAAGCAGACTCAAGAAGCCCAGGAGAAACACAAGAAAGAGAGGTACACTAACTCTGTTTCTGATAATGTAAGGTCTTACAGAGAAAGGATACCTACACCGAAATTGTTCGCAACCACCTGTGAAGTGTGTGAGGAAAACTGTCACTATCCATGCACGCGTGAAAAAGATGCCTCAGTGTGTAAAATGATGAAAAAGAACCATTGCACTGTGTGTAAAAACAAATGTCACAGCAGTAAACATGTCAGTGAAGCCAAAATGTATTCATAGTTAAAGTAGTGGTTAGAGACTGATCATCCTGAGGGGGGAGCCAAAAAACTGTTGGTAGAGTTGTAGTAGGTAAGAAACTGTTTTTCTTGTTATTAAATATTGTGCTTCTCATAATATTGTAATAGACAAAAAATATTTTATTGGCATACCCCAATAAGGTTTTAGTTAAGGGCGCTGATGAGGTCTATCAATTTAATTTACTGTTGATGTTTGCCTATCATTGATTGGTGATATTGATTTGTGATTGATTAATTGGTCTGGGATTTTTTTTGTATGCCTGTTTCTGGAATTTTGAATAAACTTGTGTTATTGTTCTGAAACCCTGTGTCATCAAAGAGTCATACAAGTGCGTGTCATTTTACTTTCTGTCTCCGGAATAGACTTGATTCATTGAGGATTTTTTTTAGCATCTGGTTAGTTAGTCTATCAGGGACCCTAGTGGCTGGTATAAAGGAACCTAACCTGAGACCAAACTATAGTTACTGAGTGCATTGGTAAGAGTCGTAGGGAGAGGTGTCTCTGGGCTAAAGCCAACCCAGAGGAAGGCGACCCGCTCATGGTGTGGTTGAGGTTGAAACTCTGGCCCGTTCGATCCTGAGAAGGCGCCGGGTTTATAAGGTTCAGGGTGAGGGAGCGTAGGCACACGACTTCAGGGATAGCCCACTTTACTGTAAGGCCCTTACTGTTGAGTCTGAGGTACAGTCCCGAGCTGTAGACGAGCTCAGTGGTAAGGCAGAGCGGCATCTATCAGACCTGTAGGGGTTAATGCGGACTGATACCTACCTGCTATTGGGTAGGCAGGGGCGAGTTGAATTGCTATTCTGTACATTTTATGTTACCAGATAATATGCTGGGAGACGAGAAGCAAGTACAGGGAGTGAACATTTAATGGCTAAAAGGACATATAACAAAAAAAGAACATCGTCTGGAGAGGGGGAACAAAACAACATTACGACAACAATACTGACACGGGGAACCAACTGACGAACAGTTAATATAGAGGGGCAATCAACAAAGAGCTGAAAAATCTGGACCCCTACAAATCAGCAGGGCTAGACAATCTGGACCCTCTCTAAAATTATCAGCCGAAATTGTTGCAACCCCTATTACTAGCCTGTTCAACCTCTCTTTCATATCGTCTGAGATTCCCAAAGATTGGAAAGCTTCCGTGGTCATCCCCCTCTTCAAGGGGGAGACACTCTAGACCCAAACTGCTACAGACCTATATCTATCCTACCCTGCTTTTCCAAGGTCTTCGAAAGCCAAGGTAACAAACAGATCACCGACCATTTCGAATCTCGCCACACCTTCTCCGCTATACAATCTGGTTTCCGAGCTGGTCAAGGGTGCACCTCAGCCACGCTCAAGGTCCTAAATGATATCATAACTTCCATCAATAAGAGACAATGCTGTGCAGCTGTATACATAAACCTGGCCAAGGCTTTCGACTCTGTCAATCACCACATTCTTATCGGCAGACTCAACAGCCTTGGTTTCTCAAATGACTGCCTCGCCTGGTTCACCAACTCCTTCTCAGACATAATTCAGTGTGTCAAATCAGAGGGCCTGTTGTCCGGACCTCTGGCAGTCTCTATGAGGGTGCCACAGGGTTCAATTCTCGGGCCGACTCTTTTCTCTGTATACATCAATGATCTCGCTTTTGCTGCTGGTGATTATCTGATCCACCTCTACGCAGACGATACCATTCTGTATACTTCTTGCCCTTGTATACTTCTGGCCCACACTGTGTTAACTTCTTTGGGATAGGGGGCGGTATTTTGACGTCCGGATGAAAAGCGTGCCCAAAGTAAACTGCCTGCTACTCAGGCTCAGAAGCTAGGATATGCATATTGGTAGATTTGGATAGAAAACACTCTAAAGTTTCTAAAAATTTTAAAATACTGTCTAAGTATAACAGAACTGAAATGGCAGGCGAAACCCCGATGACAAACCATCGCAAAAAAATTAATAATCATCCTACCACTGATTTCAATGGCTAGCACTTTTATAATAGGGCGAAATCGTGCCCGATTGCAGTTCCTAGGGCTTCCACTAGATGTCGACAGTCTTTAGAAAAAGTTTCAGGCTATTTTTTGGAAAAATTAGCCAGAAATTATAGTTTTCCTAGGTGGCTCCTATTTTGACTGTAGTGTTTCCAAGTGCGTGAATGAGAGCGTGTTCTTTGGTATTTTTCTCCTGTAAAGACAATAACGGTTCTCCGTCTTAAATTGTATAATTTATTTGCATATTAGGGTACCTATTGTTTGATTATAAACGTTGATTGACTTGTTTGGATAAGTTTATTGGTAACGTTTGGGATTAATTTTGTATGCATTTTGAAGGAGGGAAACCGAGTGGATTATTGACTGAAGCGCGCCAGCTAAACAGAGTTTTTATGGATATAAAGAAGGACATTATCGAACAAAAGGACCATTTGTAATGTAACTGGGACCTTTTGGAGTGCCAGCATAAGAAGATCTTCAAAGGTAAGGCATATATTATATCGCTATTCTGACTTTCGTGTCGCAACTCCCTGGTTGAAAATGAGTTGTTATGCATTTGTGTGCTGGACACTGTCCTCAGATAATCGCATGGTTTGCTTTCGCCGTATAGCCTTTTTGAAATCTGAGACGGCGTGTCACGGTCGTGTGTAGAGACGGACCAAGGCGCAAGGCACAGGACATACCGCACTGGGGAGGTGAACTGGAGGCCTGATGCGTGGGGCCGAGTGCAAGGAGCAGGCACAGGACGTACAGGAATGTGGAGGCGTACTGGGGGTCTGGTGCGTAGAGCTGGCACAAATTGTCCTGGACTGATGACACACTCCGCACGGCGAGTGCGGGGAGCTGGCACAGGACGTACTGGACTGTGGAGGCGCACTGGAGATCTGGTGCGTAGAACTGGCACAAATTGTACCTGAACGGTGACACACACTTCAGGGCGAGTGCGTGGAGGAGACACAGGACGTACCGGACTGGGGAGGCGCACTGGAGGCCAGATGCGTGAAACCGGTGCAGATGACACCGGACTGGTGTCACGCTCCTCAGCACACCCGCTCTGCAGCACTCTCATCGCCACCACCTCTCTCCGGAATCTCTCATCGAGTTCCTCCTTTGATTCCCTGACTGGCTCTGGTTCACCCCCCAACTCCGCCGACCACCCCGTGTGCCCCCCCAAAAATAAATTAGGGCTGTCTTTTGGGCTTTCCTTGTGGCCGCGATCCCCGGCGTCGTCGCTGTCCTCCCTTCTCTCCCTGCGTCTGCCGCCAAGGAAGGCAATCCTGTCCTGCCAGGATTTCCTCCCAAGTCCAGGATCCCTTCCCTTCCAAAATCTCCCAAGTCCAGGATACACTCTCCTCCTGGGCACGCTGCTTGGTCCTGGTGTGGTGGGATCATCTGTCACGGTTGTGTCTAGAGACGGACCAAGGCGCTGCGTGCTCTGAGTTCCACATCTTTATTTGTGAAACTTACAAAACAAAAAGGAAACAAACAACGAACCGTAACAAAAGACGTGCTACATGCACTAACTCAAAACAAGATCCCACAAAACACAGTGGGGCTGCCTAAATATGATCCCCAATCAGAGACAACGATAAACAGCTGCCTCTGATTGGGAACCATACCAGGCCAACATAGACATGCAACAACCCAAATAACCCACCCTAGTCACACCTCAACCTAACCAACAAAGAGAATAAAATGCTCTCTATGGTCAGGGCGTGCCACGGCGGCTAGATTAACAACAAGTTAAGTTTATTTTGATGTATTGCACTTGAGATTTCATGAAAGTTTAATATTTATAGTAATTTAAAACTTCTTATGGCTGCAGTCCCGTTAACGGGATGATATGACAACAGCCAGTCCAAGTGCAGGGCGCCAAATTCAAAACAACAGAAATCTCATAATTAAAATTCCTCAGACATACATGTGTCTTATATCATTTTAAAGGTAATCTTGTTGTTAATCCCACCAAAGTGTCCGATTTCAAATAGGCTTTTCAGCGAAAGCACTACAAACGATTATGTTAGGTCACCACAAAACCAAAAATAATCACAGCCATTTTTCCCAGCTAAAGATAGCTTCACAAAAACCAGAATAGAGATAAAATTAATCACTATCCTTAGATTATTTTCATCAGATGACACTCATAGGACTTCATGTTACACAATACATGCATGTTTTGTTTGATTAAATTCATATTTATATAAAAAAATCTGAGTTTACATTGAGGCGACTAGATTCACTAAATGCAAAAACATCAAGTGACTTTGCATAGCCCATCGTTTCAACATAAATACTCATCATAAATATAGATGATAATACAAGTTATACACATTGAATCATAGATATACCTCTCCTTAATGCAACCGCTGTGTCAGATTTCAAAAAAACTTTACGGAAAAAGAAATGCACGCTATAATCTGAGACGGCGCTCAAAAATAGCATACCACAGCTGCAAAGATGGCGTCACTATAAACAATAAAATACATGATAAATATTCCATTACCTTTGATGATCTAGATCAGAAAGTACACCAGGAATCCCAGGTCCACAATAAATGTTTGTTTTGTTCGGATAAATCCGTTATTTATGTCCAAATACCTTCTTTTGTTAGCGCGTCTGGTTTACATATCCAAACGCTAATTCTGGTCAGCGTTATATCGGACAGAAACTTCAAAATGTGATATTACCGGTCGAAGAAACATTTCAAACTAAGTACTGAATCAATCATTAGGATGTTTTTAACATATAGCTTCAATAAAGTTCCAACCGGAGTATTCTTTGTTCTCTTCGTGAGCAATGGAACGTCAGTGGCTTGCATGAAGAAAAAGCATGATCAGGAAATGGCTGCTTGATGGACACCTGACTGATTCTGCTCTCATTCTCTCCCACAACATCATAGAGGTCTCATTGAATTTCTATTGATGGTTGACATCTAGTGGAACCCCTAGGCAGTGCAACATCATTAATAGCTCAAGTGGATTTCTTTAGGGACTTTAGGGACTGTGTGAATACACACAGGCTCAGATTTCTGACTTCCTGTTTTGATTTCAACTCAGGATTTTGCCTGCCAATATGAGTTCTGTTAATCTCACAGACATAATTCAAACAGTTTTAGAAACTTTAGAGTGTTTTCTATCCAATACTAATAATAATATGCAAATATTAGGAACTATGACTGAGGAGCAGGCCGTTTGATATGGGCACCTTTCATCCAAGCTACTCAATACTGCCCCTTCAGCCATAAGAAGTTAATTTGAATCGTCTTAGTTCTTATCGTCTTAGTTCTTCATGAGTATCTCTCCCTCTAGGCACCCCCAGACCCAGAGCACCAACCAGGACCCCCATCAGGACCAAGGATCTACCCAGGGTCAGGCTCCTGGTGCAGGGGATACACATCAGCAGCATGGTCAGTTTCTCAACCCAGACCTATATCACTCCTCTCTCTTTAACCTCATACACTGACTCATCAACATCCACTTTGTATAACAACATGTTACTGTACTCTCTGTCCCTAGACAAGCTGAGGGAGAACCAACCTAACTAACCTGTCTCTCTCTTCTTTGACCAACAGGTGACACTAACATCTATGATACGATCAATCCCTCAGACAACAATGATAATGGTACTGCTGCTGTTCTTCATGTGTTTAATATGAATACAGTATAGAGTTACTGCTGCTGTTCTTCATGTGTTTAATATGAATACAGTATAGAGTTACTGCTGCTGTTCTTCATGTGTTTAATATGAATACAGTATAGAGTTACTGCTGCTGTTCTTCATGTGTTTAATATGAATACAGTATAGAGTTACTGCTGCTGTTCTTCATGTGTTTAATATGAATACAGTATAGAGTTACTGCTGCTGTTCTTCATGTGTTTAATATGAATACAGTATAGAGTTACTGCTGCTGTTCTTCATGTGTTTAATATGAATATAGTATAGAGTTACTGCTGCTGTTCTTTATGTGTTTAATGTGAATACAGTATAGAGTTACTGCTGCTGTTCTTCATGTGTTTAATGTGAATACAGTATAGAGTTACTGCTGCTGTTCTTCATGTGTTTAATATGAATACAGTATAGTTACTGCTGCTGTTCTTCATGTGTTTAATATGAATACAGTATAGAGTTACTGCTGCTGTTCTTCATGTGTTTAATATGAATACAGTATAGAGTTACTGCTGCTGTTCTTCAAGTGTTTAATATGAATACAGTATAGAGTTACTGCTGCTGTTCTTCACGTGTTTAATATGACTAACACACTAAGACTAAGGGCTGTATTCAGTCCATATCGGGGAAGTTCAGCGTTACAGTGTGATTTAGATTTAAAGGCAATGTTTCAACATTAGCGGAGACTACATTCAAGGTAAACGCTGTATAAGTTGGCTCAATTGGAAATAACTTTTACATTTCTGTCAGTCAATCTGTAACCCTTTATCAACACAGACTGAATAGAGCCCTAAGTAGAGATATTAGTGTTTCACCTGTATGTTTCAGATGCTGCTGCTGCAGGACCAAGTCATGTGACATACACCCAGATTCAACTCACAAAGTTGGACAAGAAAAAGAAAGGTGACTCTGACAACTGTGACATTGTAGAATAATAGTGAAGACATGAAACTATGAAATAATACATATCGAATCATGTAGTAACCAAAAAAGTGTTAAACAAATGAAATTATATTTTATATTTTCAAAGTAGCCACCCTTTGTGTTCATGATAGGTTTGCTCACTCTTGGAATTCTCTTATCCAGCTTCATGAGGTAGTCACCTGGAATGCATTTCAATTAACATATGTGCCTTTTTAAAAGGGAATTAATGCATTTGAGCCAATCAGTTGTGTTGTGACAAGGTAGGGGTGGTATACAGAAAAAAATGCCTGCTCCCCCTCGCCAGGCTCCCCAGCATTACGCGCTCCTGCCACCATCAGTATGCACACCTGCCTTTTCCCATCACACGCATCAGCGTATTAGTGGACTCACCTGCACTCAATCACCTGTTTATTACCTCCCCTATATTTGTCAGTTCCCCATCTCTGTTCCCCGCTTCTGCATAGATTGACGCTGTTCCTGTCTTGCTCTTTGTCTGTTCCTATAAATGTCAACTTCCCATACCTGCTTCTCGACTCCAGCGTCGGCCTTTACAGAGAGTCATGTTTGGTAAAACGACCATGTCCATATTATGGTAAGAACAGCTCAAATAAGCAAAGAGAAACAACAGTCCATAATTACTTTAAGACATGAAGGTCAGTCAGTATGGAACATTTCAAGAACTTGAATGTTTCTTCAAGGGCAGTTGCAAAAACCATCAAGTGCTAAGATGAAACTGGCTCTCATGATGACAGCCACAGGAAAGGAAGACCCAACGTTAACTCTGCTGCAGAGGATACATTTATTAGAGTTACCAGCCTTACCAGAAATTGCAGCCCAAATAAATACTTCACAGAGTTCAAGTAACAGAAACATCTCAACATTAACTGTTCAGAGGAGACTGCATGAATCAGGCCTTCATGGTCTAATTGTTGCAAAGAAACCACTACTAATGGACACCAATAAGAAGAAGAGACTTGCTTGGGCCAATAAACATGAGCAATAGACATTAGACCCGGGGAAATCTGTCCTTTGGTCTAATGAGTCCAAATGTGAGTTTTTTGGTTCCAAACGCTGTGTTTTTGTGCGACGCAGAGTAGGTGAACGGATGATCTCTTCATGTGTGGTTCCCACCGTGAAGCATGGAGGAGGTGTGATGGTGTGGGGGTGCTTTGCTGGTGACACTGTCTGTGATGTATTTAGAATTAACAAGGTACACTTAACCAGCATGGCTACCACAACATTATGCAGCGATTATCCCATCTGAATTGCGCTTAGTGGGACTATCATTTGTTTTTCAACAGGGCAATGACCCAACACACCTCCAGGCTGTTTAAGGGCTATTTGACCAATAAGTAAAGTGATGGAGTGCTGCATCAGATGACCTGGCATCCACAATCTCCCGACCTCAACCCAATTGAGATGTTTGGGATGAGTTGGACCACAGAGTGAAGAAAAAGATGCCAAGAAGTGCTCAGCATATGTGGGAACTCCTTCAAGACTATTGTAAAAGCATTCCAAGTGAAGCTGGTTGAGAGAATGCCAAGATTGTGCAAAGCTGTCATCAGGCAAAGGGTGGCTACTTTGAAGAATCTTAAATATTAAACATATTTTGATTTGTTTAACACTTTTTTGGTTACTACATGATTCCATATGTGTTATTTCATAGTTTTGATGTCTTCCCTATTATTCTACAATGTAGAAATATTAAAAATAATGATAAACCCTTGAATGAGTAGGTGTGTCCCAACCTTTTGACTGGTACTGTATATATTGACCGCATCCCAGATTCAGAAACTGAACAGCAAACACATGGGAAACATACAAATGAATAGTTTTTATATATGATACATTTCTGGTGCATAATTACTTTGTAAACAAGTGTGTTGTTTGTATTTCCACATAGTTGATTTGACTGAAAAAAAAAAAAAAAACTGTTAGAGATGGAATAGTAAATGTAAATGAACCCAGTTGCACTTTTTAGCCTTGTTTGTTTTTGGTATTGTATTCCTTGTGTCACAATCGTCTTGAGGCGAAAGAGTGGACCAAGGCGCAGCGTGAAAGAAAGACATCTTCTTTATTTATGAAGATGAAACAAAACAAACAAAAACAACAAACAGACGACCGTGAAGCTATTCTAACAAATAGTGCTGACACTAAACACTACACATAGACATAGACAATTACCCACCAAAACTCAATGAAATATGGCTGCCTAAATATAGCTCTCAATCAGAGACAAATGAACAACAGCTGCCTCTAATTGAGAACCAATCTAGGCAGCCATAGACATACAAACCCCTATACAATACACTGCCCCGTAAAACATACAAAACCCCTAGACAATACAAAAACACATACATTCCCCATGTCACACCCTGACCTAACTAAAATAATAAAGAAAACAAAGATAACTAAGGCCAGGGCATGACAGTAACCCCCCCAAAATGTGCAGACTCCGGCCGCAAAACCTGACACAGAAGGGGAGGGTCCGGGGTGGGCCTTCTTATGGCGGCGGCTCGGGTGCGGGACGTGGCCCCCACTCCACCATAGTCACTACCCGCTTTGGTGGCCTCCTCCCCACGGCCACCCTCCACATCAACCCCACTGGATTAAGGGGCAGCACCGGACCGAGGGGCAGCACCGGACCGAGGGGCAGCTCCGGACCGAGGGGCAGCACCGGACCGAGGGGCAGCTCCGGACCGAGGGGCAGCTCCGGACCGAGGGGCAGCTCATGACCGAGGGGCAGCTCATGACCGAAGGGCAGCTCATGACTGAAAGGCAGCTCATGACTGAAGGGCAGCTCATGACTGGAGGGCAGCTCATGACTGGAGGGCAGCTCATGACTGGAGGGCAGCTCATGACTGGAAGGCAGCTCCTGACTGGAAGGCAGCTCATGACTGGAGGGCAGCTCATGACTGGAGGGCAGCTCATGACTGGAGGGCAGCTCTGGCTGCTCCTGTCTGGCGGAAGGCTCTGGCTGCTCCTGTCTGGCGGAAGGCTCTGGCTGCTCCTGTCTGGCGGACGGCTCTGGCTGCTCCTGTCTGGCGGACGGCTCTAGCGGCTCCTGACTGACGGACGGCTCTAGCGGCTCCTGACTGACGGACGGCTCTGAAGGCTCAGGACAGACGGGCGGCTTTGAAGGCTCAGGACAGACGGGCGGCTTTGAAGGCTCAGGACAGACGGGCGGCTTTGAAGGCTCAGGACAGACGGGCGGCTTTGAAGGCTCAGTACAGACGGGCAGCGCAGGCGGCGCTTGGCAGACGGACAGCTCAGACGGCGTTGGGCAGACGGGCAGTTCAGGCGCCGCTGGGCAGACGGCAGACTCTGGCCGGCTGAGGCGCACAGTAGGCCTGGTGCGTGGTACCGGAACTGGAGGTACCGGGCTAAGGACACGCACCTTAAGGCTAGTGCGGGGAGCAGCAACAGGACGCACAGGGCTCTGGAGACGCACAGGAGGCTTGGTGCGTTGTGCCGGAACTGGTGGTACCCGGACTGGAGACACGCACCATAGGGCTAGTGCGTGGAGGAGGAACAGGGCTCTGGAGACGCACAGAAGGCTTGGTGCGTGGTGCCGGAACTGGTGGTACCGGGCTGGAGACACGCACCACAGGGCTAGTGCGTGGAGGAGGAACAGGGCTCTGGAGACACACTGGAAGCCTGGTGCGTGGTGTAGGCTCAGGACAGACGGGCGGCTTTGAAGGCTCAGTACAGACAGGCCCGAGGAGACGCACTGGAGACCAGACGCGTTGAGCCGGCTTCATGGCACCTGGCTCAATGCCCAATCTAGCCCTGCCAGTGCGGGGAGGTGGAATAACCCGCACCGGGCTATGCACACGTACAGGAGACACCATGCGCTCTACCGCATAACACGGTGTCTGCCCGTACTCTCGCACTCCACGGTAAGCATAGGGAGTTGGCGCAGGTCTACTACCTGACTTCGCCACACTCCGTTGTATCCCCCCTGCTGCTGCCTTGAATCACGCTGCTTGGTCCTTGTTTGGTGGGTAATTCTGTCACGATCGTCTTGAGGCGAAAGAGTGGACCAAGGCGCAGCGTGAAAGAAAGACATCTTCTTTATTTATGAAGACGAAACAAAGCGAACAAAAACAACAAACAGACGACCGTGAAGCTATTCTAACAAATAGTGCTGACACTAAACACTACACATAGACATAGACAATTACCCACCAAAACTCAATGAAATATGGCTGCCTAAATATAGCTCTCAATCAGAAACAAATGAACAACAGCTGCCTCTAATTGAGAACCAATCTAAGCAGCCATAGACATACAAACCCCTATACAAGACACTGCCCCCTTAAACATACAAAACCCCTAGACAATACAAAAATACATACATTCCCCATGTCACACCCTGACCTAACTAAAATAATAAAGAAAACAAAGATAACTAAGGCCAGGGCGTGACACCTTGCTGAAAAAACATTTTCAAATCTTACACCTAGTAAACCTGATACTTCTCTCTTTAGGGACTTGGCTGAAGACCCTCCAATAGACCAGTAAGTGTTGAACTTATATTGGACTTATGGTGGACTTATATTTCAAGTGCAACCAGTCGGAGAAATAGGAAAGAGTCAACTGTTACACACCGACTAACATTGCAGGGTGATATTTGTGCAGTTTAATTTCTTGTATAATCAACTGCATGTTTCTGTTTACATGTAATATCTCGTAATGTCTAGAGTCATGCAATGTTCTCTTTACAAACTCTACTGGTACTTGCACCTTCTGTGCATACCACTATGATTGCATTATAGGCTATAATATAAGAAATGTTTGTACTGTGTGTGTGTGTGTGTGTGTGTGTGTGTGTGTGTGTGTGTGTGTGTGTGTGTGTGTGTGTGTGTGTGTGTGTGTGTGTGTGTGTGTGTGTGACCGCTCAGGTATTGGAGAGAAGAAGAGATGTGCTGCAGCATCACCACCAGTATTGGTGGTATTGGTGTAGTCTTCTTCGTTGGTGTGCTAGTTGGTGTACGATGCATCATATCAGCCAGAAAAAGGTCCTGTAAAGAAGAACTGCCACTGCAGGTAACTCCTCTGTCCATCATTTATCCATTGTCAGCATCTTATAAAAACCTTATATCTCCAAAAAGTACTTATTTCCAGGTCACTGAAGCCATGTTTTTATAACATTGTAAAGAATTATCATTTGAATATATTTACAGTGTAATGTCTCATCTCCTAACAGGTCAACCCAGTGAGCACTCCACCAGCGGAGAGGCTGGAACCACAGAACACAGGGGGTCCTGAGTTACCATCAATTTGCTAAACTGCTGGGAAACCAGGATACGCAGTACCAGCAGGAGCAGCAGCAGTAGAAGAGTGCCAGACAGAGGCAATCTACAGCAATTTGCAGCAGCCAGCAGTAGAAGACCCCCACCTGGTGGACAAAGTGAGCAGTGCTCCAGAAAAGAGTCCAGAAGCACAGGGCACAGCAACACTCTACAGCGTCATACAGAAACCAGCTGTACAATGTACTGCACAATAAGAGATAAAGTACCCCCTGATTTTTCAGCCACACCTGTTACTGACAGGTGTATAACATCTAGCATGTAGCCATGCAATCTCCATAGCAAACATTGGCAGTAGAATGGCCTCATTGAAGAGCTCAGTGACTTTCAAAGTGGCACCACCATAGGATGCCACCGTTCCAACATGAACAAGTTCATCCAATTTCTGCCCTGCTAGGGCTGCCCCAGTCAACTGTAAGTGCTGTTGTGAAGTGGAAACGTGTAGGAGCAACAACGACTGAGCAGTGAAGTGGTTGGCCACACAATTTTACAGAAAGGGACAGCCGAGTGCTGAAGCGCGTAGCGCGTAAAATCTGTCCTTGGTGTGGAATAACTTGACTGGCCTGCACAGAGCCCTGACCTCAACCCCATTGAACACCTTGGGATGAATTGGAATGCCAACCGCCCACCATAAGTGCCCTACCTTATAGCAGCAAAGGGGGACCAACTCCATATTAATGCCCATGATGTTAGAATGAGATGTTTGACTAGCAGGTGTCCACATACTTTTAGTCATGTACTGTATATCATTGACCAAGATCAGGGCTGGGGTCAATTTCAATATGTTGACAGTCAGTTCAGGAAAATATATGAAGTTAACATCCTAAAATAGTAAAAGTTTTGATAATCCTTTTCAGTTTATTGAAAATGCCATTTGAATATCAGTTAAATTCCTGAATTGACTGTTTTCAATTAGAATTGACTCCAACCCTGACTCAGACCATACAATAGCATTAAAAATACAGGTAAAACTATCAAAGCACACAATCAATTAACAATGAACCAACCAACCAATCCACCAACTAACCAACCAATCATCTGAGTATATACCTATTTTTCTGTAATCATTTTTCTAATACATGCTGTATGTCTAATTATTAATAAGATGAGACATATTAGACATATTAAAGCAATAAGGCATGATGGGTTGTGGTATATGGCCAATAAACCATGGCTAAGGGCTGTACACACAATGTAACGGATACAGCCCTAAGCCATGGTATATTGGCCATATGCCACAAACCCCAGAGGTACTTTATTGCTATTATAAACTGGTTACCAACATAATTAGAACAGTGTAAAATAAATGTTTTGTCATACCCGTGGTATACGGTCTGATATTCCACGGCTTTCAGCCAATCAACATTCAGGGCTCGACCCAGTTTACAATTACGAACATAACCATAAAAGTGATCTATCTATTTCAGTATCTTCTGTCACATCCAGTTGGTTGTGGTTGTTCCACTGGACATCATAAGGTGAATGCACCAACTTGTAAGTCGCTCTGGATAAGAGCGTCTGCTAAATGACTTAAATGTAAATGTAAATGTAAATGTTGTGTGGAGGAACTACAGAAGTATGACAGTCAATTATAGCTAAAAGCAGAAGCATTTGGGAGTAATGTCAACAAACCAGACACACAGTGTACTGCACAATAGGAGATACATTACCCCTCTATCTCTGTCAGAGACAACGTTGTTGAGCTCCAGAAACATCTTGACGTCATCAGTTGTCCACATTACAATAATGTGAAATTGTCTAGTATAGTGTACATCCAATACATTCCACTAGGTGTCTCATCCGTCAACATTTTCACAATATACTATAATCTCCAACTACTGTCTGTTAGTGTTGTTGTTCTCAGTGTTGATGTAATCAATCAACGTCATAGAAACCTGATTTGGTGAGTCTAGAAAAATGGGGTCAAACATTGTCAGTTAAAAAACTTAGAGTGACAATATTAAAGAGACTGAACTCATATAATGCCCTTGTAAAGATTTATTTAATATATTTCTTATTGGAAATGTAACGGCAGCCTTTCCTCTCTTCACGAGAAGAGAGGGTGTAGCAAGGATCGGACCAACACACAGCGTAGCCAGTGCTCAACATGTTTAATAAAACTAATAAACAGTGAACACTTAACACTTAACACTTAACAAATAACAAAATAACAAAATGTGGCAAACCGAAACAGCCCTATCTGGTGCAGACAAAACACAGAGACAGGAAACAACCACCCACAAAATCCCAACACAAAACAAGCCACCTATATATGATTCTCAATCAGGGACAACGATTGACAGCTGCCTCTGATTGAGAACCATATTAGGCTGGACACAGAAACAGACAAACTAGACACACAACATAGAATTCCCACCCAGCTCACGTCCTGACCAACACTAAACAAGCAAAACACATAAGAACTATGGTCAGGACGTGACAGTACCCCCCTCCTGAGGTGCGGACTCCGAACGCACCCCTAAAACTCAAGGGGAGGGTCTGGGTGGGCATCTGTCCGCGGTGGCCGGTGGACGAGGCCACCACTCCACCATTGTCTTTGCCCCCCTCCTTAGCGTCCTTTGAGTGGCAACCCTCGCCCCCGACCCTGGTCTAGGAACCTTCACAAAAGTCCCCCCTAGATAGAGGAGACAGCTCAGGACAGAGAGGTAGCTCAGGACAGAGAGGTAGCTCAGGACAGAGAGGTAGCTCAGGACAGAGAGGTAGCTCAGGACAGAGAGGTAGCTCATGACTGAAGGGCAGCTTCGGACTAATGGCAGCTCCGGACTGAGGGGCAGCTCATGACTGAGGGGCAGCTCATGACTGAGGGGCAGCTCATGACTGGAGGGCAGCTCATGACTGGAGGGCAGCTCATGACTGGAGGGCAGCTCATGACTGGAGGGCAGCTCATGACTGGCGGGCAGCTCATGACTGGCGGGCAGCTCATGACTGGCGGGCGGCTCTGGCAGCTCCTGACTGGCGGGCGGCTCTGGCGGCTCCTGTCTGGCGGGCGGCTCTGGCGGCTCCTGACTGGCGGGCGACTCTGGCAGCTCCTGACTGGCGAACGGCTCTAGCGGCTCCTGACTGACGGACGGCTCTGACGGCTCGGGACAGACGGGCGGCTCTGACGGCTCGGGACAGACGGGCGGCTCTGACGGCTCGGGACAGACGGGCAGCTCTGACGGCTCGGGACAGACGGGCGGCTCAGATGGCGCTGGGCAGACGGATGGCTCAGATGGCGCTGGGCAGACGGATGGCTCAGATGGCGCTGGGCAGACGGATGGCTCAGACGGCGCTGGGCAGGCAGGCAGCTCAGACGGCGCTGGGCAGACGGATGGCTCAGACGGCGCTGGGGAGACGGATGGCTCAGACGGCGCTGGGCAGGCAGGCAGCTCAGACGGCGCTGGGCAGGCAGGCAGCTCAGACTGCGCTGGGCAGGCAGGCAGCTCAGACGGCGTAGGGCAGACGGCCGACTCTGACCTGCTGAGGCGCACAGTAGGCCTGGTGCATGGTGCCGGAACTGGTGGTACCGGACTGGAGACACGCACCTCAAGGCTAGTGCGGGGAGCAGGAACAGGGCACACTGGACTCTCGAAGCGCACTATAAGCCTGGTGCGTGGTACCGGCACTGGTGGTACCGGGCTGAGGGCACGCACCTCAGGGCGAGTGCGGGGAGAAGGAACAGTGCGTACAGGGCTCTGGAGACGCACAGGAGGCTTGGTGCGTGGTGTAGGCACTGGTGGTACTGGGCTGGGGCGGGAAGGTGGCGCCGGATATACCGGACCGTGCAGGCGTACTGGCTCCCTTGAGCACTGAGCCTGCCCAACCTTACCTGGTTGAATGCTCCCCATAGCCCGTCCAGTGCGGGGAGGTGGAATAACCCGCACTGGGCTGTGTTGGCGAACCGGGGACACCATGCGTAAGGCTGGTGCCATGTACACCGGCCCGAGGAGACGTACTGGAGGCCAGATATGTTGAGCCGGCTTCATGGCACTTGGCTCAATGCTCAATCTAGCCCGGCCAGTGCGGGGAGGTGGAATAACCCGCACCGGGCTATGCACACGTACAGGAGACACCGTGCGCTCTTCCGCATAACATGGTGTCTGCCCGTACTCCCGCTCTCCACGGTAAGCATGGGAAGTGGGCGCAGGTTTCCTACCTGGCCTCGCCACACTACCCTTTAGCTCCCCCCCAAGAAATTTTTGGGATTTCTTCTCGGGCTTCCTGGCCAGCCGTGTTCCCTCATAACACCGGTTCCCCTTCTCTGCTGCTTTCGCTCTCCTAGCTGCCTCCACCTGTTCCCATGGAAGGCGATCCTTACCAGCCAGGATCTCCTCCCATGTGTAGCAACCCTTTCCGTCCAACACGTCCTCCCAAGTCCATTTCTCCTGGTCCCGCTGCTGCTGCTGCTGCCGCCGCTGCTGCCCGTTGCTACGCTGCTTGGTCCGAGATTGGTGGGTGGTTCTGTAACGGCAGCCTTCCCTCTCTTCACGAGAAGAGAAGGTGTAGCAGGGATCGGACCAACACGCAGCGTAGCCAGTGCTCAACATGTTTAATAAAACTAATAAACAGTGAACACTTAACACTTAACAAATAACAAAATAACAAAATGTGGCAAACCGAAACAGCCCTATCTGGTGCAGACAAAACAGAGAGACAGGAAACAATCACCCACAAAATCCCAACACAAAACAAGCCACCTATATATGATTCTCAATCAGGGACAACGATTAACAGCTGCCTCTGATTGAGAACCATATTAGGCTGGACACAGAAACAGACAAACTAGACACACAACATAGAATTCCCACCCAGCTCACGTCCTGACCAACACTAAACAAGCAAAACACATAAGAACTATGGTCAGGACGTGACAGTACCCCCCTCCTGAGGTGCGGACTCCGAACGCACCCCTAAAACTCAAGGGGAGGGTCTGGGTGGGCATCTGTCCGCGGTGGCCGGTGGACGAGGCCACCACTCCACCATTGTCTTTGTCCCCCTCCTTAGCGTCCTTTGAGTGGCAACCCTCGCCCCCGACCCTGGTCTAGGAACCTTCACAAAAGTCCCCCCTAGATAGAGGAGGTAGCTCAGGACAGAGAGGTAGCTCAGGACAGAGAGGTAGCTCAGGACAGAGAGGTAGCTCAGGACAGAGAGGTAGCTCAGGACAGAGAGGTAGCTCAGGACAGAGGGGCAGCTCCGGACTAAGAGGCAGCTCTGGACTGAAGGGCAGCTTCGGACTAATGGCAGCTCCGGACTGAGGGGCAGCTCATGACTGAGGGGCAGCTCATGACTGAGGGGCAGCTCATGACTGGAGGGCAGCTCATGACTGGAGGGCAGCTCATGACTGGAGGGCAGCTCATGACTGGAGGGCAGCTCATGACTGGCGGGCAGCTCATGACTGGTGGGCAGCTCCTGACTGGCTGGCAGCTCTGGCAGCTCCTGACTGGCTGGCGGCTCTGGCAGCTCCTGACTGGCGGGCGGCTCTGGCAGCTCCTGACTGGCGGGCGACTCTGGCAGCTCCTGACTGGCGAACGGCTCTGGCGGCTCCTGACTGACGGACGGCTCTGACGGCTCGGGACAGACGGGCGGCTCTGACGGCTCGGGACAGACGGGCGGCTCTGACGGCTCGGGACAGACGGGCAGCTCTGACGGCTCGGGACAGACGGGCGGCTCAGATGGCGCTGGGCAGACGGATGGCTCAGATGGCGCTGGGCAGACGGATGGCTCAGATGGCGCTGGGCAGACGGATGGCTCAGACGGCGCTGGGCAGGCAGGCAGCTCAGACGGCGCTGGGCAGGCGGATGGCTCAGATGGAGCTGGGCAGACGGATGGCTCAGACGGCGCTGGGCAGGCAGGCAGCTCAGACGGCGCTGGGCAGGCAGGCAGCTCAGACGGCGTAGGGCAGACGGCCGACTCTGACCTGCTGAGGCGCACAGTAGGCCTGGTGCATGGTGCCGGAACTGGTGGTACCGGACTGGAGACACGCACCTCAAGGCTAGTGCGGGGAGCAGGAACAGGGCACACTGGACTCTCGAAGCGCACTATAAGCCTGGTGCGTGGTACCGGCACTGGTGGTACCGGGCTGAGGGCACGCACCTCAGGGCGAGTGCGGGGAGAAGGAACAGTGCGTACAGGGCTCTGGAGACGCACAGGAGGCTTGGTGCGTGGTGTAGGCACTGGTGGTACTGGGCTGGGGCGGGAAGGTGGCGCCGGATATACCGGACCGTGCAGGCGTACTGGCTCCCTTGAGCACTGAGCCTGCCCAACCTTACCTGGTTGAATGCTCCCCATAGCCCGTCCAGTGCGGGGAGGTGGAATAACCCGCACTGGGCTGTGTTGGCGAACCGGGGACACCATGCGTAAGGCTGGTGCCATGTACACCGGCCCGAGGAGACGTACTGGAGGCCAGATATGTTGAGCCGGCTTCATGGCACTTGGCTCAATGCTCAATCTAGCCCGGCCAGTGCGGGGAGGTGGAATAACCCGCACCGGGCTATGCACACGTACAGGAGACACCGTGCGCTCTTCCGCATAACATGGTGTCTGCCCGTACTCCCGCTCTCCACGGTAAGCATGGGAAGTGGGCGCAGGTTTCCTACCTGGCCTCGCCACACTACCCTTTAGCTTCCCCCCAAGAAATTTTTGGGATTTCTTCTCGGGCTTCCTGGCCAGCCGTGTTCCCTCATAACACCGGTTCCCCTTCTCTGCTGCTTTCGCTCTCCTAGCTGCCTCCACCTGTTCCCATGGAAGGCGATCCTTACCAGCCAGGATCTCCTCCCATGTGTAGCAACCCTTTCCGTCCAACACGTCCTCCCAAGTCCATTTCTCCTGGTCCCGCTGCTGCTGCTGCTGCCGCCGCTGCTGCCCGTTGCTACGCTGCTTGGTCCGAGATTGGTGGGTGGTTCTGTAACGGCAGCCTTCCCTCTCTTCACGAGAAGAGAAGGTGTAGCAGGGATCGGACCAACACGCAGCGTAGCCAGTGCTCAACATGTTTAATAAAACTAATAAACAGTGAACACTTAACACTTAACAAATAACAAAATAACAAAATGTGGCAAACCGAAACAGCCCTATCTGGTGCAGACAAAACAGAGAGACAGGAAACAATCACCCACAAACCCCAACACAAAACAAGCCACCTATATATGATTCTCAATCAGGGACAACGATTGACAGCTGCCTCTGATTGAGAACCATATTAGGCTGGACACAGAAACAGACAAACTAGACACACACATAGAATTCCCACCCAGCTCACGTCCTGACCAACACTAAACAAGTAAAACACATAAGAACACTGGTCAGGACGTTACAGTACCCCCCTCCTGAGGTGCGGACTCCGAACGCACCCCTAAAACTCAAGAGGAGGGTCTGGGTGGGCATCTGTCCGCGGTGGCGGCTCCGGCGCAGGACGAGGACACCACTCTACCACTGTCTTTGTCCCCCTCCTTAGCGTCCTTTGAGTGGCGACCCTCGCCCCCGACCTTGGTCTAGGAACCTTCACCAAGGCCCCCACCTGCTTTAGGAGACAGCTCAGGACAGAGAGGTAGCTCAGGACAGAGAGGTAGCTCAGGACAGAGAGGTAGCTCAGGACAGAGGGGCAACTCAGGACAGAGGGGCAACTCAGGACAGAGGGGCAACTCCGGACTTGAAGGGCAGCTCCGGACAGAGAGGCAGCTCTGGACTGAATGGTGGCTCTGGCGGCTCCTGACTGGCTGGCGGCTCTGGCGGCTCCTGACTGGCTGGCGGCTCTGGCGGCTCCTGACTGGCGGCTCTGGCGGCTCCTGACTGGCTGGCGGCTCTAGCGGCTCCTGACTGACGGGCGGCTCTAACGGCTCGGGACAGTCGGGCGGCTCTGACGCCTCGGGACAGACGGGCGGCTCAGATGGCTCAGACGGCGCTGGGCAGACGGATGGCTCAGACGGCGCTGGGCAGACGGATGGCTCAGACGGCGCTGGGCAGACGGATGGCTCAGACGGCGCTGGGCAGACGGATGGCTCAGACGGCGCTGGGCAGGCAGGCAGCTCAGACTGCGCTGGGCAGACGAGCAGTGCAGGCGGCGTTGAGCAGACGAGCAGTGCAGGCGGCGTTGGGCAGACGGCCGACTCTGACCTGCTGAGGCGCACAGTAGGCCTGGTGCGTGGTGCCGGAACTGGTGGTACCGGACTGGAGACACGCACCTCAAGGCTAGTGCGTAGAGGAGGAACAGAGTTTTGGAGACGCAAAGGAAGCCTGGTGCGTGGTGTAGGCACTGGTGGTACTGGGCTGGGGCGGGAAGGTGGCGCCGGATATACCGGACCGTGAAAGAGTACACGAGCTCGTGAGCCTGCCCAACCTTACCTGGTTGAATGGTACCCGTAGCCCTGCCAGTGCGGCGAGGTGGAATAGCTCGCACTGGGCTATGCTGGCGAACCGGGGACACCATTTGTAAGGCTGGTGCCATGTACACCGGCCCGAGGAGATGTACTGGAGGCCAGATATGTTGAGCCGGCTTCATGGCACTTGGCTCAATGCTCACTCTAGCCCGGCTAGTGTGGGGAGGTGGAATAACCCGCACCGGGCTAAGCACACGTACAGGAGACTCCGTGCGCTCTTCCGCACAACACGGTGTCTGCCCGTACTCTCGCTCTCCACGGTAAGCCCGGGAAGTTGGCGCAGGTCTCCTACCTGACTTCGCCACACTTCCCTTTAGCCCCCCCCCCCCAATACATTTTTGGGTGAGCCTCTCGGGCTTCCAGCCGCTCTGCCTTGCTAGCGCCTCATAATGCCGCCTCTCCGCTTTAGATGCCACCAGCTCCGCTTTGGGGCGGCGACACTCCTCTGGCTCTGCCCAGGGTCCTTCTCCGTCCAGAATCTCCTCCCATGTCCATTCCTCCTTGTACCACTGCTGCTGTCGCTGCTGCCCGTTGCCACGCTGCTTGGTCCGGGTTAGGTGGGTGATTCTGTCACGGTTTTCTTCCATAGTTGAAGGAGAGGACCAAAATGCAGCGCGGTTAGTGTTCAACATGTTTAATAAGACAATAAACTGGAACACTATACAAACAACAAAATAACAAAATGTGGCAAACCGAAACAGCCCTATCTGGTGCAGACAAAACAGAGAGACAGGAAACAACCACCCACAAAATCCCAACACAAAACAAGCCACCTATATATGATTCTCAATCAGGGACAACGATTGACAGCTGCCTCTGATTGAGAACCATATTAGGCTGGACACAGAAACAGACAAACTAGACACACAACATAGAATTCCCACCCAGCTCACGTCCTGACCAACACTAACAAGTAAATCACATAAGAACACTGGTCAGGACGTTACACTGAAAGCCGTGGAATATCAGACCGTATACCACGGGTATGACAAAACATTTATTTTATACTGTTCTAATTACGTTGGTAACCAGTTTATAATAGCAATAAAGTACCTCTGGGGTTTGTGGCATATGGCCAATATACCATGGCTTAGGGCTGTATCCGTTACATTGTGTGTACAGCCCTTAGCCATGGTTTATTGGCCATATACCACAACCCATCATGCCTTATTGCTTTAATATGTCTAATATGTCTCATCTTATTAATAATTAGACATACAGCATGTATTAGAAAAATGATTACAGAAAAATAGGTATATACTCAGATGATTGGTTGGTTAGTTGGTGGGTTGGTGGATTGGTTGGTTGGTTCATTGTTAATTGATTGTGTGCTTTGATAGTTTTACCTGTATTTTTAATGCTATTGTATGGTCTGAGTCAGGGTTGGTGTCAATTCTAATTGAATACAGTCAATTCAGGAATTTAACTGAAATTCAAATGGCATTTTTTCCAATATCTTCTCAATAAACTGAAAAGGATTATCAAATCTTTTACTATTTTAGGATGTTAACTTCATATAATTTCCTGAACTGACTGTCAACATATTGAAATTGACCCCAGCCCTGATCTTGGTCAATGATATACAGTACATGACTAAAAGTATGTGGACACCTGCTAGTCAAACATCTCATTCTAACATCATGGGCATTAATATGGAGTTGGTCCCCCTTTGCTGCTATAACACCCTCCACTCTTCTGGGAAGGCTTTCCACTAGATGTTGGACCATTGCTGCGGGGACTTGAATCCATTCAGCTACAAGAGCACTTTGTCCACCAGGTAGCGGTCTTCTACTGCTGGTTGCTGCAAATTGCTGTAGCTTGCCTCTGTCTGGCCCTCTTCTCCTGCTGCTGCTGTTCCTGCTGGTACTGCGGATCCTGGTTTCCCTGCAGTGTCGTAGATTAAGGTTACCTCAGGACCCTCTGTGTTCTGTTAGGAGATGAGACATACTGTAAATACATTCAAATGATCATTCTTTACAATGTTATAAAAACATGGCTTCAGTGACCTGGAAATAAGTACTTTTTTGGAGATTTAAGGTTTTTCCAGGATGCTGACAATGGATAAATGATGGACAGAGGAGTTACCTGCAGTGGCAGTTCTTCTTTACAGGACCTTTTTCTGGCTGATATGATGCATCCTACACCAACTAGCACACCAACGAAGAAGACTACACCAATACCACCAACACTGGTGGTGATGCTGCAGCACATCTCTTCTTCTCTCCAATACCTGAGCGGTCACACACACACAAACACACACACACACACACACACACACACACACACACACACACACACACACACACACACACACACACAGTCTTGTACAGCTAACCTTGTGGGGACATACAATTCAGTCCCATTCAAAATCCTATTTTCCCTAACCCCTAACCCTAACCCTAAACCTAACCCTAACCCTAACCCTAACCCTAACCCGTACTCTTACCCTAACCCTAACCCTAACCTTAACCCTAACCCTAACCCTAACCCAAAAACCTAAACTTTATCCTAACCCTAAACCTAACCCTAGCTCCTAACCCTAACCCTACAACTAACACTAGCTCCTAACCTTAATATTTAACTTAATTCTAACCCTAACACTAATTCTAACCTTAACCCTAAACCCCCTAGAAATAGCATTTGACCTTGTGGGGACTAACAAAATGTCCCCAGTTGGTCAATTTTTACTTTGTTTACTATTCTTGTAGGGACTTCTGGTCCCCACAAGAATAGTTAAACACGTCCACACACACACACACACACACACACACACACACACACACACACACACACACACACACACACACACACACACACACACACACACACACACACACACACACACACACACACACACACACACACAGTACAAACATTTCTTATATTATAGCCTATTCCTTCTCAAACAATTTTTTTTTATTCTGTCAAATCAACTATGTGGAAATACAAACAATACACTTGTTTACAAAGTAATTATGCACCAGAAATGTATCATACATAAAAACTATCCATTTGTATGTTTCCCATGTGTTTGCTGTTAAATTTCTGAATCTGGGATGCGGTCAATATATACAGTACCAGTCAAAAGGTTGGACACACCTACTCAATCAAGGGTTTATCATTATTTTTACTATTTTCTACATTGTAGAATAATAGTGAAGACATCAAAACTATGAAATAACACATATGGAATAATGTAGTAAGCAAAAAAGTGTTAAACAAATCAAATTATATTTTATATTTAAGATTCTTCAAAGTAGCCACCCTTTGCCTTGATGACAACTTTGCACAATCTTGGCATTCTCTCAACCAGCTTCACTTGGAATGCTTTTACAATAGTCTTGAAGGAGTTCCCACATATGCTGAGCACTTGTTGGCATATTTTCCTTCACTCTGTGGTCCAACTCATCCCAAACCATCTCAATTGGGTTGAGGTTGGGAGATTGCACTCCATCACTCTAATTATTGGTCAAGTAGCCCTTACACAGCCTGGAGGTGTGTTGGGTCATTGTCCTGTTGAAAGACAAAAATGATAGTCCCACTAAGCGCAATTCAGATGGGATGACGTATCGCTGCATAATGTTGTGGTAGCCATGCTGGTTAAGTGTACCTTGATAATTCTAAATACATCACAGACAGTGTCACCAGCAAAGCACCCCCACACCATCACACCTCCTCCATGCTTCACGGTGGGAACCACACATGCAGAGATCATCCGTTTACCTACTCTGCGTCTCACAAAGACACAGCGGTTGGAACCAAAAAACTCAAATTTGGACTCATCAGACCAAAAGACAGATTTCCACCGGTCTAATGTCCATTGCTCATGTTTATTGGCCTAAGCAAGTCTCTTCTTATTATTGGTGTCCTTTAGTAGTGGTTTCTTTGCAGCAATTAGACCATGAAGGCCTGCTTCATGCAGTCTCCTCTGAACAGCTGATGTTGAGATGTTTCTGTTACTTGAACTCCGTGAAGCATTTATTTGGGCTGCAATTTCTGGTAAGGCTGGTAACTCTAATGAACTTATCCTCTGCAGCAGAGGTAACTCTGGGTCTTCCTTTCCTGTGGCAATCCTCATGAGAGACAGTTTCATCTTAGCACTTGATGGTTTTTGCAACTGCCCTTGAAGAAACATTAAAGTTCTTGAAATGTTCCATACTGACTGACCTTCATGTCTTAAAGTAATTATGGACTGTTGTTTCTCTTTGCTTATTTGAGCTGTTCTTACCATAATATGGACATGGTCGTTCTACCAAACATGACTCTCTGTAAAGGCCGACGCTGGAGTCGAGAAGCAGGTATGGGAAGTTCAACGCAGTCATTCACGAGGGGTATCTGTCGAAAGCACCCCTTGGGAAAAAGACGTTTAGAAACATCTTAGTGCAGAATCCGATCCAAGGAGATATTACGATATCTCGACACATTCCATCAGCCAACCTGATTGACCATTCTTTTCAGGATTTCGAGCCAGCTGTCTCTGTGAAAAAGCAACTTCCCTCCTCCTTGCAATCGTGCGATACGGTAGTTGAGATGAACTTCTCTTGCCCTTCGGACACTTCCGCAAGCACTGTGGCCGTCTCAGCAAGAAAAACATCGATGCGCAGAGTATACTCTGCTTCCGATGATACAGCTTCCGCTTTGTTGGGGACTGTCACCTCTTACAATGACACTAATGGCGTCAGTCCAGCAACTGACCCAAAGACTCCCACTGGTGAAACACTTTGCGATATAACTTTGCGATATCATCGTCTCAGTTCGCAGGTACTGAAGAGGTTGCCACACGCGGACTGACATGCCTCGACAGCCACTGAGCGTTTTGAAGCACAAACACCAGGAGATTTGCTTGAAAGGTTACAGCCAACAACGTGGCTGCTGACAACTCGTACATAGGGTCCGACCTTTTCTTTTGCGCCTTGGACACCAACACCACCCGCTGGTGGGGGGGGGTCCCGAGACACAAAGGGGGGGAATAGTAGCCCAGACCCATGATGAGCCTCATCGAGGCCGGACAACACCGTAAGGGGCCGCCAGAGCATAAATCAAATCTAGTTGTAAACTCCCCTATGAGAACAGTGAGGAGCAGACAGGCCCCTAGACGGGGATGATCTTAGAACACATCTAAGATAGTACTGAGGTGTACCACACCGGTTGTAAAGGAATTCCAGTGGACTTGTCCTCCTCCAAAACAAATGGCAACAATAATCATTCCTTGCCATGTGTAGGTTCAACTACAATACAACTAGTAAAATGCTCCAATCATGTGTTCCGGTAGTATAATATTTCAGAATAAATCGGTAGGATAACTGGTCCCCTTGAGTACTAGTACCAATACCAACAACAGTCAGTCCAGCTACAATCAGTAAGAAGCTGATCTGATCAGCTGATCAGTAATAACCAATCAAATTACCCTTGACAGCAGCGACATATGAGTCATTCAGAGTGCAACACGTGGAAGGGAATCTCCAGTGCACTCTTCCAATGGTTAACACACATGTCACTAATAAATAGAATCCTCCATTCAAGAGGAAAATTATTAGAAGTCATTAACCATGATCACACCACGTATGACTGGTCCAATACTTAAAGTGTGCTTCCGTCGTGAGGTTAGCTCCTCCGTGGATAACTATGAAATAGACTTCTTCATACCTGTCAGGTTTTGGCCAGGACTATTCAGGTTTTGGTCACTAGATGCTCCCATTGCGCCTTTTTGAACCTTTTGTTTTTCCCTTGTTCTAGTTATTGTTTGCACCTGTGCCTCATTTTCTTGTAGGTATTTTAACCCTGAGTGTTCCTCAGTTCTTTGCTCTGTGTTTGTATGTTAGCACCCAGCCCCAGCCATGCTGTGAACATATATTTCTCTAGTTGGATTTTCCAGAGGTACTCTGGTTTTGTTCTTGTTTATTTTTTATTAGTCTTTTGAGGTTTGTTTTTCCCTGCTTTTCTTACAACTTTGTGGATTTTCTTTGTATTTTGGAGGTTATCCATTTTTTCTCTTGGCTTTACTTTTGACATTGTGGATTTATATTTTTTGCCTGAAGATCTTTTACCTTGATTAAACCACCGTCTCTAGTACTGCTGTGTCTGCCTCATCTTCTGGGTTCTGCCGACTATTAGTGACTGTTTCTGACACCCGGTCCTGACAATACCTATCGCCACTACAATAGTGGAAGACACAGTGACTTGTAGGAAAAACTACTACAGACTCCCTTTACACCAATTCTGACCGACCGACAGGCATTGACCTGAAAATTACCTGACTACGTCAGACTCATTCTGAACAAGTTGTAATCTGCCAGGATACTTGGTTTTCTTCCCTTGACATGCGCGCTTGTGTAAGCATAAACGCACATGCACAACGGAACATCCAATTAGGATTTATGCGAGGATCACTTAAGGGTCCAAGCAAAATACCAGCCTTAGTAAAGTTGAACATTTACTTCTAGGCCTTTGACTCTACAGCACTCACCAGTTTTCTTCCCAGAAGTCCATAGGTCATCCCTGTAGACTGCCCAAAACTAGTGCCTTACAGCTGTAGACTTATCATATAGTTATCAACTTAGGATAGTGCCTAAGCAACACACCAAGTAGGAAAACCCTAGATATGGCATTAGAGACAATGCCATGATAGTCATTTTGCCAGAACATTGGACGCATATAGAATACAGTCCAATTATATGATTTTTGTGTGAGAACTATGTTTTTGTATATCTTTTGTTTATGCTTTCATTCCTTTTCGGTTCAGTTCCTTTGACACTTAGGAAATGATAGAGCCATAAACAAAGTCCCCATACAACCATCACTTAGTGCCACAATGCCGCTCATTGGGGAATTAATGTAATTATATATATATATATATCATGAGTGTGTGTGCGTTGTTAACATCTGCCTAAATTACTGCCCAGATCTTCCAGTCTGGACAACGACCAGACGACGGGTCTGGAATGGCAACCCCCAAATCCGGACACCCACGGCCCATCCTTGTGGTGGACTGCTCCGCTTTCAGAGAAGCCTACCAAGTTCAACCACCAGAGGGAACTGCAACGATGGTCTACAAACAGGACATCACGTGGTCATGAATTTATGTTGATTTGTAACTTGCAGGACAAACAAGATCCAAACCACCAGAGGGGGTATGTCATGACGTTGCCCTCTTTGGACACAGCGAGCACCATCCCCTTACCTCGGCACCATCTCTCTCTGTCTCCTACAACCAGGCTGCTGTGGTCAGAGAGGTCATACATTCCTGGAGGAGATTATATCCTCATGGCCACAGTATATAGAGAGAGTGAGTTTCATAGAGAGAACAAAGGAATTTCTTCCACCTCACAGAACTGGAGAACCGAACGACCAGCTACGAACTGGTCTGTTTGGTACAATTTTGTGAAACTCATGGGAGACAATACGGCCACATTACCATAACACTGTTTATACAATAGCCTCAGTTATGAGGCTTACATCTAATTGTTGTATAGGATGAATGAGTGAGGATGATACTGTTTGTGAAATTGTGTAATGTGATGTTGGACTGTTTAATGAAGGAAACTCCAATTCCCTAAAAAGTTTCACTAACACCTTGCCCAAACCGGCTGCGTGCGTGCGCCATCGTGCGCTATCGTGCATAAATGTATTTTGCCCCCCCACACCAAACGCGATCACGACACGCAGGTTAAAATATCAAAACAAACTCTGAACCAATGACGTTAATTTGGGGACAGGTCGAAAAGCATTAAACATGTATGGTATTTTAGCTAGTTAGCTTGCACTTGCTAGCTAACGTTAATTTGTCCTGTTTAGCTAGCTAGCTAATTTGTCCTGGGATTTAAACCTTGAGTTGTTATTTTACCTGAAATGGACAAGGATCTCTACTCCGACAATTAATCCTCATATAAAACGGCCAACCGAATCGTTTCTAGTCATCTCTCCTCCTTCCAGGCTTTTTCATCGTTTAAATGATATGGTGATCGCATCTATACTTTCATTGTATTACCACGACTACCGGCAAAACAGTTTTCGTCTTTCTATCACCCACGTGGGTATAACCAATGAGGAGATGGCATGTGGGTACCTGCTTCTATAAACCAATGAGGAGATGGCACGTGGATACCTGCTTCTATAAACCAATGAGGAGATGGGAGAGGCAGGACTTGCAGCGCGATCTGCGTCAGAAATAGGAACGACATCTATTTTAGCCCTTGGTGTCGCAGATGCTCGTTGGCGCGCGCAAGCAGTGTGGGTGCAATAATTGAATAACATGGGTTTCTAAATTTATTTTGCGACGCTCGCGCACGCGACGTGTCCGGTCTGGTCAGCATGTTAGTCATTGGCACGCCCCTAGGGGCACAGACAGGACCTGGCGTCATGAGACAGCCTTTTTCTATGTCCCGAATTAAACACCCACCTGGGTTTTCTATCACCAGACCGAGCTTACCTCAATTATGAGAGGGCTAAGGGTTGAGATGAGACCAGTACCTCTATCATAGAGGGAAACAAGGTTTAAGAAAATCTTTTAACCATTCCACGTGGTTAAACTCTTAGACTATCGATACCGACAGAATAAGAACAAGTCTTTGATATTAATTACTAGTCTGCAGCTAGGAATTCGGTTTCATTGAATGCGAAGACCGACAACCGCAGAAACATCTATCTATAATGACATGAATGAATGTCACTCTGATCTATCCATTCTAACCACGACAGAAAGAGAGAGAGCGGACAAACTCTCCAACAGAAACAAACTTTTCAATAGAGATCCCGACGACACACTGAGCGTAAATATATATATTCATTGCAATTATTCCCCGAATGAGTGAGCGTTCATGTGCAAAGGATTAGCATTTCAATTGTTGTAATTATCAACTCTGTAGTGCCTTCTCAGCTGACCCCCTTTTGTCTAACAAGCCGCCATGTCGGTTTAGTCCACTAGGGCACACTCCTCTATCATTTCTTTGAAACCATATCTACTTTGTTTGTTTGTGTTATGCATTTCTGTGAAATACTTAGTTAGTAAATAAATGATTTTAAGACAATTGATGTATGGATGACTCATAGTGAAGACTGGGTTCGTGCAGATAACCAGCAATTTACGACTTTTGGAATGAGACTAACGTGAGGTAAATAATAATTAATTAATTCGAAGACTAATTGATCAGATATTAAAATATCTGAAAGTTATATTAGGAAAATAACTTATAACTTTGTAATCTGAATATTTTCCTTGGTGCCCGGACTTCCTAGTTAATTACAGTTACATGATTAATCAGTTTAATCGCGTAATAATAATTACAGAGAGTTTTTTGATGAATAAGTCTTCAGTTTTAATGATGCCAAAGACACAACACTGTCTCTCCAGAGTAGAGGGGACCTTGAGGAGAGATTCTCAATGTGGCCACGGGCAGAGCTGTGGAAACATACAAATATTAAACAAATGCACCATATTTCTTCAATTATTACATGAAATAAGAATGAGAAAATGGACGAATCCTGGCAAGAGAGACATCAGTCTTTACCTAGTTACTGTTAATTTTAACCATGTGTGTAGTTGTATCGGGTTAGAGTGATGAAAAATACATTCTGATTATTTACTAACTTTGAGTGTGTCCGCAGATAAATAATGCACTCAGCACTGAAACATAGAAAGAGATAGGGATAGAGAGAGATAAATAGAGAGAGAAAGAGAGAGAGAGTAGGAGAGAGGGATAAAGATAGAGATAACAGAATATGTGACATTGAGAGACTGAGAACATTAATTGAGCTAGAAGAGCAGTTTAAAAATACACTACATGACCAAAAGTATGTGGACACCTGCTCGTCGAACATCTCATTCCAAAGTCATGGGCCTTAAAGTAACGGGGTGGTAGTGTAGCCTAGTGGTTAGAGCGTTGGACTAGTAACCGAAAGGTTGCAAGTTCAAATCCCTGAGCTGACAAGGTACAAATACAACCAAGGACAGACAGATCTTCACGTGCTACGCACTAAGCTGACCCATTCTGTGAGTTTGTGTGGCCTACAACTTCGCGGCTGAGCCATTGTTGCTCCTAGAGGTTTCCACTTCAAAATAACAGCACTTACAGTTGACCGGGACAGCTCTAGCAGGGCAGAAATTTGACTAACTGACTTGTTGGAAAGGTGACTTGTTGGAAGTGACTATGCATAGATAATAAACAGCGAGTAGCAACAGTGTATAAAATAGATGGAGAGTGGGGGGTGTCCGGTGGCCATATATTCACTATTGAGGCCATATCTGGTATAGAACTATAGATTCCTAATGTTTCTCAGGCTCATATACAACCTGATTAAAAGCTGCAATGACCATCAACTCCAACACTCACACTTGACTTGATCCCCTCTTTCTAGATCCGACTTTGCTGATAGCTACTTTATTGAGGAAAAATGTACTTACTATGACCGTGATATGTGGATGTCCCATCTAGTTATCTCAAGATCAATGCATTAACTGTAAGTCCCTCTGACTAAATTGACTAAATATCAATGTAAATGCTCTATAAAGGGTAAACACAGTGTAACCAAACAACGTCATTATCTGTTGACACATTTATTTTGCATGTATGACATACTTGATATTCTATAAATAAATAAATGTCGTGTCCAATAAAGGAAATAGTTAGCTAACAACATTCATAAATACAGATAAATACATTCATCATAATGTAATACTCACAGAGCAGCATATCAAGTGAAGAGTGTTCCATTCTGAGCCGCTGGTAAGTGGCTAAAGACTCCAGCGTTTCTTCCGGACCTGAACCCTACAGTTCCTGTGGTTGTGACACAAACGTAGCTTTGTCAGAATTAGAAAGCTACAGATCCTCAATGAGAAACAGAGTAAATGAGCATCTGATGTCATGTTAATTTTGACTCAACTTCCTCTTTCTGTAAAAGCAGTGGACACAGCAACACTGTTGTCTTACTGGAAGACAGAAATAATTAAACTAAATTAAACATCTGTAAGTATCAGGCTATAAGCCTACAATTTTATTTATTTTATTTAATCTTTATTTAACCAGGTAGGCCAGTTGAGAACAAGTTGAAGAACAAATCCTGTTGTTGCAGGAAATGCAAACGTGTGTATTTGAGGTTTAAAAAGCATCCTAAAGTTTGCAATTTTCTCTTAAAAATTGTAGTCTTGATTTGCCAGTGAGATGAGGGCAGTAGGAAGTTAGGTCCCTAAATGGCAGTACATCAGGACACACAACTGCAATGCGTTTCAACTACTATAGTCCACCGTGGTAATGGCTGGAGTGGAATCAGTGGAATGGTATCAATTATGTGACATTCCATTTCCTCCGTTCCAGACATGAATATGAGCCGTCCTCCCCTCAGCAGCCTCAGCAGCCTCCAGTTATCCTCAGGCAGCGTTGGTTGATTTGCCCTAACAAAGAATGCCAGCAAACTGGCTCAAGTTAAGATCCTACATCTGTACTTAACTTACATAGAACATTTAATAATCATTGTGTTAGTCCTTGTATTGTCCCATGTAAGATGGTAGACACACTGTAACTACAGCCAGCTAGAATCCCACCTACAGTAAATTCTACAGGCCAAAAGAGCATGAGAAGTCAATTGTCTTGGTACTGCCTTTCGAGATGGTAACCGTATGAATACCGGGTTGCTAGTTTACAACATATTCAAATGAAGCTCAGGGGAAAATAGAAACTGAATATGAATTCGGTATTTGCACCTTACCCACTTACTTACCTGGGACGTGTGTGTGTGTGAGTGCTTGTGTGTGCGCAGTGCGTGTGAGGGAATGTTCCTACTCATCCCAGCATCAGTAACCTTGCTTGTGTTGTCATGTGTTATAACATATTTATTATACTGTATTATGAGGCTATGGCTAGCTTTTTTTTGCACTGTTTCTTTTGGCCGTGGGATGGTAGGTCTATTTGACTTTCATGATGGTTTTGTTGTTAAGTTGTGTTACTGTGTGTTGTTGTGTAGTTGAGTCATCAGTGTTATATTGTTGTGTTGTGTTGCTGTGGGTTGTTGTGTAGTTGAGTCATCCTGTTTTGTGTTGTTGTGTTGTGTAGTTGAGTCATCGGTGACGTGTTATTGTGTTGTGTAGCTGAGTCATCAGTGTTATATTGTTGTGTTGTGTTGCTGTGGGTTGTTGTGTAGTTGAGTCATCCTGTTTTGTGTTGTTGTGTTGTGTAGTTGAGTCATCGGTGACGTGTTATTGTGTTGTGTAGCTGAGTCATCAGTGTTATATTATTGTGTTGTGTAGTTGAGTCATCCTGTGCGGTGTTATTGTGTTTTGTAGTTGAGTCATCCTGTGTTGTGTTGTGTAGTTGAGTCATCCTGTGCGGTGTTATTGTGTTTTGTAGTTGAGTCATCCTGTGTTGTGTTGTGTAGTTGAGTCATCCTGTGCTGTGTTATTGTGTTTTGTAGGTGAGTCATCCTGTGTTGTGTTGTGTAGGTCAGTCATACTATGTCTCTATGGGGCAGTCTCTATGGGGGTGCCACAGGGTTCAATTCTTGGACCGACTCTCTTCTCTGTATACATCAATGATGTCGTTCTTGCTGCTGGTGAGTCTCTGATCCACATCTACGCAGACGACACCATTCTGTATACTTCTGGCCCTTCTTTGGACACTGTGTTAACAACCCTCCAGGCGAGCTTCAATGCCATACAACTCTCCTTCCGTGGCCTCCAATTGCTCTTAAATACAAGTAAAACTAAATGCATGCTCTTCAACCGATCGCTGCCTGCACCTGCCCGCCTGTCCAACATCACTACTCTGGACGGCTCTGACTTAGAATATGTGGACAACTACAAATACCTAGGTGTCTGGTTAGACTGTAAACTCTCCTTCCAGACTCACATCAAACATCTCCAATCCAAAGTTAAATCTAGAATTGGCTTCCTATTCCGCAACAAAGCATCCTTCACTCATGCTGCCAAACATACCCTTGTAAAACTGACCATCCTACCAATCCTCGACTTCGGTGATGTCATTTACAAAATAGCCTCCAATACCCTACTCAATAAATTGGATGCAGTCTATCACAGTGTCATCCGTTTTGTCACCAAAGCCCCATATACTAGCCACCACTGCGATCTGTACGCTCTCGTTGGCTGGCCCTCGCTTCATACTCGTCGCCAAACCCACTGGCTCCAGGTCATCTACAAGACCCTGCTAGGTAAAGTCCCCCCTTATCTCAGCTCGCTGGTGACCATAGCATCACCCACCTGTAGCACGCGCTCCAGCAGGTATATCTCTCTGGTCACCCCCAAAACCAATTCTTCCTTTGGCCGCCTCTCCTTCCAGTTCTCTGCTGCCAATGACTGGAACGAACTACAAACATCTCTGAAACTGGAAACACTTATCTCCCTCACTAGCTTTAAGCACCAGCTGTCAGAGCAGCTCACAGATTACTGCACCTGTACATAGCCCATCTATAATTTAGCCCAAACAACTACCTCTTTCCCTACTGTATTTATTTATTTATTTTTCTCCTTTGCACCCCATTATTTCTATCTCTACTTTGACAGGCCAGTACATCAGGAGACGTGGAGGAGGCCGTAGGAGGGCAACAACCCAGCAGCAGGACCGCTACCTCCGCCTTTGTGCAAGGAGGAGCACTGCCAGAGCCCTGCAAAATGACCTCCAGCAGGCCACCACGTCTCCTGATGTACTGGCCTGTCTCCTGGTAGCGCCTCCATGCTCTGGACACTACGCTGACAGACACAGCAAACCTTCTTGCCACAGCTCGCATTGATGTGCCATCCTGGATGAGCTGCACTACCTGAGCCACTTGTGTGGGTTGTAGACTCCGTCTCATGCTACCACTAGAGTGAAAGCACCGCCAGCATTCAAAAGTGACCAAAACATCAGCCAGGAAGCATAGGAACTGAGAAGTGGTCTGTGGTCACCACCTGCAGAACCACTCCTTTATTGGGGGTGTCTTGCTAATTGCCTATAATTTCCACCTTTTGTCTATTCCATTTGCACAACAGCATGTGAAATGTATTGTCAATCAGTGTTGCTTCCTAAGTGGACAGTTTGATTTCACAGAATTGTGATTGACTTGGAGTTACATTGTGTTGTTTAAGTGTTCCCTTTATTTTTTTGAGCAGTGTATTTACTTCGCCACCATGGCCTTTTTTTTTGCCTTCACCTCCCTTATCTCACCTCACTTGCTCACATTGTATATAGACTTATTTTTCTACTGTATTATTGACTGTATGTTTGTTTTACTCCATGTGTAACTCTGTGTTGTTGTATGTGTCGAACTGCTTTGCTTTATCTTGGCCAGGTCACAATTGTAAATGAGAACTTGTTCTCAACTAGCCTACCTGGTTAAATAAAGGTGAAATAAATATAAAAAAATAATACTGTGCTGTGTTATTGTATTTTGTAGTTGAGTCATCCTGTGTTGTGTTGTGTAGTTGAGTCATCTTGTGTTGTGTTATTGTGCTGTGTAGCTGAGTCCTCAGTGTTGTGTTATTGTGTTGTGTAGTTGAGTCATCAGTGTTGTGTTGTGTAGCTTGGGTGGGCTGCTCCCCCCCCCGGGGTCAGGTGACCAACACAGATGAGACAGGTCAGGTGAGGATCTACAGCCAATCAGTGATCGGAACCCTGCAGACACACTTGAAATACTCATATCAGAGTCTCTCTCAATATGTTTCTGTGGTCTTATATCGTGCTCTACCTCTCTCTCTCTCTCTCTCTCTCTCTCTCTCTCTCTCTCTCTCTCTCTCTCTCTCTCTCTCTCTCTCTCTCTCTCTCTCTCTCTCTCTCTCTCTCTCTCTCTCTCTCTCTCTCTCTCTCTCTCTCTCTCTCTACACATATCTCATTTCTTTCACTTCTCTCACTCCTCTCTTCACCCTTTTCTCTCATTTATCCTCCTTCTCTTTAACACTCTCTCTCTCCCTTAAGCTCCCCCTCTTTTTAACACTCGCTCCCTTTCTCTCCCCATCTCTGTCTCTCTCAACCCCCTCCCCTCCTCACTCTCCCAGGATGTAGGTTCTAGTGGTCTGTCTTACTGTGCGTCCAGGATGCTGCAGGGTTCCATCATGGCTGCTGCCCTGGGAGAGCCAGCTGTGGTGCAGGTTGACCCGGTGACCCTGGCTCCCCTCCAGGACACAGACTGGTACTCTGTCAACCTCAGCCGAGCACAGATCCTGGTGTGAGGAGAGGGTAAGGGATATATTATTTGTGCCGGTACATTGACACAGTTTATACCAACAACTGTAGTTAGAATATCTGTCAAAGACAAAGAGTGGAATAGAGGAATGTGGTGTTGTATGAGTGATCTATGTGTACCTGCTTAGTGGTCATAGTAATTTAGTCGGTGTATCTTTTGTAGGTGAGGGAGGAATGTTTGGATCGCTGTCGTCCTGTCATGACAACTCCTCCTCTTTCGTCTGCATGGGCAGGTAGTGTATTCTGACACAGAGCCTGGGACTGAGGGGAGAGTGAGATGTGAGTTTATATGAATATCCCACTCAACCATCCTTACAGCAAACAACAGTTTCTCCATTCCTCAATGTTTTCTATATCTGCTCTGTTACTCCACCTCACTCTCTGTTTGACTTGTGTTCTCTGTGTGACTTAAGTTCTTTGTCTGACTTCTGTTCTGTCTCAGTGGTTTAGGGTGTCATTGTCTCCACCTCCACAAGGGGGAGTGCCAGACTGATCTGGATGGTGTCTCATTTATAAACCTCTGATAAATCTTCGCTCTTCTTCACCTATTTGACTTTTATCGTATCCTTTGTTCTCAATGACAACACACTATTTCAAACACGCTTCCTTCTCTTCACTTTCTCTACCTTTAACATTCAATTCCATTTGCTCCTCTTTCTCTCCTCTTTCTCTCCTCTTTCTCTCCTCTTTCTCTTCACTTACTCCTCTCTCTGTGTTTTCCTGTAGAGTGAGTGCTGGAAAAAGGAGAATTAGAGTGAGATACTGTGACAGAGGACTGAAGTGTAGAGATGTACTGTTTAGACATCCGCTACTTCTTCTCTAACCTGAGCAGAGAGGTCAGCGTGTGTGTGTATCTGTGGTGTGTGGTTATGTTTCTGTGCAGCATATTTTTTGTGAAAATGTGAATGAAAGTGACACCTACCCATTATTGTAGTTTCTCTCGACCTCTCACTCTCTGTCAGAATGCATCCCTCTGTCAGTAACTCTTTGGTGGGGCGCTGCTACAAATACAGGGCTGAACAGGTACCAGATAACAGTATCTGGCTCTGACTGGATGGACTGCCAAGTAGGAAGTGTCGTTGAGGTCACTGAGTTTGATGAGCTTGAATTACTTTATTACCCAATACCTCTGCGTATGCAACCTGATTCTATTGTATTTCTCATTCATTCAGTCATTCAATCATTCATTCATCTAGGTGACATGTTACAGGGGTTAAGTGTTCTGTCCTGACAAGAGGTTGTGTTGTTATCCTGACATCGATCCGACCACCAACAACAAACAGGTCCCTCACTCTCCAGCTGCCTCTACTACAGACACAATGATCACTGAGAAGTGAGTATAGCCGAGTAGGAAATGGAGTTACAGTATTTTTTATCAAGTTGATATAATGTATCTTTCTCACAGAACAATACATAATTGCAACGCAATACATATGATCAGTATAAATATAGTCTTTCTTCTCATCTCTGTTCCCTGTTACATCAGAACACAACCCCTTTATATGTTTTATATATGTCCAAAGGATAGCTAGCTGGCTATGGGGATTCATTAAAGTAAGAAATAAGTCTGAATTTACACCATAGAGATGGATAGTTTTCTTTTTGTATCATTAAGGTGTCTGTGGATGCAAAGGCAGCAACACTGAGGATATCTTCATTTTAAAGTTGCAAGCGACATGCTCTGCCAACTGAGCTACAGACAACCACCATGTGAGTAGTGGACAAGTGCACTCAGATGATACAGTATCATAACATTTTGTGTGCAGTTCTTCATGACCAGAAGTTACTTTTTGTAGCAGGTTAGGAGAGCTTTTTAGCTAACCTTATCACTAACTATTTTCCTAACTTTAACCTAAGTCTCTTATCCTGCCACGTTCATTATACTAACCTGCTTCATAATTCTCCTAGCCTGTCACAAAAAAGTCAGAATCACGTTTTAGGTAACATCTTGTGGTGATTCCACTTCCTGTGTCTGGTGGTGTCCGTGAGGACCTGCTTATGTCTGTTGGTCTCCGTGAGGACCTATTGTCTGTCTGTCTGACCACATAGACACAGAAACCCCCTAACTTGAGCAATGGCCTTACCAACCATGCAGGGACACTGAAAATAGCGAGTCAGACAACCACAAGCCTAGAGTTTTGCTATCAGCAATGTGGTTGAAACTTGCCATCCTAGCACTTTTTCTGTAATGTTAAAGAGGAAGAGATACACGGTACCAGTACTGACCAGCTCTTCAGAACTGCTGCAGAGGAAAGACATAAAGGCATTTATAAGTTATGTTCTTCAAGATTAAATGGGTATATATTATTGATTTAAAAGTTTAAAAAAATGTATGTAGCAATCAAATATTGCCCCTTTACTCTATTAGAACTCTATTAGGCTGAAAGGACGGCTGGCCAAAGTAGGTTGGTTGTATGAAAGAGTTGACCATAATGACAACATCCATTTACTGTAAAAAAGCACAAATGCTATCTGGTGGATGAAAAAAAGATGAGCATAATGCAAAGATATTGTCAAAGTGCAGCTCATTAGGAGAAAACTGTATAATACTTATAATATTTTGTGAAATTCATATACAAATATGTTATTCAATCATCTGAATGACAAAGAGGATACATTTCAATACTTTTACAACACAATCATTTTATACACAATACAAAGCAGATACAATTGTTGTAGTTGCAGATAAGATATGTTATCCCCCAAAAATGGATAACATATCTACAGTATTTAACTTTTTAATGTGTATAGTATTTCTTACTAGGTGTTGTCCAATGAATTCTGTAACCACTCCCTCTTCAAACAAGGGCTGATTGGAAAAAGATGTTCAAGAGGACATTGTATTATCATTTCTTTGTACTCCCTGACAAAGGCCATGCAGCCAAAATGCGTCCGAGTTTTTAAACTTTGTTTCTATTGAACATGCCATACAAATAAAGGCATTTTAATTAATTATATGAAGAGTGCCTTGGTCCTCCTTTCTTTTTGATGACCATTTATTTTTACTGTTCTAATTACGTTGGTAACCAGTTTATAAGAGCAATAAGGCACCTCTGGGGTTTGTGGTATATGGCCAACATACCACGGCTAAAGGCTGTATCCAGGCACTCCTCGTTGCGTCGTGCTGAAGAACAGCCCTTATTCGTGGTTGATTGGCAATATACCACACCCCCTTAGGCCTTTTTGCTTTACTAAATCAAACATATATATTGGTGTGTGTGTGAGTGTGTGTGTGTGTGTGTGTGTGTATGTGTGCATGTGTTTTTGTTTGTGTGTGCTTGCGTTATTTAGGCCCACACCTTTGTTTAATACGTGATTTTGAACACTGTGTCTCAGCTGATGGGATATTACAGTTGAACTAAGCTCATGAAGCAGTTATGTTATATTCTTCAAGGATCCTTGGGTGTATACAGTAATCCCCAAAATTATTTAAACCCTGGATAAAGATGAGCAAAAAATACTGTCTAAAATAAATAGGCCGAGGCTATTCGTAGCTTTACCAGTAAAACTGCATGCCAACCATTTGATCTCAATCCGTTTCATGGTGATATGCATTTAGATCTTCTTAGTAATGGACAGAGTTGTTTCAAATTATGTACAGTAAGCACATTTTAGAGCAGATGGTGTTAAACTGTAGCATACTGTACCCATGCTGTACCTGTGTTTTGTTTCAATCATAGTGTGTAAGAGGTGATTAGCTTGTCTGTGCAGATTAAGATAGAATGAAGGCTCAACCGTCTAACTGCGGTTGCCACAGTTCACACTATTCTCTGATCCTTTCCACACAGCTGAGTTCCTGCAGAAGTGAAAAACGGGATGTGTCACATTAGTGGCGGTCACTGCTGTTTATGATGAGGGAGGACACTTTTCTTTTTTATGAGCATGGCCTTATTTCTATTACAGAATATTGGATGACTGTCTTTCATGCTCCATTCACCCAGTTCAATGTAACATTGATAGGTTTAGGCTACTACATGACACTCAAATTTCCCCTATAGCTATCATGAGGCTGCTACAACCTAGCCTATGAATGAAAGTTTACAACGTAGGGACATACAAGTCAAGAGAGTGACACATGGGTGCATACAGGTTGACATACAGTGACACATGGACAGACAGTGACATATTCAATACCGCCTTGCACACTCTTGCCTGCATCTAGCTTATCTAGGGTGTAATCATTAGTCCAACAGTTGCAACCAAGAGTTTCTATTGGACAAATTCAGGTATTTTTATTTTAGTTTCGTTTGCTTCCGTTTAAGAAACGTTATAACATACCTTAGAGTTTTAGGCTTTCACAATGCCATTCAGGGAAACAGATCTTAATTTTGTTGCCAGAGAAAGGAGATGAGTGCATTCAAGTGTGTCACGTTCATTTTGATCACAAAAAACAAATAAACCAACACCTCAAGACACAACGCCTCTCCCCATGTGACCTACTTGTTGTATGTATGCACTGACATGTATGTGTAACTGATAGATGTACACACACTACATGTTAATGTTTTAAAATGTATGTCAAATGTAAAGTATTAATGTGTTTTTCGTTATGTGTCGGACCCCAGTAAGATTAGCTGTCATCATTGGCGTTGGCTAATGGGGATCCCAATAAAAAATCTATCTAATCACAATAGACAAACAAAGGCAAGTTATTATTTATTTTATTAATTTCACCTTTATTTAACCAGGTAGGCCAGTTGAGAACAAGTTCTCATTTACAACTGCGACCTGGCCAAAACAACAACACAGAGTTACAGATTGGATTAACAAACTGTCAGTCAATAACACATTAGAAAAATCTGTATACAGTGTGTGCAAATGAAGTAAGCAGGTTAGGCAATAAATAGGCCATGGTGGCAAAGTAATTACAATATAGCAATTAACACTGGAGTGATAGATGTGCAGATGAGGATGTGCAAGTAGAAATACTGGGGTGCAAAAGAGCAGAAAAACTAAAACAAATATGGGGATGAGGTAGGTAGGTAGTTGGATGGGCTATTTACAGATGGGCTGTGTGTATAGCTGCAGCGATCGATAAGCTGCTTTGACAGCTGACGCTTAAAGTTACAGAGGGAGATATAAGTCTCCGACTTCAGTGATTTTTGCAATTCGTTCCAGTCATTGGCAGCAGAGAACTGGAAGGAAAGGCGGCCAAAAGAGGTGTTGGCTTTGGGGATGTGAACCAGTGAAATATACCTGCTGGAGAACGTGCTATGGGTGGGTGTTGCTATGGTGACCAGTGAGCTAAAATAAGGCGGAGCTTTACCTAGAAAAGACTTATAGATGACCTAGAGACAGTGGGTTTGGCGACGAATATTTAGTGAAGACCAGCCGTGAGATGCACCCATGACCAGCATGGGAACCAGATTGCATAGCGGAGAAAGTACGTTGGGATTCGAAATGGTCGGTGATGTGTTTGTTCACTTGGCTTTCGAGGACTTTTCAGAACAACTCAAGGTATGATGCCATGTCATCTTGTAACTGTACATCAAACATAGTGATCATAAATGTTCATACTGTATGACAAGAGTTTTATGATATGGAAACGTGAAGTGCACATGTGGACTCACCAGGTGTTTGGCTTCCACCAAAGCGGTATTTATCATAATCCTCAACGTCACATCTTTCAAAGTACATAGTCCTCTTAATTTTCAGCATTTCCATCAATCAGACAACAAAAAATGTGCAACAGTTGCCCAATTAGAGGGAGGAACCGGGGCAACTTCTTGTTGCGCGAGGTGCTCAAGTTCAGAATGGCTGTCAGTCAAAACCCATACAGCGCTGTGAAGCGCAGAGCCAGTGCTCTGACGTCATGTATAAAGCATGTTATTGTACAGCCACTGCGTTCCAATTTGGGTGTTTATCGGTGGCCAAATGTCCCATTTTCAACATGATTACCAGTGTAAAGGGCTACAAATTGTGGTATTTTATTGCAGAAATACCTTCAGGAACGTCTGGGATCTGAGTGAATGGACCGTCATGTACCCATCACAATGGTGCCAGGCTCAGACGGATTCTGACAACTGTTTGTTCCAGGTTCTGAAACAAGGGTCTGAATGAAGATGTTCAACTCAATCGAATTGTTGTTTATGTACTACAGATGGCTGAACTCGAGGTTCACAGCCTTGTGGGGGAGACACAGGAGCTCGATGAGTCAGCATTTTGGTATCTTCGTCGATACCATGGCAGAGTATGCGGTGACAAAGATGACATATGACAGGTACATAATTGAAGTCGTCCTCATAGCTGATGCATAATTTTGCAATTGGTATTTTCCAGGAAACTCCCTCTCCACTGCACCCTCAGCATTAATGCCCTCATTAATGATGAAGACATTGAGGTAATTTTCTTGTCTGAAGAAATTATTACAATTGTCTTGTTGAGTCTCTCAACTACAATTTGCTTACAATTCACACAACCCTTCCACATAAATATTAAATTGCATACCGAGAGCTGTTCAGTAGCACAGTCACAAATGACCAGATGAGCAAGTTGCTGGATCCTTCAGGATGTCTAGGGTGAGTCAAGAAGGCTGTAAGTTTTCTCATCTTGCAGTCTCCAAGTGCCAAGAGGCCCTCAAAAGGAAGATATTCAGCATCATTGGATGGCTGGAGAAGGACTTTGACAAAGGCACCAACTTCTGCAAGGAAGTAGAAGTTATGTTCCGTGAGGTAATACAATTTTCTATTGAAAGTTTTTGTATGTTTTAGGAGAGTACATTTTGCAGTCAATGCACCATCTTGGTGTGGCAGGTAACCTAGTGGTTAGAGTGTTGGGCCAGTAATCGAAAGGTTGCTGGATCAAATACCAGAGCTGATAAGGTCAAAATCTGTCGTTCTGACCAGGAACACGGCAGTTAACCCACTGTTCCCTGGTAGGCTGTCAATGTAAATAAGAATTTGTTCTTAACCTTTTTGGGATAGGGGGCAGCATTTTCCTTTTGGATGAATAGCGTGCCCAGAGTGAACTGCCTCCTACTCTGTCCCACATGCTAATATATGCATATTATTATTAGTATTGGATAGAAACCACTCTGAAGTTTCTAAAGCTGTTTGAATGATGTCTGTGAGTATAACAGAACTCATATGGCAGGCGAAAACCTGAGAAAAATACAACCAGGAAGTGGGACATCTCAGGTTTGTAGTTTTTCAAAGCTTGGCCTACCGAATACACATTGAGATATGGATGAAGTTGCACTTCTTAGGGCTTCCACTAGATGTCAACTGTCTTTAGAAACTGGTTTGATGATTCTACTATAAAGGAGGGGCTCAATAGATCTCTTTGAGTCAGTGGTCTGGCAGAGAGCCTTAGTCTCATGACGCGCGCTCCCGACAGAGTTACTTCTCGTTCCAGTGTTTTTCTGAAGACAAAGGAATTCTCCGGTTAGAACATTATTGATGCTTTATGTTAAAAACATCCTAACGATTGATTCCATACATCGTTTGACATGTTTCTAAAGCACTGTAACGGAACTTTTTGAGTTTTTGTCTGGATGAAGTGTCTGCGCCTCATGAAGATGGCTTACTGGGCTGAACACGCTAACAACAAGTGGCTATTTGGACCTAAATGATGGATCTTTATGGAACAAATCAGTCATTTATTGTCTAACTGGGATTCCTGGGAGTGCCTTCTGATGAAGATCATCAAAGGTATGTGAATATTTATGCTGTTGTTTCTAACTTTGTTGATTCCAAAATGGCGGATATTCCTCTGGCTGTTTTGGGCTCTGAGCGCCGTTCTCAGATTATGCTTTTTCCGTAAAGTATTTTTGAAATCTGACACAGCGGTTGCATTAAGGAGAAGTCTATCTTTAATTCTGTGAATAACACTAGTATCTTTTATCAATGTTTATTATGAGTATTTCTGCAAAATCACCGGATGTTTTGGAATCAAAACATTACTGCACGTAAGGCGCCAATGTAAACTGAGATTTTTGTATATAAATATGCACATTATCGAACAAAACATACATGTATTGTGCAACATGATGTCCTATGAGTGTCATCTGATGAAGATCATCAAAGGTTAGTGATTCATTTGATCTATATTTCTGCTTTTTGTGACTCCTATCTTTGTCTGGAAAAATGGCTGTGTGTTTTTTTGACTTGGCGGTGATCTAACATAATCATATGTTGTGCTTTAGCTGTAAAGCATTTTTGAAATCAGACATGATGGGTAGATTAACTTCTTATGGCTGAAGTCCCGGTAACAAGACCGATATGACAACAGCCAGTCGAAGTGCAGGGCGCCAAATTCAAAAAACAGAAATCTCATAATTAAAATTCCTCAGACATTCATGTGTCTTATATCATTTTAAAGGTAATCTTGTTGTTAATCCCACCAAAGTGTCCGATTTCAAATAGGCTTTTCAGCGAAAGCACTACAAACGATTATGTTAGGTCACCACAAAACCACAATAAGCATAGCCATTTTTTTCCAGCTAAATATAGCTTCACAAAAACCAGAATAGAGATCAAATTAATCATTAACCTTCGATTATTTTCATCAGATGACACTCATAGGACTTCATGTTACACAATACATGCATGTTTTGTTTGATTAAATTCATATTTATATATAAAAATTCTGAGTTTACATTGAGGCGACTAGATTCACTAGTTGCAAAAACATCAAGTGACTTTGCATAGCCCATCGTTTCAACAGAAATACTCATCATAAATATAGATGATAATACAAGTTATACACATTGAATTATAGATATACCTCTCCTTAATGCAACCGTTGTGTCAGATTTCAAAAAAACTTTACGGAAAAAGAAATGCACGCTATAATCTGAGACGGCGCTCAAAAGTTGCATACCACAGCTGCAAAGATGATGATCTACATCAGAAAGCACACCAGGAATCCCAGGTCCACAATAAATGTTTGTTTTGTTAGAAGAAATCCGTTATTTATGTCCAATTGTTAGCGCGTTTGGTAAACATGTCCAAAAGCTAATTCTGGTCAGCTTTATATCGGAAAAAAACTTCAAAATGTGATATTACCGGTCGAAGAAACATTTCAAACTAAGTACTGAATCAATCATTAGGATGTTTTTAACATATAGCTTCAATAAAGTTCCAACCGGAGTATTCGTTCTTGTCTGCGTGAGCAATGGAACGTAGGTGACTTCCATGAAAAAAAAGCATGATCAGAAAATGGCTGCTTGATGGACTGATTCTGCTATCATTCTCTCCCACAACATCATAGAAGTCTCATTGAAATTTCTATTGATGGTTGACACCTAGTGGAACCCCTAGGCAGTGCAACATCATTCATAACTCAAGTGGATTTCTTAACCTTTCTAGCGGAACTCCTCCCACATTCCACTGAAAAGGCAGAGCGCGAAATTCAAAAAATATTTTTTTGAAATATTTAACTTTCACACATTAACAAGTCCAATACAGCAAATGAAAGATACACATCTTGTGAATCCAGTCAACATGTCCGATTTTTTTAAATGTTTTACAGCGAAAACTCCACATATATTTATGTTAGCTCACCACCAAATACAAAAAAGGACAGACATTTTTCACAGCACAGGTAGCATGCACGAAACCAACCAAACTAACCAAGAACCAACCAAACTAACCAAGAAACAACTTCATCAGATGACAGTCCTATAACATGTTACACAATAAATCTATGTTTTGTTCGAAAAATGTGCATATTTGAGGTATAAATCAGTTTTACATTGCTGCTACCATCACAGCTACCGTCAGAAATAGCACCGAAGCAGCCAGAGTAATTATAGAGACCAACGTGAAATACCTAAATACTCATCATAAAACATTTCTGAAAAATACATGGTGTACAGCAAATGAAAGTCAAACATCTTGTGAATCCAGCCAATATTTCAGATTTTTTAAGTGTTTTACAGCGAAAACACAATATAGCATTATATTAGCTTACTACAATAGCCTACCACACAACCGCATTCATTCATCAAGGCACGTTAGCGAAAGCAATAGGCACGTTAGTGTTAGCGAATAAACCAGCAAAAGATATTAATTTTCACTGACCTTCATAAACCTTCCTCAGATGACAGTCCTATAACATCAGGTTATACATACACTTATGTTTTGTTCGAAAATGTGCATATTTAGAGCTGAAATCAGTGGTTATCCATTATGCTAACGTAGCATCTTTTTCCCAGAATGTGCGGATATTTCTATTAGACTCTCACCTATTCTGACCAAATAGCTATTCATAAACATTACAAAAAATACATGTTGTATAGGAAATGATAGATACACTAGTTCTTAATGCAATCGCAGTGTTAGAATTCTAAAAATATCTTCATTACAACATAAGGCTTACGTTATAGCGAGAGAGTGGCCAAAACCTGGGCGCAAAACTACTAGTACACAGTTCGACAGATATATGAAATAGCATCACAAAATGGGTCCTACTTTTGGTGATCTTCCATCAGAATGTTGTACAAGGGGTCCTTTGTCCAGAACAGTCGTTGTTTGGATTTAGAACATCGTTTTTCCCTCTTGAATTAGCAAGCACACTGGCCAAGTGGCGCGAAGCTCTCCATCGTCAACAAACACAGACAACGCAACACGCCTAACGTCCCGAAAAAATTTCAATAATCTAATAAAACTATATTGAAAAAACATACTTTACGATGATATTGTGACATGTATCAAATAAAATCAAAGCCGGAGATAGTATTCGCCTATAACGACAGCTTTCCAGAAGGCAATTCCAGGTTCATCTTCGCGCTTTCCAAAAAACAGGAAATGGCGGACACGTCATTCCAAGAGGATTTATTCCACCTCAGACCAAGATAATCACTTAATTTATTCTCTCACTTCCTCTTGACATCTACGGGAAGGTGTATGACGTGCATGTATACTCATACGTATCATGCCCATTTATAGGCAGGCCCTTGAACAGAGCATCATTTTCAGACTTTCCACTTCCTGGTCAGAAAGTGTGCTGCCAAATGAGTTCTGTTTTACTCACAGACAAAATTCAAACGGTTTTAGAAACTAGAGAGTGTTTTCTATCCAATAGTAATAATAATATGCATATTGTACGAGCAAGAATTGAGTACGAGGCCGTTTAAATTGGGCACGATTTTCCCCCAAAGTGAAAACAGCGCCCTCTGTCCTCATGGACTCTGGTGAATACATACAGGCTCAGATTTCTGACTTCCTGTTTTGATTTCAACTCAGGATTTTGCCTGCCAATATGAGTTCTGTTAATCTCACAGACATAATTCAAACAGTTTTAGAAACTAGAGAGTGTTTTCTATCCAATACTAATAATAATATGCAAATATTAGGAACTATGACTGAGGAGCAGGCCGTTTGATATGGGCACCTTTCATCCAAGCTACTCAATACTGCCCCTTCAGCCATAAGAAGTTAACAAGATGTTTATCTTTCCTTTGCTGTATTGGACTTGTTAATGTGTGAAAGTTATATATTTCAAAAAAATATTTTTGAATTTTGCGCGCTGCCTTTTCAGCGGAATGTTGTCGAAAGGTTAACTGACTTGCCTAGTTAAATTAAAAAAGTAATCTGTGTGCATTTTTATTTTACAGTGCGGATTATGCGGAAGCATAATAGAACTAGGAATAGATATAGTCCTTGGTTCACTCCAGACCTGTCTGCCCTTGACCAGCACAAAAACATCCTATGGCGTTCTGCATTAGCATCAAATAGCCCCCGTGATATGCAACTTTTCAGGGAAGTTAGGAACAAATATACACAGGCAGTTCGGAAAGCTAAGGCTAGCTTTTTCAAACAGAAATTTGTATCCTGTAGTACTAACTCAAAAAAGTTCTGGGACACTGTAAAGTCCATGGAGAATAAGAGCACCTCCTCCCAGCTACCCACTGCTCTGAGGCTAGGAAACACTCTTAAATCCACTATAATTGACCATTTCAATAAGCATTTCTCTACGGCTGGCCATGCTTTCCACCTGGCTACACCTACCCCGGTCAACTGCCCGGCACCCACCACAGCATCCTGCCAAAGCCCCCACCATTTCTTCTTCACCCAAATCCAGATAACTGATGTTCTGAAAGAGCTGCAAAATCTTGACCCCTACAAATCAGCCGGGCTAGACAATCTGGACCCTCTCTTTCTAAAATGATCTGCCGAAATTGTTGCAACCCCTATTACTAGCCTGTTCAACCTCTCTTTTCTATCGTCTGAGATTCCCAAAGATTGGAAAGCTGCCACGGTCATCCCCCTCTTCAAAGGGGGTGACACTCTTGACCGAAACTGCTACAGACCTATATCTATCCTACCCTGTCTTTCTAAGGTCTTCGAAAGCCAAGTTAACAAACAGATTACCGACCATTTCGAATTCCACTGTACCTTCTCCGATATGCAATCTGGTTTCAGAGCTGGTCATGGGTGCACCTCAGCCACGACTAAGGTCCTAAATTATAACATAACCGCCATCGATAAGAGACATTACTGTGCAGCCGTATTCATCGATCTGGCCATGTCACGGTTCTCTAAAGTAGAACCCAGAAGCAGACCAGGACAAGGAGAGTAAGACGAAGGTGAGTATTTATTTACAAGTTTAAATGTAGTGATAGAAAAATCCAAGTAGCGGAGCGGGCAGCGGAGGTGAGTTGATGGAATTGAGTAAGCAGATCCAAGGAAGTAACTGAAGTCACCGACGACCAGGTAGGGATGGGATGAGTGTTCCGGGTGAATGACTGTAGACAGAAAAAACAGAGGTGAGTTCAAGGCAAGCAAGACGTACAAAACAACCTCTATCAAACTGGAGGCTGATACGCTGGCACAACATACTGTTCATGGCTAACGATCCGGCAGGGAATGGATGTCAGGTCAGCGCTTATGAAGTGGAGGGGTGATGATCAGGACCAGGTGTGCAGATAGCTGATGGGATACAGGTGCGGGTACTCAGAGATCCTCCAACTAGCTACGTCGCCCGGCAACCAGACAGGGTGCGTTCCAGGACACCGAAAAAAACACTCCAGGACAGAACACAGGCAAAAACAGACTCAGGAAGCGGGATTCGTGACAGGCCAAGGCTTTCGACTCTGTCAATCACCACATTCTTATTGGCAGACTCGACAGCCTTGGTTTCTCAAATGATTGCCTCGCCTGGTTCACCAACTACTTCTCTGATAGAGTTCAGTATGTCAAATCAGAGGGCCTGTTGTCCGGACCTCTGGCAGTCTCTATGGGGGTGCCACAGGGTCCAATTCTCGAGCCGACTCATTTCTCTGTATACATCAATGATGTCGCTCTTGCTGCTGGTGATTCTTTGATCCACCTCTACGCAGACGACACCATTCTGTATACTTCTGGCCCTTCTTTGGACACTGTGTTAACTTCTTGGTGCCCCCATCCCTTTAGCGGGATCATTTTCGTTAACATCCGCTGAATTCCAAATTCAAACTAAAAATATTTAATTTTCATGAAATCACAAGTGCAATATACCAAAACACAGCTTAGCTTGTTGTTAATCCACTGGCGTGTCAGATTTCAAAAAAGCTTTACAGCGAAAGCAAACCAAGCCTTTATGTTAGGACAGCTCTCTCAAGAGACAAAACATTACAAACAGCTAGCAGCAAAGTAGATTGGTCACGAAAGTCAGAAAAGCAATAAATGAATCGCTTACAATACATGTTCGTTTTGTTCCATAAAGATTATTTTTATATCCAAAAACCTCCATTTGGTGACGCGTTTTGTTCAGTAATCCACAGGCTCGTGCAGGTCACGACGGGCAGACGAAATTACTATACAAATAGTATCCGTAAAATTCGTAGAAACATGTCAAACATTTTTTATAATCAATCCTCAGGTTGTTTTTACAATAAATAATCGATAATATTTCAACCGGACCGTAGCTTTTTCAATAGGAGAGAGAGAGAAAAGGTCTGCTCCAAGCTGCTCGCGCATGCAAAACTCTGGGGACACAAAGCTATCCACTGACGCGATGTGATCGTTCTCGCTCATTTTTCAGAATAAAAGCCTGCAACTATGTCTAAAGACTGTTCACACCATGTGGAAGCCATAGGGAAAGGAATATGGTTGATATCCCTTTAAATGGAGGGAAGGCATGCAATGGAACAGAGAGGTTTCAGGATAACAGCACTTCCTGCTTGGATTTTCCTCAGGTTTTTGCCTGCAATATCAGTTCTGTTATACTCACAGACAATATTTTGACAGTTTTAGAAACTTTAGAGTGTTTTCTATCCTAATCTGCCAATTATATGCATATTCTAGCTTCTGGGCCTGAGAAGTAGGCAGTTTCATTTGGGTACGTTTTTCATCCAAACATCAACTGCCCCCTAGTCTCAAGAGGTTTTAATAACTTTTCATGTTCAAAATTCATGTTCAAAATTCTGAGTTTGCAAGGAGTGTTTTGCCTGGTTTTTAACTTGTTGCCTTTTAGAATGCATTTCCACTGGCAATTCACATAGATTCTTCCAACCCCAAAATTGGTTCCACACCCGTCGCCATGTAATAATATCTGGGTATTGTTACTGGTCCTACAGTCAGAGACATAGGTAGTAGTCGTATTGCTTTCGATTCTGCCCCTTTTACCTTCCTGAATGTAATACTTTTCCTGTTTTAAATTTTGCCAATTTCTCATCGTAAGGAATCTATTAGAAAGTTGTGTGGGATGTGGCCTCCTACCTCTCCCTTCACATTAAAACCATCAGCTCTAAGCACCACTATCGATCGAACCAAGGCCATATACCGCTATGTGAAAGTTTCCTGCCCGCTGCTTTCAAGACTGTTTGCTGCCGTTCTTTTGTCAAAGATGCAAACACTTGCCTCGCAGCATTACCTCCGAATGCAGCGGGTGCAGTAGGCTCCAGTACTACCCTACACTCCATCATCCGATGACCAATGGGCCCCAAATCTAAAACAGGGATCTGTCGCCCTAAGCTTTGATGTTTTTTCACTACATTTCCCCCCCTGTTTCTTTGTCTTACCTTGGTCATTAAAACCATTATTAGTGACTTTCACTGTGGCTGCCTTAACCACTCGCCCATCTGCAGAGTGAACGGAATTTGACTCCACTCTAATCGGCGCTTGTACTATTTCATCCCAGTGAGAATGTTGGTCCAGTACCCCCACAATAGCCGATTTGATAACAACTGTCAAACCTGCCATCAAATCAGACGTACAAATTCCTATCAAGATACTCACATACCTGATGTCTTATCAAAATTATTCACAGTTGTCTTCCTATTTCCACATAAAATGTCACGGTTCTCCACCCCAATTTGGCATAAACCAACTCTCTCTCCTTATTGCTACTGCTAACATAAACAAATCATGTTCAAACAACGTTCAAATATCTTCTTGCTTTTCTAACCATGAATGTGGCTCTCCTCCGGAACTTATAGGCAACCTTTTATCGCCATCCCCATTTCCTATCACTGACAATGTTTAATCTTTAAGCACAGATATTCTTGGATATCTCCTATTCTCTTCAGAATGCACTTCCTGCCTTTGTCCCTCTATACTCTGTATAGTGGCACAGCGGTCTAAGGCACTGCATCTCAGTGCAAGAGGCGTCACTACAGTCCCTGGTTTGAATCGAGGCTGTATCACATCCGGCCGTGATTGGGAGTCAGATAGAGCGGCGCACAATTGGCCCAGCGTCGTCCGGGGAAGGCCGTCATTGTAAATAAGAATTTGTTCCTAACTCACTTGCTTAGTTGAAAAGGTAAATCATTATTATTTTTTTTAACATGTACATGGACTACTTCTCTATACCCTATCGTACTAACACATGGATGTTCCAACATCTCCATATACCATATATACTACAGACACTTAAACAGACTCCAACCCCTAATCTAGCATACGAAGTGGCTAAACCCTCCTGAACACGCTGTGCCCACTGTGCCTAGTCCTACCGGTAGTATTTACAGTGGGCCTACTAAATAAACTCAGGCTTTTTTTAGGTCCGTATCCTATAATTGTTCAGCCTAAAATTCTCACCCCCCCAAGATGTCAGAATGAGTGGTAAAAAGTGTAGGAGCTGTGCCAACCTTGTTTTTTTTTTGTGCCGGCTCCTGCTCTACTGATTCGGACTCTCCAGTTGGACTGTAAACCATGGTGAACCCAGCTCGCAGCGCTAACTTTTAGGTTCTAAATAAACACAGTAAAACTCACGGACGACTAAGAAAAGCTCAAACCAAGTCTATTCTCCCACTGGGTAAAACAGCTGCATAAGACAAAGACATATTTACACAAGTACATACAGTTGTAGTCGGAAGTTTACAAACACCTTAGCCAAATATATTTAAACTCAGTTTTTCACAATTACTGACATTTATTCCTAGTAGAAATTCCCTGTCTTAGGTCAGTTAGAATCACCACTTTATTTGAAGAATGTGAAATTTCAGAATAATAGTAGAGAGAATGATTTATTTCAGCTTATATTACTTTCATCACATTCCCAGTGGGTCAGAAGTTTGCATACACTCAATTAGTATTTGGTAGCATTGCCTTTAAATTGTTTAACTTGGGTCAAACGTTTCAGGTAGCCTTCCACAAGCTTCCCACAATAAGTTGGGTGCATTTTGACCCATTCCTCCTGACAGAGCTGGTGTAACTGAGTCAGGTTTGTAGGCCTCCTTGCTCGCACATGCTTTTTCAGTTCTGCCCAAAAATGTTCTATAGGGTTGAGGTCAGGGTTTTGTGATGGCCACTCCAATACCTTGACTTTGTTGTCCTTAAACCATTTTTCCACAACTTTGGAAATATGCTTGAGGTCATTGTCCATTTGGAAGACCCATTTGCGACCAAGCTTTAACTTCCTGACTGATGTCTTGAGATGTTGCTTCAATATATCCACATAATTGTCCCTTCCTCATGATGCCATCTATTTTGTGAAGTGCACCAGTCCCTCCTGCAGCAAAGCAACCCCACAACATGATGCTGCCACCCCCGTGCTTCACGGTTGAGATGATGTCCTTCAGCCTGCAAGCCTCCCCCTTTTCCTCCAAACATAACAATGTTCATTATCGCCAAACAGTTCTATTTTTGTTTCATCAGACCAGAGGACATTTCTCCAAAAAGAATGATCTTTGATCTCATGTGCAGTTGCAAACCGTAGTCTGGCTTTTTTATGGCTGTTTTGGAGCAGTGACATCTTCCTTGCTGAGTGGCCTTTCAGGTTATGTCGATATAGGACTCGTTTTACTGGGAATATAGATACTTTTGTACCTGTTTCCTCCAGAATCTTCACAAGGTCCTATGCTGTTGTTCTGGGATTGATTTGCACTTTTTGTACCAAAGTACGTTCATCTCTAGGAGACAGAACGCGTGTCCTTCCTGAGCGGTATGACGGCTGCATGGTCCCATGGTGTTTATACTTGCGTACTATTGTTTGTACAGATGAACGTGGTACCTTCAGGCATTTGGAAATTGCTCCCAAGGATGAACCAGACTTGTGGAGGTCTACAATTGTTTTTCTGAGGTCTTGGCTGATTTCTTTTGATTTTCCCATGACGTCAAGCAAAGAGGCACTGAGTTTGATGGTAGGCTTTGAAAGACATCCGCAGGTACACCTCCAATTGACTCAAATGATGTCAATTAGCCTATCAGAAGCTTCTAAAGCCATGACATCATTTTCTGGAATTTTCCAAGCTGTTTAAGGCACAGTCAACTTAGTGTATGTAAACTTCTGACCCACTGGAATTGTAATACAGTAAATTATAAGTCAAATAATCTGTCTGTAAACAATTGTTGGAAGGAGGAACATGGCTGCCACCACCAAACACTTGCTCTGTCTACCCTACCTGCACTCACCTGTATTGTCTGGACTGACTCTTTAATTATTGTTGTTGTCAAGTTCCCTTGCATAATTGAACAAGTGTATCAATAGCTGGATACCCTCAGATTAAAAACCAACACGCTTGTCTCTAGATTACACCTATCTAAACATATTTTACATTATTTGCAAGGTCAGTCATACTATCACTGTAATTTGAGGATTCATTTGCAGAAGTTGCTTTCATTTCAGCACATCTAATTGTAAAAATGTCAACAGTATTAAATTATAACTTTTAGTGAAATTGAAAAAAGTTAACACGGATCAAATCAAATCAAATTGATTTATATAGCCCTTCGTACATCAGCTGATATCTCAAAGTGCTGTACAGAAACCCAGCCTAAAACCCCAAACAGCAAGCAATGCAGGTGTAGAAGTACATCAAAATGAAGTTATCTTTGTTGTCTTTATTTTGATATAAGTGTCGAGACGGTGCGTTAAATCCCTGATGAAGCTTTAGCGTTCTTATAGATTCAATGGAAAGCCATTGTATCCCATCGAGCCCATTTCATCCATTACCGGAGTGCGTTTGACACATTTCCACGGATGTAACGTTAACCGGGAAAAAAATGACAGGCACAAGCACGAGTATGAAAGAGTCTCAGCAGTACAATGAAAGTAATCAATCCATGTAACCCCTCAAACTCAGGAAATAGATGACTGGAAAAGACAGATCCTCAGGTGGGTGGGGCATCTACAGTGGGAAGAACAATATTTGATACACTGCCGATTTTGCAGGTTTTCCTACTTACAAAGCATGTATAGGTCTGTAATTTTTATCATAGGTACACTTCAACTGTGAGAGACGGAATCTAAAACAAAAATCCAGAAAATCACATTGTATGAAAATGGAAGAAGTTCAAGATGACGGTCAATCACCCTCGGTCTGGGGCTCCATGCAAGATCTCACCTTGTGGGGCATCAATGATCATGAGGAAGGTGAGGGATCAGCCCAGAACTACACGGCAGGACCTGGTCAATGACCTGAAGAGAGCTGGGACCACAGTCTCAAAGAAAACCATTAGTAACACACTACGCCGTCATGGATTAAAATCCTGCAGCGCACGCAAGGTCCCCCTGCTTAAGCCAGCGCATGTCCAGTCCCATCTGAAGTTTGTCAATGACCATCTGGATGATCCAGAGGAGGAATGGGAGAAGGTCATGTGGTCTGATGAGACAAAAATAGAGCTTTTTGGTCTAAACTCCACTCGCCGTGTTTGGAGGAAGAAGAAGGATGAGTACAACCCCAAGAACACCATCCCAACCGTGAAGCATGGAGGTGGAAACATCATTCTTTGAGGATGCTTTTCTGCAAAGGGGACAGGACGACTGCACCGTATTGAGGGGAGGATGGATGGGGCCATGTATTGCGAGATCTTGGCCAACAACCTCTTTCCCTCAGTAAGAGCATCGAAAATTGGTCGTGGCTGGGTCTTCCAGCATGACAACGACCCGAAACACACAACCAGGGCAACTAAGGAGTGGCTCCGTAAGAAGCATCTCAAGGTCCTGGAGTGGCCTAGCCAGTCTCCAGACCTGAACCCAATAGAGAATCTTTGGAGGGAGCTGAAAGTCCGTATTGCCCAGCGACAGCCCCGAAACCTGAAGGATCTGGAGGTCTGTATGGAGGAGTGGGCCAAAATCCCTGCTGCAGTGTGTGCAAACCTGGTCAAGAACTACAGGAAACATATGATCTCTGTAATTGCAAACAAAGGTTTCTGTACCAAATATTAAGTTCTGCTTTTCTGATGTATCAAATACTTATGTCATGCAATAAAATGCAAATTAATTACTTACAAATCATACAATGTGATTTTCTAGATTTTTGTTTTAGATTCCATCTCTCACAGTTGAAGTTTACCTATGATAAAAATTGCAGACCTCTACATGCTTTGTAAGTAGGAAAACCTGCAAAATCGGCAGTGTATCAAATACTTGTTCTCCCAACTGTATATATATCCCACTTAAGACACTCCTCCTTCTCTCCAATCCTTAGATCTTATGGTTTCAACCCGTTTGGACGCATGTCCCGCTAACGGGACACCTACGACAACATCCGGTGAAATTGAGGAGCGTGAAATTCAAAATACAAAAATCGTAATATTAAACATTCATGAAAATACAAGTGTCGTACGTCATTTAAAAGCTTAAATTCTTGTTAACCCAACCGCGTTGACAAATTACAAAAAGGCTTTACGGAGAAAGCATAGCATGCGATTATCTGAGGATAGTGCCCCACATCAAAATACTTTTTCAACCAGCACAGGCATTACAAAATCACAGATAGCGATTAACTTCTCTGGTATATGTGGGACGGTAGCGTCCCGCCTAACCAACAGCCAGTGAAATTGCAGGGCGCCAAATTCAAAACAACATAAATCTCATAATTAAAATTCCTCAAACATACAAGTATTATACACCATTTTAAAGATAAACTTCTCGTTAATCCAGCCAAAGTGTCTGATTTTAAAAGGATTTACGGCGAAAGCACACCTTGTGTTAGGTAAGTACATAGCCACAGAAAAACCCAGCCATTTTTCCAGCCAAAGAGAGGAGTAACAAAAAGCGGAAATAGAGTTAAAATGAATCACGAATCTTTGATGATCTTCATCAGATGACACTCATAGGTCTTCATGTTACACAATACATGTACACTGCTCAAAAAAATAAAGGGAACACTTAAACAACACAATGTAACTCCAAGTCAATCACACTTCTGTGAAATCAAACTGGCCGCTTAGGAAGCAACACTGATTGACAATAAATGTCACATGCTGTTGTGCAAATGGAATAAACAAAAGGTGGAGATTATAGGCAATTAGCAAGACACCCCCAATAAAGGAGTGGTTCTGCAGGTGGTGACCACAGACCACTTCTCAGTTCCTATGCTTCCTGGCTGATGTTTTGGTCACTTTTGAATGCTGGCGGTGCTTTCACTCTAGTGGTAGCATGAGACGGAGTCTACAACCCACACAAGTGGCTCAGGTAGTGCAGCTCATCCAGGATGGCACATCAATGCGAGCTGTGGCAAGAAGGTTTGCTGTGTCTGTAAGCGTAGTGTCCAGAGCATGGAGGCGCTACCAGGAGACAGGCCAGTACATCAGGAGACGTGGAGGAGGCCTTAGGAGGGCAACAACCCAGCAGCAGGACCGCTACCTCCGCCTTTGTGCAAGGAGTAGCACTGCCAGAGCCCTGCAAAATGACCTCCAGCAGGCCACAAATGTGCATGTGTCTGCACATGTCATTACACCACATCAGTCAGTGGCTTCATCAATAAGTGCATCCATGACATCGTCCCCACAGTGAGAGTACGAGCAGATGAGCAGGGACCCTGGGCATCTTTCTCTTGGTGTTTTTCAGAGTCAGTAGAAAGGCCTCTTTAGTGTCCTAGGTTTTCATAGCTCCCATTGAAATTACAGGGAGATATGGATGAGTATTCACTTCCTACAGCTTCCACTAGATGTCAACAGTCAATAGTGAGAGTACGAGCAGATGAGCAGGGCTCCGGGCAGCCGAGCGGAAATGGAGGAAAACTCGCCTCCCTGCGGACCTGGCATCCTTTCACTCCCTCCTCTCTACATTCTCCTCTTCTGTCTCTGCTGCTAAAGCCACTTTCTACCACTCTAAATTCCAAGCATCTGCCTCTAACCCTAGGAAGCTCTTTGCCACCTTCTCCTCCCTCCTGAATCCTCCTCCCCCTCCTCCCCCCTCCTCCCTCTCTGCGGATGACTTCGTCAACCATTTTGAAAAGAAGGTCGACGACATCCGATCCTCGTTTGCTAAGTCAAACGACACCGCTGGTTCTGCTCACACTGCCCTACCCTGTGCTTTGACCTCTTTCTCCCCTCTCTCTCCAGATGAAATCTCGCGTCTTGTGACGGCCGGCCGCCCAACAACCTGCCCGCTTGACCCTATCCCCTCCTCTCTTCTCCAGACCATTTCCGGAGACCTTCTCCCTTACCTCACCTCGCTCATCAACTCATCCTTGACCGCTGGCTACGTCCCTTCCGTCTTCAAGAGAGCGAGAGTTGCACCCCTTCTGAAAAAACCTACACTCGATCCCTCCGATGTCAACAACTACAGACCAGTATCCCTTCTTTCTTTTCTCTCCAAAACTCTTGAACGTGCCGTCCTTGGCCAGGTCTCCTGCTATCTCTCTCAGAATGACCTTCTTGATCCAAATCAGTCAGGTTTCAAGACTAGTCATTCAACTGAGACTGCTCTTCTCTGTGTCACGGAGGCGCTCCGCACTGCTAAAGCTAACTCTCTCTCCTCTGCTCTCATCCTTCTAGACCTATCGGCTGCCTTTGATACTGTGAACCATCAGATCCTCCTCTCCACCCTCTCCGAGTTGGGCATCTCCGGCGCGGCCCACGCTTGGATTGCGTCCTACCTGACAGGTCGCTCCTACCAGGTGGCGTGGCGAGAATCTGTCTCCGCACCACGTGCTCTCACCACTGGTGTCCCCCAGGGCTCTGTTCTAGGCCCTCTCCTATTCTCGCTATACACCAAGTCACTTGGCTCTGTCATATCCTCACATGGTCTCTCCTATCATTGCTATGCAAACGACACACAATTAATCTTCTCCTTTACCCCTTCTGATAACCAGGTGGCGAATCGCATCTCTGCATGTCTGGCAGACATATCAGTGTGGATGACGGATCACCACCTCAAGCTGAACCTCGGCAAGACGGAGCTGCTCTTCCTCCCGGGGAAGGAATGCCCGTTCCATGATCTCGCCATCACGGTTGACAACTCCATTGTGTCCTCCTCCCAGAGTGTTAAGAACCTTGGCGTGATCCTGGACAACACCCTGTCGTTCTCAACTAACATCAAGGCGGTGACCCGTTCCTGTAGGTTCATGCTCTACAACATTCGCAGAGTACGACCCTGCCTCACACAGGAAGCGGCGCAGGTCCTAATCCAGGCACTTGTCATCTCCCGTCTGGATTACTGCAACTCGCTGTTGGCTGGGCTCCCTGCCTGTGCCATTAAACCCCTACAACTCATCCAGAACGCCGCAGCCCGTCACCCCGCGTCACCCCGCTCCTCCGCTCTCTCCACTGGCTTCCAGTTGAAGCTCGCATCCGCTACAAGACCATGGTGCTTGCCTACGGAGCTGTGAGGGGAACGGCACCTCCGTACCTTCAGGCTCTGATCAGGCCGTACACCCAAACAAGGGCACTGCGTTCATCCACCTCTGGCCTGCTCGCCTCCCTACCTCTGAGGAAGTACAGCTCCCGCTCAGCCCAGTCAAAACTGTTCGCTGCTCTGGCACCCCAATGGTGGAACAAACTCCCCCACGACGCCAGGTCAGCGGAGTCAATCACCACCTTCCGGAAACACCTGAAACACCACCTCTTTAAGGAATACCTAGGATAGGATAAAGTAATCCTTCTAACCCCCCCCCTTAAAAGAGTTAGATGCACTATTGTAAAGTGGTTGTTCCACTGGATATCATAAGGTGAATGCACCAACCTGTAAGTCGCTCTGGATAAGAGCGTCTGCTAAATGACTTAAATGTAAATGTAATAGAACTTTGTCTGATGACTCTAATGTGAATGGGGCCCAAAGGAGACAGGAATGATTCACCACTGCCATGAGGTGACCACTTATTGAACACGCGCGTTCACGTGAGAGGCAGCTCCATTCCATCGCTCAACTGAAGTCAATGTAATTCTCTGGTTGGAACGTTATTCAAGATGTATGTTAACAACATTCTAAAGATTGATTCAATACATCGTTTGACATGTTTCTACTGACTGTTACGGAACTTTTGGACATTTCGTCACTTTATAGTGGACGCGCTTTGTAGGCTTTGGAATTGTTTACCAAACGCGCTAACCAAAGTAGCTAATTGGACCTAAATAACGGACATTATCGAACAAATCAAGCATTTATTGTGGACCTGGGATTCCTGGGAGTGCATTCTGATGAATATCATCAAAAGTAAGGAAACATTTATCATGTATTTTCTGGTTTCTGTTGACTCCAACATGGCGGCTAATTTTACTATTGTTCTGAGCTCCGTCTCAGATTATTGCACGGTTTGCTTTTTCCGTAAAGTTTTTTTGAAATCTGACACAGCGCTTGCATTAAGGAGAGGTATATCTATAATTCAATGTGTATAACTTGTATTATCATCTACATTTATGATGAGTATTTCTGTTGAAACGATGTGGCTATGCACTATCACTGGATGTTTTTGGAACTAGTGAATGTAACGTGCCAATGTAAACTCAGATTTTTTTATATAAATATGAACTGTATCAAACAAAACATGCATGTATTGTGTAACATGAAGTCCTATGAGTGTCATCTGATGAAGATCATCAAAGGTTAGTGATTAATTCTATCTCTATTTGTGGCTCCTCTATTTGGCTGGAAAAATGGCTGAATTTTTCTTTGAGTTGGTGGTGACCTAACATAATCGTTTGTTGTGCTTTTGCTGAAAAGCCTATTTGAAATCGTACACTTTGGTGGGATTAACAACAAGATTACCTTTAAAATGATATAAGACACATGTATGTTTGAGGAATTTTAATTATGAGATTTCTGTTGTTTGAATTTGGCGCCCTGCACTTTCACTGGCTGTTGTCATATCGATCCCGTTACCGGGATTGCAGCCATATGAAGTTAATCCTTTAACATAACTCCTAAATTTAACCATAACCTTAACCCTAATCCCTGACTCTAACCCCTAGCCTAGCTAACGTTAGCGAGCTAGATAACGTTCTCCAACTAGCTAGAATTCGTAACATACGTTTTGAAAATTCATATCATATAATACAAATTGTCATTCGTAACATATCATACAAAATGGGTGATGGACATCCACAAATGTAATATATGCCATACACATATACTGAATGGAGGGTTTCGGATTTGCTCTGAGGCTAGGCTGTATTATTTGTCATTAATAGACTGGTTTTATCCACAACAACTTTCTATCCAAGCTGGGCGATAGCGCGAGGAAGGCTCATGTTCATGCCGGTTCAGGTAGGCTAAGACAGTTGTATATTAAAACAAAAATATATTGGTAGCTGATTAATATGATGTTGTATCTAAAATGTATTTTACAATCTGCAATGTTTGAATTTCCAACTTGAATTACTGAACAAGTAGGATAATTACATTATTGCCGCCAGCCAGCAGACAGACACCTTGTATAGCTTAGTGAAATGTTAGGCTTGACGACTAAATAGGCCTACCGATACACTTTTATCCATTAGCTAAGGAAAAGCTATAGAATAGCTTAGCCATACTCATTGACAGCCTAATCTATATTTTAATATACGTTTGATGAATGTATGAGGCATTGCAAGACAAGACATTGCGAGATACTGATTGCCAAGATAGCCTATGCGCTTGGTTCCGACTGTCTGCCTGCCCCTCCTCTCTCTTCCTCGCTGGCTTGCCTTCTCTTTTTCAATCTCTTCTCTATGAAAGATGTGTGTTCAGTCTTCAGTAGTTTGTGTGTAGAATAGCCTAATCATTGATTCCCCCTACTTTAGTTAACTTGCGAGACATTGCAAGCCAAGAAATGGTGAAATAAAGCATTGCGAGATACAGCTTCTGATTATTGGATGCACGGTTCGGACTCTGCCTGGTAGATGCAAGAGTTTGTGTTCTCTGAAGTAGCCTATGCCAACTACTCAGTCTCATCCTTTGCACAAATACTGAATCTTAGGAGTCGATTCCTAGTGGAATTGAAGCTTGACACCCAGAAATGGGAGTCAACACCGGGAGTCAATGGGCAACAAGTCGAGGAATTGATTATTTAGGATTTGACTCGCACTAGCACAGGATGCCCACTTGATAAATATGCTTCTACTGCACCATTCGGTGACTCGACAACTAGCGTTTAAGATTGACTCAATTGACTCGTGAACCTGCATACCGGGTGAACGAGTGCTCAAAGTGTTGGGTTTGAAATTCTTATAATCTTTTCATCACTTTTAACTTACCTCTTCTCCTGGAGATGGTTTGTTTCAGTTCTGCAGTCAGAAGAGTAGAGAAGAAGGAAGAGAAAGAGGTGATGTGTGTTGCAGGTCTTATAGTGGAAGAGCCCAGCATTCTCCTCCCACCTCACCACTCCAGTACTATACTCCCCCTCTCACCTCTCACCAAGTCAGCTGATTTCAGAGAAGAGAGATAATTTCTTCAGCAGAGGGTACCGGATTGGTGGCAGGATTCCAAACAAATAAAGGAGATTTCTTCAGTAGAGGCAGTTGGAGCCAAATCCTCTATTCTTTATTTGTGCTATTTCAATTGTTTTGGCCCATTTAGAATATATCATCATGACATATTGCTATTTATTTTGTGATTTTGAATGTATTATGAAAGTGAGGAATTATGAAATTAACTTGAATTAATTGTGTTTGTGTTAAATTGGCAATATGGAGTCCCAGCTAGTCACGCACCCCTTTTTCTCCCAGGGATCTTTCCTTATGCCATATAGGGGGTTGGTAATATGGGCAAGCTAATCTCTAGGCACAGCAGCAAACAGTTTTTTACCACACCCGTTTATGCTTTTTGTTGTCCAATTGCTTCGTTTTTTGGTATTCATACCCGTAAGAGAACAAATGACCAACATGTAATGTCAATCTCAGTTTCATTATGAAATAATGTTGATTACTATTTTTTCACAAGCGGAGCTTCGGATATTTTTTTTTGTTGCATGATGAAGTTGTCTATAGACCATAATGATGTTGGGCAACTTCAAAATGTGTTCACTGGAACATATAGTCCTTACAGAAGACAAAGAGCTCTAATTCTGTTTCATTGGTCCTATGAAGTTCCTATTTGTCATAATCATTGCTGATGCTGCAGGCACTATGAGGTCACATAGAGCTCAATAGAGATCACATAATGATTAATATATTGAAAGGGAATACACTTTATTAGTGAGTCAACAAGGTCAGACATGTTTAAATGGGTGTAGGCAAGAAGTGTATAGACTCATGTAACATGTGGTGACATAGAACTTGTGATTAAAAAGATATGATTTACTACTGAAACTACAAAGGCCAACAACGAAACAAAGAAAGTTTTGTGGTTAACACATTCTCAAAAAACATTCAGTGCCTCACATCATAAAACGCAAAGTTTATCCCATGCATCATGGAATAATGGAATATAATGGCACCGGTGAAGAGGGCTGCCGTTCTACAGGCACCTAACCTGATTGTGCTACTAAGTGTGTTCTATTGCATTATTTGTAACTTATTTTGTACATAATGTCCCTGCCACGTCTCTTACAACAGAAGAGAGCTTCTAGATATCAGGACAGCGATTACTCACATCAGACTGGATGAAGAGTTTTTCTTCAATGAGTCGGACGGGAAGGATGTACTTCAAACACCCGACAAGGCCGAAATCTCTGTGATTCGCAGGAGAAAGAGACGGAGATATTGAGGACGTAGGTCGGGGTGCCTGATAAGGATCCGGCGGCGAGTGGGTAATCTGCCTTTACCATCAGTATTACTCGCCAACGTTTAATCATTGGAAAATCTACTAGACGAGGTACATCCTACCAGACGAGGTAAACAAGACGAGGTATATCCTACCAACGGGACATTCAAAACTGTAATATCTTATGATTCACCGAGTCGTGGCTGAACGACGACATGGATAACATACAGCTGGCGGGTTTTAAGCTTTTGGATAACATACAGCTGGCAGGATAGAACAGCGGCCTCCGGCAAGACAAGGGGCGCGGCCTATTTATATTTGTAAACAACAGCTGGTGCACGAAATATAAGGAAGTTTCAAAGTTTTGCTCACCTGAGGTAGAGTACCTCATGATAAGCTGTAGACCACACTATTTACCAAGAATGTTTTCATTAATATTTTTCGTAGCTGTCTATATACCACCACAATCCGAAGCTGGCACTAAAACTGCACTCAAGGAGGTGCTCATACTGCCAGTAGCAAAATCCTCACCCAGAGGCCGCGCTCCTAGTGGCCGGGGATTTTAATGCAGGGAAACTCAAAAACCAGTGACCCGATCAATAAGAAAGTGGTCGGATGAAACAGATGCTAAGCTACAGGACTGTTTTGTGAGCACAGACTGGAATATGTTCCGGGATTCTTCCGATGGCATTGAGGAGTACACCACATCAGTCAGTGGCTTCATCAATAAGTGCATCCATGACATCGTCCCCACAGTGAGAGTACGAGCAGATGAGCAGGGACCCTGGGCATCTTTCTCTTGGTGTTTTCAGAGTCAATAGAAATGCCTCTTTAGTGTCCTAGGTTTTCATAACTGTGACCTTAATTGCCTACCGTCTGTAAGCTGTTAGTGTCTTAACGACCGTTCCAGAGGTGCATGTTCATTAATTGTTTATGGTTCATTGAACAAGCATCGGAAACAGTGTTTAAACCCTTTACAAGGAAGATCTGTGAAGTTATTTGGATTTTTTTGGGGAGGCAACCACCTGCATAGTGTCGTTGTCACGTTTCTGACCTTATTTCCGTTGTTAAGTCTTTATTTTGTTGGTCAGGACGTGAGTTGGGTGGGTATAGTCTATGTTGTCTATTTCTATGTTTTCGTATTTCTGTGTTTGGCCTGATATGGTTCTCAATCAGAGGCAGGTGTTTTGTGTTGTCTCTGATTGGGAACCATATTTAGGTAGCTTGTTTTGTATTGTGGGTTGTGGGTTATTGTCTATGTCTATACGTTAGTTGCTTGTGTCTGCACTTTCGTTATATAGCTGCACGTTCGTTTGTTGTTTTGTATAGTTTGTCAAGTGTTCTTCGTTTCGTCTTCGTTAATTAAATTCAAGTATGTATTCAAACCACGCTGCGTTTTGGTCCGATCCTAACTCCTCCTCAGACGAGGAGGATTACGACGTTCGTGACAGAATAACCCACCAAAATAGGACCAAGCAGCGTGGTAACGGGCAGGAGCAGGAGAGGCAGTGATGTCAGGAAAAATGGACTTGGGAGGACGAGTTGGACGGAAAAGGACCCTGGGCAGAGCCAGGGGAATATCGCCGCCCCAAGGCAGAGCTGGAGGCAGCGAAAGCAGAGAGGCGGCATTTTGAGGAGCTAGGTCGGCAGCAGAATCTGGACTATACAACTTGGGAAGAGACAGACAGGTGGTCGGTCGACCCAGGGAGAGTGCCGGAGCCCGCCTGGGATTCGCTGGAGCAGTGCGAGGAGGGTTATAGGAGAATGGAGTTGGCGAAACGAGCACGGCGGCGCGGTAGGAAACCCGAGAGGCAGCCCCCAAAAATTTCTTGGGGGGTGGCACACGGGGAGTGTTGCTAAGCCAGGTAGGAAACCTGCGCCAACTCCCCGTGCTTACTATGGCACCGTGTTATGTGGTAGAACGCACGGTGTCTCCAGTACGCGTGCTTAGCCCGGTACGCTACATACCAGCTCCCCGTGCTTACCGTGAGTGAAGCAGAGACGGTGAAGGATTTAATGGGGAAATTGGAGGAGAGAGTTATGAGGGAGGTGCTGTGTTGGTGCTTGAGGCACGACATCCGCCTGACGGAGAGTGTCGGGGACTTGATGTCACCTGAGTCAGCTCTCCATACTCGTCCTGAGGTGCGTGCTAGCCATCTGGTGAAGACTGTGCCAGCACCACGCACCAGGCCTCCTGTGCGCCTCCCTAGCCCTGCACGTCCTGTGTCAGCTCAGCGCACCAGCTCTCCTGTGGCAGCCCCTCGCACCAGCCCAGTACTACCAGTGCCAACACCACGCACCAGGCTTCCTGTGCGTCTCCAGAGTCCAGTACGCCCTGTCCCTGCTCCTCGCACTCGCCCAGTGGGGCGTGTCCCCAGCCCGGTACCACCAGTTCCGGCACCATGCACCAGGCCTACTGTGCGCCTCCAGGGTCCAGTATGCCCTGTTCCTGCTCCCCGCACTCGCCCAGTGGTGCGTGGTCCCAGCCCGGTACCACCAGTTCCGGCATCACGCACCAGGCCTACTGTGCGCCTCAGCAGGCCAGAGTTTCCCGTCTGCCAGCGACGTCTGAACTGCCCGTCTGCCCAGCGCCGCCTGAGCTGCCCGTCTGCCCAACGCCGCCTGAGGTGCCCGTCTGTCCAGCGCCGCCTGAGCTGCCCGTCTGTCCAGCGCCGCCTGAGCTGCCCGTCTGTCCAGCGCCGCCTGAGCCGCCCGTCTGTCCTGGGCCGTCAGAGCCGCCCGTCCGTCCTGAGCCACTAGAGCCGCCCGTCCGTCCTGAGCCGCCAGAGCCGTCCGCCAGTCAGGAGCCGCTAGAGCCGTCCGCCAGTCAGGAGCCGCCAGAGCCGTCCGCCAGTCAGGAGCCGCCAGAGCCGTCCGCCAGTCAGGAGCCGCCAGAGCCGCCCGCCAGTCAGGAGCCGCCAGAGCCGCCCGCCAGTCATGAGCTGCCCTTCAGTCATGAGCTGCCCTTCAGTCATGAGCTGCCCTTCAGTCATGAGCTGCCCGTCAGTCCGGAGCTGCCCGTCAGTTCGGAGCTGCCCATCAGTCCTGAGCTACCCCTCAGTCCGGAGCTGCCTTTCAGTCCGGAGCTACCTTTCAGTCCGGAGCTGCCCGTCAGTCCGGAGCTGCCCGTCAGTCTGGAGCTGCCCGTCAGTCCTGAGTTACTCCTCAGTCCGGAGCTGCCCGTCAGTCCTGAGCTACCCTTCTGTCCTGAGCTATCCTTCAGTCCGGAGCTGCCCCTCAGTCCTGAGCTACCCCTCAGTCCTGAGTTGCCCCTCAGTCCGGAGTTGCCCCTCAGTCCGGAGTTGCCCCTCAGTCCAGAGTTGCCCGTCAGTCCGGAGCTGCCTTTCAGTCCGGAGCTACCACTCAGTCCAGAGGCGCCCCTCAGTCCAGTGGGGCCATTTAGGAGGGTCGCCGTTCCTAGGAGGCCACAGAAGCGGACGAAGATTATGGTGGAGTGAGGGCCACGTCCAGCGCCAGAGTCCGGAGCTGCCCCTCAGTCCTGAGCTACCCACCGCGGACAGATGCCCACCCAGACCCTCCCCTATAGGTTCAGGTTTTGCGGCCGGAGTCCGCACCTTGGGGGGGGGGGGGGGTACTGTCACGTTTCTGACCTTATTTCCTTTGTTTAGTCTTTATTTTGTTGGTCAGGACGTGAGTTGGGTGGGTATAGTCTATGTTTTCTGTTTCTATGTGGGGTTTCTTGTTTGGCCTGATATGGTTCTCAATCAGAGGCAGGTGTTAGTCATTGTCTCTGATTGGGAACCATATTTAGGTAGCCTGTTTTGTATTGTGGGTTGTGGGTTATTGTCTATGTCTATACGTTAGTTGCTTGTGTCTGCACTTTCGTTATATAGCTTCACGTTCGTTTGTTGTTTTGTATAGTTTGTCAAGTGTTCTTCGTTTCGTCTTCGTTAATTAAATTCAAGTATGTATTCAAACCACGCTGCGTTTTGGTCCGATCCTTACTCCTCCTCAGACGAGGAGGATTACGACGTTCGTGACAGTCGTGTCTTTTGCATCATTAAGCTGAAGACTTATTTTATCAAATAAATTCTCTGTAATTAGTATTACGTGATTAAACTAATCACGTAAATGTAATTAACTAGGAAGTCTGGGCACCAAGGAAAATATTCAGATTATAAAGTTATAATTGTCCTAATATAACTTTCAGATATTTTAATATCTGATTAATTACTCTTCTAATTAATGAATTATTCCTTACCTCATGTTAGCCTTATTCCAAACTTCGTAAATTGTTGGTTATCTGCACGAACCCAGTCTTCACTATGAATCATCCATACATGAATTGTCTCAATCATTTATTTATTAACTAACTAAATAATCACAGAAATGCACATACAAACAAACAAAGTAGATATGGTTACAAGGAAATGATAGGGTATGTGCCCTAGTGGGCTAAACCGGTATTACGGCTTGGTGGAAAAAACGGAAGTGGGTGTAGACTGAGAAATGCGGGAATTACACAAATGAGTCACTACACACTTGATAATTCTAACAATTGAAATGTGAATCCTTTGCACATGAACGCTCACTCATTCGGGAATAATTGCAATCAATATATATATTTACGCTCAGTGTGTCGTCGTGATCTCTGTTGGAAAGTTTGGAGAGTCTCTCTCTTCCGTGGTTAGAATGGATAGTTCAGAGTCCCATTCAGAAATGTTTTTATAGAATAGAAGTTTCGGCGGTTGTCAGTCCTCGCATTCATGGGTACATAATTTCTAGCTGCAGACTAGTAATTAGTATCGAAGAGTAGCTCTTATTCTGTCAGATCGATAGTCTCAGAGTTTAACCACGTGGTATGGTTAAAAGATTCAGCAACCATTACAACCTTAGCTCCTTTGATGGTCGAGGTATGCATGGTCTCTACTCAAACCTTAGCTCCCTCTGGATCGAGGTACTGGTCTGCTGGGAAATCCTTCAGGTGGGGGTTATATTCTTAACTTCTCTAGGGTAGGGGGCAGCATTTTCACGTTTGGATGAAAAACATACCCAAATTCAACTGCCAGTTACTCATCGCCAGGAGATAAGATATGCATGTTATTAGTAGATTTGAATAGAAAACATTCTGAAGTTTCTAAAACTGTTTGAATCATGTCTGTGAGTATAACAGAACTTATTTAGCAGGCGAAACCCCGAGGACTTTTTTTTGAGGTCACTGTCTTTTCAATGAATTTTCATTGGGAAACCAGATTTCTAAGCAACTTGCTTGCAGTTCCTACGGCTTCCACTGGATGTCAACAGTCGTGAGAAATAGGTTGAGGTTATTCCTTTGTGTAATGAAGAAATACGGCCATCTTGAAGTCGAGGCACTCCTGGTGTCCTAGACATGCGTTTCAATCAAACAGAAGGCATGCTACATATCGTTTTAATCCTGTATTGAACACATATTTCCGTCTTCAATTTTATTGATTATTAACGTTAAAAAATACCTAAAGTTGTATTACATAAGTAGTTTGACATTTTTTGGCAAAGTTTACAGTTACCTTTGATATATTTTGTCTTCATGTTTGAGCAAGTTGGAACCGGTATTTATCCGGATCAAACGCGCCAAATAAATGGACATTTTGGACATATATCGACGGAATTAATCGAACAAAAAGACCATTTGTGATGTTTATGGGACATATTGGAGTGCCAACAACCGAAGCTCGTCAAAGGTAAGGCATGAATTATATTTTTATTCTGCGGTTTGTGTCGCGCCTGCTGGTTTGAAATGTTTTCTCTCTTTTGTTTACAATGGTGCTATGCTCAGATAATAGCATCGTATGCTTTCGCTGAAAAGCCTATTTGAATTCAGACATGTTGGCTGGATTCACAACGAGTGTAGCCTTAATTTGATATCTTTCATGTGTGATTTAATGTTCATAGTCATTCATTTTAATGTGGCGCTATGCATTTTCTCAGGCTTTTTGCCAAGTGATACAGTAGCGTCTTGCCTAAACTCAGATTTTTGGATATAAATATGAACTTTACCGAACATAAAATACATGTATTATGTAACATGAAGTCCTATGAGTGTCATCTGATGAAGATTATCAAAGGTTAGTGATTAATTTTATCTCTATTTCTGCTTTTTGTTAATGCTCTCTTTAGCTGGAAAAATTGCTGTCTATTTCTGTGACTTGGCTCATACCTTACATAATCGTTTGGTGTGCTTTCGTCGTAAAACCTTTTTGAAATCGGACACTTTGGCTGGATTTACAACAAGTGTAGCTTTAAAATGGTGTAAAATACTTGTATGTTTGAGGAATTTAAATTATGGGATTTCTGTTGTTTTGAATTTACCCCCCTTTAGTATCACTGGCTGTTGATGATACCCTTGAGAGGTTAACAGCAGAAAAGGGCTGTCCCTTGACGCCAGGTCAATGTCTGTGCTCATGAGGCGGGCCTATGACTGAGTTAAAGTCCAAAAGAATTGGAGTTTCCTTCATTAAACAGTTTATAATCACATTACATAATTTCACAAATAGTTTCATCTTTACTCATTCATTTTATACAACAATTAGATGCAAGCCTCACAACTGAGACTCTTGTATAAACAGAGTTATGGTAATGTGGCTGTATTGTCTCTCACGAGTTTTACACACATTAATCGACAACCATGTCATCAGTGCCCGGGGAGCAACTGTTGTTGGGGTTTAACTGCTTTGCTCAAGGGCAGAACGGCAGATTTTCCAACCATGCCGGGTTGAGTATTCAAACCTGCGACTTCTTGGTTACAGTCTTAACTTCTTTGGGATAGGGGGCGGTATTTTGACATCCGGATGAAAGATGTGCCCAAAGTAAACTGCCTGCTACTCAGGCCCAGAAGCTAGGATATGCATATAATTGGTAGATTTGGATAGAAAACACTCTAAAGTTTCTAAAACTGTTAAAATAATGTCTGTGAGTATAACACAACTGAAAAAAAACATCTCAAAAACAAAAAGAATTCAGCTTATCACTGATTTCAATGGCTGGCACTTTTATAATAGGGCAAAATTGTCCCCGATTGCAGTTCCTATGGCTTCCACTAGATGTAAACAGTCTTTAAGAAAGAGTTTCAGGCTGGCTTTTGGAAAAATTAGGGAGAAGTTGTAGTTTTTCTAAGTGGCTCCCATTTTGGCTGTAGTGTTTCCAAGTGTTTCCAAGCGCATGGCCGAGAGAGCGCAATCTTTTTGTTTATCTCCCGTAAAGACAATAACGATTCTCCGTCTTAAATTTTATAGTTTATTTGCGTATTAGGGTACCTAAGGCTTGATTATAAATGTTGATTGACTTGTTTGGATAAGTGTATTGGTAACGTTTGGGATTAATTTTGTATGCATTTTGAAGGAGGGAAACCGAGTGGATTATTGACTGAAGCACGCCAGCTAAACTGAGTTTTATTGATATAAAGAAGGACTTTATCGAACAAAAGGACCATTTGTAATGTAACTGGGACCTTTTGGAGTGCCAACAGAAGAAGATCTTCAAAGGTAAGGCATATATTATTTCGCTATTTCTGACTTTCGTGTCGCAACTCCCTGGTTGAAAATGATTTGTTATGCATTTGTGTGTTGGGCGCTGTCCTCAGATAATCACATAGTTCGCTTTCGCCGAAAAGCCTTTTTGAAATCTGACATGGCGGCTGGATTAACAACAAGTTAAGCTGTATTTTGATGTATAACATATATTTTCAAGAATGTTAAATATTTTAATTTAGTATTTTTGAATTTCACTCTCTGCAATTTCACCGGATGTTGGCCAGGTGGGACGCTACCATCCCACGTATCCGTAAGATGTTAAAGGGGGTTTGAGGTCCACACTGTTCTATTTGTAAAATTGTCCCTCTCATGCATATAGATACCATCTGTGGTCACCTTCGCCATGACATCGAAAGAGGACAAATCAGAAAAACAGTTTAGTTTAGAGCATTTCTGATTCAGGAAATCCAGACAAACTATTCACTGTAGGACAAATTATTACTTCTACCGGGGGCGCTGTTGGAAGCCAAGGATGTAGAACGCGTTTCCCTATCGCTCCTGAGTTAGACCAAATTTATGTATTTAACCTTGCAAATGTGTATATATTTGTGTTTGGCCAGGCGTCTGAAGAGACCCATAAACAATTCAGATCAAGTTTGAGAAATGTAAGTTTGTAATGGCGTCTACCCGGCCAAAAACAGAGTCTGCAAGAGCAGGCCACAGCAAGCCCGCGCCCTCTCCTGATTCACCCCCGCCACCGGACGCTGCTAATGCCAGCCCCATCTCCACAGACCGTCTCCGGGCTGTGGAGATGCTACAATCCGTGATAGGCACCCTCAAAACCAATATTTTCTGCAAAATTGACTCTCTCTCTACCAATCTCAGGTCTGAGGTATCAATGGTCAAAGACGAGCTTAAAACATATATCGAGAGTATACAGAATAAGCTCGACGCACACGGAGTGGCCTTATCGGATTTGGAACGAGGTGCTACAGACCACAGCACTCGCATTAGCGAGCTAGAGGCTAACGTTGGCTCATTGATAACTAAGGTGGCATACCTCGACAATAGATGCGAAGATATGGAAAGTAGAATGTGGAGGAACAACATTTGTCTACTGGGAATACCGGAGGGAGTGGAAGACCCAGACCCACAGAATTAATGACCCAGCTGCTTCAGGAGCTGCACGGTCTGGAGGAGAAGCCACTGCTAGACCGGGCCCACCGCACTCTGCGTAGCCGACCCCAGGATGGAGAACCCCCGCAACCATTTGTCATCAGGGTGCATTTCTTTCACGTCCGCAATGACATACTGAGGAGATCGGGAGAAACGGGCTAGCTTTGGAGCTGTGAAGCGACGCGCCTACCCGGGCGTGAAGTTCGGCCTCATCTACCCTGCAGTTCTGAGACTGACTTTACCGGACGGCTCCACACACAGATTCGAGGACCCGGCTTTAGCGGCAAATTTCATCAACAAGAACGTGAAAGCGGCTGTTGTACCACATGGTGTGGAACAAATGGTTGGTTGGCTGGTATTCTTAGCAGGCTAGTTAGCAGGCCGAATGGTTTGCTAGTAAAGCCAATTTTGCTGGCTGGGTTCATCGACATTTGAATGTCATTCTCTTTTTAATTTTTTTTATTTCTAAGCCAGGTTGCCACCTCTAATGCCAATATCTGGCTGTTTCATGGTTCAGTCGTAGATTTACCATCTGTATTATTGCTGTTAAACCACTCTTAACTGAGGTTAGTTTTCCGTAGACTCTGTTGGGGACTAATCTATGTATGTTTGGCTTACTCTAGTTAAATGGCCACAAATCTCAGGTAGCACAGAGTAAGAGTTATCATGCTTTGCTCTAAAGAAAATTGTATTTAGGGTTTTGCTTGCATCTCAGTTGGGGAGATGCTTCGGCATTGGAGGGTGTGAGGGAAGGGGTTTTTCCCTCTTTATTTGTATATAGTTTTTACATGTGTTTTGTGCCTCGTCAATGTGTTTGTTTTTAAAATTTGCGCATTTAGGTTCAACTAAGATCTTCAGTTTACGTTGTACCTTGTCCTTTCTCTCATAAGACATGACTCAGCCTAGTGTAGCCCACCCTGCTGGAGGGAATGGCTTTAATTTTCTTACTTGGAACTGCAGGGGCATAAATAACCCAGTTAAACGTTGTAAGGTGCTACACCACCTTCATCAATTGAAAGCTCACATCATCTTTCTCCAAGAAACTCATCTGAAGGTATCACAACACTCAAGTTTTAGGTGCAGATGGGTGGGTCAGGTTTTCCATTCCTCATTTCAGAGTAAGGCAAGAGGGGCGGCTATTCTACTTCACAGATCGGTACCTTTTACATGTTCCAATGTGATCGCAGATCCCCATGGTAGATATATAATTGTAAGTGGTAGGCTGCTCAATACAAAGGTACTTGTTACGGAGTCTAGTTGATAGGTAATCGACTAGCTGGACTGTTCCCCAGACTCCACGCATAGGGATTTGTACAAGGCTTAACAAGGCTATTGAACTTGACATTGGTGTCTGTCTTTATTCCTTAATCCGACATATCATACTGAAACATGGTATCAGAAGTGGCTCGGAAAACACACGTTTGTTATTTTTGTAGCTAAGTACAGTATAGGCGCAGTTACGTTCCATATGCGAACACACGCCGTTTCCTACTCACAACACTGATCAACTCGTTGTTAGCTGGCTAGCTAGCATCACTACCTACCTCCATGACTGAAGGCAAAGAAATCTCCTATTCCATTGCTATGGCAGCGAACATTCCGCCACCAAATCACATGGTTCTCACAGGGGACTGGAATACTAATTGGGACAACTTCAGGGATGAATTCGAGGACTATGCGCTGGCGACCGGTCTACATGAGAAACCCAACGAGGTACAAGCGGCAAGTCTGAGGAGTTTAATGGGCAGCGAATGCAGGCATATCTACCGGCACAATCTCACCCTCACGGCACGACAACAGTGTGATGCAAAGGCTATATTGGATGCATTGGAGAATTACTTCAAACCTGCCAGAAACGTCATTTACGAGCGGTTCGTTTTCGGAAGCTGCAAACAGGAAGAGGGTGAGTCAGTACACAACTTTGTAACCCGTTTGAGAGAGAAATCCGCCACTTGTGAATACGGGGGATTGAAAGATGAATTGATTCGTGACAAAATAGTACTGGGAATTGCAAATGAGAATACGTGCCGGCGTCTACTGAGAGAGAGAGGCTTAACATTAGTAACTGCCATCGAAATGTGCCGCACTGCTGAAGTCACTGACATGAGAATGAGAGCAATGGAAACGGAAACCCCACGCTCCGACGTTGATACTGTTCACGCTGTTGTTAGGCAGACATTCAGACAAAACCAATCGAGGCAGAGTAATTCACCACGAACGGTGAACACAGAGAGCCCCGTAGCATGTAAATACTGTGGGAATACACACACGTGGCAAAGAGCACTGCCCTGCCTACGGAAAACCATGCAGAGCTTGTGGAACTAATAATCACTTTGCAAAAGTGTGTCTCAAAAGCAAAAGAAGGGTGAGTGAGGGCAAGATTCACTGTGTTGATGATGTTACTCAATGTTCAGAGCTGAACAGTGAAAGTGACATTTACATGCATGAATCCATTGGGGCTGTAACCTCAAGAGGGAAGAAATGGTTTGTGACACTACGATTACACAACAAGCAACAACAATGTCAACTGGATTCGGGTGCTACATGCAACGTAATGAGCTACAAAGACAAAATCAATCTGGCACCTGACAAACATCTATTGCCCAGCGATACTAGACTAAAGCTGTACTCAGGAGAACTAATGAGCTCTATGGGCACCTTTGAGACCGAATGTGTTATTCGGGGACGCAAACACAAGCTGGAGTTTGAGATTGTGAAAACCAGTCAAAATCCTCTCCTCTCAGGCTCTACATGCGAACGCCTGGGACTGATGCAGTTCACTGTACCAAATGACCTGCACATTGTGGATCATGTCCAGCATGGACCCCTGTCCAAAGAAAAACTACTCAGCAGATATGACGATGTATTCAACATGCCCGTTGAATCAGTGCCTGGGGAGGTACACTTTGAAGTGGATGAGAGCATCACTCCAGTCCAGTGTGCTCCTCGCAATGTGCCCATTGCAATGAAAGTGGCTGTGAAGGCCCAGCTGGACAAGTATGAGGCCGATGGCCACATGACATCTGTGACTGAACCAACTGACTGGATCAGCAATATGGTCATAGTGAAAAAACCAGAGAAGCTGAGGGTCTGCATCGACCCAAAGCATCTGAACCAAGCACTGAAACGATCCCACTACATCATGCCGACACTAGAGGATGTCCTCTATAAGCTTCCCAAGGCCAGGATTTTCACCTTGGTGGATGCCCGAGATGCATTCCTTCAATGCAAGCTGGACGAAGAAAGCAGCTTCATGACTACCTTCTGGACCCCCTGGGGTCGGAAACGCTGGCTCAAGCTCCCGTTTGGTGTCTCAGTGGCGCCTGAGGTATACCAACGCAAGCAGCACGAGTTACTGGCTGGGCTCTAGGCCATTGAACCCATCGCCGATGATATCCTGATCGTAGGCTGTGGTGAAACAGACGAAGAAGCAGAACGCGACCATGATGTGAAGCTCCTGGCACTGATGGAGCGCTGCCGATCAGTTAACCTTTACCGAACCTCAACCCCGGATCCGGGATCACCCCCCCCCCCCCCCCCCACACTGATTAGCATCGCTAGCATAGCGTCACAATTAAATAGTAGCATCTAAATATCATTAAATCACAAGTCCAAGACACCAAATGAAAGATACAGATCTTGTGAATAAAGCCACCATTTCAGATTTTTAAAATGTTTTACAGGGAAGACAAAATATGTAAATCTATTAGCTAACCACGTTAGCAAAAGACAGCACTTTCCTAACTCCATCAGTTTCTTACTCCATCAGGTGCTATCACCAATTCGGCCAAATAAAGATATTGATAGCCACTAACCAAGAAAAAACCTCATCAGATGACAGTCTGATAACATATTTATTGTATAGGATAGGTTTTGTTAGAAAAATGTGCATATTTCAGGTATAAATCCTAGTTTACAATTGCACCCACCATCACAACTCGACTAGAATAAATACACAGAGCAACGTGTATTACCTAATTACTAATCATAAAACATTTCTTAAAAATACACAACTCACAGCAATGGAAAGACACAGATCTTGTGAATTCAGACAATATTTCAGATGTTCTAAGTGTTTTACAGCGAAAACACAATAAATCATTATATTAGCATACCACATATGCAAACGTTACCCGACCATTGATTCAAGCCAAAGAGAGCGATATCGTTATCATCGCCAAAATATATTAATTTTTTCACTAACCTTCTCAGAATTCTTCCGATGACACTCCTGTAACATCATATTACAACATACATATAGAGTTTGTTCGAAAATGTGCATATTTAGCCACAAACAACCGTGGTTATACAATGACAATACTAGCAAAACTAGCCTGAAAATGTCGGACGCCATCTTTCACAGTGATCTTGTCTCATGGATAACTATTCATAAACTTGACTAAAAAAATATAAGTTGGACAGCTATCGAAAGACAAATTAGTTCTTAATGCAATCGCTGAATTACATTTCTAAAATTATCCTTACTGTGCAATACAGGGTTCGCCAAGCGAAGCTATACCAAACAAAATGGCGGAATATGCGTTTAAGATTTTTCGACAGAACAACGATTTATCATCTTAAATATTTTTTACTATGAGGTGATCTTCCATCAGAATCTTGGGCAATGTATCCTTTCTTGGGTCTAATCTTCTTTTGGTCGAAAGATGTCCTCTGTCCGTCGAAATGCCCACTAACGTTCGACCGGGACCCCGAAACGTGCCCAGCTCTTGGATGGGCGTCACATAGAACTGCCTCAAAATCGCACTAAACGGATATAAATTGCTATAAAACGGTTTAAATTAACTACCTTATGATGTTTTTAACACCAATAACGAGTAAAAACATGACCGGCGATATATAAGTGGCTAAACCAAAGCTTGGAAAGAGAGGAGGTCCAACGTCCATCCTGCGTCAGGCGCAGGGAGCAAAGGGACGGTACATCCGGTCTTTGCCGTTTTATACAGGCACTGATTGCGCAATCGACTCCATTCAAATTGTCACCACTTACTGACATCTAGAGGAAGGCGTGGGCAGTGTTTGTATCCTCATAGGATTTACAGGGACTTTAAAACTGATCTGGAACCAGAGGCCAAGATCTCTGAAATCTCACACACTGGGAGGAAAAGTGCTGTAGAATGAGTTCTGTTTCACTCAGAGACATAATTCAAACGGCTATAGAAACTAGAGAGTGTTTTCTATCCAATAATAACAATAATATGCATATTGTACGAGCAAGAATTGAGTACTAGGCAGTTTAATCTGGAGAGCAAATTATGCTAATGCGAAACAGCACCCCCTATAGTGGCAAGAAGTTAAGCTTCGTCTTGGCCTGAAGAAGCTGCAGTTCAAGGTGAAAGATGTCCACTTCCATGGCCACATTCTCTCGGCAAAAGGCCTGAAGCCGGACCCAGACAAGGTCCAAGCGATCCTCGACATGCCAAACCCGTCTGATGCAAAAGAAGTACAGCGTCTCATCGGCTTTGCAAACTATCTTGCAAAGTTCATGCCACACCTATCAGCAGTCTGTGAGCCTCTGCGCCGGTTGCTGGACAAAGACACACCATGGCACTGGCTACCCAAGCACGAGGCCGCAGTGCAGGAGATGAAATCTCTGGCTTCATCCATGCCAGTGTTGCGCTACTACGACGTCACGAAGCCTGTCACAATCCAGAGCGACTCTAGCCAAAGGGGACTTGGATGCTGCCTTATGCAGGAAGGCCAGCCCGTTGCGTTTGCCTCGAGAGCGCTCACCCCCACCGAACAAAACTATGCACAAATTGAGAAAGAGTGCCTCAGCATCGTCTTCTCCTGCCAGCGATTCCATCACTACTTATATGGTCGAGAGCTGGTCACCGCTGAAACTGACCACAAACCACTCATTGCCATATTCAGTAAACCTCTCCTCAACGCGCCCAAGAGGCTTCAAAGCATGCTCCTGACTCTGCAAAACTACAGCCTGAAGGTCATTTACAAGCCGGGACCTGAGATGTACATCAGCGACACACTGAGCAGGGCAACAGCACAATGTACAGGTAGAGGCACTGCCTATCAGCGGCAGGCCATCTGTTCGCTACAGCGGGAACAACAAGATGTTCAACAGATCAATCAGGCAGACTACTTAAACGTCACAGATCACCGCCTAGCCCAGATCAGGCAACATACTGACAAGGACGAACACCTACAGTCACTGAAGTCCATGGCTCTCGCAGGTTGGCCATATCTGAAAGAGGAGACACCTTTCACAGTGAGAGAATACTGGACCTTTCGAGATGAGATCAGTGTGCAAAATGGCGTCTTGTTCAGAGGTCAGAAGGTCATTATTCCCAAATCACTACGTCCAGAGATGCTTACCCGCATACACTCCAGTCACGTTGGAGGTGACGCATGCTACCGCCAGGCTCGTGAAACATTATACTGGCCAAACATGCAAGCAGAAATTAAAGACTTTGTCAGCAACTGTACCACATGCAACGAGTACGCTCATGAACAGCAAAAGGAAACCATGATGTCACACGAACTGCCCACAAGGGCCTGGCAAATCATCAGCATGGACTTATTCAGCCACAGACAAAAGGACTATCTTCTCATCGTTGATCATTACTCTGACTTTTGGGAAATTGAACTGCTCCCTGACTTGTCTGCAGAGACGGTCATAAAGCGCTGCAAGGCGCAGTTTGCAAGGCAAGGTCAGCCTGACAAGGTAATCACGGACAATGGCCCACAATTCACTGCACAGTTCAAGCGTTTCGCCTCAGAATGGGAGTTTGACCACGTGACCTCCTCTCCAAGACACCCAAAAGCAAATGGCAAGGCAGAATCAGCTGTCAAGATTGCAAAAAACCTGTTAAGCAGGGCCTTGCGCGACAGCAACGACCCATGGAAAGCAATCTTACAGTGGAGGAACACACCCACCGAAAACATGGACAGCAGCCCAGCACAACGCCTTCTGTCCAGACGTCTGAAGACTACTATCCCCGTAGCTAACAAGCTACTTGAGCCCTGCGTCATGGTTGGCGTCACGGACAAACTGCGTCACAGAAAGCAGCTCGCTAAGTGCTTCTACGACCGGACTGCTCGAGACCTACCAGAGCTGGAGGTGGGTGAAACTATAAGGATGAAACCGCTGCCGGGAGACCACACAGGACTTTGGAGGCTGGGCACATGCCTACAGAGAGTTGCACCACGTTCTTACCTGGTGGATGTTGGTGGCTCCCTCTATCGTCGCAATCGGGTGGATCTGCGCGTAGCAGAGCAGACAAACCAGAACATGCCATACACTCACCTAGATGAGCTGGATCACAGTCCAGGCCTAAGGGTAAGGGGTGCAGAATTGAGACATGAGCCAACTGAAGGTGAAGCTTCTACCCCACCAAACTCTCCAGCTCGTGGCCCTAATCCTACCCCTGTCAGAGCCAATACTTACTCACGGGTGGGTCGGCTGTGCAAGCCACCGGACAGGCTTACTCTGTAAGCAAGAGACTTAACTTGTTGTCTGTTAATTTAAAAAATTAAAATTAAAATTAAAATTAAAAATGTTTAAAAAAAGGAAGATGACAACTGAAGTAAAAAGAAAATGTCATGCTTTTCAATTGTTATGACTTGACTGTTAAGAACTCAATGTTATGCCGTTATGTTTGCACTTTCTATTGAAAAGGATGATGTTACGGAGTCTAGTTGATAGGTAATCGACTAGCTGGACTGTTCCCCAGACTCCACGCGTAGGGATTTGTACAAGGCTTAACAAGGCTATTGAACTTGACATTGGTGTCTGTCTTTATTCCTTAATCCGACATATCATACTGAAACAGTACTTCTTGTTAATATTTATGCTCCTAATTGGGAGAATGGGGATTTTTTCAAATCGGTTTTCTCTACACTCCCAGATATGTCTTCCCATATGTTGATCTTACTTACTTACTTACTTACTGACTTTATTGTCCCCATGGGGAAATTTTGTTGCAGTGTCATGTACACATTTAAAGTGGCGTTTAAATACAAAACAAATTTGACAATACAACTTTCATAACAGTTACGTACCAATAAAAAATAAAAAAATAAATAATAATAATAAAGAAATAAATAAAACATTTTAAAAAAAGACTAGCCTGCTGGCCTTACGGAGTCGATAGGAACATTAGTCTGAGCTATTTAGGAGAGATATCACACCTGGCACAAATTATTGTCTAGTTCTGTTTTTTCTGCTGAGGGGTGCCCTATACCTGCGCCCAGAGGGGAGTAGTTTAAAGTCCATGTGCAGGGGGTGGCTTGGGTCTAAAATTATTTTGTGAGCCTTACGGAGGGCCCTGACCTTAAAGATCTCATCCAGGCCTGTGTGTTTGACTCCAAATACCTTGCTCGCTGTGGTAATAATCCTTCTCAGCATATTTCTCTGGCTGACAGTGTGTTGTTATGTGTTAATAACATTTAGACTACGTTACCCAGCAGGCTATGCGGGCGCGGGAGATGGTTAAAGAATGCCTTGCATGGCTAAACATGGAGTTTTCTAGCTGAAGTATATGTTCATTAAAAGTAGTTAAACCTACGCCCCGGTTTGTCATTATATAAGGAACAAACATAACAGACAGTAGCGTTGCCAAACCAACAAACAATACAAAAAGTTAAAATACTATCAATAAAAGATTTGTAAAACAGAGTCAATATAGTACAGTCTACATTAGAAGATCTCAGCTTTTTGAGAAAGTACAGTCTCTGTTGGCTCTTTTTGTAGATCAGGTCTGTACATTTACTCCACTGAAGCTTATTGTCCAAAAGGACACCCAGATATTCGTATTACTCTACAATTTCTATGTTCTGACCTCTGATAGATGTTGCAGAGGTAGGTGTTGTACGCTTCCTGAAGTCTATGCATATCTCTTTGGTCTTGTTGGTATTGAGGACCAAGTGTGATTCCTCACACCACTCTACAAAGTCATCTAGGACCGGGCCATGATGTTCCTCGTCATCATGCAACAGGCTGATCAAGGCAGTGTCATCAGCGAACTTAACGAGGTGTCTGTCAGTATGGGAACTAGTACAACTATTAGTGTACAAGATGTACAGGAGTGGGGACAAAACACATCCCTGAGGAGAGCCTGTATTGGTTTTGCGTATGTCCGACACGAGGGGACCTGTTTTGACTCGCTGTGAGCGTTGGCTCAGGAAGTCCAACAGCCATAAAAGCAGCCCCCCATCTAAGGAGAAGTCCCCAAATGAGTCTCTGTGCCAGAATGTAGGGCTGGATTGTGTTGAAGGCAGAAGAAAAGTTAACAAACAAAACCCTGACATGGGATTTGGCACCCTCTAGATGTCTATAGACCATGTTAAGGAGGGTAAGAATGGCATCATCAACTCCTCTGCTAGGCTGATAGGCAAACTGAAATGGGTCGAGACGCTTCTGGGTGACACTGAGAATATGACTTTTCACAATTTTCTCCAGGCATTTCATTACTAAGGATGTCAAGGTGACAGGGCGGTAGTCATTCAGCACAGAGGGATTAGATGCCTTAGGAATTGGTATAATTATTGAGTTTTTCCACAATACTGGCACGTGTTGCTGGTCGAGTGAGGATTGGAAAATGTCTCTAAAAACACCAGCCAATTGTTCAGCACAGTGCTTTAACACATGTCCACTTATTTTGTCTGGGCCTGGGCTTTTGTATGTGTTACATCCCCTGAACAACATTAAAACATCAGACTGTTTAGCAACAACTCAAACATTTGTAATGATGCTTCCATTTGTTTACCTCCGACACAAAGTTGTCTGATTTAAATCTTAAGAAAACATTCAGTTCATTAGCCATGCTCTGGCCCTTATATCTCCCAAGGTCAGCACTGGTTTTTTCCCTGCCTATGTGGGGGGCACTAGCCATGGATTTAATCCCTTGCCAGGCCACCCTTGCGTTTCTAGAGGAGAGGGTCCTCTCCACCCTTTGCTTGTATGCCTCCTTGTCCACCAGTATCTGTCTTTTGATCTCATGTTGTACATCTCTTAAAGCCTGTCTATCACCCTCAGCATAAACTGCCTTCTTCCTATCAAGTAGTGATTTTGGATGTTTTGATACCCAAGGCTTGTTGTTAGGGAAGATTTTACAGGTTTTAGTAGTCACAACTGACTCAACACAGAAGTTTACATAGTCTGAAATAACATCTGTGAGTTCATCAAGATCAGAGCTGCTCTCCTCAAATACCGCCCACATAGTACAGTCAAAACACCCCTGGAGACAAATGATACTGTTGTCATTCCAGATCTGGACAGTTTTAACTATTGGTTTCTCCATCTCCAGGAGCCGACAGTAGGTTGGCCTGAGGTAGACCACATTGTGGTCTGATGTTCCCAGGGGAAGTCTGGTGGTGGCAGAGAACACCTTTGGTATTGTCCCATAGCACAAATCAAGAGTCCTATTTTTCCTGGTGTGACATTTCACATACTGGTGGTATGTGCGCAAGACTTTGTGCAAGGTACAGTTGTTAAAATCCCCTAAAATAAATGTGGGTGCGTCGGGGGAGATGGATTCCAGTTTCTGTGACAGATTATAAATAATCTCTGATACCTTTGTTTTATTAGCTTTAGGTTGAATGTACACAACGGTAGCAAACAATTGGGGGAACTCACGGGACAGATAGTAGGGTCGCAGTGACACAGAAAGCAGTTCAATGTCGGGGTACAGAGTCTCTCTCTTACCAGGATCCATTTACACCACTGGTCCCTGACAAGCAGGCAGACGCCCCCGTGAAGTTTCCCTGTGACTGTCAGATCACGGTCCGCTCTGACCAGAGTGACTTCTCTGTCATCCAGCCAAGTCTCAGTAAATGCCAGCAAACAGGCCTCCCGATATTCGTGTTGGAAGCGCAGATTCGCTGACCACTCATCCGCTTTCCCCCTCAGTGACTGGGCATTAATCAGCAAGGTGGTGGGTAAGGGAAGTTTGTTCTTAAATGTGTTAAGTCTTTGTCTGATTCCCCCGCATTTTCCACATTTGCATTTGGGTTTGTAATCCACTCGCAGACAATCAGGGATTAGATGGGCCATTGGGATATCCATCACGTTTGTATTTGAGTTGGATTGTAGTAAGAACTCCCTGCTGTATTGGATTCCGCTGCCAGCAGCGTTTTCATAATTTAGTCCGTTTGTAGGCGGTATGTACACGATCAACAAGATCAGTCCAACACCCCACCACTGTAAATCCATGGTTGGCAGATTGTTTGTAAACTGAGTGTACAAATTAAAAACATAAAAGAACGCCACACCAAACGTCACACACACTGCAGGTCGCAACAGAGCCGCGCCCCCTACCTTAGTATTGGTGGTGACTTTAACTCTTGGTTAGACCCAAATTTGGATCGATCCTCCACTAAACCTACCACCTTATCAACCTCAGCTAGAGTTGTCTGAACCTTTATGTCTGAATTCGCAGTTTCAGATCCGTGAAGAATGTTTAATCCAGCTGGAAAAGCATACTCTTTTTTCTCATCAGTTCACCACACTTTTATGCGCATAGACTACTTTCTTGTAGATGACAGGCTCCTCCATTCCATATCTTCATGTTCATATTATCCAATTGTTGTATCTGACCACTCCCCTGTTACTATGGAAGTAGCCTTTCAAAATGTTGACAATCTGCGGCCGCCTTGGTGGCTACATACCCAACTGCTCAGCAATGAACACTTTGTCAAGTTTGTTTTGAGTCAAATCGACTTTTTCATGATTACAAATAGAACCCCGAACATCTCTGCGTCTACTCTCTGGGAAACTTTGAACGCTTATATCAGAGGTTAAATTATTTTCTACACCACACATGAGAACAAACTGAAAAGGGATAGGCTATCTATGTTAACACGCTGTATTGCCCAATTAGATGACATTTATGCCGTTTCACCATCCCCAGATATTTATAAGGAACGTTTAACTCTGCAAGCAGAATTTGACACATCATTAACAGACCAGGTTACTGAACTGCTTGTCAAGTCTAGGAGCACTTACTATGAACAAGGAGATGAAGCCAGTAAATTATTAGCTCACAAGTTACATCAACTATCATCATCATTTCAGATTCCAAAAATGTGTACATCATCTGGGATATCATTAGATCCTAGGGGGATCAATGATGAGTTCAAGAGATTTTACCAGTCTCTATATACTTCTGAAAGTAAAGTGAATATATTGAAGTTGGATAATTTCTTCCACTCACTTGCTGTGCCTTCTGTCAGCTGGGATTTGGTTAAAAAATTAGAGGAGCCGATCACTGTTGATGAATTGTCTAATGCTGTCAAATCACTTCAATCTGGGAGAAGCTCAGAGCCTGACGGCTACTCAGTTTTATAGTTTTATAAAAAGTTTATCTCCAAAATAGCCCCTATTCTAATTGAAATGTACAATGACGCATTTGTAAATGGTGCTCTCCCACAGACTCTCACTCAGGCAACCATTTGTCTTATTCTTAAAAAAAACAAAGACCCTCTTGACTGTGCATCATACCGTCAAATTAGCCTGCTAAATGTTGACTTTAAAATTCTAGCCAACCTTCTGGCAACGCGTCTGGAAACAGTCCTCCCATCAATTATCTCACCGGATCAAACAGGATTTATTAAAAATAGACACTCATTCTTCAATCTTCGACGATTATTTAATATTATATATAATCCTTCTGTCGTCAATACCTCTGAAGCCATTATATCCCTGGATGCGGAGAAAGCGTTTGATCGGGTGGAATAGAAATACCTTTTTTACACTCTAAATAAATTTGGCTTTGGCTCCAAATTCATGGCTTGGATAAGACTTCTGTACTCATCCCCTCAAGCCTCTGTCAGGACTAATAACACTCAATCAGACTGCTTCCCTTTGCAACGATCGACACGCCAGGGTTGCCCTTTAACTTCTCTAGGATGTGTGGGATGGTAGCGTCCCACCTCGTCAACAGCCAGTGAAACTGCAGGGCACCAAATTCAAAACAACAGAAATCCCATAATTTAAATTCCTCAAACATTTACACCATTTTAACGCTACACACAATCCAGCCAAAGTGTCCGATTTCAAAAAGGTTTTACGACGAAAGCACACCAAACGATTATGTTAGGTATGAGCCAAGTCACAGATAAAGACAGCCATTTTTCCAGCCAAAGAGAGCAGGAACAAAAAGCAGAAATAGAGATAAAATGAATCACTAACCTTTGATGATCTTCATCAGATGACACTCATAAGGACTTCATGTTACACAATACATGTATGTTTTGTTCGGTAAAGTTCATATTTATATCCAAAAATCTGAGTTTAGGCGGCACGCTACTGTCTCACTTGGCAAAAAGCCTGAGAAAATGCGGAGCGCCATATTCAAATTAATTACTATGAAAATTACTATAAAAACAAACTTTCATTAGATCACACATGAAAGATACCAAATTAAAGCTACCCTGGTTGTGAATCCAGCCAACATGTCAGAATTCAAATAGGCTTTTCGGCGAAAGCATACGATGCTATTTTCTGAGGATAGCACCATTGTAAACAAAGAGAGATAAGCATATTCCGACCCTGCAGGCACGACACAAAACGCAGAAATAAAAATATAATTCATGCCTTACCTTTGACGAGCTTCTGTTGTTGGCACTCCAATATGTCCCATAACCATCACAAATTGTCCTTTTGTTCGATTAATTCCGTCGATATATATCTAAAATGTCCATTTATTTGGCGCGTTTGATCCAGAAAAACACCGGTTCCAACTTGCTCAAACGTGACGACTAAATATCTCAAAGTTTACCTGTAAACTTTGCCAAAAAATGTCAAACTACTTTTGTAATACAACTTTAGGTATTTTTTAACGTTAATAATCGATAAAATTGAAGACGGGATGATCTGTGTTCAATACAGGATTAAAACCAACCGTAGCATGCCTTCTGATCATGCGCTTCAATCTAACAGGACACCTAGAGTGACTCGACTTCAAGATAGCCGTATTTTTTCATTACACAAAGGAATAACCTCAACCAATTTCTCTAGACTGTTGACATCCAGTGGAAGCCGTAGGAACTGCAAGCAGGTCGCTTACAAATCTGGTTTCCCAATGAAAACTCATTGAAAAGAGAATGACCTCAAAAAGAAAAAATCTAAATGGTTTGTCCTCGGGGTTTCGCCGGCTAAATAAGTTCTGTTATACTCACAGACATGATTCAAACAGTTTTAGAAACTTCAGAGTGTTTTCTATCCAAATATACTAATAATATGCATATCTTGTCTTCTGTGGATGAGTAGCTGGCAGTTTAATTTGGGTATGCTTTTCATCCAAACGTGAAAATGCTGCCCCCTACCCTAGAGAAGTTAAGTCCCTTACTGTTTGCCCTTGCCATAGAACCACTTGCAATAACACTTCGCTCCAACCCCCTCATCAAAGGTATAGTCAGATACAGACACAAACACAAACTGTCCTTATATGCAGATGATTTATTATTATACACATCCAACCTTTCTGTCTCCGTTCCTGCTGCCCTTGCCACTTTCGCATCCTTCGGTCACTTATCACGGTATAAACTGAATCTCAGTAAAAAGCAAATTGATGCGCTGAATATGGCCGCAAAAAATTCCCCTTTACATAACCCCGTTCCGCTAGCGGAATCCCTCGCCAACAGCCAATGAAATTTCAGGGCGCCAAATTCAATCAACAGAAATCTCAAAATTCTAATTTCTCAAACATACAAGTATTAGACACCATTTTAAAGATACAATTCTCGTTAATCCAACCACAGTGTCTGATTTCAAAAAAGCTTTTTGGCGATAGCAGAACATATCATTATGTTAGGTAAGCAACTAGTCACAGAAAGCACACAGCGATTTTCACACCAAAGAGAGGAGTCACAAAAAGCAGAAATAGAGATAAAATTAAATTTAAATTAATCACTAACCTTTGATGATCTTCACCGGATGGCACTCCCAGCACTTTGTTAGACAATAAATGTGTGTTTTGTTCGATAAAGTTAATATTTATTGTCTCAAACCATTGTCTCAAACAAACATCAGGGTGAAATTGCAGAGAGCCACATCAAATTACAGAAATTCTCATCATAAACATTGATGAAAGATACAAGTGTTATACATAGGACTAAAGATGCACTTCTTGTTAATCCAGCCGCTGTGTCCGATTTCAAAAATACTTTACGGCGAAAGCACACCATGCAATTATGTTTGGTCAGCGCCTAGCCACAAAAACCATACAGCCATTTTCCAGCCAAGGAGAAGTGTCACAAAAGTCAGAAATAGCATTAAAATTAATCACTTACCTTTGATGATCTTCATCTGATGGCACTCCCAGGTCTCCATGTTAGACAATAAATGTGTGTTTTGATCGATAAAGTTCATCTTTATGTCCAAATACCTCCTTTTTGTTCGCGCATTTAGTCCAGTAATCCAAATGCACAAAGCGCAGGCACAAAGTCGAGACGAAAAGTCAAAAAAGTTCCATTAGAGTTTGTAGAAACATGTGAAACGATGTTTCTAATCAATCCTTAGGGTGTTTTTATCATAAATATTCAATAATGTTTCAACCGGACAATACTGTTGTCATTAGAAAGGAAAGGGAACAGAGCTCGCGCTCAGGGCCACGCGCGATAAACAACCCATGGCTTTCAGCTGAGTCATTTACTCTGAGTGGTCTTATTCGCTCCCCTTTCACAATAGAAGCCTGAAACAACTTCTAAAGACTGTTGACATCTACTGGAAGCCTTGGAAGTGCAATCTGACCCCACAGACACTGGATATTCGATAGGCATTCACTTGAAAACTACAAACCTCAGAATTCCCACTTCCTGGTTGGATTTTTCTCAGGTTTTCACCTGCCATATGAGTTTTGTAATACTCACAGACATTATTTTAACAATTTTGGAAACTTTAGAGTGTTTTCTATCTACTAATTAGATGCATATTCTAGCTTCTACGCCTGAGTAACAGGCAGTTTACTCTGGGCACGCATTTCATCTAAACCTCCCAATGCTGCCACCTATCCCAAAGAGGTTTTAAACGAATACATTTTCCCTGCAGTTCCAGAGTGATGTATATTTATATATTGGTGAGGTAAGAGGCCTGGTATGTGCATACACGACATCTCGGATGTTAAGGATGGTATTATCTGTACTAGTTGACCTATAGCAACTGTATCAAAATATATATTTATACTTATTATTATTATTATTTGTATTTTTGTATTTAAATATTTTGTGTTTTTTCGTGTCTGTCTCTCTATGTTTTGCTGTATTGTTGTCTTTGATGTGTTGTTTTATACTACTACCAAATAACTTACAAGTGCAATTATTTTGTAAATGCTGGTACTGAAAATTCAATAAACAAAGTATATTAAAAAAAAGACTTCTACCAATATTCTTAATACAAATTTCTAAGACTAATGTAAAAAAAAATACCAACACATTCTGTTGAAATCATTTTTTCAAATTGGCTTATATCACACTGTCGATCTCATCGCTGGGCCAATATATCACAACCGGCAGTGATTGGGAGTCCCACAGGGTGGCGCACAATTGGCCCAGCATCGTCCTGGTTTGTCTGGTGTAGGCCGTCATTGTAAATAAGAATTTGTTCTTAACTGACTTGCCTAGTTGAAAAAAAGTTACATTTTATTTAATTTTTTAAGTCACAGGGTCAAGGAGTTAGAGGGCTAATTCTTAGGGAGAAATCCTGATCATCCAGCAGACCCAATCTGGTGAAATTTGTATTGAAACAAAATAGAAACAGAACAAACAACACAACAATACACTCCTTCATATATCACTTGATGCACTTCTATATCACTTGAGGTGTGTAAAACTTCAATCCAAAAAGCCTCAGAGGACTTGTAATTCCCCCATTTTGACACATGACTCACAACGTGATTAATGTAAAAAAAAAAAAAAAAAAACTTTTGGTTAAATAAAAATAAATCAAATAACAAATTGAATTAGAATTACAACCCTTAACTCCATAAAGAAATCATCAAATCACATTTTATTGGTCACGTACACATGGTTAGCAGATGTTTAATGTGAGTGTAGCGAAATACTTGTGCTTCTAGTTTCCGACAGTGCAGTAATTTCTAACAATTTCACAACTACTGCCTTATACACACAAGTGTAAAGGGATATAAGAATAAGAATATGTACATATAAATATATGGATGAGCGATGGCCGAACGGCATAGGCAAGATGCAGTAGATGGTATAGAGTACAGTATATACATATGAGATGAGTAATGTAGGGTATGTAAACATTATATGAAGTGGCATTGTTTAAAGTGACTAGTGATACATTTATTACATCCAATTTCTTATTATTAAAGTGGCTAGAGATTTGAGTCAGTATGTTGGTAGCAGCCACTCATTGTTTGTGATGGCTGTTAAACAGTCTGATGGCCTTGAGATAGAAGCTGTCTCTCAGCTTTGTATAATTTTATCTCATAAGTTAAGGAATACAGTTCTGTCCTTCTCGTGGTCTGTAACTATTAATTCTAAACTTTTTTGTTTGTTTACATATACAGTATATCTTACTCAAAGTTTCTAGCCTCTCTAGTGAAGGTGATCAGGCCTCACCAGAAAGTCAGAACAGAGGTCAGAGGTCATTCAACCCTTTCAAGTGATTGTTTCTCTCCCCTTTCCAAACATTTAACATTTTGTGTACCAGGATTACATTGTTAAAAAAAAAGTGTTCAATCAAATCTCAGAAAATAAAAACTTCAGAAATGTCAATGTGTGCCCTTTAAGTTGCATCCTTTCCAACCTGTGAAAAACCTACTAAAACCAAATAAAAATCCACTCACAATAAATAGGACATGGTATCAAAACCACTAACACATATTTAATAACAAGTGGGTTTTGGGTGTGTGTGCTGGTAAAACGTAGGGCAAAAACAAACAAAAATAGCCAGACCTTATTTAATTTGGGAGCCCCCTTAACATGCATACTGTACAGGACTTCCATCAGCTCTGGAAGAAAGAAACCTACTTAAGACCCATCAGATAATACAGTGTCCCATTAAGTGGAATAATCACCTTCTACAAAACTATCCCAGAACCCCTTTCCTGTAATCTTATCATTTTAACCTGTTGAATTAATTGAGTCAAAATATAAAACCGGTTGTTTAACAATTCTGTCAGAACCTTCAAAGTTGGCGCCGTCAGCTCAATATTCAACACTAAAACATTCACTTCAATCCACTATAAATACAAGACACTGTTCCACGTAATGGAAGCAGACCATCATTTTAAATGACATTAACTTTCTGCATAAATTCACTGGTGTTACCCAAACTACTGAGCAACAATAATTAGAAACTGTCAAAGAACGTCTCCCATTTAACTATTATTACCTATGCTCCAAATGTCCCACTGGGTCCCTTACAGCCCGCTTGCTTTCATCTGCAGCTAATCTATTTTTCAATATAAAGGCTCAATCCCTCTACTCATCATCCAACCCGGCATTGAAACCACAGCCTCTTCAATTTACCAAAACATGGCATTATTAAAGTGCGATCCAAAAAAACACTGACAACACATTACTATTCACATACTGTTCAACACTCACCAAGTTTACATCAACCCTGCTTGTCTTCGTCACTGTCACCCATCGTAAGGTTTAGAAAACAAAACAAACCAAACATGATTATTCTCTCCTTACTAGAAGACAATGTTTTCACTGTATTCCACCCCAACAACGTTACTCCATATTGCATTACCAACCTCTGTTGGATATTCACTTTGTGCTTCACAATTATTAAAGGTCTTTATTTTAATATTAACATGTAATGCGCCAAATTTATATAATACATCAGCCAATTCCCAACAATACTAGAGCATCTTACTGCCCACAACTTCAATTCATTGCTGTTGTAGCCTTGTTTTATGATGCAATAATTAATACCCATGTTTAGATATCAAGTATGATCATGGTCACAGCTCTATCGCAATAGCCAATCAGCTGTTATTAGATTAGATTAGATTTAGGTAACTGTCCCTTTTGATTAGACTACAGGTAATAAAACAAACACTTGATGTTGTTGACAAGCATGTATTCAGTTCATATCCATATTATTAATATTTGATTCAGTGATTTTAATTACGACCCCATTCTCAGTAGGCTACTCTAACAGACCATTAGGCAACAAAAAATGTATTACCTCGAAATCGCCCCGCTATTCATGTTGAAAACATGTGCCTTTCAAATTGAACTAAGCAAGCTGCTAAATTGTTCAGTTTACATCTTAAAACAAACACTGGCTGATGTATCTAGCTAAGAAAACCATGGCAATAGTTGAATTACAATCAGAAACCCAGATTTTAGTCCGTAACGTAGACCCAATGCTTTTGAAATTACAAGGAAATCCTGCAAATAACTCAATTATAATGGTTTGTAGTCTTAACATCTAACACATAATAATGACACAATTACCAGAAAATAGCCTTAAAGTTCGTCCAAGTTTTTCTTTACAAGAATTTCCCATGCGCAAAGTGGATTTAGCAGTCCACGAGTTGAATCGACATTCATTGATTTGGAAACAGATCTGGCGAGTTTAATAAATGCTGATTATCTTGTCTTGTGCGACATAATGGAAGTCATTTATTACATCACATTTGCTCTGCAATGATTATTTTTAATGAAACCCACTTTTTTTAACGTATTTAAAAGTTACGTCTACATTCCGTATTAATTCACCCTAACTTAATGGAAACATGATTTATTCAATAAATATAGCAGCAACTCTCTTACTGCGGGAAAAAAACACATGTTCAGGCCTTATGGTCAGTTTTTATAAATGTATTACCCGGATGGAGAAAATCCCATAAGCGTTTATAGTTTTATTGGTTAGAGGTAAGTAAATCTCCCGTACTTTTACTAAAAGTGAACATTCGCCAACCATTTTCTGAGAGCATATTTTCCAGACCCTCTAGACACATTTAATGCAAAACCTTATCTTTATCAAATTATCCATAAAGGGACCACTCTGAAACCCTCCGAATACTTTTTACACCCCTTACGTAAGTCTACGTATGGGTTTGTAAGTTGCATATCATTATTATACCCATTATTACTTTATCAAATCTCTAATAATCAATTATACACACACAATTTATCATATCTTCACAGAAGCCATATATAATGTTATAAATCTTAGGTACTCACATCAACCACTCCATGTGCGTTTTCAACGGCTCATCGCTGCAACAAAGTTTCAGCTTTGCAACCATACTCGCTCTGGATAAGAGCGTCTGCTAAATGACTTAAATGTAAATGTAAATGTGTCTGTCTGCTGGCTAGCGGCAATAATGTAATTTTCCTACTTGTTCAGTAATTCAAGTTGGAAATTCAAACATTGCAGATTGTAAAATACATTTTCTATGCAGCTACCAATATATAAAAAATAATAATTTAACTAGGTAAGTCAGTAAGGAACAAATTCTTATTTACAATGACAGCCTACCGGGGAACAGTGGGTTAACTGCCTTGCTCAGGGGCAGAACGACAGAGTTTTACCTAGTCAGCTCTGGGATTCGATCCAGCAACCATTCAGTTACTGGTCCAACCCTCCAACCACTGCCCCAATTTTGTTTTAATATACAACTGTCTTAGCCTACCTGAACCGGCATGAACATGAGCCTTCCTCGCGCTATCGCCCAGCTTGGATAGAAAGTTTATGGATAAAACCAGTCTATTAATGACAAATAATACAGCCTAGCCTCAGAGCATTTCGTATTATTCTGCACGTTAATCCGAGAAATAATTCAATAGCGCCATGTACACTCTTGCCTTAATCTAGCTGATCTAGGGTGTAATCATTAGTCCAACAGTTGCAAATGAGAGTTTCTATTGGACAAATTCAGTTATGTTTATCCCTGTTTCGTTCCGTTGTCTTCTGTTTAAGAAATGTTTCGGAAACGAGTTGGCGAAATGAATACACCCTTGATCATCCATAAACACAGTTCACTCACCTTTTCCCTTCGTTTGTGGATGAAGGGAAAAGCATCAGCAGTTTGTGACCAGGCAAAAAAAAACATTTCAAACCATATCCTAACCGCTACACACAGCCTATATCGTTGTCACCAAATTAGCTAAAGTAACATCCTAGTCAACATAGCTAATATAACTAATGTGTTAGTAAACCCCATACAATTATGCAGTAATGTTAGTCACTAAGCAGTATAGCGGTTACACCAGAGGGCCCCTGTGGAAATAAATTAATAAAACCAAAAGCTTGCTTTGACTTGGAATAGTTCCAGTGTTGTGTTTGATAGTCATAGCCAGCAAGCTAACATAGTGTAGCATCCCTTCTGTTTTAGCTGGGTGTTTTGAGTAGGCTAAACTAGCTAGCTGCATTCCTTCTCCTTCATTTTTGAAGATATTAATTTGTTCGAAACTGTTTAACAATTGTCTTTCTCTCTCTTTGAGTCAACTACTCACCACATTTGCTAGCTAGCTGTAGCTTATGCTTTCAGTATTAGATTCATTCTCTGATCCTTTGATTGGGTGGACAACATGTCAATTCATGCTGCAAGAGCTCTGATAGATTGGAACACGTCCTCCAGAAGTTGACATAATTACTGTGTAAGTCTATGGAAGGGGGTGAGAACCATGGTGCTACCCTACAGACTGCTGTTGAGGCTACTGTAGACCATTGAAAAACTGTGTTTTAATCAATTATTTGGTGACATGTGAATATCTTTAGTATAGTTTTATCTAAAAAGGATTAAATTTGCATTTTATGAAATTCACTGAGGAGGATGGTCCTCCACTTCCGCCTCTGAGGAGCCTGCACTGGCCAAGATATACCAGAGATAAGGGACTGTTGATATTGCAACCACACAACTCAAAAGGCGGATCACCAGTAGTAATGAAATTGCAAACCACTTTTTTTGTTCAAGTCCTCAAGAGCTGTTGTCCACTAAAGATGATAATCTGTTTGTATCTGCCAATTTATTGGCTGTCCAGTATGCAGAGGACCTGTCCCCAGAGCTTCCTATGCAGTTAATCTCTTTCTGTAAGGTGTTGAGGACGGCAATTAAGGATAATGAGAGGCACAATTAAAGATGCTACAGAACTGCTGTATTTGAAACACCACTTCATTCTTCCCAGTTTCCCTGATGTTGCTATGGCTGTTTTTCAAGCAGTTTTTACCATCTCTGTAACGGTCACTTCTGCAGAGAAATCGTTTTCTTAGTTAAAACTCATAAAAAGCTATAAAAGCATCAGGCTCTTGGTCTGATATGTGCATTTGAACACCTGAGTAAGCTAGACTGAATTTTTGAGGCTTACTGTGTGCCAGTGAATTGAAGTTGAACACATTGCCAAATGTGTCAGTTTTATTAGGTCTAAATGCTAAAGTTGAACACATTGCCAAATGCGTCAGTTTAATTAGGTCAAAATGTGCAATATAAAGTAGTATGCCTATAGCTTATTTTAATGAAACCCTGGCTGTTGATTTCCTAGGCACTACATCACAAAGCAGGGCATCCCCGATTCCCCACTGAGCTAAACTTTTTGGAAATGGCAAGTTCACTTTCTCATCCATAAACCATCTCAAGTGCAAATACAGTGCAACAGCTCAAATCAGTAGGATGTAGGACAGTAGGACAGTAGGACATTTGTATTAGCAGGGACATCGCTAAAATAATGATTATAATCACACTTTCTCAATTTAAATATTAATGGGACACCTGTACATTTGGCAGCAAAGCACGAGTTATCAGTGTAGCCTATCATCTAGACCAGTGGTTCTCAAACCTCTCCTCGTGGACCCCCAGATGTTTCACAATGTTGTTGTAGCCCTAAACTAACTCACCTGATTCACCTACTCAAAGGAGATGAGAAAGTGAACTTGCCATTTCCAAAAAGTTTAGCTCAGTGGGGAATCGGGGATGCCCTGCTTTCTCCTAAATTATGAGTGGTATTGACATGTTGAATGCACCGAGCTGTCTGTTTGAACTGCTGGTGCACAGCTCGGACACCCATGCATACCCAACAAGACATGCCACAAGAGATCTCTTCACAGTCCCCAAGTCCAGGACAGACTATGGGAGGCGCACATTACTACAGAGAGCCATGACTACATGGAACTCTATTCCACATCAAGTAACTGATGCAAACAGTAAAATTAGATTTAAAAAACTGATAAGAATACACCTTATGGAACAGCGGGGACTGTGAAGCAACACAGACATAGGCACAGACACATGCATACACACACACGATAACATACACACTATACAGACACGTACACATAGATTTCGTACTGTAGGTTTGTGGTAGTGGTGGAGTAGGGGCCTGTGAAATCTGTGAATGTATTGTAATGTTTTATAAATTGTATGAAATGCCTTAATTTTGTTGGACCCCAGGAAGAATAGCTGCTGCCTTGGCAGCCTGAATTCAAAATGGATTCAATAGATTTTTTCCACCCATTTACACACAATAGCCCACAATGACATGGTGAAAACACTTTTGTTTAATATTTGCAAATTTATTGAAAGTGAAGTACAGAAATATCTAATGTTTACATAAGTATTAACACCCCCGAGTCAATACTTTTTATAAGCACCTTTGGCACAATTAGAGCTGAGTCTTTCTGTGTAATTTCACTTTGACATTATGGGGTATTGTGTGTCGGTCATTGACATAAAATCTCAATTTAATCATGAATGAAAAAAAATATGTTGCACTCAAATAGCTAGGTGGATTGGACAAGGAGTTTAGTTTGTTGAATTTATTAAGACTGAACTTTGCAGCAATTCAAATAGTGTTGGGGGTTTCAACATTAAACTTAAAAATGCAGTGAATGCAGATACCTTGTCCTTTTTATGTTGGCATGAAAGTATTACTAACATTCCTGAGTTGGACAAGTCTTCCAATTTGTTGAAACTATGTTTTCTGTTTACAGAGTCTAATCAACTGTATCTTCCCTGGGTAGATCACACAACTATATTACCATCATGGCAAGCAAGTGAGTGTCAGCAGATTTTATTGTTATTTCAAATGTTATTGAATGTTTAATAGATTATTGACAGATGCAAACCATAAAAATCTTTAGGCAGTTTTATCAGACCCAGATTATGCCTAACTCTAGATTAAAATGCATGCTGAATAGAGACTATCCTTGGGAAGTGTTTTTTGTCAAGGAAAAGGCTTCATCTGGATCCGGAAAACCGGTCCCCAATTGGTTGAAATCGATATAACATTTTAATAAACAAAAAATATTTTTGCCCTAAAATCTCTCAGAGAATTTATGATTCATCCTATTCAGTAAAATACAATTGTAAAGTATATTTCATATTATTTATATATGTTATATTATAACATTATAACATTTATTTCCCATGATTAGGAACACACCTTCAAAAATTCAAGACATCATTTCACAAAGTGACAAAAGAAGTATTCTTATTGAACAAGGACCTCCTGAAAGGTACCAGCTGGTAACAAACAAACAGAGACTGGACCAGGATGATAATCTCACCAGATGTACCTTTGGGGAGAGAGATCCCACCAAGGTCAACAAAACCATTCTGATAGTGGGAGAGACAGGATCAGGGAAGTCAACTCTGATCAATGCCATGGTGAATTACATCCTGGGTGTAGAGTGGGAGGACAAAGTCTGGTTCGAGATTGTGGAGGAGGAAAAAAGAAGTCAGACTGAAAGTCAAACTACAGGAGTCACTGTTTATGACGTCTTTTGGTGTGAGGGCCAGAGAGTCCCCTACTCCCTCACCATCATTGACACTCCTGGATATGGAGAGACCAGAGGGATCCAACAAGACAAAATGATTCCTGAAAAATTGATGGAGTTGTTTAGATCTGAATATGGAGTCCATCAAGTTGATGCTGTCGGTTTAGTGGTGAAATCAAGTACAAATCGACTTACTGTTGAACAGAAGTACATTTTCGATTCAGTTTTGTCTTTATTTGGCAAAGACATGGAGAAGAACATTGTGGCCCTCATTACACACTCAGATGGTTTGAAACCTACTGATGCTCTACAGGCCTTAGAAGAAGTCCCCTGTGCAAAAGATGACAACAATCAATCTGTATATTTCCAATTCAACAACTCTAAAATAAATGAAAAGGTTTTTATATGACCAATCATATCGAGTGGTTCCAATGACGAATTTGACGTTATGCCACTCATCGCTGGTGACTTTCTTCAGCAAAGAAGTCTGACAAAAACATTACGGTGGAGGGAAACGTAAGTAATTATAATGTCATAACGAATCAAGCAAAACATTTACAAATGAGAGAAATATGTTAGTTAATGTAGAGACAACAATTGTGCATATGTTTTTGTCATAAAGTTCATTTACAAAAATCGCTATTTAGCAAGTTTTTATTTCAGTCATATCCAATACCAGGTGTATCAAACTCCATTATTTGAATGATGCTGTGTCTGCATGTATGTATTTCAATTATACACTTCAACAGTGTTTACTGCTCCTGGGACATCAATGATTACACATTCTAACTATGCAATAGACTAGAAACATGATTTAAGTCAAGTCTGATTTGTAATTAATTTATACAGAAGAAGAAAAAAACAGTACACTACACTTTCTATGCATATTAACTCCCTTCATCTGCATTAATCTGAGGAGGTTCTCCCAGTCAATTGGACGATTGAAAACAGGGCAGCAAAGTTTGTTTGTCAACAGAGTGGTTTAGATCATATTACTATTTGCCTTTGAAAAACCAGATCTTCATACAAACTTGCTATGCTGAATTCTTGACGCACAACCGAAGGTGCTGCCATATCCTGCCAGCACGCCAACAAGTGAGCCACTCAGGCAGAGAATGACGCGTGGAAGAGGGCGAGGAACGAGATGGCAGTAACAATCCAGGCTATTTGCTCTGAGACCGGCATAATAATGTAATGAAACAAGCAGGGAGCAGGTTTCGAACCCTCAACATTCTAGCCCGAAGTCAAGCACGCTATCGACTGTGCCCAAATGTATAAATTGGGGTTGGGGCAATTGTTGCTAAAAACAATTTATCAATTGGAATCTTTAACAAGTAGAAAGGAGAAAAAGTATTATTATTAGTTTTTCATAGTCTATTGTTCAGCTAATATTGGAACAAAGTTGTCTAATGAAGGTAAACAATTTAGATTCCTCCAATCCTCTTATGCTGTAGCCTACTCCCGACCATCATGTTGTACAGCGCCATATTTTCTATTCAGTCCTAACGGAAACCCTGAGGGTTTCGTTTTTAGTTTTTCTCGGAATAGAAACACCATAATATTAATCAAATTAATTAAGCCAAATTTCTTAAAGTCCATCCCATATACTATGTTATTACAACAACAACAAAAAATCTCTGGTAATGCCCATATGGAAGACTATCAAATGCTTCTCAAAGATGCCCTCTGGTGGTCAAACTAGCACTAACTTGCATTAACAGAAACAATGGCTGACAATTTACCTCTTGGCGCACGGATCCCTTTAACGGGATCATTTTAGTAAACAACCGCTGAATTGCAGAGCGCCAAATTTAAAAAAAAATTACTACAAATATTTATTTTCATAAAATCACAAGTGAAATATACCAAAACACAGCTTAGCTTGTTGTTAATCCACCTATCGTGTCAGATTTTGAAAATATGCTTTACAGCGAAAGCAATCCAAGCGTTTCTAAGTTTATCGATCACTAGACAAAACATTACCAACAGCTAGCAGCAATGTAGATTGGTCACGAAAGCCAGAAAAGCAATAAAATGAATCGCTTACCTTTGATGATCTTCGGATGTTTGCACACACGAGACTCCCAGTTACACAATAAATGTTCCTTTTGTTCAATAAATATAATTTTTATATCCAAAAACCTCCATTTGGTTGGTGCATTATGTTCAGAAATCAACAGGCTCGAGCAGTCATGAAGGGCAGACGAAAATTCCAAGTAGTATCCGTAAAACGTTTTTTATAATCAATCCTCAGGTTGTTTTTAACATAAATAATCGATAATATTTCAACCGGACGGTAAACTATTCAATAACAGAGATAAAGAAAATGTCGAGCTAGAACTTTCGCGCGCATGAACTAATGGAAGAACATCCGTCTATCCACTGACGCGTTTTGATAAATCTCGCTCCTTTTTCAGAATAAAAGCTTGAAACTATGTCTAAAGACTGTTCACACCCTGTGGAAGCCATTTGAAAAGGAATCTGGTTGATATCCCTTTAAATGGAGGAAAGGCAGGCAATGGAACAGGGATTTTTTAAAATAAGAGACACGTCCGGGTTGGATTTCCTCAGGTTTTCGCCTGCAAAATCAGTTATGTTATACTCACAGACAATATTTTGACAGTTTTGGAAACTTTAGAGTGTTTTCTATCATAATCTGTCAATTATATACATATTCTAGCATTTGGGCCTGAGAAATAGGCAGCTTACATTAGGAACGTTATTTTTTCCAAACATAAAAATTCTGCCCCCTAGCTTCAAGAGGTTTTAAATAACGTGCCACAGAATGCTGCAGCAGGCCGCAAGGTGTGCTGCAGTATGACGCAACTTTTAAAGGAGGAACCACTGTAGGTTAGAAAAGAGATGAAAAGAAAAAGCTCTGTTCTTCTTCGCTCTTTTTTTCTTCAAGAAATACTGTACATTGTATGTTATCCAGATTATATGCCGTATAAGTCTTTATGTAAGGAGGATCATATTTCTGTTTTCATTTCAACAAAGTAATGTCATGCCTACAATAATAACAAACTTATGTCAATAACTTTTGTCATATGCATGTATGTACCCTACTTTAGTCCAGGTGAAATATATATATTTTTTGTCACTGGAATTGTATTTTATCCGAACGTATCATCAGCTTTATCGAAATGCAAGGGAACCTAACAATCAAAAATCTTTCATGATATCTTTGTTGTGAAGTGATTCTCACATACTGATGAAAGTGAACACTGAAACATTTGTGTATGTTGTCTAGATGTTTCAACTAAGAAATATATTAAATAAATTATCACAAGTGCATTATATGAGTTCTGACTCTTTTTATATTGTCAGTGTTAGTTTTTTAACTGCCTTTATTTGACCCCATGTCTCTAGTCACTCACCAAATTAAGGCTCATATGATTGATTGATTACATCAACACTGAAAACAACAACACTAACAGACAATAGTTGGAGCTTAAAGTATATTGTGAAAATTTAGACTGATGAGACACCTATTGGAATATATTGGATGTTCGCAATACTAGACAGTATCACATTGGTAATCAGTTTACAATAGCAATAAGGCAAATCAGGGGTTAGTGGTATATGGTCACGGCTACAGGTGTTTCAGCCTAGCTCAGTGCTTTCTGTGGTGGTGGGGCAGGCCAGCAGAAAATATGGAGTGTTGCGCCGTGATTGGCTCAGTGTTCTGTTACTCATGGGGACACTACTTCACCAACAAGTCTAAGGGGAGAGCTAGAAAATTGTAGCCCCTTGGGTGCTGCCATAGACATTAGAAGTGCCCATCCCAGAATGCTCAGAATTGGCCACAGATAAAATTATGTCAATTCACGTTATATGTAGAGTAGCTGTGATTGGACTGATTATGTCAACATCATACTTTTAAAAGCTTAGGTACCAGTCATTATCATGATGAGCAAGTCAAATCAAATCAAATTTTATTGGTCGGCCTCCCGGGTGGCGCAGTGGTCTAAGGCACTATGTGTCACCAGAGACTCTGGGTTTGAGCACAGGCTCTGTCGCAGCCGGCCGCGACCGGGAGGTCCATGGGACGACGCACAATTGGCCTAGCGTTGTCCGGGTTAGGGAGGGTTTGGCCGGTAGGGATATCCTTGTCTCATCGTGTACTAGCGACTCCTGTTCCCGGCCGAGCGCAGTGCGTGCTGACCAGGTCGCTAGGTGCACGATGTTTCCTCCGACACATTGGAGCGGCTGGCTGTGGTTGTTGTCCTTGATGATCTTTTTGGCCTTCCTGTGACATCGGGTGCAGTAGGTGTCCTGGAGGGCAGGTAGTTTGCCCCCGGTGATGCATTGTGCAGACCTCACTACCCTCTGGAGAGCATTACGGTTGTGGGCGGAGCAGTTGCTGTACCAGGCGGTGATACAGCCCGACAGGATGCTCTCAATTGTGCATCTGTAAAAGTATGTCAGTGTTTTTGGTGACAAGCCACATTTCTTCAGCCTCCTGAGGTTCACTGTCTGTGTGGGTGGACCATTTCAGTTTGTCCGTGATGTGTACGCCGAGGAACTTAAACCTTCCACCTTCTCCACTACTGTCCCGTCGATGTGGATAGGGGGGTGCTCCTTCTGCTGTTTCCTGAAGTCCACGATCATCTCATTTGTTTTGTTGACGTTGAGTGTGAGGTTATTTTCCTGACACCACACTCCACCACACTCCGAGGGCCCTCACCTCCTCCCTGTAAGCCGTCTCGTTGTTGTTGGTAATCAAGCCTACCACTGTAGTGTCGTCTGCAAACTTGTTGATTGAGTTGGAGGCGTGCATGGCCACGCAGTCATGGGTGAACAGGGAGTACAGGAGAGGGCTGAGAACGCACCCTTGTGGGGCCCCAGTGTTGAGGATCAGCGGGGTGGAGATGTTGTTTCCTACCCTCACCACCTGGGGGCGGCCTTTCAGAAAGTCCAGGACCCAGTTGCACAGGGCGGGGTCGAGCCCCAGGGTCTCGAGCTTAATGATGGGTTTGGAGGGTACTGTGGTGTTAAATGCTGAGCTGTAGTCGATGAACAGCATTCTTACATAGGTATTCTTCTTTTCCAGATGGGTTAAGGCAGTGTGCAGTGTTATTGCGTCGTTTGTGGACCTATTGGGGCGGTAAGCAAATTGGAGTGGGTCTAGGGTGTCAGGTAGGGTGGAGGTGATATGATCCTTGACTAGTCTCTCAAAGCACTTCATGATGACGGAAGTGAGTGCTAAGGGGCGATAGTCGTTTAGCTCAGTTACCTTAGCTTTCTTGGGAACAGGAACAATGTTGTCCCTCTTGAAGCATGTGGGAACAGCAGACTGGGATAAGGATTGATTGAATATGTCCGTAAACACACCAGCCAGCTGGTCTGCGCATGCTCTGGGGACGTGGCTAGGGATGCCATCTGCGCCGGCAGCCTTGCGAGGGTTAACACATTTAAATGTTTTACTCACGTTGGCTGCGGTGAAGCAGAGCCCGCAGGTTTTTTGTAGCGGGCCATGTTGGTGGCACTGTATTGTCCTCAAAGCGAGCAAAGAAGTTGTTTAGTTTGTCTGGGAGCAAGACGTCGGGGTCCGCGATGGGGATGGTTTTCTTTTTGTAGATTGTGATTGACTGTAGACACTGCCACATACCTCTTGTGTCTGAGCCGTTGAATTTCGACTCTACTTTGTCTCTATACTGACACTTAGCTTGTTTGATTGCCTTGTGGAGGGAATAGCTACAATGTTTTGTATTCGGTCATGTTTCCGGTCGCCTTGCCCTTATTAAAAGCAGTGGTTCGCGCTTTCAGTTTTGCGCGAATGCTGCCATCAATCCACGGTTTCTGTTTGGGGAAGGCTTTAATCGTCGCTGTGAGTACAGCATCACCGATGCACTTGCTAATAAACTCACTCACCGAATCAGCGTATACATCAATGTTATTGTCCGACGGTATCCGGAACATATCCCAGTCCACGTGATCAAAGCAATCTTGAAGCGTGGAATCAGATTGGTCGGACCAGCGTTGAACAGACCTGAGCACGGGCATTTCCTGTTTTAGTTTTTGTCTATAGGCTGGGAGCAAGAAAATGGAGTCGTGGTCAGATTTGCCGAAAGGAGAGCGAGGGAGGACTTTGTATGCGTCGCGGAAGTTAGAATGTAAAAAGCATGGTTTTATGTAAAATGCAACATAAAAAATACAGCAAATTCCACTTTTAAACATAAACAGGCACTACACTCTTGTTTAATTAACAAACTGAAATAAAGAGAGAAGTGTAATTTTTCAAGAAAAAGCAAGACCATCAACAATAACAAAGGAAAGCATATGAGCCACCAAAAGCTAAAACATATCAACTTACAAAACAATAACATTAAGCATTTGTGAGAAATGTTCACTTTTTATGTTATATATGAAAATGAATACAAAATACAACACACCTTCTCCATTACACTTACTTAGTGGAACACTCATCTGGCTCCTATAACAACTACTGTAAAAATACAACAATTAAACACCCACAAACAGGGAAATCGATCCCAATCAAAGGTGTTATTACGTGCTCCACTAAGGCACTTGTCCTATAACTTGTCCTTGTGGGAAACATTATGTGGATAAAACAAAGTGCGAATTAAAAGTACGTATCTCAGAGCATCGTAGCACCATTAGGTGCAGAAACTTGACTTACCCAGTTGCGGCCCACTTTTTGGAGGCAGGCCACTCGATTTCGTCTCTGCGTTATATTGGCATCGAACATGTCACCCTCCCTAGGAGAGGGGGTGACCTTGATCATTTATTGTTAAAACGAGAGGCTGCCTGGATCTTTAACTTAAAGACCCTTGCTCCCTTCAGTCTCAACGTAGACTTTGATCTGAAGCCATTCTTGTGATTATTGTGACTTTGCCATTGTAATTGTTTGTAAGCTTGTGTAGTCTAAAATGAATCTATGATCGTATGCTATCCATTTGTTTTTTGTATGCTGCTCTTTGTATGCCATTTTAATATTTGAGAATTAACCAATGATATTAGGCCACTCTTGGCCATGATTACAGACACCTGTGTGTGTTTTGACACTATATAAACGAGTCATCCCGCAGTGTTTGTGATAATACCCTGATGAAGACAGCTTGGCTGTCGAAACGTTGGTAATACATTTTTGCATCTGAGCTCCTAGAGTGTGCGGCTCTCCTTTATTTTTAAGTGACTGAAGACACCAGCGTTTCATCTGGACCGGACCCCTACAGTTCTTTGTCAAAATTAGAAAGCTACAGATCCTTAAAGAGAAACAGAAAAAATGTGCATCTGATGTCATGTTCTTCTTGACTCACCTTCCTCTTTCTGTAAAAGGAGAAGACACAGCAACACTGTGGTCTTATTGTTGGTGGAAGAGAGAACTAACAAAACTAAAGTAATGATCTGAGGAAGGAGCATTGATGATAAAATTATATTTTGCATCAATTGCATTGACCATACCCGGTCATGTTTACATTTTCAGTAGGATCTTTAATGGCAGTAGGAGAGGTGGAGAGGTGTCAAAGGGTTGACTTCGTGGTTTAGGAGCTATTTAGAAGTTAGCTGTGTGTGAAGATTCTTGCGTTAAAAGGCAAGTCTGTCAACTGTTCAGAGGAATAACACAGGAAATTAGTTATCAGACTGCAGTGGAGGCTCCTCAGAGGAGGAAGGGAAGGACAATCCTCCTCAGTTAATTTAATAAAAATACATATTTTAAAACATTTAAAAAGTGATCATTTTTAGATAAAACTATATTAAATATATTCAAGTCACCAAAAAAATGTTTAAAACACACTATTTTGCAATGAAGTTTTACAGTAGCCTCAACAGCACTCTGTAGGTAGCACCATGGTGTAGCCATAGGACAGCAAGCTTCTGTCGTCTTCTGGGTACATTGACTTCAATACAAAACCTAGGAGGCTCATGGTTCTCACCCCATTCCATAGACTTACAAAGTTATTATGACAACTTCTGGAGGACGTTCTCCAACCTATCAGAGTCCTTGCAACATGAACTGACATGTTGTCCACCCAATCAAAGGATCAAAGAATGAATCTAGTACTGAAAGTACAAGCTACAGCTAGCTAGCACTGCAGTGCATAACATCTGGTGAGTAGTTGACTCAAAGAGAGAGAAAGACAATAGTTGAACAGTTTTGAACTAATTAATTTCTTCCAAAATTAAGGAGAAGCAAGAGAGAGACATTTAGTTTTTTTTTAAATCACGTTTAGTTTCACTTACTTAGCTAGCAAATGCAGCTAGGTAGTTTAGCCTATTCAAACACCCTGCCCAAACATAGGGATGATATGTTAGCTAGCTGGCTATGACTATCCAACACAACACTGGAACTCTTCCAAGTCAAGATACTCTTTTGGTTTTACAAATGTTTTGTAACATTACTGCATGATTGAAGCAGGTTTACTAACGCTTTAGTTCTATTGGCTATGTTGACTATGACGTTACTTTAGCTAATATGGTTACAACGATGTAGGCTGTGTGTAGCGGTTATGACATGGTTTGGCTTGGAAAGTTTTTTTTGCCTGGTCACATACAGCTGATGTGTTGTGCATTGAAGTCCACAAGCGAAGAGAAAAGGTGAGAGGAGGAGAGCGCATAGATGCAAGAAGGAATACAATGTGGCTGCTATGAAAGTGACCCATGTTTACACATGATCAGGGGTGTATTCATTCTGCCGATTCTGTTGAAAAACGTTTCTTAAACGGGAGCATACGGGGATAAACATACCTGAATTCGTCCAATAGAAACTCTTGATTGCAACTGTTGAATTAATGATCACACCCTAGATCAACTAGATTCAGGCAAGAGTGTGTCTCAAATTTGTCATAGACTAGCAACCTCATGATGGAAAATGTTTGTATTATGTAGTAGCCTAAACCTATCGTTGTTACATTGAACTGGGTGAATGGAATATGAATGACAGTCATCCAATATGCTGTAATAGAAATAAGGCCATGCTCATAAGGAAAGAAATCATCCTCCCTCATCTTAAACGGCTCAGACCGCCACTGTCAGTGATAGATTAAATGTAAAGGAGAAATGAATATGACAAGTGAACTACAGTATACTGTATGCTAAAATAACATTGACGTTCGTCTTTTTGATAAACACAGAAAGCCCCACACTGTCACGACTTCCGTCGAAGTCGGCCCCTCTCCTTGTTCGGGTGGTGTTCGGCGGTCGACGTCACCGGCTTCCTAGTCACCACCGATCCATGTTTCATTTTCGTTTTGTTTTGTCTGTATTACACACACCTGGTTTCAATTCCCATATCATGTTCCTTATTTAACCCTCTGGCATACCTTTCTGTTCTGTCCGTGATTGTTGGTGTCTTAGTTGTTCGTGTAGGTGTTACTTTGTATGTATTTTCCTTATTGGAATATTGCTTGCCTTTTTGTGAGTAAACTCAGTTGTTTTGCTCAAACCTGTGTCCTGCGCCTGACTCCGCTACATCTCTGCACCCAATCGCTGACACACACACCATTTCATGTATAGGCCTGTTCATCATTTTGACATCTACGACCCTCTCCATTTGTCTCTCTCTGACCACAGTAGAACAAGACAGCTTCACACACACCACCCTCCTTCACAACCCCTCACTGCTAAAGAGGAAGAGATCAAACCATAACCACTCAACTCCTCTCTGTTTAAGCAGGGTTGTTGGTTTGTGATAACTATGACAAACCAGTGTAAGGTTTCTCAGCCTTTGTGCAAGACTGAATATTGAGACAACCTCAATCATCTAACTGGAACAACCGTCTCAGTAACGGGTTCAATAAATCAAAGAGATTGGATTAGTTTAGGAAACTATGTTATTTATTTAACTATGTTTTTTTGTACCCATCTACCAATAGGTGCCCTTCTTTACGAAGTATTGCAAAACCTCCCTGGTCCTTGTGGTTGAATCTGTGTTTGAAATGTACTGCTCGACTGTGGGATCTTACAGATAATTGTGTGTGTGGGATACAGAAATTAGGTAGTCATTCAAAAATCACGTTGTGCACTATTATTGCACACAGAGTGAGTCCCTGCAATTTATTATGTGACTTGTTAAGAAATGTTTTACTCGTGAACTTATTTAGGCTTGCCATAACAAAGGGGTTGAATACTTATTGACTCAAGACCTTTCAGCTTTTCATTTTTTATTCTAATAAATTTAAAAATATATATAATTCCACTTTGATATTATGGTGTATTGTGTGTTGGCCAGTGATTAAAAATCTAAATTTAATCCAATTTTAAAACCAGGCTGTAACACAACAAAATGTAGAAAAAGTCAAGGGGTTGAATACTTTCTGAAGGGTCTGTATAATACAAAATATAAAGTAAGTAGATTTACACAATATACTGTACACAGGCAACAGCCCAAATGGAACAGCCTCTGTATCAGGCTTAACCTTCCTACAGGTAGATGGCAAGACTGAGAGAAACCAAATCTAATATCTCACATAATACACTTGGGCCCACCCAGCACCCTACTATTACCATTACCCAATCGACAATTAAAACCACTAAACTGGTTTTACAATGTAAAAGGCAATTTCCATCGTTACAGTAGCGATTTTAGCATGTAAATCTTGGTGGGTCAAACAAAACAACTATTTTGGGGATGCATGCCAGCAAAGCCACTACACAACACAACACTAAACAATACATAAATTGCACTATAACGGTGACAAATGGTGCCCACAAACCAGTGTTTCCTCTGGAAAATGTGTTAGCTGTGGGGGAAAAGGTAACGGGGTGGGAGGGTTCCCTCTTTTTTGGAACCCCCCCCGCCCCCCCCAAAAAATGTGCATAAGTACTTGCAAAGCTTGGCTCTGGTGATTTTTTATAATGAACAAATTCTCAAATAAACCATCTAAAATATAATATCCTCCCCCAGAAATTAGCTCAATAACATATTTGTATAATTATTATAGTATACAGGATTCAATTTAAGGTTGTGTGCTGCAGCTATCTAAAGAAACACAACAGAGACCGTCTTTCTAAAATAAAGTTTATCTTGACAAAATTAACAGAGGAAAATTTGACTGAACATGAATTAGAGCCCACTAATTCATGTTCATCACAAAAGGAGGGCATTGGAAATCTCTTTCCAGGTTCTGACAAAAACCTAGTTCTGACATATTTTAAAGCCTTTGTCAGAGTACTTTATTCTTCTGGGCTTTTGGACGCCCTATTTCCAACGCCCTCCTGTAATTGTGCTCCTTGATGGGGGGGTCGTTGATGGAGAGCCGCATGCAAGCGGCTAGATGCTCTGCCTGCAGTCTGCTCCTCATGTCTGTTTTGATCTGCAGTAACAGAAAGAACAATACAAGAAGGGAGAGGGACAACAATAATCTAATTTCACATTTAAATGTTCTTACTCGTTTCATTGCAGAGAAGTCCCTCTCACAATTAACGGAAGACACTGGTATAGTCAGTGCGATTGCTGCCAGCTGGCTAAGGCAGGGATAGACTGCCCCCACTCATCAAACTGCGAGGCCAGCTTTCTCATTGCCTTCAGCTCGTCCAACCCCTGAAATACATGAAAAACAAAAAGATGTACAACATTAGAGAAGAACCAACAGAGTGGTAGTTCAACAGGAAAAAGGGTTGGGCAACACTGGCCTAAAATCAAATCAAATCAAAGTTAATTTGTCACGTGCGTCGAATACAACAGGTGTAGACCTTAAAGTTAAACGCTTACCTACAGGCTCTAACCAACAGTGCCAAAAAGGTATTTGGTGAACAATAGGTAAGTAAAGAAATTAATACACCAGTAAAAAGACAGTGAAAATAATAGTAGCAAGTCTATATACAGTAGCGAGGCTATAACAGTAGCGAGGCTATAACAGTAACGAGGCTACATACAGGCACCGGTTGGTCAGGCCATTTGAGGTAGTATGTACATGCATATATAGTTAAAGTGACTATGAATATATGATTAACAGAGAGTAGCAGCAGCGTATTAGAGGGGGGGGGCACACAATGCAAATAGTCCGGGTAGCCATTTGATTACCGGTTCAGGAGTCTTATGGCTTGGGGAGAGAGAGTTAGTAGAGAGAGTCTATGACTGGGGTGGCTGGGGTCTTTGACAATTTTTAGGGCCTTCCTCTGACACGTCCTGGTGTAGAGGTCCTGGATGGCAGGTAGCTTAGCCCCAGTGATGTACTGGGCCGTACGCACCTCCCTCTGTAGTACCTTGCGGTCAGAGGCCGAGCAGTTGCCGTACCAGGCAGTGATGCAACCAGTCAGGATGCTCTCGCTGTTGCAGCTGTAGAACCTTTTGAGGATCTGAGGACCCATGCCAAATATTTTTAGTTTCCTGAGGGGGAATAGGCTTTGTCGTGCCCTCTTCACGACTGTCTTGATGTGTTTGGACCATTCTAGTTTGTTGGTGATGTGGATACAAAATGTTCTCTTCAAAAGATTGTCACACTCATGCCATACCTTGAATGCTCCAACTAGCACATGTTGCTTGTAAGTGTGCCACTCTTGCAGCACAGCAGCCTCTGACTCTTGCAAGAACTGCCTGGAGAGTCCGGGCCGGTTAAAGGTGTTTATCCTCTCACTCGAGAACGCAGCTTTAGGTCCCAACACACTGAAGGCCCCCAGAATCTCCAGGTGTTGGACCCTCCGGTCTAGGCTGTCCTGGAGGCCAACAAGATATGTATCCATGACCTAATTACAGCACAAAACAGAAAATAAGTGATGAATAGCTGTTTGTTTTTAATTTATCCAACACACATGATGTAACATTGGTTTCATCACAGCATTTGAAAACAAATGTTTTTACCTCCTCTCTGAACCCAGCCCAGAACTGGCCTTACTCCTCTCTCCTCTCCTCTCCTTTTATCTACATACCTTTCTTCTCCTTCTCTCTGCTCTCCTCTCTCCTTTTCTCCTTCCATCTCCCTTCCTGGCTCTCTCCTTCTCTCTGTTCCACTCTGCTCTCCTCTCTGTTTTTCTACTTCCATCTTCCCTCCTGGCTCTCTCCCCTCCTCTAGTCCATTCTGTCCCTCATACGTCTCTACCTCACTCCCGGGATTCTGCCTATTCTCTGTCTAGTAAAGTAAGCCATACACTTGTTATACAATCGGTAACTTAAGCTTTTAAAGAGTTAGCTAACTAAAGCAAGTTTCAATTAATGCAGGTTGATTTGACGTTAGCTAGTTAAGCTAATGTTACCTGACACTCTTGTAGACTGCTCCCCCCTTCTCTTTCGCTGCTGTTGCTGGAAATATTTCATTAAACTCATCTGAGAAAAATCTAATCAAATTGAAGACAGATAAATGTAGCTATCTGTCTTGCACTTGATACAGTTCCAAATGAACCAGCTAGCTAACTTGTAGACTAGTAATGTTAGCTTACCATGTTTCTATCATCAACATACTTCACTACATTGGATAGCTAATTGCCATTACAATTGTTTCAGCAATATTACAGATCTAAATTATGTTAGTATTGGTTTTAGGTTATATCTAGCTTTTGTAGTTAACTAGTTGACTAGCGAACCTTAGTCAAACAAGCAAGCTAACATACCTTTCCTGCAGTTTCTCACGCAGGAGCACTCTGAGGTGATTTAAGTGAATTGTGTTTTGTGCTGCAAAGCGTCTGTATCGAGCACTGGTCACTGGCACGCTATGTTTCTTGAGTTGCAGGCTGCCTGCCACAGCTCACAGAGCTAAATAACCTTCAGAACTGTGTTGAACCCAGACAGATGATCTATTTACCAAGAAAAGAGAATGTGCTTTACATAACTTTATTAAAACTATGTTTGGTAGAAATAGGATGTTTCTTTTGGTGTGGCGGCAGTAATTCTGCCGTGGTGCAGCGCCAATGCTGTGCTTCTGAGAAAGGATGGTTCCTCTCTTCCACATCCACTCCCCGCTGATGGTCTTGTAGTAAAGGCGTGTAGTAAAGGACATGCGATAGAGATAAGCTTGAGGAACAGATATAACTGTATTGTTTCAATTTCTCTTTGCTTCTGAGTAACCTGGTCACACGGCATAAGACAAAGAGCCTCTGAGAAGTGACCACAGTTCTTCAGCCCATCCTGTTCTTTTACTATCTTCCAAGGGCCCAGCTGTGGGGCAATGGAAGAGAACAGAGGCTGGCTTGGTAGAGAAAGGAGTAACAAAATTAACGTTATCACTTGTTTGTGTGCTATAAGCTCACGCACCCAATACACCTGGCCACAAGAAGAAAACAAGATCGCTTATATTGCCCTGATCTGCTGGAGAGGGGTGGAACCAACCATGACTAAGCAGTTCTTATCACGTTTCAGGGAAGACCCAGATGCAGACAGTGTCGAAGTAACACAAGTTTATTATTAGAACAGGGGGCAGGCAAAACGACAGGTCAAGGTTAGGCAGAGGTCAGTAATCCAGGACAGAGTCCAAAAGGTACAGAACGGCAGGCAGTCTCCGGGTCAGGGCAGACAGCGGTCAATAATCCAGGGTAGTGTGACAAGGTACAGAACGGCAGGAAGGCTCAGGGTCAGGGCAGGCAGAATGGTCAAAATCGGGAAAACTAGAAAACAGGAACTTTAGAAAAGACAGGTGCAAAGGGAAACCACTGGTAGGCTTGACGAACAAAACAAACTGGCAACAGACAAACAGATAACACAGGTATAAATACACTGGGGATAATGGGGAAGATAGACGGCAACTAGAGGGGGTGGAGACAATCACAAAGACTGGTAAAACAGATCAGGGTGTGACAGTTCTTGGGTTTTTATATAAACCCCTTGCGTCTCTGTATTATTCGAGTTCTCACTCTATTCACTCTGTGAGCATGTAGTGACCTGCTCCCTTATTAACACTTTTTTGGTTACTACATGAATCCAAACTTTTGACTGGTACTGTATACATATACAGTATTTAGTACTGGACTGATATGCATGCCACTTTCACCTGTAGCTTTCCGGGAGACTAGACGCTTTGTTACGTATTGCTTCCTTTCACAGGTCGGAGTGCGAATTACACATTCGGGACACAGAAAAAAGGCGAGAGGGGAAGCGGAGACGTTCTTATTATACTCCAGTGACCAGTGCTAGCTACCACAATCAAAACCAAAAACTATTGCCACGCAACAAGAAGTTCTAGAATCAACAGTTCTAGAATGTTTGTCAAAAAAGGTAAAGAACTTGTGTAGTCTGTGAGGACCAGATCTCTATTAACCAGGTGGTGTAGTGTGGTAGGTAGCATCATGTATCATAGCACCCCCTTCAGCCTGGAGGGTTACACAGGAACTTCTGTTGTTTCCTTGTATGAATGCAGTTGGTCTATAATTCATGTTCATAGTACAATGTTAACAAAAACTCAGACATAAACAAATTATTTAATATAAGATTAAAAATGTAAAAAAAAATTATTACATCAATTGACTTGGACTTAGATGGACATTAGCAGTAGGACTTTAGAATGTTGATAAAAGTAAAGTAACAATATGATAATAAAGATACTACGAAAATAATATCATATACATTATATAATCACCTCATTCATCATTCTTAACAATAAAACTCTCATAAAAATACTGTATTGCTATCTTAACATATCTTGTGAGAAGTGTATTGCATCAGATGGCTCATAGGAGGGAAAGTGATAAATATATATGCATAAAGTCTTCAATTACCACTCCAGGTGGGTATGGAGGTCTGCCTGGGGGCAACACCAGCAGAGCAGGATTTGTATGGTGAGCTGGTCTTCATGCACTCAGATTTGAGCTTAAGGCACACAAAACAGAACTCTTTCTTGCAACGCGGGCAGAGTAAATTCTTACAAGCGGTCTTGTCATGCTCCAATAGTGCACCACAGGTAGGACAGGCACGCATGGAGGGGCAGGCAGTGACCCCATGTACCTGGGGCAAGGCGACAGTTAGACAGTTCTGCAGCAGATGCAGCCTCTGGTCAGAGTGTGGCCCCGGACCTTTTAACTGCTTCAGGCTTTTAAACAATTTGGACCGTGACTGTGGGATGGCCGCGTAACCAAAGGACATCTCTGCCCTCAAGGTTTCAGGGATATCATCCAGAGCTGAGACACAACAACAATGAAAACAGTGATAAAAAGGTATCCTTGGGACAAGTGGTGCATGAGAATGTACAAATGCCACGGGAACAGAACAGGACAAATCTACATAAATGGAATCCAGTTTCAATGAATGCTGCCAAATAATTTACAACACAGAGACCAACCATATACAGTATGTGATTATGTTTCTTTCAACATTCCATTTCAGATGATTAATTACATTTCATTACATTTTAATTAGAAAAGAATAGACATGACAAGTAGATATGTTCCTAATGCCTTTACATGAGGTACTTTCAAAATACAATCTACACTGTCTGGCCACAGTTGACTATACAGTTCATACATTTTTCAAAGCATTGCCTTTTAATCATGAGAGAGGCATAAAGAAACCTTACTAATGTCATCCTGTCTGTTGACAAACTTGGGTGTCCTGTCACCGGGGTCATAGCTCTTCTCGTCCTCCATTGTGTTGTTCTTTGTTTTTGTCTCTCTCTCAGTTACTGCCTCATACACACGGGACGGACTATGACTTCTGACTAAGAGAAGCAGGCTTGCTTTCACTGGAAAGTCCCTTGGCTTTGTTTGTCAACATCAGTACATTTGACTTTCGCTTTCTAGCATTTACAAGAAGTCCAACCTTCTCTGAACCTCCTCTGATTTCCTGTACCCGGGCACTGGAATTCCCTCCCTATGTCAGCACACAGGCACACCCTTATGTACCTTTACACACTTATACAGCTGACTGTGGTACCAGGATCTGGGATCCCAGGGGAATACCAGTAAACATTGCTTTGGCAACGATTCAGATAATGGAGCAGATGAATGACAGCCTGCGTGGTTACCAGTCTGGTTAGCTATCATTCCCATTCTTGACACTCCTGCTGTGCTCTTTGGCATATGACACAGAGTACAAGGAGTGGAATGTGTTAGCTAAACAGGCTGGTTCCCAGGCTAGATGAATGACAATCAAACACTGATATTTCTGCTATTTGTCTGGTTGTAAAATGTAAAATGGTTGACATTTTTAGTAGAAAAGTTTGGTGCTTTCAAACAGTGGTACAAGAAATATCTTGAACTTAAATATTTCATTATCAAGCATTGTTCCCAAAACATCTCTCAGCCTGGCTTATACACCATGTATAGAAAAGTATGTGGATTGGTGGATTTGGCTATTTCAGCCACACCCACTGCTGACAGGTGTATAGAATTGCGCACACAGCCATGCAATCTCCATAGACAAGCATTTCGCTACACCCGCAATAACATCTGCTGAATATGTGTATGTGATCAATAAAATGTTATTTGATTTAGAGAAAATATTGGCAGTAGAATGGCCTTACTGAAGAGCTCAGTGACTTTCAACGTGGCACTGTCGTACGATTTCACCTTTCCAACAAGTCAGTTCGTCAAATTTCTACCCTGCTCGCGCTGCCCCAGTCAACTGTAAGTGCTTCTATTGTGAAGTGGAAACGTCTAGGAGCAACAACTGCTCTGCCGCGAAATGGTAGGCCACACAAGCTATAAAAGAACATGAGCTGGCGGACACACAGAAAAATGATTTTGTGTGGAGGTGCTGACTAATGGCGAATAAACAGAGTCGTACACTCCATATATAAACTTCCAGTAATTTATTTGGTAAATCACCAATGTTTCGGCATCACTGTGCTTTCTTCAGGGTAATGTCATGAATACTTGAACCAGGTTATGTAGACAAACAGTGCAATTAGTGCAACCAATGGCAATAGTGAGGAGTGTGTCATAATGATTAAGTTAAGTAGAATGAATTGAGTGAAACTGTTCAAAAACAATAGTTTATGGCATATTAAATATGTTAGGCTATTGTTATCATATGCAAACATAATTGAATATTGAACATAATATTAGCATCCACATACATTATTGTTTAATTCAATTTCACATATTTAATTGCTTCCTAATTAATTTATATTTGTTACATGTAGTATTTTGGTTCAACCTTAATGCATAATAAGCATCATCAACAGGGGGAACATATTAGGTGTACGCTAATAAGCTGTAGAAAGACTATATCAATTTATAAGACTTCATAAAAGAGAGAATTGTTCATAAGAAGGGCCTGAGATCAAAGTAATATTCAAACCACTAGGGGTCAATGTTTTTAGATGGGATATCCAGTAAGCCTCCCTTTGTATGATCTCGATGTTACCTCCTCTGCTTGGTAGAGCAACATGCTCAATGCCTGTGTATTTGAGGGAGGAGATTAGATGGTTAGCGTCAACAAAGTGAGCTGCTACTGGATAGTCAGTGTTCTTACACCTGATTGAGCTGCGGGGTTCAGCTATGCGTTGTTTTAATTGTATTTTCGTTTGTCCTACATAGGCTTTTCCACATGAACAGGTGATGAGATAGATTACTCCCTTGGTCTTGCATGAGATGATACCCTTAAAAAGGGATTGTTTGACCTGTATGTGAGTGTCTGAAGAAGGATGTTTTTATAGTGCTATTGCACTGTGCGCATGAGCCACATTTGTAGTTCTCATTTAGAATCAAATCAAATTTATGTATATAGCCCTTCGTACATCAGCTAATATCTCAAAGTGCTGTACAGAAACCCAGCCTAAAACCCCAAACAGCAAGCAATGCAGGTGTAGAAGCACGGTGGCTAGGAAAAGCTCCCTAGAAAGGCAAAAACCTAGGAAGAAACCTAGAGAGGAACCAGGCTATGAGGGGTGGCCAGTCCTCTTCTGGCTGTGCCGGGTGGAGATTATAACAGAACATGGCCAAGATGTTCAAATGTTCATAAATGACCAGCATGGTCAAATAATAATAATCACAGTAATTATCGAGGGTGTAGCAAGTCAGCACCTCAGGAGTAAATGTCAGTTGGCTTTTCATAGCCGATCATTAAGAGTATCTCTACCGCTCCTGCGGTCTCTAGAGAGTTGAAAACAGCAGGTCTGGGACAGGTAGCACGTCTGGTGGACAGGTCAGGGTTCCATAGCCGCAGGCAGAACAGTTGAAACTGGAACAGCAGCAAGGCCAGGTGGACTGGGGCCAGAAAGGAGTCATCATGCCAGGTAGTCCTGACGCATGGTCCTAGGGCTCAGGTCCTCCGAGAGAGAGAAAGAAAGAGAGAAGGAGAGAATTAAAGAGAGCATACTTAAATTCACACAGGACACCGGATAAGACAGGAGAACTCCAGATATAACAGACTGACCCTAGCCCCCCGACACATAAACTACTGCAGCATGAATACTGGAGGCTGAGACAGGAGGGGTCAGGAGACACTGTGGCCCCATCCGATGATACCCCCGGACAGGGCCAAACAGGCAGGATATAACCCCACCCACTTTGCCAAAGCACAGCCCCCACACCACTAGAGGGATATCTTCAACCACCAACTTACAATCCTGAGACAAGGCCGAGTATAGCCCACAAAGATCTCCGCCACGGCACAACCCAAGGGGGGGCTAAATAAGTTCTATTATACTCACAGACATGATGCAAACAGTTTTAGAAACTTCCGAATGTTTTCTATCCAAATCTACTAACAATATGCATATCTTATCTTCTGGGGATGAGTAGCTGGCAGTTGAATTTGGGTATGCTTTTCATCCAAACGTGAAAATGCTACCCCCTATCCTAGAGAAGTTTTAAGACCTGTGGGTTTATAAAGATTCATCACAAATCACGAGTGGTAATGAAGAGTATGATCCACAAGGTAGGATGGCAATGCCAATGGACCCTTATCAAATGAGACGGGAAAGTAAAAGCATTTGGCTGTCCTTACAGGTACATCAACATCAACAAAGACAGAGTTCAGTAGCTCACAGCCACACTTAGTGACAAGGGGAAGATCTACCAGGTCACAGTGATTGGACTGAGAGGTGAGAAAATGATGATTGATGTGAGCAATACAGAAGAACATTTGCACAATATGACAGTACTGCAGCTGAATCTCAAAATTGCTGAGAATGTATCCGAGAGCTCAGAGAGCTCATCCCCAAGACACATAAAACTACCAGATTCAATCTGTCATTCAGCTGGTGATGAGGCAACTGGCCTTGGGGATGGAGAGACTGAAGAATGGGCAGAATGAAGCCACCTGCTGCTTCCACTACCTAGCCTACTGTGCCAGGATGTCTGATAATAGCTCATGTACATTTCTGATATAGAGCTACTTGCAAAGGTTGACTTTACAATCTAGTTCTGATCTCGAAACCAAAGGATGAAAAGTGAATGTTGTTTATATGTAATTCTCAAAATAAAAATTGGGTATTTACTGTATGTGACTAGAAGGCAGATTTGAATTTTCTTTTCTTGCTCTCTTCTGTCATTTTATTTTCCATGCATTTTTATCAAGACTATTGACTTAATCTGAGCTATCTATATGTCAGACATTTTTCAGTAATACATTCGCTACATGCTCTATAATCTCAATTTCTTAAACCTTTTATGTGACACAAATGTTGTGCTTCGTTAAAAAATGGTGTGTGTGAGTGAGGCGATACACATAAATTATTATTAATAACATCTCTTAATATTTTCTTTTTAAAAAGGTCGTATGGAAAACGCACATCTGGGTCCTCCATTTAGATTGTAAGTGAGGTAAAGTGAATCTAAATCGAAAGTGAAATTTTGAAAAGCCATGTGCGTCAGCTTCTTTCTCGAAGCTGGGTCTGTTGAGTGATCTGCCATTGCGCTGAGAAATCGGTGAAGTCTGTAAATTGATGGTAGGCCTTTCGGTTGTTTTGTTCAGTGTTATTACAGTGGTCAAATTTTGCCTACATGAAACAGTAATGAGGTAATCATGTATATAGTATTGTAAGGCGCCTGCTGTCCGGTTCCACGGTTCCATGTATTTCAGCTCTGCTGTAGACTATTCATAATTCGTTAATGTAGGCTATTCATTCATGCATGCGCATTTTTGTTGATATTCTTCAAATCTTGACGACTGACTCTGGGTTATCGAAATAGTTCTGGACAACAATTTCGGGCGTACATAAAATAAAAGCATTGAAAGTAGCCTAGCCCAGATACACAACGACATTCTCATTGTCACGTTCTGACCATAGTTCTTGTGTGTTTTACTTGTTTTAGTGTTGGTCAGGACGTGAGCTGGGTGGGCATTCTATGTTGTGTGTCTAGTTTGTCTGTTTCTATGTTTGGACTAATATGGTTCTCAATCAGAGGCAGGTGTTTTGTGTTGTCTCTGATTGGGAATCATATATAGGTGGCTTGTTTTGTGTTGGGGATTGTGGGTGGTTGTTTCCTGTCTTTGTGTTTTCCCTGCACCAGATAGGGCTTTATCGGTTTGCCACATTTGTTATTTTGTATCGTGTTTTATTAACCTTTATAGAGTCACAAACCCGGATCCGGGATCCCCCCCATCAAAAAAGCTGACTAGCATAGCCTAGCCTAAAGCGACAGGGATATCATATAATCAAATGTTCATGAAATCACAAGTCCAAGACACCAAATGAAAGATACAGATCTTGTGAATCCAGCCATCATTTCCGATTTTTTAAATGTTTTACAGGGAAGACAAAATATGTATTTCTATTAGCTAACCACCATAGCAAAAGACACAACTTTTTTTTGTCCACCATTTTTTTACTCCATCAGTAGCTATCACTAATTCGACTAAATAAAGATATATATAGCCACTAACCAAGAAACAACTTCATAAGATGACAGTCTGATAACATATTTATGGTATAGCATATGTTTTTTTAGAAAAATGTGCATATTTCAGGTATAAATCACAGTCCTACATTGCAGCTGCAATCAGAAATAGCGTTGGAAGCAGCTGGAATAATTACAGAGACCGACATCAATTACCAAAATACTCATCCTAAAACATTTCTGAAAAATACACAGCATACAGCAAATGAAAGCCCAACATCTTGTGAATCCAGCCATCATTTCTGATTTTTAAAATGTTTTACAGGGAAGACACAATATGTAAATCTATTAGCTAACCACGTTAGCAAAAGACACCACTTTTTTTACTCCACCATTTTTTTACTCCATCAGTAGCTATCACTAATTCGACTAAATAAAGATATATATAGCCACTAACCAAGAAACAACTTCATAAGATGACAGTCTGATAACATATTTATGGTATAGCATATGTTTTTTTAGAAAAATGTGCATTTTTCAGGTATAAATCACAGTTCTACATTGCAGCCACCATCACAACTCTCACCAAAGCGACTAGAATAACTACAGAGAGCAACGTGTATTACCTAATTACTCATCTTAAAACATTTCTGAAAAATACACAGCGTACAGCAATTGAAAAACACAGATCTTGTGAATCCAGACAATATTTCAGATTTTCTAAGTGTTTTACAGCGAAAACACAATATATCGTTATATTAGCATACCACATGAGCTAACATCACACCAGCATTAAATCAAGGCAAAGGGGGCGATAACGTTATCGCCACCAAAATATATTAATTTTTTCACTAACCTTCTCAGAATTCTTCAGATGACAGTCCTGTAACATCATATTACACAATGCATATAGAGTTTGTTCGAAAATGTGCATATTTAGCCACAAAAATCGTGGTTATACAATGAGAAAAGTAGCTAAACTGGGCAGAAAATGTCGGGCGCCATCTTGGAGAGTGACTTAGTCTAATCATTAAATAATCATAAACTTGACTAAAAAATACAGCGTGGACAGCATTTGAAAGACAAATTAGTTCTTAATGCAATCGCTGAATTACATTTTTAAAATTAACCTTACTGCGCAATACAAGTTGCGCCAAAGCGAAGCTACCCCAAAAAAAATGGCAGCTTATGCGTTTAACATTTTTCAACAGAACAACGATTTATCAGCATAAATAGTTCTTACTATTAGCTGAGCTTCCATCAGAATCTTGGGCAATGTGTCCTTTCTCCGGTCTAATCGTCTTTTGGTCGAAAGATGTCCTCTTGTCCTGTCGAAATGGCCACTAACGTTCGGCATGTACAGGGAAAGTGTCCAACTCTTGAAAGTGCGTCACAAAGAAATGCCAGAAAATCGCAATAAACTGATATAAACTGAAATAATTCGGTTCAAAATAACAAGATTATGATGTCTTTAAAGCTTATATCGAATAAAAACATGACCGGAATTATCTAAGGAGCTAAAACCAGAGCTTCCACAACGATACGCAAAGCTCCTCTTTGCGCCCGAGCGAAGATCCAAAAGAATGGCCACCGTGATTCCAATTCAATTTATAACCTTTGGGAACTACGCAGAGAGTCCATTTCAAGTCTCCCTATTCGCTGACACCCAGGGGAAGGCGTATGCAGTGCATCTCAACCAATAGAGGACAGGCAAATTAATACACAGGTCTCAGAACAGCCAGTACAATTCTGAATTCTGACATACACATAGGAAAATTGCTCTAAGTCGAGTTCTGTTTCACCCACAGACATAATTCAAACGGTTTTAGAAACTAGAGAGTGTTTTCTATCCAATAGTAATAATAATATGCATATTGTACGAGCAAGAATTGAGTACGAGGCAGTTTAATTTGGAGACGAATTTGGACTATGTCGAAATGGCACCCCCCTAGTGGCAAGAAGTTAAACATGTTGAGCACTGGCTACGCTGCGTGTTGGTCCGATCCCTGGTACACCCTCTCTTCTCGTGAAGAGGAGGAAGGCTGCCGTTACACTCATGGTTAGGGTATGGTATGTGGATGAAGGTCATACTTAGGCGTATAAACTATAAAGGGAAATAAACTAACTTCTACCCGGTAACTGGCACCCTGGGGGTTTCACACAAGTGTGTTAGAATCCATTTAAAAAGTTTTATCTATAAATTCTTTGGTAAGTAATACTTAAAAGCCAAGTCTAGTTTTAATAAAATACGGGGGGGATGGTGTTGCACATGTCACCATTAATATCCGCACTATGGGGAGATTTGTTGTAAAGTCCATATTTTTAACTCCCCTGCATACTAATTTTCTTTGTTCGTTGTTTGTTGATCCTTTTCCATACAATCCATTATGTACAATTGCACTGAATATGATTTGAATAATGCAAGATTTTAAATCCCAGCAGTCTTTAAATTACATTCAGGAGCAAAAGTTTTTCAATGGCTGTTTTTAATTGATAAAAACATGATTTATTGGAATAGAAAATAAATAACAACATTAAATAGCATTGGAATATAACATTTAATAACAATAACTTAACTAATTAACTCAGTGTAACATTGATGTGGGAACTCTCTTATGCTCTGCTATTGCACGATTCTAATTTGTACCTGTAGGTCACAAATCAAGTTATCCCCAGTCAAATTGGAGTACAACTCATGAGCCCACCTCCTGCACTGCTCACACCAAACCAGTGCCCACCTGTGACTGAAAACAGGGGGAGAGATGCCAATTGAAAAGCTCTCTCTTAAAAACGTAGATAGCTATCTAACTACATGACATAAAATGCTGTGTAAAATAGCTAAACGGCTATAAAGTTGCATTAACTGTAGAGCTATCGTATGGCCTTTTTTTGCCTTTACCTCCCTTATCTCACCTCATTTGCTCACATTGTATATAGACTTATTTTTTTACTGTATGATTGTTTTACTCCATGTGTAACTCTGTGTTGTTGTATGTGTCGTACTGCTTTGCTTTATCTTGGCCAGGTCGCAATTGTAAATGAGAACTTGTTCTCAACTTGCCTACCTGGTTAAGTAAAGGTGAAATAAATAAAATAAAAATAAAATAATAAATAAAATAAAATAAATAAATAGTGGAAACATTTACAACTGACATTTAAATTACTTTATCTTTTTTAATGTATTTTACCTCAGACAATCTGGTAGTAAGGTTGCTAGCTAGTACTCCTAGCAGCTTATGCTAACTAGCTAGTGAAGTTGTTAACTAGCAAGTTAGCATAAACTAGCGCTAACTGGCCCACAACACTCTCATCCAACATATTACTACTTTACTAAAACATTATCTACATTTTTTTCTCTAAACAAATTGATTATTTCTCTTAAGGCTTCCTACTTGTATATTAAAAGGACAAATATAGATCTAACTTCATTGGAATAGATCTACAACCTTTTCAAAATTGTTTTGTTGAATTATCTCCAAAAGTTGTGATGACACAGAGCAAATGTTTTGTTCAGCATGAGCAGTGACAGCCAGGGAAAGTGAAATCATTTGGTGACATCTTGTGATCTTTATGTGGATTACAGGGTGTTGGGGGGGGGGGGGGGGCAATTTCCCCCTGCTACACTACTTTAAACGAAATTCTAGGCATTGAGGCAGATTGCTTGTTCATCACAAAACCCTTTGATGTTGCCAACCACTTTAATAACTTTTTTGTTGACAATATTATCACACTTAGGCATGACATGCAAACTACAAACGCTGAGCCTTCATTTTCATGCATAATGAACCAAATAATTAAAGACAAGCACTGTAATTTTGAGTTCCACAAAGTGGGTGTGGAAGAGGTGAAAAATTGTTGCTATCTATAGATAAGGACAAACCACCTGGTACCGACAACCTGGATGGTAAACTGCTGAGGTTGGTTGTGGAATACATTGTGACTCCTGTTTGCCACATCTTAAATTTAAGCCTAAAAGATGCTGTGTGCCCTCAGACATGTAGGGAGGCAAAGGTCATTCCACTACCCAAGAATAGCAGAGCACCCTTTAATGGTTCAAACAGCCGACCAATCAGCCTGTTACATGTGCTTAGCAAACTTTTGTAAAAACATTTGTTTGATCAAATACAAAGTTATTTTACAGAAAACAAATTAACTTTACAGAAAACAAATTAACAACAGACTTTCAGCATGCTTATAGGGAAGGGCACTCAACATGCTCGGCACTGAAAGAAATTGATAGTAGATTGTGGGAGGTGTTTTGTTAGATTTCAGTGCAGCTTTTGACGTCATTAATCATAACCTATTGCTGAAAAAAACATACGTGTTATGGATTTACATCGTGCTAAATAAAAAAATTACGCAGAAAACTTCATTTTTTGGGGCAAATCACTTGCTCAATGCTGAACCTCAATTAGATCTATTAAGCTCAGTCTACCAGACAGGTCCTACAGACCTTCGTTTTGTGGCACTACTGCCCAGCTGTTTGGTCATGTGCAGCAAAGACGGTAGGCTATGTGTGACGTTTTAAATGTATGTAGTTCAGTCCTTGACTAATAATGTTCTGTATTATGTTGTGTTTCATGTGGACACCAAGAAGAGTATCTAATGCTTTTGCAGCGGCTAATGGGGATCCTAATACTGATTTAATAAACATCATATCGAATTAAACTTGGAGTCATGGGATGACGAGTTGTCGGGAAACCATGCAGTTTATGAGGCTACAGATTAAATAAGTTATGATGAACTTCACAGGGTGGTGAAAGTGCACGGTGATGAGCTTGATGCTCCTTTCCAATAAATATCGAGGGTCTTATTCTGGTGACATGATTATCTATGCTCTGCTGCTGTTTGACCTATACAAATAATCTCGCTCTTTTGTCCATAATAATCTCATCATGTAGGCTATAGTATACCCACACTGTATCTGTGAGCTGTTGGCTAGAGTGCAAGTGCCAAATGTAGATAACAGAGTGGGCACACTCGCTATGTAGCCTTACGCAACATCAGTAGAATTTAACTTGTATTTTTTATTTGGTACATGGAAATTTAACCGCAAAAGGTATTTTTATGTGCACTATATCAGTATGCATAGCCTTTTATCCACAACAAGTAAATGTGATGGAAACACATCTGTTTTTATGCAAATCTTTGAATATTCGAATGGCAATCTGTCACCAGTTGGATGGAAACCTAGTTTTTGGCTACTCAGTGAGACTGCTTTAAAAATTAATTACTTTGATAAAACAATTAACATTTAATGGGACTTTACTCTTTAAAAGTCTAAACATTAGACCAAGAGGAAATTCCCTTTTGGGTTGAGGGTGACTGTTTTTCGCAGGCAGATCTACTTCCTCATGACAGAATGAGTCCAACTCCTCTTTGCTGCACTGGCTTCTCTAATTTTGTATTGTTTACTTGGGTTACTACTAACACCTCTTATATAATATTGTCTCTAATAGGCCTATATAGTCAACACCTACATACTAAGTTCCAGGAAACAAAATGAGCACTGGCACCATTTCATTGCACTTCAAGCACTGACCAAGATATAAATCATTATGTAACTAAACTGAATGCATTTGGATTTCTCTCACATGTTAAAAACACCCGCTACAGAAGCTTGCAGGCATATTCAGCAAAATGGCGAAGATCTACCAGGTCATGGTGATTGGAATCAGAGGGGAGAGACTGGCAATCGACGTGGGAAATGAGGCAGAGTGGAACTGTATGACAGTACTAAAGCTGAAAGAGAAAATTCTTAAAAAGCTACCGACGGTGAAGGGGTTAGGTAGGTAGGAAAATGTTTTTAGGTAGGAAAATGTTTGGTGGCAAGCATTTCCAGGTTTGAAACCATAAACCTGATGTGAGTGTTAACATGATGACAAAGACAACTAGTCATTACAATGATATTCATAACATGGAGATGTTTTTATGATGTTTGGTATTGTTCTCCTCTTTACGTAGATCTGCAGAGCCTGCAGCTGATATACACAAGCGAGACTCTGGAGGACTCACGTCGTCTCACCTACTATGGGATGTCGGACAAGTCTATGATTCAGTCAGTGGTGCAGTTACCAGGGGGCGGAGGGGAGGGCGGAGAGCTTGACAAATAGGTAGAACTTCCCCTATGGCACATCTGCTCCTGCCATGCCCTCTGGTGTTCATCTGGTGTCTCCTTGACCTGCAGCCACTCCCCAGTACACTCTCTCTCCCTCTCCCTCTCTCTCTCTCTCTCTGTGTGATTGTGTGGTTGGAGACAGGTGTGCTGGAGTCAGAGCAAATCCCCACCAGCTGCAACCCGTTCCATAATCAAGACCCCTTCAAATACTCAGTCCTGCCACTTCCACTCTGCCAGATCGTAATCTCTATTCAGTCAGTCATGCGTTTAGCTATTTGTTATTATTTAAGATCCTGTATCCTGCTGTGCCTGTTTCCATGCCTGACGCTGTTTCTCCTCTCACTGCAGTTTTGCCGCTCTGACTCTGGTTCCTGTCTCCTGTTCCACATCTCACCACCCTGCTACCCTGTTCTCGATTCAGCTCACTACCACTCCCTTGGATTCCCCTCAGGACCTGTTTACCCTGTCCCAACCCAGCTCACTCCAACCTCAGCCTCCACATCTGGTTTCCTACAACCCATTCGAGCTTTCTCGGGCCTGCACTCCATCTCTCCCTGTGTTACAATAAATATCTTGGTTCATTCATCCCTGTTTCCTTGTCTGAGTTTGCTCTTGGGTTCCCCTGTGCTGCTCCGCCTAACAAACTAGACTACAGTCTTGACTTTTTCTCGTAATGAAAATGTCGCCGATACCTAAATCCACCACTGGTCATATGCCTAAGAGCATGACAAGGAGTGTCAAGGATGGGAATGATATCTAAACAGACTGGTAACCATGCAGGCTATCATTCATCTGCTCCATTACTTGAATTGTTGCCAAAGCACTGTTTACTGATATTCGAGAAATTTGCTGCAGAGCTGTTGACTTAATCTGAGCTATCTATATGTCAGACATTTTTCAGCAATACATTCGCTACATGCTCTATAATCTCAATTTCTCAAACCATTTATGTGACACAAATGTGCTTCGTTAAAAAATCGTGTGTGTGAGAGAGGCGATATATATGAATTATTAATAACATCTCTTAATATTTTCTTTAAAAAAAGGTCGTATGGAAAACGCACATCTGGGTCCTCCATTTAGATTGTAAGTGAGGTAAAGTGAATCTAAATCGAAAGTGAAATTTTGAAAAGCCATGTGCGTCAGCTTCTTTCTCGAAGCTGGGTCTGTTGAGTGATATGCCATTGCGCTGAAAAATCTGTGAAATCGATTTTGAGTTATGGTAGGCCTTTGTTTTTTTTGCAGTGTTATTACAGTGGTCAAATGTTGCCTACATGAAACAGTAATGGAGTAATCAAATCATGTATACAGTCGTGGCCAAAAGTTTTGAGAATGACACAAATATTAATTTTCACAAAGTTTGCTGCTTCAGTGTCTTTAGATATTTTTATCAGATGTTACTATGGAATACTGAAGTATAATTACAAGCATTTCATAAGTGTCAAAGGCTTTTATTGACAATTACATGAAGTTAATGCAAAGAGTCAATATTTGCAGTGTTGACCCTTCTTTTTCAAGACCTCTGAGGGTTAGGGGGAAGGTTAGGGTTAAAAATAATAATAATGGTAAGCCTATTAATAAAAACACCAATAATAATAATATGCTCATAATAATAATAATGTGAGCTACGTAACTTGATTTTTATAACAATTATTGTTGAATTATTTTATTAGTGTTGTTGTTGTTATAATTATTTTTATAATTTTATAATTGTTAGTGTTATAATAATAATGTTTTTATTATTAACCTATTTGTTTACAATAAGGTATGGCTAAGACAGTTAATGTCATTAAAGTATGTCTTCTTCCAAATTAAGTGGTATAACGTAAATCTTACAGATTGTGAATGTTTTCTCCATAACATGTATTTTTTTTTGTAACTTTTATGAAGATTATTCGGACATGGAAAATGAAAAAAATAATTCCTAGGAAAATCGTCCAAAGAAGAAAGGATGTGATAACAGCATTGTAAAGAGGTTTAAAATTAAACTTGACCTCATATTAGGTTAGCAATTAAGTTCGAGCCATTATAGGCCTACATGCTGACACACTGAGGTGGATGAGTTATAGTATTACAATCATTCCTCATTCTTTTCTTATTTGAGACAACAATGGCTGATATAATCAAGGGGCAATGTGTTATTTGAACAGTGTGCTGCAGGTCCTCTTCATGACTAAGGACTTCAGAGAGGCTGTGGAAAGGTTTGAATATTGACATTTTCTGCACTGGATTTAGTCCCTCTTAACACAATGCTTGTTCGATCAACGTGATGCTGCTGAATATTTGGAGAACATTTGAAGCATGATCAATCCTGATGTGTCTCAGGTACTTTATCATGTATTATACTGAGATGATTTTGGACAAAAACCTGCAACTGAACATGTTTGACATGACAAGGCTATATGTTACATATTACATCTTTTTGGCTTTAGATCTTCAAAGGACATTTAGGACGAACTACCACGTGTTTTAAAGGTCATATGACCAGTGATGAAACTGGTCCATTTTGGACACTGCCCCTTTCAATGGAAGGAAACTACAGTGTGGTAGGGTAAATACACTTACAAGTATTTTAGTCATTTCTAACGTTTTTGATGGAGCAGGGAATGATTGTAAACTGTCTGTGTTGTGTTTCAGAGGGAAGGGTTTGAGGAGTTTTTCAAGTCTTCAACCATCAGTGGGATGTACTGTGACCAATGCGATGAGAAAACACATGCAACCATTGTGAGTTGTGATATTTGGAATACTCAATCAATTTCCCTAATCAATAATAGTGCCAAAAGATAACATGCTTTTCACTATGTTAGGTAGTAGTACTGTGTAACACTGTCTCCCTCTAGGGGTTATATTAATCAGGACTGATAGTAAGTGTTTGTTTTGTGTCTGCAGGTATGTAAGATGGTACATCACCCAGAGATTCTAACTCTGCTACTCAAGAGGTTTGAGTTTGACGACCACAGTAAGTCATATGTCTGCTGTGTGAACATTCCTCACACGTTACAGACAAAAGGTATTTAGAGATACTATTTCTTTATTTGACACGTGCTTTCATAACACACATTCTCAAATAGGTGACACATTTGTATATTAATTCAGTCAGGTTAGGCTAAGAGAACAGCAGCAGTATAAAAGGAAACCAGAAGGTTCCGTTATATCTCTCCTTCTTATTGGTCCTTTTGATTTATCCAATATCTGAACCGAACTGTGACTATGAACTCTATGAACTCTATGTCTAATAGGTAGTCATTACACGGCTACAATCAAGTCCCATGATGATCACAACTGGTATGTCTTTGATGACACAAGTCAGACGGGTAAGATTTTTAAATGTTTTATTGAATTGAATATTGATTGTTTCAGTGTCAAAGATGATGTTAAGGATGATGTCAAATATGTCTCATCAGAATGTAATAAAACACAACCTATAGACCCCACTTCCTCAATATACAGTAGTTCCATACCCATCCGAGGCCAGTATATATATATATACACAGTATTTGTTTACTATTTGTAATATGTACTACACCTCTCTTACAGCCCAACCCACAATCAATCAGTCTCATGAATAACGAAAGGTAACATGTCAGTGTTTTTCCATGTCTTCAGGTTGTGTGTGGGTGTGTTTCCTTTGCAAACCTACCACATTTCCAGAGAACGGCATGCCAAACTCTCACGCCCCTCTTTTTTGTAAAATTACAATTCTAATATTATTTTCTCAATTTCCACTAGATCCCAGAGAGCATATCTGCTTATGTACAATAAATGTAAGTTAACTATGTTTTACTTTTTAAAATAACTGTCCTACAGTCAGCCCTTACAGTAGCATCACTTATCTTAAAGGATCCTGGTACTGATGTCTTCAGTTATCCTGGCATCCACAGCTCCTGTTTGATCCATGTAGAACTGTGGCCCTAAATATGTATTCTCCTTGGCTAAACTGAAATATGCTTCCTTCATCTATTACTCTTTTTGACCAATTTACAGTCAAATGTATGAATCCATTTCCCCCTGTAATTCTAAGCATGTGCTCCAGATGAACCAATAGAAGGGGAATTAAACAAAAAAGAAGAGGAAGTGAAGTGTATGGAAGAGGAATGGAAGAGAATAGAGGAGGAATTGAGGATAATGGAAGAGGAATGGAAGACAATAAAAGAGGAATTGAAGAAAATAATCCAAATGGAATGGAAGAGAATATATGAGGAATTGAAGACATGGGTAGACAACATTGGAAGAGGCAGCGATGACAATAGGAGAGAAATTGAAAAGCATAGAAGAGGAATTGTAGAGTATAGAATAGGAATTCAACAATGTAGAAGAGGAATTCAAGAGTATAGAAGAAAAATGGTCAACTATAGAATAGGAATTGAACATATGACTGAGTCTGTTACGTCCCATTGGGGACACAAAGTCACTCAAAACGAATTGCCAATTGAACGTTAGATCTCATGGAAAGTGACATCAACAATGGCCACTAACAGCTACATTAGCCAACTAGTTTCAGTCTGTTACAAAGAGAATAGAGGTGGGAAAGAATGATGTGAAGTGAGAAAAAAGCATATCTCCAAACACTGCTAAAGGACATGAGAGCAGACAGAGAGAGTCTGCAATAAAATAAGTAAGCTTGGATTCATTACATTCAGCTTAGTTTTATTCAGTGGTCTTTCATTATTTAGACATGGTTTTAGCTATGTAGGCTTAGTCTATATCAGTAGCCATACCAAATATTAATCTCTATATATTAATTAATCTCCATGCAATGCAGTGGAAAGGTCCCACCCCCGGCTCTGACAACGATGGCTGCATCAACCAGGACTTGGAACTGCAAGACCACCACTCTGCACCAGGTACAGGGGGTCTCCGACTGTCCCGCCATTCGTGCCTGCCCTACCTGTGGCCAACGGGTGGAGCACGACAAGACCGGCTGCAAGAATGTTCTCTGCATTAAAAACGTATGCTTTGTGTGCCTGATGCTCACACCTGAGTGGCTGATGACTGCCAGCTCATATTTCATAACCTGCTCTGAGGGAGTGGCTCCAACACTCGTAGAAAAAAGGTGCTATCTAGAACCTAAAAGGGTTATTCGTCCCAATAGGAGAACCCTTTGAAGAACCATTTTTGGTTCCAGGTAGAACCCCTTTAGTTCCAGGTAGAACCCTTTCCCCAGAGGGTTCTACCTGGAACCATAAAGAGTTCTCCTATGGGGACAGCCGAGGAACCCTTTTTTTAAGAGTGTAGGAATACCTTTACACCCATCTGGCACAGAAACTAAGAGATACATAGCTCTCATTCCAGTCATGGTAGGCACACACCATGGTATTCACACCCCATGGTAGGCACACCCCATAACCAATGTTGAATATAACTGATGGAATATGTATGTTTAGACCCTTTTACAGTAAAATCAAATTGACATGTTTCCTTAAGTATTTTTAAAGTCAGATTTTATATGACCTCGTTAATATAACCGCAGCTCAATATTTCAACCTTTTTATAGGAATTAAATGAAACTCCAGCTCTCAGAGTTGCATACCTTTTGTAGTATCATGACTTTGCTCTGTTGGTCTGGTCAAGATTTGTCAAAGGTGAGTGAAATATGGAGCAATTGGTGAATCTTCATGTACATTTATTATTGGGAAACGGTGAATGTCCAGTGACATTGTTTATTGTGACCTACTGTGCTGTGTTCGACTGCAGCCTAAATATATATACTATGGCGCATTCAATGCCGTCTCATAATTTTTAATTTTTTGTTGCCTACATAAGTACTGCACTGGCTTTAGTTATTTGTATACTTTTTGGCTTAAGGGAAATTCCCCGGGCGCAGAAGATGTGGATGTCGATTCAGAGGGGTTGGGTTAAATACGGAAGACACATTTCAGTTGAAGGCATTCAATTGTACAACTGAGTAGGTATCCCCCTTTCCCTTAATGAATTTTGCATTCAGAAGTTTAAATATATTCCAGTCTATGGTAAACTACACTGCAAACGTTATGACATCAGAATCTTGGTTGACATCTATGATTGATGTAAGGCCTACTTAATGTGTGAAAGTTACATATTTCAAAAAAATATTTTTGAATTTCGCGCGCTGCCTTTTCAGCGGAATGTTGTCGAGGTGTTCCGCTAGAGGAACCCCTGCCCTAGAAAGGTTATAAAACTGTGAAAACACACCCTTCTCCCTCCACTATATAAAGCCTTGACAAAAATGTAACCTCCTGTTCCGGGTACATTAGGATGACAATCCGATGTCAGAATGGTTCAGATAATAACTACAGAACGAAGCCAACCTCAGCGTGAGCTTTGGTTGCGAATGGTATGAACTTTGAACTCTTACTCACTACATAAGTGATATGCCGCTGAGTTAGCCGTTGTGTTAGCAACAGCAGCTGCAAACGTGGGCTAGGAAAGAACAGACAGAGTATCCCGTCTACCACACAACGACGTTACTACAACGTATCCAATTTACCACCAGAGACATTCTTCAAAGGACAAAGGACTCTGTTGGGCAACACGGCCTTCCATCTACCACCAATCTACCGAAGCGCAGCTCAGAGTAAATATTTATTGCATTTTCCTTTTCCAAATAGGCGGTCATTTAGAATGCATAAGATACTGTATTTACGATAGAGACATCGCTTCTCCCTTTGTTCCTCAGTCTTCCCGCTCTTTCACTCAAACCCAGCCCCTTTTCTTTGTGTAACCAGCTGTCGTATATTTTCTGTCCGCTAGGGACTTTTTCCATTCGGACGTAATTTGTAATCAAGGTGTGATTCATTCCGTGTATATGTAATTCTGTGTGATTAGTTAGGTATTTAGTAAATAAATAATTCAACCCAATTTTGTATTGCTGATTCAACTTGTTAGCCAGGGTTCGTGAAGATAACCAAGAATTTACAACTTTCAGATGAGACTGAAATAAGGTGACGATTACTATTGACTGCTATTGATGTAAAATATTACTAGGTCTTTAAGAGTTTATTCGGAAGATAACTGCTCTATAAATATTATTTCGTGGTGCCCCGACTTTCTAGTTAACTTCTTATGGCTGCAAGCCCGATGTCGGTACACTTATGACAACAGCCAGCTCAAGTGCAGGGCGCGAAATTCAAAATATATTTTTTAGAAATATTTAACTTTCACACATTAACAAGTCCAATGCAGCAAATGAAAGATACACATCTTGTGAATCCAGCCAACATGTCAGATTTAAAAAAAATGTTTTACAGCGAAAACACCACGTATATTTATGTTAGCTCACCACCAAATACAAAAAAGGACAGACATTTTTCACAGCACAGGTAGCATGCACAAAACCAACCTAACTAACCAAGAACCAACCAAACTAACCAAGAAACAACTTCATCAGATGACAGTCTTATAACATGTTATACAATAAATCTATGTTTTGTTCGAAAAATGTGCATATTTGAGGTATAAATCAGTTTACATAGCAGCTACCATCGCAGCTACCGTCACAAATAGCACCGAAGCAGCCAGAGTAATTACAGACACCAACGTGATATACCTAAATACTCATCATAAAACATTTCTGAAAAATACATGGTGTACAGCAAATGAAAGACAAACATCTTGTGAATCCAGCCAATATTTCCGATTTCTTAAGTGTTTTACAGCGAAAACACAATATAGCATTATATTAGCTCACCAAAATAGCCAGAAACACAAGCCATTTACCAGCAGCAAAAGTTAGCGATCGTAACAAACCAGCAAAAGATATATAATTTTTGACTAACCTTGATAAGCTTCATCAGATGACAGTCCTATAACATCAGGTTATACATACACTTATGTTTTGTTCGAAAATGTGCATATTTAGAGCTGAAATCAGTGGTTATACATTGTGCTAACGTAGCATATTTTTCCCAGAATCTCCGTATATGTTTCTGACACTCACCTATTCTGACCAAATAACTATTCATAAACGTTACTAAAAAATACATGTTGTATAGGAAATGATAGATACACTAGTTCTTAATGCAATCGCCGTGTTAGAATTCTAAAAATAACTTCATTACGACATCCAGCTTACGTTATAGCGAAAGAGTGCCCAAAATCTGGGCGCAAACTATTAGTAAACATGTTCCGACAGATATATGAAATAGCATCATAAAATGGGTCCTACTTTTGATGATCTTCCATCAGAATGTTGTACAAGGGGATCGTTGTTTGGTTTTATAATGGCATTTTTCCCTCTTGAATTAGCAAGCACACTAGCGAAGTGGCGCGAAGCTCTCCATCGTCAACAAACTCAGACAACGCAACACGCCTAACGTTCCGAAAAAATTTCAATAATCTAATAAAACTATATTGAAAAAACATACTTTACGATGATATTGTCACATTTATCAAATAAAATCAAAGCCGGAGATATTAGCCGTCTATAACGACAGCTTTTCAGAAGGCAATCCCCGGTCCCTTCTCGCGCGTTCCAGAAAACAGGAAATTGGTGTCACGTCATGCCAAGAGCTTTTATTCGACCTCAGATCAAGATATACACTCCATTTCTTCTCTCACTGCCTGTTGACATCTAGTGGAAGGCGTATGAAGTGCATGTATACTAATACACATCAAGCACATTTATAGGCAGGCCCTAGAACAGAGCATCGATTTCAGATTTTCCACTTCCTGTCAGGAAGTATGCTGCAAAATGAGTTCTGTTTTACTCACAGATATAATTCAAACGGTTTTAGAAACTAGAAAGTGTTTTCTATCCAATAGTAATAATAATATGCATATTGTACGAGCAAGAATTGAGTACGAGGCCGTTTGAAATGGGCACCTTTTATCCAGGCTACTCAATACTGCCCCTGCAGCCCAAAGAAGTTAATTACATTTACATGATTAGCTCAATCAGGTAATATTAATTACAGAGAAAGGATTTTATAGAATAGCATGTTATATCACTTAATCCGGCATAGCCAAAGACACGACACCACCGTACCTTCTCCGCTACGCAATCCGATTTCTGTGCTGATCATGGGTGCCCCTTAGGCACGCTCAAGGTCCTAAACGATATCATAACCGCCATCGATAAAAGACAGTACTGTGCAGCCGTCTTCATCGACCTGGCCAAGGCTTTCGACTCTGTCAATCACCGTATTCTTATCGGCAGACTCAATATCCTTGGTTTCTCTAATGACTGCCTCGCCTGCTTCCCTAACTACTTCTCAGATAGAGATCAGTGTGTCAAATCGGAGAGCCTGTTGTCCGGACCTCTGGCAGTCTCTATGGGGGTGCCACAGGGTTCAATTCTCAGGCCGACTCTTTTCTCTGTATATATCAATGATGTCGCTCTTGCTGCGGGTGATTCTTTGATCCACCTTTACGCAGACGACACGTTCTGTATACATCTGGCCCTTCTTTGGACGCTGTGTTAACAAACCTCCAAACGAGCTTCAACGCCATATAACACTCCTTCCTTGGCCTCCAACTGCTCTTAAATACTAGTAAAATGAAATGCATGCACTTCAACCGATTGCTGCCCACACCCGCCCTCCGGACTAGCACCACTACTTTGGATTGTTCTGACTTAGAATATGTGGACAACTATAAATACCTAGGTGTCTGGCTAGACTGTAAACTCTCCTTCCAAGCTCATATTAAGCATCTCCATTCCAAAATTAAATCTAGAATCGGAGTCGAATCCAGAAATCATGGAGTCGTTCACCCCAGTGCCACCTTGTGCCATTGGTAGTTTCTTCCCAGCAATCTCAGTGTGTTGTTACCTAGCAACAACATACTGTAGTCGCAACCAATGTTCCCTTTAAACTTACTACAAGCTCAGCGCAGAATTACAATGTCGTTTTTCATCACAAAAGGGGCGGCTCCTTGTTAATGTATTTTGTTTAGAAGTAATAACTAGTGATTACAGGCTTTTGTAAAATAGTAGAACCTGCTGTAGCTAACTATCTGGCCATGTGCTTTTTTCTGTGTGACCAAAACTGTGCCTCATTTCCTTGTAGGTATTTAAACCATTAGTGTCCCTCAGTCCTTTGCTCTGTGTTTGTATGTTAGCACCCAGCCCCAGCCATGCTGTGAACATATATTTCTCTTGTTGGATTTTCCAGAGGTTCTCTGTTTTTGATTAGTCTTTTGAGGTTTGTTTTTCCCTGCTGTTCTTACCACTTTGTGGATTTTCATTGTATTTTGGAGGATATCCATTTTTTCTCTTGGCTTACTTTTGACGTTGTGGATTTATATTTTTTGCCTGAAGATCTTTTACCTTGATTAAACCACCGCCTCTAGTACTGCTGTGTCTGCCTCATCTTCTGGGTTCTGCCGACTATTAGTGACTGTTTCTCACACCGGGTCCTGACACATAGACAGTATACTTCCTCAAAATAGTCTGAATTAATGTCACGCCCTGGCTATAGAGGCTTTTTATTCTCTATTTTGGTTAGGCCAGGGTGTGACTAGGGTTGGCAGTCTATGTTCTTTTTTCTATGTTGTTGGTTTTCTATGTGTTTGGCCTGGTGTGGTTCCCAATCAGAGGCAGCTGTCTATCGTTGTCTCTGATTGGGAGCCATACTTAGGTAGCCTGTTTTCCCATTTTGAGTTGTGGGTGATTAATTTCTGTTTAGTGTGTGTTGCACCTGACGGAGCTGTTTCGGTTGTCACTTTGTTGATTTTTGCTTTTTAGTGTTCAGTTTCTATTAAACATGACTAACACTTACCACGCTGCGTTTTGGTCTTCACCTTCTTCCGACGACAGCCGTTACAATTAATCTGATAATGCAAGAAATCTGTAATTCATTTGTTGTGTAATTTTACATCTAACTAAGATGTTTGGTGCAGTATTTCTAGTGAAAGATGTGCATGAAAAGCGAGTTGTCTATTGTTGAATAACAACAAACACTTATTGAAGAATCCTTACTGTTGACTAATCACAGAGAAAGGGGCGTAGACTTCGACTACCGAACTTTGGCTTGCCTCAATAAAAAATGTTGTGTGCACAAACAGTCAAACAACATTGCTGAAGACCAAATCGAACAAAGAGTTGATAAAATTCCACCATAATATATACACAAACTGTTTCAGATTGGCAAGCATGTGGACACATTTAGGGGCCAAGTGTTCAGTTTGTGCTTTTCCGAACTCCAAGAATTTGTTGAGTTCGCACCGTTACTGAGACTGATTAGTTTTATTGTTTCATGTACAGTATAACATTCCTCAGTTGAAATGCCATGTTCTCTTTCTACAGAGATAACTCACCTGTCAGCCTTATCTTCCTTGGGTGGATTACACAACTAAAGACCATCATGGCATGCAAGTAAGTGTCAACAGATTTCATTGTCTTTTCAAATGTTATTGAATGTTTAATATTATTGAAGAACACAATTATAAGTATTTGGGTATGGTTTCCTGGGCCTTGATTAAGCTTTATCCCAGAGTAAAAACATTCTCAATGAAGGATAGCTCAAGGATTGCACCCTTTTTTTCAATGTTCGCCTAAAATGACATACCCAAATAAAACAGCCTGTAGCTCAGGACCTGAAGCAAGGATATGCATATTCTTGATACCATTTGAAAGGAAACACTTTGAAGTTTTTGAAAATGTGAATTTAATGTAGGAGAATATAACACATTAGATCTGGTAAAAGATAATACAAACAAAACTTTTTTTCCCCATCATCTTTGAAATGCAAGAGAAAGGCCATAATATAATATTGCAGTTTTGGCACAATTTAGATTTTGGCCACTAGATGGCATCAGTGTGTGTGCAAAGTTTCAGATAGATCCAGTTAAGCATTGCAATACTGCACAGCATTTTGTTTCAAGTTTGGTCAATTGATACATTTTCAACTATAGAGAACATACAAAAATTATATGGCATTACAAAATTTAAGTTTACACACTCCCAGGAATGTGTGGGTGTGGAGCCAGAGACAGCAGGGAACCCAATTCCTACATTTGAATATAAAAATAGATTTTGTCAAACAAAACTATGCTACATTTTATCTCTGGGACCATCATGATGACAAATCAGAGCAAGATTACTGAATGTAAGTACATTATTTACCTTCAGAGGTGACTGTATCAAACCAGTTGCCGTAATAAACGTTTTTTGTTGTTGTGCACTCTCCTCAAACAATAGCATGGTCTTTTTTCACTTTAATAGCTACTGTAAATTGGACAGTACAGTTAGATTAACAAGAATTTAAGCTTTCTTTTCATACAAGACATGTCTATGTCCTGGAAAGTTTGCTGCTACTTACAACGTCATTTTAGGCACATTAGTTCACGTTAGCATCAATCGTCCCGGTATAGGAACACCGATACTGTAGAGGTTAACCTGTTTGGGATAGGGGGCAGCATTTTCACATTTGGATGAAAAGGGTGCCCAGAGTAAACTGCCTGCTACTCAGTCCCAGTTTCTAATATATGCATATTATTAGTAGATTTGGATAGAAAACACTTTCTAAAACTGTTTGAATGATGTCTGTGAGTATAACAGAACTCATATGGCAGGCAAAAACCTGAGAAAAATTCAACCAGGAAGTGGGAAATCTGAGGTTTGTAGTTTCAAGTGATTGCCTATCCAATATCCAGTGTAAATGGGGAAAGATTGCACTTCCTAAGGCTTCCACTAGATGTCAACAGTCTTTAGAAAGTTGTATTGAACTGATCATATTAAATACACTGAGTGTACAAAACATTATGGACACCTGCTCTTTCCATGACATCGACTGACCAGGTGAATCCAGGTGAAAGATATTATCCCTTATTGATTCCTTTATTGATGTCACTTGTTAAATCCACTTCAATCAGTGTAGATGAAGGGGAGGAGACAAGGCTTAAAAATCCTTCTTTAATCTAAGACAATTGAGACATGGGTTGTGTATGTGTGCCATTCAGAGGGTGAATGGGGAGTCAAAATATTTATGTGCCTTTAAACAGGGTGTGGTAATAGGTGTCAGGCGCACCATTTTGTGTCAAGAACTACAACCCTGCTGGGTTTTTCACGCTCAACAGTTTCCCGTGTGTATCAAGAAACACCCAAAGGACATCCAGCCAACTTGACACAACTGTGGGAAGCAACCTCCTTGAAGGTTTTCCTAATGTTTGGTACACTCAGTGTAGACGCTTTAAATATTACATATTTTCGAATAAAAAAATCTGTAAAAGTACACTTTGGTCTTGTGACCATTTTGAGAAATCATATGAACTGTCTTCGAATCATACTAGACACCTTAATAATGCATAATATGATTTATTAACTTTAACTTCCGTAAAGCCTGTGTAAAGTCTCCCAAAAAATCTCATTATTGTGACCAATGGGATTAAATGGATTTTAAATGGACTAAGGGCTGGTTTCCCTGCTTCAGATTAAGTCTCTTCTGCTTTTTCTACAATGTACTATAAACTTAAATGTTGTATAGACCTTTATCTTTTTTTTCGTTGAAGCACGTGTGTGAAACAGATGAGCAAAAACATGGGATATTGTCATGTATGCAAAAAATTGTGCCTTTTGAATTTTGTATAATGTTAGTAGCTAGAAGCATTACCAATAATGCATCATTCAATATAGACACTACACTTGAGACAGACCAAGTGGAATAGGTTGAAAATATCCCTCTGGCCCAGTTTACCTATTTTAAGAAATACCATTGGAATATGTTACAGGATTAAATCACTGCCTCCTGCTCAAGTTAGCATAGGGCTAAATGTTCAAGGTTATGTAATGGGGACAGCTAACATGTAGTGTTTGATCACGTGCAACTACGTCAACGATTTTAATGCACATTTTAAGATGGAGAAACAATATAAACTTAAACATTTTCTAATGATCTCAAGTATGGCCCCAACGAGAGGACTCAAAATAAATCAATAATGGTGAATGATTTGATAACAGCATATTATCTCTGCATGGGATATACATATCAGAAAACAGGGGAAAGTGAAGACAATCAATTTGTGAGAAAGACTGATGATGGGAAGAGAAGGTATTATCCCTAGTACTAAGATTTCTAAGGAACCAGGCATCCACAATATTAAAATCGTCCAAAAAAGGTCTTAATATAGCTTGAAGGTGCCTGGTGTGCCATAATGTCAGTATTAGTGGTATCAATAGTTCAATCTACTGTCAGGTTAAAATCTCTCCCAAGAATGGTCACGGAGTCTAGCAATTTAAGCTTCCAAAACATTTGGCGCATAGATGGAAGACAGACATAATTTAGTACTAATAGATAATAACACAGGGATAACAATGCTTCCATCAATATACCTCAACCTTCGCATTAAGCTTCCTCTTAAATAGAGCCCTATGTTTAATAACTAAGGATATGTGATGTTTGCTTATGCCAACCTTTTCATTAAATCTCTTTGTAGTTATCGTTCATTCATTATCATAAAGGACTGATATGGCAGAGAGAGTTGGTTGACTAATCAAACCATCGACCAAGTCAGTCAGGTAGAATGTCATTAAATCTCTGTGTCAAACATAAACATATTCCACTGCAGAGTAAAACTGCTGCAGTCATAATATAACCCAGTCTGTGCAAATCAAGACTCCAAGGAAAATAGGCAGGGAAGAAGCAAAAATTTAAATAGATTTCAATCTAATGTATTATTTAATTAGATGAAATAGACCAACAAATGTAGGATACTTTATCTTATGTTAAATCCTAAAAATTAAAGATGTTGAATCCCGTCTACAGATCTCTGAGCAAAATAAAACGAAATGACGTCCCATACAGACAGAGTGGATCTGGCTTAGGGAAAAGAATATGACCACAATGCCCATTATTAAAATAAATTACATTGTTCATGATAAACACTAAGTAATTGATGCATGCCATTCAAATAACTAAATTCCTGGGGAAACATTATTGGAGGGCTAAGCCCCAACTAAGACATTTGTGTCCCTAAGGTTGTGAGCATCATTCATATTGTAAAGTAAGAGGATATTTATTGTTACAGTACAATTTAATGTATAATGAAATGCATAGGGCATAAGAGTATAACGCATGTTCATTTATTTCACATTTTAGGAACACATCATCAAAAATACAAGACACCATTGCAATAAGTACCCGTATCAATCAAGGACCTCCTGCAAGTTATCAGCTGGTAACAAAGAAACATAGTCTAGATGATGAAGGCATGCTCAGAAGATGTACCTTTGGAGAGCGAGATCACAATAAGCTCAACAAAACCATTCTGATAGCGGGAGAGACAGGAACAGGGAAGTCAACTCTGATCAATGGCATGGTCAATCATGTCCTAGGAGTAGAGTGGGAGGACAAAGTCTGGTTTCAGATCGTTGAGGAGGAAAAAGGAAGTCGAAGTGAAAGTCAAACTACAGCAGTCACTATATATGACGTCTTCGGGTGTGAGGGCCTGAGAGTCCCCTTCTCTCTCACCATCATTGACACTCCTGGGTACGGAGACACCAGAGGGATCCAAGAAGACCAACTGATCTCTGGAAAACTGTTGGAGATGTTTAGGTCTACCAATGGGATTCATCAACTTGATGCTGTGGGTTTAGTGGTGAAGGCAACTGAGAATCGACTCAGTGACAGACAGAAGTACATCTTCGATGCAGTTTTGTCTTTATGTTATTCTCCATGTCTTTGCCAAATAGTGACCCTTATCACACACTCACTAGGGAGGCCCCCAAAGAATGCACTTGAAGCTATTATAAGAGCAAACGTTCCCTGTGCCAAGAATGACAGGAATCAACCTGTTCATTTTGCGTTCAACGACTGTCAATGTGAAGTCTTTGATGAGGAAAATGAGGATTATGAAGAATATGTGGTTAGTCCGAAGACAGTGTGGGACAAGGGAGCAAAATCCATGGACAAGTTTTTCGACAATAAAATGGAACCAAAAAGCGTGAAGATGACTGAAGGAGTTCTGAGAGAACGCAAACAACTGGAGGCGTGTGTCAGCAACCTACACGAGCGGATCCACATGGTTGATCTGAAGCAGGATGAAATCAAGCAGACTCAAGGAGCACTCTGTGAACACAAGGAAGACATAGAGAAAAACAAGGACTTTACATATACTGTTGAAGAGCCATACAAAGAAAAGGTTCCTGCAGAAAAGGGGACTGCAACCACCTGCACAGTGTGTGAGGAGAACTGCCACTATCCAGGCTGCTGGTGGGTCAGTGATCTCTCATGGTGCAGTGTGATGAAGAAGATCTACTGCACTGTGTGTACTGGCAAATGTCACTACACCAAGCATGTCAAATGATATATAATGTATGTTCCAAAGACCAGACAGGTTACAAGGACATATGAGGATCTGAAAAAGATGTATGAGCAAGAGATTGAGCAAGAGAACGGGAATGTGATCATCAGACTTCAGACTGAGTTGAAGCAATTCACTCTCCAGAAGGCCACACTGGTGGAGGAATCCTACCAGTGCATCATCAAACTGGAAGAGATTGCTTTGAAGTCCCTCTCTCTGTCCACTGCTCTGCATCTTGGTTTCCTGATTGACAAGATGAAGGAGACAGGAAACACAGAGAAGGTTCAGAAACTGGAGGAGATGAAGAAGAGAGCTGAGGAACAAAAGGGAGCTTTCGATTACTTTAAAGCAGGTGTGAATAAAAAGTGGAATACTTTTTTGGGAAAATACAACTGAGACATAGTAAAGCAAAGATGTTGAAAAGACAAAACTGGAGTGCTGTTGTTATTCATGATTTTCCTTTCCATAAATACTTGACAGGAGTAGTAGGTTAAGGCCAAGTTCTCTGTGACATTTTAGAGACACACTCTCATACACCCCTACACACACATATGAAGATCTTCCACACACACACACAGAGAACAAAGAAGAATGAACATTGAGAGAGAATTGATATTGAAAGAAAATAAGAAAAATAAATGAATTTGGACTGGAATTTATTAAGATAATAATTAAAGGTTAAGTATGTTAAATAAATGCTGAAAGTATGGGGAAACATACAGTGGGGGTATATTGTAGGGGGTTTGAAGTAATGCAGTAAAATAGTTAATGTGACAATGTTGTTTGCTTTAAGGTATGACGCATATAGACTATGTTTGTTATGCTTAGAGGAACAAGGTCTTAGGAGGAGGTTGCTAATGAAAGGATATATTGAGATGTTGTAATGATGAAATGTTTGTGTTGTTGGAGATTTAAGATGTAATGGCAGTAATACATTGAGTTGGAGTAAGATTATAATTGAGTAAAGTAGGGAATGTTAATGTTTAAAAATTTCTGGTTAGAAATTAATGGTTTAAAAGTTAATGATAATGGAGTGTACTAAGGGTGCTAGCTTGCATTGGAAATGACCTGGTGTGGTGGAATATTGACTCAGAAATGTAACATTCTTACTAGAACTTGTGAATTCAAAATAGACTTTAATACAATGTAGCAAAGCCGAGCCCTTCCATGTAAAGACTAAATTGCTTAATCACAGAGTTCTGACTTAATAGTCTTTCCCGTCTTTACATAGCACAAATAGTCACTCCTTGTATGTATATGAACAACTCCTATTGGCCTTATAGTTCTCCCATCTTAGCACTGCATATAGAATCCCCCCTCTATACGAAATTAACTCCTCTTGCCCTTTCTCCACCATTATCTTTTCATCTCAGTTCTTGCTTGTTAACGCCCACGTCTGACAGCTGTATAGGTTAAAATGGTAGCAGGCCCTGTTCATATATGTTCCATTCCTTATATAGCCACTCTGTCTTAGCTCGCCAAAGTAGACAGTCTAAATACTGCCTGCTAATATTGGAGTCACGCACTAGATGACATCATTTTTGCATCCGGCCAATGTACTTATTGGCTTGATGTTTTCTCAGCATAGCAACTGCACCTAGTTACATTGAACAATCTCCCACACTGGTCAGAGCGGCTAGGAGGAGACATCCTGTCAAGGCGGGCAACCTGTGTAAGCGAGCGTCCTGCCTAGGCAGGGAAAGGAGCTATGTCCGCATTAGGTGTTTAACCACTGAATGCGTTATCGGGGGTTAGCAGAAAGGAAGATGGAGGGTATACAGGAGGCATGATTTGGAGAAGGGGATAACTCTATTTGAGCTTGCTGGAAGAACCTGTCGTCTAATGGAAGAAGATTTTTGCTGTAGCTTTTTAGTTAAAAATATATTTATTTTTTATTATACTCATATTTTGATTTTATTCAGTTAAGGTAAACTTCTATGGGGAACCCTTAAGGTTAGCCCATTGATATAAGTGTGTTAAAGTAGTGGTTAGAGTTTTTAGACTCCATCTGAGGGACTGATCATCCTGACGGGGAGCCAAAAAACTGTTGATAGAGTTGTAGAAGGTAAGAAACTGTTTTTCTTGTTATTAAATATTGTGCTTCTCATAAAATTGTAATATACAAAAAATATTTTATTTGCACACCCCAATAAGGGTTTAGTTAAGGGCGTTGAAAGGGTCTATCAATTTAATTTGATGTTTGCCTATCATTGATTGGTGATATTGGTCGCTCTGGATAAGAGCGTCTGCTAAATGACTTAAATGTAAATGTAAATATTGATTTGTGACTGTTCGATTGTTTAGGGATTTATTATGCCTGTAATTTTGAATAAACCTGCTTTATTGTTCTGAAACCCTGTCATCAAAGAGTCATACAAGTGCGTGTCGTTTTACTTTCTGTCTCCGGAATAGACTTGATTAATTGAGGATTCTTTTCAGCATCTGGTTGGTTAGTCTATCAGGGACCCTAGTGGCTGGTATAAAGGAACCTGAGACCCAACTACAGGTACTGAGTGCATTGGTAGGAGTCGTAGGGAGGGGTGTCTCTGGGCTATGGCCAACCCAGGGAGGGCGACCCACTCATAGTGTGCTGAGGTTGAAATAATGGTCCGGACGATCCTGAGAAGGTGCTGGGTTTATAAGGTTCAGGATGTGGGAACGTAGGCACTCGACTTCAGGGATAGCTCACTTTACTGTAAGGCCCTTACAGTTCAGTTTGAGGAACAAGTCCCTAGCTGTAGACTAGCTCAGTCGTAAGGCAGAGTGGCATCTATTAGATATGTAGGGATTAATGAGGACTGATGACTGACCTGCCATTGAGTAAGCAGGGGCGAGTTGAATTGTTATAATGTACATTTTATGTTACCAGATAATATGCTGTATGAGACTATATACAGTATAAGGAGGACCAGATTTCTGTTTCTGTAATGTTTTGTTTATTAATCTGAAAAGTGCTATTACATTGTCATTGAGCTATATCATTAGGTTTATTTAGCTGTCTACAGTAAGTATATAACTGCCTACAATAATATCAAACTTTTGCCAATGTTGTTCATATGCATGTATACCCTTCTTTGTAAATTCATTTGTTTTTGTGTGGGGGGGGGGGGGGGGGGGGTGGTAGATCAGGTACTGATAGATCAGCTTTAATAGTACAGATACAGTTGAAGTTGAAAGTTTACATACGCGTTAGCCAAAGACATTTAAACTCAGTTTTTCACAATTCCGGACATAGTAACATTTCCCTGTTTTTTTTCACAAGTTCCTTTGTTGTTGTTCTGGGATTGATTTGCACTTTTCGCACCAAAGTACGTTCATCTCTAGGAGACAACGCGTCTCCTTCCTGGGCGGTATGACGACTACGTGGTCCCATGGTGTTTATACTTGCGTACTATTGTTTGTACAGATGAACTTGGTACCTTCAAACTTCTGACCCACTGGTAATGTGATGAAACAAATGAAAGCTGAAATAAAAAATTCTCTCTAGTAATATTCTGACATTTCACATTCTTAAAATAAAGGGGTGATCCTAACTGACCTAAGACAGAGAATTCTTACTAGGATTACATGTCAGGAATTGTGAAAAACTGAGTTTAAATGTATTTGGCTAAGTTGTATATAAACTTCCGACTTCAACTGTACATACTATATACATTTTACGGACACAATGTAATTTATATTAGTTCTCTTTTGTTTGTATTTAATCCTATACTTTAACTCCACTCAACCATTCCCATCTATCTCTTAACAGCATCGATTTTTTATTTATTTTTACCATAAACTCAGCAAAAAAAAAAACGTCTTCTCACTATCAACTGCGTTTATTTTCAGCAAACTTAAAACGTGTAAAAATTTGTAGGAACATAACAAGATTCAACAACTGAGACATAAACTGAACAAGTTTCATCGACATGTGACTAACAGAAATTGAATAATGTGTCCCTGAACAAAGGCGAGGGGGGGGGGGGGGGGGGGGTCAAAATCGAAAGTAAGAGTCGGTGTCTGGTGTAGCCACCAGCTGCATTAAGTACTGCAGTGCATCCCCTCCTCATGGACTGCACAGATTTGCCAGTTCTTGCAGTGAGATGTTACCCCACTCTTCCACCAAGGCATCTGCAAGTTCCCGGACATTTCTGGGGGGAATGGCCCTAGCCCTCACCCTCCGATCCAACAGGTCCCAGACTTGCTCAATGGGATTGAGATCTGGCCTCTTTGCTGGCCATGGCAGAACACTGACATTCCTGTCTTGCAGGAAATCACGCACAGAACGAGCAGGATGGCTGGTGGCATTGTCATGCTGAAGGGTCATGTCAGGATGAGCCTGCAGGAAGGGTACCACATGAGGGAGGAGGATGTATGCCATGTAACACACAGCATTGAGATTGCATGCAATGACAACAAGCTCAGTCCGATGATGCTGTGACACACCGCCCCAGACCATGACGGACCTTGACGGACCTTAACCTCCAAATCGATCCCGCTCCAGAGTACAGGCCTCAGTGTAACGCTCATTCCTTCGACGATAAACGCAATCTGACCATCACCCCCGGTGAGACAAAAACGCAACTTGTCAGTGAAGAGCACTTTTTGCCAGTCCTTTCTGGTCCAGCGACGGTGGGTTTGTGCCCATAGGCGGCGGTGTTGCAGGTGATGTCTGGTGAAGACCTGCATTACAACAGGCCTACAAGGCCTCAGTCCAGCCTCTCTCAGCCTATTGCGGACAGTCTGAGCACCAATGGAGGGATTGTGGATTCCTGGAGTAACACGGGCAGTTGTTGCCATCCTGTACCTGTCCCGCAGGTGTGATGTTCAGATGTACCGATCCTGTGCAGGTGTTGTTACACGTGGTCTGCCACTGCGAGGACGATCAGCTGTTCGTCCTGTCTCCTTGTTCCTGCTGTCTTAGGCATCTCACAGTACAGACATTGCAATTTATTGCCCTGGCCACATCTGCAGTCCTCATGCCTCCTTGCAGCATGCCTAAGGCACGTTCATGCAGATGAGCAGGGACCCTGGGCATATCTCTTTTTGTGTTTTTCAGAGTCACTAGAAAGGCCTCTTTAGTGTCCTAAGTTTTCATAACTGTGACCTTAATTGCCTACCGTTTGTAAGCTGTTAGTGTCTTAACGACTGTTCCACAGGTGCATGTTCATTAACTTCTTTGATATAGGGGGCAGCATTTTCACTTTTGGATGAATTGCGTGCCCATAGTGAACTGCCTCCTACTCTGTCCCAGATGCTAATATATGCATATTATTATTGCTATTGGATATAAAACACTCTGAAGTTTCTAAAACTGTTTAAATGATGTCTGTGAGTATAACATAACTCATATGGCAGGCAAAAACCTGTGAAAAAATCCAAACAGGAAGTGAGAATTCTGAGACTGGTCAATGTTCAACTCATCGCCTATTCAATTCCCTGTTAGATATGGATCTGTTTGCACTTCCTACGCCTTCCACTAGATGTCAACAGTTTGTAGAATGTGGAATGAAGCCTCTAGTGTGATGTGTCATTGGTCATTGGTCTGGCAGAATGCCAGTTCCTGGTCATGCGCTTTCCTCATGATATCGCCTTGCGTTCCATAACTTCTACAGACACGAAGGAATGCTCCAGTTGGAACGTTATTGGATATACAGTGGGGAGAACAAGTATTTGACACACTGCCGATTTTGCAGGTTTTCCTACTTACAAAGCATGTAGAGGTCTGTCATTTTTATCTTAGGTACACTTCAACTGTGAGAGACGGAATCTAAAATCCCAAAAATCACATTGTATGATTTTTAAGTAATTAATTTGCATTTTATTGCATGACATAAGTATTTGATACATCAGAAAAGCAGAACTTAATATTTGGTACAGAAACCTTTGTTTGCAATTACAGAGATCATACGTTTCCTGTAGTTCTTGACCAGATTTGCACACACTGCAGCAGGGATTTTGGCCCAAAACTCCATTCAGACCTTCTCCAGATCCTTCAGGTTTCGGGGCTATCGCTGGGCAATACGGACTTTCAGCTCCCTCCAAAGATTTTCTATTGGGTTCAGGTCTGGAGACTGGCTAGGCTACTCCAGGACCTTGAGATGCTTCTTACGGAGCCACTCCTTAGTTGCCCTGGCTGTGTGTTTCGGGTCGTTGTCATGCTGGAAGACCCAGCCACGACCCATCTTCAATGCTCTTACTGAGGGAAGGAGGTTGTTGGCCAAGATCTCGCGATACATGGCCCCATCCACCAATACGGTGCAGTCATCCTGTCCCCTTTGCAGAAAAGCATCCCCAAAGAATGATGTGTCCACCTCCATGCTTCACGGTTGGGATGTTTTTCTTTGGGTTGTACTCATCCTTCTTCTTCCTCCAAACACGGCGAGTGGAGTTTAGACCAAAAAGCTCTATTTTTTGTCTCATCAGACCACATGACCTTCTCACATTCCTCCTCTGGATCATCCAGATGGTCATTGGCAAACTTCAGACGGGCCTGGACATGCACTGGCTTGAGCAGGGGGACCTTGCGTGCGCTGCAGGATTTTAATCCATGACGGCGTAGTGTGTTACTAATGGTTTTCTTTGAGACTGTGGTCCCAGCTCTCTTCAGGTCATTGAACATGTCCTGCCGTGTAGTTCTGGGCTGATCCCTCACCTTCCTCATGATCATTGATGCCCCACAAGGTGAGATCTTGCATGGAGCCCCAGACCGAGGGTGATTGACCGTCATCTTGAACTTCTTCCATTTTCTTATAATTGCGCCAACAGTTGTTGCCTTCTCACCAAGCTGCTTGTCAATTGTCCTGTAGCCAATCCCAGCCTTGTGCAGATCTACAATTTTATCCCTGATGTCCTTACACAGCTCTCTGGTCTTGGCCATTGTGGAGAAGTTGGAGTCTATTTGATTGAGTGTGTGGACAGGTGTCTTTTATACAGGTAACGAGTTCAAACAGGTGCAGTTAATACAGGTAATGAGTGGAGAACAGGAGGGCTTCTTAAAGAAAAACTAACAGGTCTGTGAGAGCCGGAATTCTTACTGGTTGGTAGGTGATCAAATAATTATGTCATGCAATAAAATGCAAATGAATTACTTAAAAATCATACAATGTGATTTTCTGGAATTTTGTTTTAGATTCCGTCTCTCACAGTTGAAGTGTACCTATGATAAAAATTACAGACCTCTACATGCTTTGTAAGTAGGAAAACCTGCAAAATCGGCAGTGTATCAAATACTTGTTCTCCCCACTGTATATGATAACAACATCCTGAAGATTGATTCTCTACTTAGTTTGACCAGTTTATTCAACCTGTTATATAACTTTTTGAAGTTTTCGTCCGAGTTCGCCTGCATCTGCGCGAGCGTTTGGACATGTGCACTAAACATGCTTGCAAAAGTAGCTACTTAGACATAAGTAATGGACATTATCGAACAAAACAAAGATTTATTGTGGAACTAGGATTCCTGGGAGTGCATTCTGATGAAGATGATCAAAGGTAAGGGAATATTTATGATGTAATTTCGTATTTCTGTTGACTCCAACATGGCGGAGAAATGTTGTTATTTTTGAGCGCCGTCTCAGATTATTGCATGGTGTGCTTTTTACGTAAAGTTTTTTTTAAATCTGACACAGCTGTTGCATTAAGAACAAGTGTATCTTTAATTCTATGTAAAAGATGTATCTTTCATCAAAGTTTATGATGAGTATTTCTGTTATTTGACGTGGCTCTCTGCAATTCTCCGTATATTTTGGGGGCATTTCTGAACATTGCGCCAATGTAAACCGAGATTTGTGGATATAAATATGCACATTATCGAACAAAACATAAATGTATTGTGTAACATGAAGTCCTATGAGTGTCATCTGATGAAGATCATCAAACGTTAGTGATTAATTTTATCTCTATTTCTGTTTTTTGTTACTACTATCTTTGGCTGGGAAAATGGCTGTGTTTTTCTGTGGCTATGTACTGAGCTAACATAATCGTTTGGTGTGCTTTCACCGTAAATCCTTTTTGAAATCAGACATGTTGCCTGGATTCACAACATGTGTAGCTTAAATTTGGTGTCTTTCATGTGTGATTTCATGAAATATTGATTTTTATAGTAATATATTTGAATTTGGCGTGCTACATTTTTTCTGGCTTTTGGCCAAGTGGGACGCTACCGTCCCACATATCCCAGAGAAGTTAATTGTTTACGGTTCATTGAACAAGCATGGGAAACAGTGTTTAAACCCTTTACAATGAAGATCTGTGAAGTTGTTTGGATTTTTACGAATTATCTTTGAAAGACAGGGTTCTGAAAAGGGGCCATTTCTTTTTTTGCTGAGTTTAAATTTTCAACTGTGTCTGATGTTTCACAAATGTTCTGAACCTTTCTAAATGTATCTTTAAGATTAAATCTATTTTTGTAACTCAAATCTTATTGTGTTAACAATACCAAAAATGTAGCCAATTTCGACTTTGCAGCTGGACCATCAAATAAAATAATTCGCCACACACACAGGACCCCAGCCCTATCTCCCCGATGATAGTATTATGTGGCTGCAGGGGCAATATTTAGCCAGCCCTTTGACTGTGAGTATGCTGCACTCTTAGCACCCTTTTTCTATCTAGAACCAAAAATGGTTCTTTAACTGTCCCATAGGAGAACCCTTTGAAGAATGCCTTTTTGGGTTCCATGTAGAACCTTTTCCACAGAGGGATCCCAAAATAGAACAAAAGGGCTACAAAAGGGTTCTGCGGCTGTCCCCATAGCAGAACCCTTTTCGGTTCCAGATAGAACTAAGAGTGTGGCCATGCTAGGTGGATTCCAGTGGTATGCTTAGCTCCAACACAAATCAACCAGCAGTCATTATGAAAATCCTCAATGGTTAGAAAAATTGATGGACCAATCAGTTCTCAGGTTATATCCTGCCTGTTTGGCCCTGTCCGGGGGTATCATCGGATGGGGCCACAGTGTCTCCTGACCCCTCCTGTCTCAGCCTCCAGTATTTATGCTGCAGTAGTTTGTGTCGGGGGGCTAGGGTCAGTCTGTTATATCTAGAGTATTTCTCCTGTCTTATTCGGTGTCCTGTGTGAACTTAAGTATGCTCTCTCTAATTCTCTCTTTCTCTCTTTCTTTCTCTCTCTCGGAGGACCTGAGCCCTAGGATCATGCCTCAGAACTACCTGGCATGATGACTCCTTGCTGTCCCCAGTCCACCTGGCCGTGCTGCTGCTCCAGTTACAACTGTTCTGCCTGCGGCTATGGAACCATGACCTGTTCACCAGATCTGCTGTTTTCAACTCTCTAGAGACAGCAGGAGCAGTAGAGATACTCTCAATGATTGGCTATGAAAAGCCAACTGACATTTACTCCTGAGGTGCTGACTTGTTGCACCCTCGACAACTACTGTGATTATTATTATTTGACCATGCTGGTCATTTATGAACATTTGAACATCTTGGCCATGTTCTGTTATAATCTCCACCCGGCACAGCCAGAAGAGGACTGTCCACCCCTCAGAGCCTGGTTCCTCTCTAGGTTTCTTCCTAGGTTTTGGCCTTTCTAGGGAGTTTTTCCTAGCCACCGTGCTTCTACACCTGCATTGCTTGCTGTTTGGGGTTTTAGGCTGGGTTTCTGCACAGCACTTTGATATATCAGCTGATGTAAGAAGGGCTATATAAATACATTGGATTTAATTTGATTTGATTCTCCCCTTTAACTTACACATTGTAGAGCCCAAGGACACTATAGGCTAAAAGGAGGGATGACCAAGAGTTGACTGAAAGTTATTTATCCCTCCATCTCCCTCAAGGACCTGTAACATATCACCACACAAAGTAATTTATCCCTCCATCTCCCTCAAGGACCTGTAACATATCACCACACAAAGTTATGTATCCCTCCATCTCCCTCAAGGACCTGTAACATATCACCACACAAAGTTATTTATCCCTCCATCTCCCTCAAGGACCTGTAACATATCACCACACAAAGTAATTTATCCCTCCATCTCCCTCAAGGACCTGTAACATATCACCACACAAAGTTATGTATCCCTCCATCTCCCTCAAGGACCTGTAACATATCACCACACAAAGTTATTTATCCCTCCATCTCCCTCAAGGACCTGTAACATATCACCACACAAAGTTATGTATCCCTCCATCTCCCTCAAGGACCTGTAACATATCACCACACAAAATTATTTATCCCTCCATCTCCCTCAAGGACCTTCAACATATCACCACACGGGCCTCCCGGGTGGCGCAGTGGTCTAGGGCACTGCATCACAGCGCTAGCTGTGCCACCAGAGTCTCTGGGTTCGCGCCCAGGCTCTGTCGCAGCCGGCCGCGACCGGGAGGTCCGTGGGGCGACGCACAATTGGCCTAGCGTCGTCCGGGTTAGGGAGGGTTTGGCCGGTAGGGATATCCTTGTCTCATCGCGCTCCAGCGACTCCTGTGGCAGGCCGGGCGCAGTGCGCGCTAACCAAGGGGGGCGGGTGCACGGTGTTTCCTCCGACACATTGGTGCGGCTGGCTTCCGGGTTGGAGGCGCGCTGTGTTAAGAAGCAGTGCGGCTTGGTTGGGTTGTGCTTCGGAGGACGCATGACTTTCGACCTTCGTCTCTCCCGAGCCCGTACGGGAGTTGTAGCGATGAGACAAGATAGTAATTACTAGCGATTGGATACCACAAAAATTGGGGAGAAAAGGGGATAAAAATAATTTAAAAAATCAAATAAAAAAAACATATCACCACACAAAGTTATTTATCCCTCAATCTCCCTCAAGGACTTGTAACATATGACCACACAAAGTTATGTATCCCTGCTTCTCCCTCAAGAACATACAACATTTTTTAGTACATGTAGTCAAACAAAATCCTAAGAATAAAACAGAGATATACTGCAAATAGATACAGTATACTATGATATATGAGCATCAGTTCCATCTAAGTGTAATACCCTGATAAACCATGTATTAGAAACATGTCGTTTTACTACAGCCTATGCTGTTAAGCCTGTGTTATATTATTTTCATGTGCAAGCGTCAAAGAAATTACATGTAAAAAATTCCATCCCACCAAAACATGCTGAAATGTCCTTTTTTTTTTTTAAAAACAGCTCTTAAAATAAACGGGCATTATTATAATGTTAACAATTTCACAGTATTTTTGCAACATCATCCCCCAAAGCCAATTCTTTCTTTGGCCGCATCTCCTTCCAGTTCTCTGCTGCCAATTACTGGAACGAACTGCAAAAATCTCTGAAGCTGGAGACTCTTACCTCCCTCACTAGCTTTAAGCACCAGCTGTCAGAGCAGCTCACAGATCACTGCACCTGTACATAGCTCATCTGTAAATAGCCCATCCAATCTACCTCATCCCCATACTGTATGTATTTATTTATCTTGCTCCTTTGCACCCCAGTATCTCTACTTGCACATTCATCTTCTGCACATCTACCATTCCAGTGTTAATTGCTATTGTAATGGTTTTCTTCCGTTGGTGAAGGAGAGGACCAAAATGCAGCGCGGTTAGTGTTCAACATGTTTAATAAACAAGAGACGATAACGTGAACACTATACAAAATACAAAACAATAAATGTGAAAACCGAGACAGTCCTATCTGGTGCAGAACTGTAACGGCTGTCATAGTCGTTCTCCTCCTCAGACGAGAAGGAGCATGGATCGGACCAACACGCAGCGAGGTGTGTAGACATAATGACTTTAATTATAATAACGAATACGAAAATACAAGACAAACTACAAAACAACAAACGACGTCAACAGACCTGAACATGTGAACTTAAACACGAAGAACGCACGAACAGACTAAACAAAACGAAACAGTCCCGTGTGGTACTAACACTGACACGGAAGACAATCACCCACAAACAAACAGTGAGAACAGCCTACCTTAATATGGTTCTCAATCAGAGGAAACGTCAAACACCTGCCCCTGATTGAGAACCATATAAGGCTAATCACAATGAACCTAAACATAGAAAACACATAACATAGAATGCCCACCCCAACTCACGCCCTGACCATACTCAACAAATACAAAAACAAGGGAAAACAGGTCAGGAACGTGACAAGAACACAAAGACAGAAGACAACCACCCACAAACCCCAACACAAAACAAGCCACCTAAATATGATTCCCAATCAGAGACAACACAAAACACCTGCCTCTGATTGAGAACCATATTAGGCCAAACATAGAAACAGACAAACTAGACACACAGCATAGAATGCCCACCCAGCTCACGTCCTGACCAACACTAAAACAAGTAAAACACACAAGAACTATGGTCAGAACGTGACAGTACCCCCCTTCTGAGGTGCGGACTCCGAACGCACCACCTAAAACTCTAGGGGAGTGTCTAGGTGGGCATATGTCCGCGGTGGCGGCTCCGGCGCTGGACGAAGATCCCACTCCACCATTGTCTTTGTCCCCCTCCTTAGCATCCTTTGAGTGGCGACCCTCGCCGCCGACCTTGGCCTAGGAACCTTCACAAAGGTCCCCACTAGACTGAGGAAACTCCTCCGGACTGAGGGACAGCTCCTGACAGAGAGGTAGCTTATGACAGAGAGGTAGCTCAGGACAGAGAGGCAGCTCCGGCCTGAAGGGCAGCTCATGACTAGTGGCAGCTCCGGACTAATGGCAGCTCATGACTGGAGGACAGCTCATGACTGGACGGCAGCTCATGACTGGAGGGCAGCTCATGACTGGAGGGCAGCTCATGACTGGCGGGCAGCTCATGACTGACGGGCGGCTCCGGCAGCTCCTGACTGGCGGGCGGCTCCGGCAGCTCCTGACTGGCGGGCGGCTCCGGCAGCTCCTGACTGGCGGGCGGCTCTATCGGCTCCTGACTGGCGGGCGGCTCTCGCGGCTCCTGACTGGCGGGCAGCTCTGGCGGCTCCTGACTGGCGGGCGGCTCTGGCGGCTCCTGACTGGCGGGCGGCTCTGGCGGCTCCTGACTGGCGGGCGGCTCTGGTGGCTCCTGACGGGCGGGCGGCTCTGGCGGCTCCTGACTGGCGGGCGGCTCTGGCGGCTCCTGACTGGCGGGCGGCTCTGGCGGCTCCTGACTGGCGGGCGGCTCTGGCGGCTCCTGACTGGCGGGCGGCTCTGGCGGCTCCTGACTGGCGGGCGGCTCTGGCGGCTCCTGACTGGCGGGCGGCTCTGGCGGCTCCTGACTGACGGACGGCTCTGGCGGCTCCTGACTGACGGACGGCTCTGGCGGCTCAGGACAGACGGGCGGCTCAGAAGGCGCTGGACAGACGGGCGGCTCAGATGGCGCTGGACAGACGGGCGGCTCAGATGGCGCTGGACAGACGGGCAGCTCAGACGGCGCTGGGCAGACGGGCAGCTCAGGCGGCGCTGGGCAGACGGGCAGCTCAGGCGGCGTTGGACAGACGGGCAGCTCAGGCGGCGCTGGACAGACGGGCAGCTCAGGCGGCGCTAGACAGACGGAAGACTCTGGCCTGCTGAGGTGCACAGTAGGCCTGGTGCGTGGTGCCGGAACTGGTGGTACCGGGCTGGGAACACGCACCACTGGGCGAGTGCTGGGAGCAGGAACAGGGCTTACAGGGCTCTGGAGATGCACAGGAAGCCTGGTGCGTGGTGTTGGCACTGGTGGTACTGGGCTGGTGCGAGGAGGTGGCACCGGATAGATCGGACCGTGAAGGCGCACAGGAGCTCTTGAGCACCGAGCCTGCCCAACCTTACCTGGTTGAATGCTCCCCGTAGCCAGGCCAGTGCGGCGAGGTGGAATAGCCCGCACTGGGCTGTGCTGGCTAACCGGGGACACCATGCGTAAGGCTGGTGCCATGTACACCGGCCCGAGGAGACGCACTGGAGACCAGATGCGTTGAGCCGGCTTCATGGCACCTGGCTCGATGCCCACTCTAGCCCGGCCGATATGAGGAGCTGGAATGTACCGCACCGGGCTAAGCACGCGTACTGGGGACACCGTGCGCTCCACCGCATAACACGGTGCCTGACCAGTACGACGCCCTCTCTCTCCACGGTATACACGGGGAGTTGGCTCAGGTCTCCTACCTGGCTTAGCCACACTCCCTGTGTACCCCCTCCCAAGAAAATGTTGGGGCTGCCTCTCGGGCTTCCTTGCCAACCTTGTTCCCTCGTAACGCTGGCTCCTCTTAACAGCTGCCTCTGCTCTCCTAGCTGCCTCCACCTGTTCCCATGGGAGGCGATCCCTTCCAGCCAGGATCTCCTCCCATGTGTAGCAACCCTTGCCGTCCAAAACGTCTTCCCATGTCCAAGAGTCCTCCGATCGCTGCTGCTGCTGCTGCTGCTGCTGTCCGTTACCACGCTGCTTGGTCCTTTTGTGGTGGGTGTTTCTGTAACGGTTTTCTTCCGTTGGTGAAGGAGAGGACCAAAATGCAGCGCGGCTAGTATTCAACATGTTTAATAAACAAGAGACGATAACGTGAACACTATACAAAATACAAAACAATAAATGTGAAAACCGAGACAGTCCTATCTGGTGCAGAACCCAAAGACAGAAGACAACCACCCACAAACCCCAACACAAAACAAGCCACCTAAATATGATTCCCAATCAGAGACAACACAAAACACCTGCCTCTGATTGAGAACCATATTAGGCCAAACATAGAAACAGACAAACTAGACACACAACATAGAATGCCCACCCAGCTCACGTCCTGACCAACACTAAAACAAGTAAAACACACAAGAACTATGGTCAGAACGTGACAGCTATATTGTAATTACTTCGCCACCATGGCCTATTTATTGCCTTACCTCTCTTATCCTACCTCCTTTGCACATGCTGTTTATAGATTTTACAGGGAGGAGGTGAGGACATTCAGAGTGTGGTGTCAGGAAAATAACCTCACTCAACGTCAACAAAACAAAGGAGATGATCGTGGACTTCAGGAAACAGCAGATGGAGCAACCCCTATCCACATCGAAGGGCCAGCAGTGGAGAAGGTGTTCCACTGTTCCTTGGAGAACACATCACAGACAAACTGAAATGGTCCACCCACACAGACAGTGTTGTGAAGAAGGCGCAACAGCACCCGATGTCACAGGATGGCCAAAAAAATCATCAAGGACAACAACCACCCGAGCCACTGCCTGTTCACACCGTTTCCATCCAGAAGGCAAGGTCAGTACAGGTACATCAAAGCACAAGCATTTCACTACACTCGCATTAACATCTGCTAACCATGTGCATGTGACCAATAACATTTGATTTGATTTGGGGATCTGAATACTTACAGTACCAGTCAAAAGTTTGGACACATCTACTCATTCCAGAGTTTTTCTTTTTACTATTTTCTACATTGTAGAATAATACTGAAGACATCAAAACTATGAAATAACACATATGGAATCATGTAGTAACCAAATATAATTATTTAAAAATGTATTCTTCATGAGTGCGGCAGTACGTTGCTGCACTCGTCGCATGCACGAGTTACCCACCAGTGGTGAGTTTGAAATGAATACTGCCTGTAGTAGGTTACTTTGAAGTTGTCTCACGGTCAGGGACAGAGAAGAGGGCAGCTGCTGTTTGACTGTTTGTCAGTAGCAGAACAAATTTAAATCAAGTAGCCTATAACTAGTTAGCTTGTCTTGACAGCATAGCCTAGCTAACTAGCTGATTCATCTAGCCTACATATCAAATCAAATTAAAGTTTATTTGTCATATGCGCCGAATACAACATGTGTAGACCTTACAGTGAAATGCTTACTTACAGGCTCTAACCAACAGTGCAAAACAGGTATTATGTGAACAATAGGTAAGTAAAGAAATAAAAACAACAGTAAAAAGACAAAATAAGTGCAAAATAACAGTAGCGAGGCTATAACAGTAGCGAGGCTGCATACAGGCACCGGTTAGTCGGGCTGATTGAGGTAGTTGTCACGCCCTGACCTTAGTTATCTATGGTTTTTTTCTGTATTATTTTGGTCACGTCAGGGTGTGAGGGTGGGTATGCTTGTTTTGTATTGTCTAGGGTTTTTGTATGTCTAGGTGTGTTTGTAAGTCTAGGCATATGTAGGTCTATGGTGGCCTGAATTGGTTCCCAATCAGAGGCAACTGTTTGTCGTTGTCTCTGATTGGGGATCATATTTAGGTTGACATTTTCCCTTGGGTATTTGTGGGTTCTTGTCTATGTGTAGTTGCCTGTCAGCACTCGTTTTTATAGCTTCGCGGTTCGTTTGTTGTTTTTGTTAGTTTGTTCTGTGTTCATTCGTCTAATAAAAGAGAATGTACGCATACCACGCTGCGCCTTGGTCTCCTCAATACGACGAACGTGACAGAAGAACCCACCATAAAAGGACCAAGCAGCTTGTGAATGAGGAGCGGACATCATGGACCCGGGAGAAAGATGAGTGGAGGACATCCTGGACCTGGGAGGAGGTAATGGCTGTGGACAAGACTCTGCCATGGAAGCAGGTAGAAACAGAGCAGGAGGAACGGCGAAGATATGAGGGGACACGGCTAGCACGGAAGCCCGAGAGGCAGCCCCAATAATTTTTTGGGGGGGTCACACGAGGAGATTGGCTGAGTCAGGTTGGCTGAGTCAGGTTGGAGACCTGAGCCAACTCCTCGTGCTTACCGTGGGGAGCGTGTAACTGGTCAGGCACCGTGTTATGCAGAGATGCGCACGGTGTCTCCAGTTCGCATTCTTAGCCCAGTGCGCTCTATTCCAGCTCCTCGCATTTGCCGGGCTAGAATGGGCATCCAGCCAGGACGTATTGAGCCAGCTCTACGTTCCGGATCTCCAATGCGTCTCCACGGCCCAGTGTATCCTGTGCCTCCTTCCCGCACTCGCCCTGAGGTGCGTGTCCCCAGCCCGATACCACCAGTTCCGGGACCACGCACCAGGCCTCCGGTGCGCCTCCAGAGTCCAGTACGTCCTGTTCCTCCTCCACGCACTCGCCCTGAGGTGTGTGTCCTCAGCCCGGTACCATCAGTTCCGGGACCACGCACCAGGCCTCCAGTGCGCCTCCAGAGTCCAGTACGTCCTATTCCTCCTCCCCGCACTCGCCCTGAGGTGCGTGTCCCCAGCCCGTTACCACCAGTTCCGGCACCACGCACCAGGCCTCCAGTGCGCCTCCACAGTCCAGTACGGCCTGTGACTCTTCCCCGCACTCGCCCTGAGGTGCGTGTCCTCAGCCCGGTACCACCAGTTCCGGCACCACGCATCAGGCTTCCAGTGCGCTTCCATAGTCCAGAGCTTCCGGCGACAGTACCCAGTCCAGAGCTTCCGGCGACAGTACCCAGTCCAGAGCATCCGGCGACAGTACCCAGTCCAGAGCTTCCGGCGACAGTACCCAGTCCGGAGACTCCAGCGTCGATCCCCAGTCCGGAGCTTCCAGCGACGGTCCCCAGCCCGGGGTTTCCAGCGAAGGTCCCCAGCCCGGGGTCTCTAGCGACGGTCCCCAGCCCGGGGTCTCCAGCGACGGTCACCAGACCGGGGTCTCCAGCGACGGTCACCAGACCGGGGTCTCCAGCGACGGTCACCAGACCGGGGTCTCCAGCGACGGTCCCCAGACCGGGGTCTCCAGCGACGGTCCCCAGACCGGGGTCTCCAGCGACGGTCCCCAGACCGGGGTCTCCAGCGACGGTCCCCAGCCCGGGGTCTCCAGCGACGGTCACCAGACCGGGGTCTCCAGCGACGGTCACCAGACCGGGGTCTCCAGCGACGGTCCCCAGACCGGGGTCTCCAGCGAAGGTCCCCAGACCGGGGTCTCCAGCGACGGTCCCCAGACCGGGGTCTCCAGCGACGGTCACCAGACCGGGGTCTCCAGCGACGGTCCCCAGACCGGGGTCTCCAGCGAAGGTCCCCAGACCGGGGTCTCCAGCGACGGTCCCCAGCCCGGGGTCTCCAGCGACGGTCCCCAGCCCGGGGTCTCCAGTGAAGGTCCCCAGCCCGGGGTCTCCAGCGACGGTCCCCAGCCCGGGGTCTCCGGCGATGAGCCACGGTTCAGCTCTACAAAGGCGGAGGGAGCAGTGTAAAGATGGGGGGCGGCGTCCAGAACCAGAGCCGCCACCGAGGGTAGATGCCCACCTGGACTCTCCCCTATAATTTCAGGTTTGCGGTTGGGAGTCCGCACCTTTGGGGGGGGGTACTGTCACGCCCTGACCTTAGTTATCTATGTTTTTCTGTATTATTTTGGTCACGTCAGGGTGTGACGAGGGTGGGTATGCTTGTTTTGTATTGTCTAGGGATTTTGTATGTCTAGGTGTGTTTGTAAGTCTAGGGATATGTAGGTCTATGGTGGCCTGAATTGGTTCCCAATCAGAGGCAGCTGTTTATCGTTGTCTCTGATTGGAGATCATATTTAGGTTGCCATTTTCCCTTTGGTATTTGTGGGTTCTTGTCTATGTGTAGTTGCCTGTCAGCACTCATTTATATAGCTTCACGGTTCGTTTGTTGTTTTTGTTCGTTTTGTGGCAAACCTCTTCAAGGTTATGAGCGTTTGTCACAAATTAAGTGGGAAACTGTCACCAAATTACCCCAGAATGAGAGTTCTTTCGAACAGGACAGTACCTGTGTGTTTGTCTCTCCGTCCTTGTCCACCCAGGTCGTAGGCAAGATCAAGGATAGCAGGGTTCGGTACACAAATCGGGTTCTCAGTAGGTCCAGGTCCAAATGCCAACAGGTAAGTCCAAAACAGTCCAGCTCATACACGGTAAATCCAGCCTAATATCTATTGTCTCTTTCTCTACGGTTCATAGATCCTTCCAGCCCTCTCTTTTTCTTCCTGGTTTTTCTTGACCCTTTATCTGTGTGTCGGCTCCACCTTCTGAGGGTTCCCCTTGCTTCTGGGACTTGTAGTTTTGGCAGTCGGCCATTTTGGGATCTGTAGTTCTGATCGGGGTGGCCATTTTAGTGATCGGGCAGAGCCCGTTTATTAGTTCTGCTCTCACATATCTGCCATTTATCACTCGACCCCCTTCTTTGCCACACTTTGTTCTGTCTTCATTCGTCTAATAAAAGAGAATGTACGCATACCACGCTGCGCCTTGGTCTCCTCAATACGATGAACGTGACAGTAGTATGTACATGTAGATATGGTTAAAGTGACTATGCAGATATGATGAACAGAGAGTAGCAGTAGCGTAAAAGGGGAAGCGATGATCAGATGATATAGTCGGAACTAAGAAACTGAAATCTACAAATTGCTAACTGGTTGTAGTTATACACATGCTTTTTTCATCCAGTTAGCAAGTCTGACATTTCAGAGTTTCCTAATTCCGAGTTTCCTAAGCCCTCCCCAGCAGTGGTTCTTGCAAACATACTTAATTAACTCCTTTCAATCTTTGATTCTAGCTTGCTTAGCCTACAATGTGTGATGGGTGACTGTGTTTTTGCAGAAAAGTAAGACCTGATCATGGAAAATTTGGCAACAGGATCAGTTGAAAAGTGTGAATGGATTTTCATTTGGGGAGGGGTGTTACTTTAAAACCATTAACCTGTAATGCGGTGCGCGCTGGTGGCAAGGAAGTCAGGCGCAGGAGAATGAACTTGGTAAAAACAGAGCTGTTTAATAAACATTCAAAAACCTCCAAAGTAAAAAAAAAACTAAGTATACAAAAATAACAGAATAGGGTGCAAAGCCCGTCGCACACCAGAACAAAATAACACACCTACATACAACAAACAATCTCTGACAAGGAAACAGAGGGTTAAATACACAACATGTAATGAATGGGATTGGAACCAGGTGTGTAGGAAGACAAGACAAAACCAATGGAAAATGAAAAATGGATCAATGATGGCTAGAAGGTCGGTGACATCGACCGCCGAACACCATCCTAACAAGGTGAGGGAGCGACTTCGGTGGAAGTCGTGACATAACCTTTTCAGAATAATCAATTGATCTGAATTTCTGAAGTTTATAACTTGCCGTCAAGCTCAAGAACAAAGCTATATGAATAGAGTATTTTGTATTTCTCACCACTGACCACAAACTTTATTTTGTAATTCCAGAAACAGTGCAAATTCATTTGCCCTGCATCACGCAAAGATGGTGAAACGTGTGGTGCCGAGTGGTCTTACACAGAAGTGCGTAAGCTGGTTCTTCTGACTCCTGAGGAGATGAAGAAATTTGAGGAGACAATGACCGACTTGATTTCAGCCCAGAACTCTTACAAATCGGTCAGTATTTTCTGAAATTGTTTTATGCATTTAACTATCCAGTCATTCAAACTATCACTTTTCAAAGAACTGTGAGTATACAATGTTGCAGGACAGAATCAATCCTATTTAGTATTCATTTGTACTTATTATCCTACACACCCAACCTCAAACAAGTGTCCAGGCTGTAACTCATATGTTGCAAGGGCTGACCTCTCCAACCTGAGAGTCCACTGCACAGTGTGCTCAGCAGAAAAAGGCCAGCTGTACGAGTTCTGCTGGCAGTGCCTGCAGCAGTGGAAAGGTTCCCAATGGTGTTCTGACAGCTGTGACAACGATGACTGCATGACTGATCTGGAACTGCTGAAGACCTGCCCTACTGTCACATTTTCTGTTGTCCAGGGGGTCACCGGCTGCCCATCCACACGTGCCTGTCCCACCTGTGGTGTATTGGTAGAACACGATAAGACTGGCTGTAAAAATATAGAATGCAAGAATTGCAATAAAGAGTTCTGTTTTGTTTGCCTTAAGCTCACAACTGAGTGCTTGAAGACCAGCAAATACTTCTTAGGCTGCTCTGCTGGTGTGGCCCCCAGGCAGACCTCTATACCCTCATGGAGTGGTACATAAATATTTTATCCAGGTGTACCACTTTCCTTCCTATGGGCACCTGAATAACTTACACTGATATGCAGAACATGCATAATAGCACAGAAATTGGCATGTATTAAAATTCCAATGTATTGGTACCTAACTCAAATTGTGTATAAAGTCTATATGTGTGTATTAATACATGTGTAATAATGTATTAGATTCTATAATGTTTCATGAATAACAATCCATATACTACTGATTATTGTCCTATCTATTTCTGTTGTTTAATCTGTGCCTGAAACAAAAATAAAAAAACGCAAATACAAATAATAATTTTAAAAAATTATTTTGAGGAAGGACATTTGTATCTCTGTAGTGACTGGGTGTATTGATACACCATCCAAAGTGTAATAACTTCACCATGCTCAAAGGGATATTCAATGTCTGCTTTTTTTTACCAGTAGGTGCCCTTCTTTATGAGGTATTAGAAAACCTCCCTGGTCTTTGCGATTGAATCTGTGTTTAAAATTCACTGCTCGACTGAGGCTCCTTACAGATAATTGTATGTGTGCGTTACAGAGATGAGGTAGTCATTTAAAAATCATTGCATATATAGTTCATCCATGCAACTTGATAAATTACACATTTTTACTTCTAAACGTATTTAGGCTTGCAATTAAAAGGGTTGAATACTTATGGACTCAAGACATTTCAGGTTTTCATTTTTTATTAATTTGAAAAAAATCTAAAAACAGAATTCCACTCTGACATTATGGGTTGTGTATAGGCCAGTGACACAATTTTCAATGTAATAAATGTTATATTCAGTCTGTAACGCAACATTGGAAAAAGTCAAGGGGTCTGAATATTTTTTTGGTTACTACATGATTCCATATGTGTTATTTCATAGTTTTGATGTCTTCACTATTATTCTACAATGTAGAAAATATAAAAAATAAAGAAAAACCCTGGAATGAGTAGGTGTGTCCAAACTTTTGACTGGTCCTGGACAGTGTGTAGCGTAAAGAATGTCTGCTTGACTTGGACTATTAGCATGTAGCGGCCAGAATGCTAAACAAAACAAATGGTCCTTCTTCAATGTGATAACGTTGTGTACAAAATGTTTCATTGACGCTTTCTTGGATGGTTTTGGAGAGTTTCACCTGAGCGTTTGGTGTGCTCTCTCATGTCTGAGTTCGTGATGGACCTGAAAATGGGGGAAGCGCCCGCAAACTTGCCTGTTCTATTTCAAATACTCGTTTTGATGTCTCACTATGGGAAATGCAAGGGTGTGACCGCATGCTCAAAGCAACCAATCACACAGTGTCTGTTGGAGACACAGGTCTAGTGAGCCCATCTCCTTCATAAAGGAGCCATTGGCCTGCCAACGGGTCATTCTCTCCTCTCTTCGTAGTTGACTACGTCCAATAAAGCTCTCCTCAGTATACTAGATTTCTGACCCACTGAACCGTTCCTAGGCGAACCGTTAGGTTAATGCTACCGAACGCAGGACTGAAGTTTTCCTGTCGCTAGTGTTGAGTACAATTAAGTAAATTAAGAACAAAATCTTATTTACAATTACGGACTACCAAGAGGAAAAAGTAATCCTGCGGGGACGGGGATTAAAAACAAAACACAGACAAAACACACATCATGACAAGAGAGACACCACAACACTATGAAAAGAGAGATCTTAGACAACAACACAGCATGGCAGCAACACAACGTGACAGCGGCACAATATGGTAGGTGCACAAAGATTGTTAGGCACAGACAACAGCACAAAGGGCAAAACGGTCAAGACAACAGGGCTAGCTATTGAAGCTCGGTTCGCCCTCGCCACAAGACATCGGCTGACTAAATTAGCACATGCCGCAAGGGTTTATTTAATCTGTCTAGATAGCTACAAGCAAGCTAACCACACCAGCAATACTACCTGCACCTCAGTACTATTGCTAGCACTCTTATCTGCTTCAAAACTACATTTACTTTGTGTTAAGCCTCACGGCTCTACAGTTGTGGGAGAAAACCCGAAGTCGAACTACCCACACTCTGTTCCCTTCGCCCAACGCAGTGCTCGCTACAGCACACCCTAGCAAGGGTAGCTGCTAGCTAGCTAACGCATCACTAGACTCACAGCTTTAGCATTCCCACTGTGCACATCCCTCACTGTCTGACGATGTAGTGTCAGGGGAAGACGAGCAACGGGATAATGAGGACGGCGACAGGATTCATATCATGGGTTTCCTCTACCCCATTCTTCCCCCCTCTCAGATCCAGAGGTCCCCCTGCCACCAATATGTAGGAGCCGCTGATCTCCCCCTGGGGTATGGGCTCCTCAACGGTTTGCAAGTGGGCCACAGCCAGACTTGATATTGAGTGGCTGGCACCCTTGAGGGGCCAGGATCCCAGAAGAGACCTATATGATGGTAAAATACTTCCATCTTGCATAGCCCCCACTAAGCAACTGCTTCCCGTTGTCCCAGCCTGCCTCAGAGAGCAATATCCTGGCTATGGGTTTCCCAAGCATGGACACAGTGCTTGCTTAGCGAGTACCACTTACTCCCGATTCGGCAGATACCCGGCGCAAACTTGGGACCTCTGCCTTGCTAGCACCTCCTGAAGTGTCTTCCCAGTAGGCACAAGGCGAAAAGCTAGCTATTCGCTGGCACAAGTGGGGACACTTCAGGCTGAGGAGTAAGTCTCACACATCCCCATGTGCTACACCAGCACTCTTAGCACCTCCCTCCCTGGAAGGACAGAGCACTTTTCTACCTCCATTTTCCATAAGACATACAAATCCTTGGCCTTATCAATCAGAGCATTTAACGTGACCTCTTTATTGTTGGCCTACCAGGCAGAGCTACTGGAGGATAGGGGGAAGCTACTGGATTTGGTTACCATGAATCAGAAGGCTTGTGATGAGATCTGTATGATTACGGATCTAAACATCCGGGCCTCCCGTAATTCCATCCAAGGTTGTGGTCGCACCATGAGCCTGGGGGTGGTGAGAGAATGGGCACTTTGGCTAAGCTTGTCCAGCTTAATGTACAAAGAGAAATTGGACCCCCTTGATGCCCCTGTGACATACAAGGAGTTGTTTGTCCCCGCTGTCGCTGTCATGTGGCAGAAGTGTGACATTTGTAAGAAAGAAGTCGAAGCCTTCAACTTCTGCCTGCCCCACGCCAGCCTGTTGGCCACTGCAACTCACCCTTACAGCAGCGAGGGGGCAACAAGCTGGTTTCCTGTCCATTTGATTGATAAGTTTTAACTTACAGCTAGATACCTCAATATGACATACCCTGTATAAACCACAAACAAGTGATGGACAGCAACTGATTTCAGTAAATTAATCTGTATAAAAAGGAAAACATTTATAAAAAATAAAATCAAGGCGAGTAACACATAAAAAGGTACCCATAATCTTATAGAGAGAAGACTATTCCCTAGTTTTATGAGGAGACTAGAGCGAGGGTGTAACGGTATCATGGAAAGCCCTGCTGACAGCTGTCTGTAGGCATTTAGAAGAAATTGCTATGTGGTATGTAGCCACTAAAAAAATAGTACCCTGCTGCTCCAGTTTCAACTGCTCTGCCTGTGGCTATGGAACCCTGACGTGCTACATTGTCCCGGACCTGCTGTTTTGGACTCTCTCTCTACCGCACCTGCTGTCTCTAACTCTGAATGATCGGCTATGAAAAGCCAACTGACATTTACTCCTGAGGTGCTGACCTGTTGCACCCTCTACAACCACTGTGATTATCATTATCTGACCCTGCTGGTCATCTGTGAACGTTTGAACATCTTGGCCATGTTCTGTTATAATCTCCACCCGGCACAGCCAGAAGAGGACTGGCCACCCCTCAGAGCCTGGTTCCTCTCTAGGGTTCTTCCTAGGGTTCTTTCTAGGGAGTTTTTCCTAGCCTCCGTGCTTCTACATCTGCATTGCTTGCTGTTTGGGCTTTTAGGCTGGGTTTCTGTACAGCACTTTGTGACATTGGCTGATGTAAAAAGGGCTTTATAAATACATTTGATTGAGTACGGGGTGTTATTCATATGTATAGTAGAAGCGGCAAGAGACCCGTTGACGATACATATTGTGCATAGCAAGTAACAACAGAGATAATCGTTGACGATGCACGCGTATTGAGGAGATTACCGAGTGTGTTTGGGAATAGTACTAAGTGAACGTGGATGTGAAAGTTATGTGATTGTGAGATATGACATATTAAGCTGATTGAAATATGGATAATAAGCTGATTGAAATTTGGCTGTGAATGAGAGCTGTCAGGGGACTAGCTCAAGTGTGATTTCTGATTGAAATGTAGCTATAAATTGCTGAGTGATTGAGAGCTGTCAGGGGAATAGCTCATGTGAAAGAGGTGAATGATTACCCAACCTGTTCTATGAGCTGAGTTTTTCGATCTGTAACGTTATCTAGGCGTCTGTCCAACACCGCCGTTGGATCTACAGGTGGAGGATAACGTCTCAGAAATCCCATACGTAACATGTTTCAGAGGATAACATGTCTCATTAGTAACGAGGAAAACATTTCTCATTAATGTTGATGATAACACGTCTCATTGGTAATGAGAATAACATGACTAGATTATGTGAGAATAACATGTCTCATCAGTGGAGTTTGATGTATAACGTTGTTATGTATGGAGATATTAAAGAAGAGATCTATTTCAGAATATGCTGTTAAATAGAACTAGTGTAAATATCTAAACCCCTGTATGAATAGAACACTAGTCTAGAGGAGGAATTTGTTATGTAACACAAATGTATAATGAGTTACTAGAGATAAAGTAACATAATATTGAGAATACTGGGTTATTATGATGATCATGAGAAGCGTGAATAGAAAAATAATAATAATATACAACTAGCACACCCACACATAGACGTACGTAAGTGGTGTAAAAAATATACTGAGAAATGTTCAAGTTGTCCCTTTATGGATCATTTGAGGTATTGGAATCCCAGAGAGGGGATTTGGCGGAGCAAACGAGAGCACGATTGGCAGTACTGTTTGTAGGCATAGGATAAATGTCTATATAGCCTGAAAGCTATGAGTCGTGGAAATAGAGAAGTGGGAGTCGAACACTGTACAGTTGTGTGTTGAACATGCACGAATGAGAGAATAAGGGTGAATGACTAACCTTTTTGACAGGAGGAATAGCCTCCCGTGTGGCTCGTTAATTCTTAAACTCACGATGTGAGTCATGTGTCTCTCAGGGGTAATTACTAGTCTCCTGGGGCCTTTGGTAAAAATGCTAATTGATTTTCTTCACATGCCTGTCTGTAAAAGAAAAAAAGAGATGTTGGTAATGGATGAGTTATTCCAAATGAATTGGAGTTTTCCCCACCTCGAGTGATAGATGTGTTTTGCTGTTGTTGTGTTTTTTTGTTTTTTTGTCTTGCTTCAATAACAAATCTCACCAGATTGGTTCTGCTGGATGGTGGGGATTCTCCCTAAGGATTCCTGACCTGTAATTCTGCAGTGAGATCGCCAAGATAATAGGGGAGTATAAGCCAATTTGGAGAAACATTTGTTTGACTTATTTTTAAAAATCTGTATTTCCTGAATCAGGTAGTAGTAATAATTTGTCTGTATTTCCTGAATCATAAATGTACTAAACTGTTCTGGTCTGTCCTCGCTCGAGGTTATGGCGAGGTGACCACAGAATGGTTTCAGCCCTCTAACCGGCTGAAAATGCCATTTAGTATGGTCCTTTACCACTTATACCGTGAGACCTGAGTCCGAACCAGTGACCTACCTGTACACAGGGTTAGGGTTAGGACAAAGACCTAATAAACTGTAAAGGACTGTGGTGCTCAGGTGAGAGACATTATCAAGGGCCATCCACTTTGAACATGTGAAGAAAAAAAAAGACAAACTGGAACACTATCTAAAGAAGAACATGAAGAAACACCAGGAAGTATGAGTGCCGGGGACCAAGGGGGGTGGTCAACTGTGCCCGAAATTGATTTATCCAAAATTATTACTTGGGGTATTGGGTTGGTTGTGGAGGTCTGCACACTGTGACATTTATAGTAATTTAGACTAAGAATGCATTGAGATACCAATCTGTCAATTCCTCAAATGGGGGCCATGATGAGAAGTTAATGCTAGAAAAATAAGATGAGTATCCTGTATGTAAATTCCACCAATAATGGTGTGTGTTAAGTTGAGGGTCTTAAAAGAAAGTGATAGAACCAACATGACGCACTAAGGACTATCATTTTTAGAACAGGCAAGATCTCAGCTTATTTTACCTTTATTTAACTAGGCAAGTCAGTTTAGAACAAATTCTTATTTACAATGACAACCTAGGAACAGTGGGTTAACTGCCTTGTCCAGGGGCAGAACGACAGATGTTTACCTTCCCAGCTCTTGGATTTGAACTTGCAACCTTTCAGGTACTAGCCCAATGCTCTAACCACTAGGCTATCCTGCTCGTGAGGTATTGGTCTTTCACATGTTATGAACCAGTATCGGTCTGTCACATGAATGAAACAAACCGGTGATGATGAATTAATTATGCTAAATCATGCAAAAATAACTTGTCTGAGTTTAGCCATATAAAAGACAACTGCTGGGGCTGCCCAGGAGAGCTTCTGACAGACATGTGTACTATGGTGCATTGAGTTGGTTGGAACCTCTCCAGCCCACTGACAATAAACAATGATTCATATTAATATTGACTTCGAGTGTTCCTGTGTAAGAATTTCCACAACAAGCTTTAATATGTGTTTAGGTGTTTTGAATTCATCATTCCCTTAGAGCCACATAATCATTATGGGGTATTGTGTGCAGATTGATGATTTTTTTTAAATGTCATCCATTTTAGAATAAGGCTGTAACGTAACTGTAACGTAAATGTGGGAAAATGGAAGGAGTCTGAATACTTTCCGAATACACTGTAACTCTATGTATAGCTAGAAACATGTAAATGACCAACTAGCTAGATGGAAAATGACTGTATATAGCTAAATCTGTTCGTTTACTGCTTAACATTGCCTTGAATTGTGAATTTCTCTGCCACCGATGAATTTTGCACCTCTTGTCAAGATCAGTGTTGCCTTCATAGTTTTTTTCCTGGTTGGAAAGATAAAATAAAATCTTGAGGGATGCCATTGAAGTGAAAGCTACATACAAACAGAACGCTACAATAAGTTAGCTAGCTAGCTAACATTAGCTAAATAAAACTGTCTGGCTAGCTAGCTGACTAGGCAGGCTGAGTACAGTAGCTAGCAACATCAATCTAAAAATAGCTTAAATCATTTATTCCTATTTAACAATATTTTCTTATACACTGTTCAAAAGTTTGGGGTCACTTAGAAATGTCCTTGTTTTTGAAAGAAAATTACTTTTTTTGTCCATTAAAATAACATCAAATTGATCAGAAATACAGTGTAGACATTGTTAATGTTGTAAATGACTATTGTAGCCGGAAACGGCTGATTTAAAAAAATATATGTTTTTATGGAATATCTACATAGGCGTACAGAGGCCCATTATCAGAAACCATCACTCCTGTGTTCCAATGGCACGTTGTGTTAGCTAATCCAAGTTTATTATTTTAAAAGGCTAATTGATCATTAGAAAACCATTTTACAATTATATTAGCACAGCTGAAAACTGTTGTTCTGATTAAAGAAGCAATAAAACTGGCCTTTAGACTAGTTGACTATCTGGAGCATCAGCATTTGTGGGTTCGATTGCAAGCTCAAAATGGCCAGAAACAAAGAACTTTCTTCTGAAACTCGTCAGTCTATTATTGTTCTGAAAAATGAAGGCTATTCCATGCAAGAAGTTGCCTAGAAACTGAAGATCTCGTACAACGCTGTGTGCTACTGCCTTCACAGAACAGCGCATTTTTTCCACCCATTCCCACATTCACTCCTAATTCCACAAACAATATTTTCCATAGTCCCTATTCAGACTTGACAAAAGTTTACTTAACAGGGACTTAAGTAAAAGAAAATCCATGTTTTCTCCATTTAGCGCAAGTCTGAATTGTTCCCCATGTGCTCAGTGTAACAGTAGTAGTTCAGTACAACAGATGGGTTCTGAAGACTGGCTGAGTGGACTAATGTACTGTTTCGACAAGCTAGGAGACCTGAGTTCAAATCAAACTTGTCACACAAATACCAGAGAAGAAGGCCTACTTTTTACATGTTACCTCTGCTTTAACATACATAGCTCTAAATGTGTTTATTGTAACATAATTTATAATCTCTCAATGGGCCTGGCAACTGTACTGCCCTACAAAGGCAAAGAGATGGGTTGAAAACTGCAGTCAAAGCACGGTGAACAAGGCAGAGTGCCCCAAATTCACTTACTGCTGTTTGCTTTAGTTTTTATTTGGATGTTGTAATTCCTGCACATTTGACACGCCATGCTGGTTATGCATCTTGTTGACATTTATCCAAGGACACCTTGATTTGCATTAAACACCCTCACTGCAGAAACATTTTCTTATGAAATCATTTGACCTTATAGTTAGAGAAAAAGATTCCTGTAATTGCGCCCTGCTTACAGGCAGGAAACAAGTTATGGACGAACCAGAATTGTGATGTCTGTTTGATAGCAACCCTGGATGATAAATGTGTGACCTACAGTGCATTTGAAAACTATTCAGACCCCTTGACTTTTTCCATATTTGGTTACGTTACAACCATAATTAAAATGGATTAAATGAAATAAAAAATCAATCCACACACAATACCCTATAATGAAAAAAGCGAAAACAGGTTTTTATACATTTTTGCTAAGTTGTCACTTCCTGTGTCTGGTGGTCTCCATGACCTGCTGTCTGTCTAACTGGAACAGTGGCCTTACTAACCATCCAGCGACACTGAAAATAGCAGTCAGGGTCAGACAACCACAAACTTGACATTCAATTCTCGAGTTTTTGCTGTCAGCAATGTGGTTGAAACGCTGAAATATTGCCGTCCTAGCACTTTTTCTGTAATGCCAAAGAGGAAGTGATTTTTTATTTAATTTTTCCTTTATTTATACCGTTTTTCTCTCATTGAGATAATATCTCTTTTCCAAGAGAGACCTGGTGGAAATAACGTTTCTGTAACGGCTTTCTTCCATAGGTGAAGGAGAGGACCAAAGTGCAGCGCGGCTAGTGTTCAACATGTTTAATAAAAAAACAAGTGAAACACTACAAACATACAAAATAACAAAATGTGCAAAAACCGAGACAGACCTATCTGGTGCAGACAACCACAGAGACAGGAAACAAACTCCCACAAAATCCCAACACAAAACAAGCCTCCTATATATGATTCTCAATCAGGGACAACGATTACCATCTGCCTCTGATTGAGAACCATATTAGGCTGGACATAGAAACAGACAAACTAGACACACAACATAGAATTCCCACCCAGCTCACGTCCTGACCAACACTAAACAAGCAAAACACATAATAACTCTGGTCAGGACGTTACAGTTTCAGACAAAACAACTTACATACACTAACACAACATTAAACAAAACTATAAACATACATACAGTACAACAATTACATAATAAATGAAAAACACAAACATCTTGACTAAAATAAGCTGGCCTAAAAACAATTACACTCTTCTATGATATATACATCAATCAAGTGTTTAAACTCCACCAACGAAACTAGATCATCACATTTTAAAATGTTCATGACAGAATTCCAGGACCACGGAGCTAAGTAACTAAAACTATTTCTACCATGACCTGTTCTAATTTTTGGTACTGTTTGAAGCAAATCAGAATGGGACCGTAATTGATATTTATTTACTGACCTGACTAAAAAAGAACAGAGATAAAATGGCATTTTAACCAATACGGCCTTATTAATCAGTGTATACCAGTGTTTAAGCCTACGCAAGGTCAATGATGACCAGCCAACAGTGCTGTAGAGATCACAATGATGTGTTAGACATTTCTGATTTGTAATGAACCTGAGGGCTGCATGATACACTGAATCAAGTGCTCTCAGGGTAGTGGCCGATGCCTGCAGATATATAACATCACTAAAATCTAAAACCGACTGTAATGTACATCGTACCAGCTCCTTCCTGGCCTCAAAAGAAAAACTAGCCTTATGCCGGTAATAAAATCTTTTTTTCAGCTTGAGCTTCCTTGTCAAGTTCTCTACATGCACAGTGAAGCTCAGCTTATCATCAACCCACACACCCAAATATTTGTACAGTTTAACTTGCTCTATAGTATGTACAGCCAATGTAGCAATTACATGATTTGTAACATGCCTGGCATTCGAAAATACCATGCATTTTGTTTTACCCGAATTTAGAATCAACTTTAAATCATACAGATTCTGTTGTATGATGTTAAATGCTCTTTGGGCATTTTCAAAAGCTAAAGATAAACTACTACCACTTGAATAAAGAACAGTATCATCTGCATAAAAATGAACGTTTCAATAAGATCCCCAATGTTGTTGATATACAAAATGAACAACAGTGGGCCCAAAATAGAACCTTGCGGAACACCTGAGCACACCTCTATGGACTCAGATTTACAACCATCCGCCATTACACATTGTGTACGATTTGATAGGTAATTTATAAACCAATCTAGAGCATGACCAGTAATTCCACAACATTTTAACCTTTGCACTAATACAGCATGGTCCACGGTTTCAAAAGCCTTCGACAAATCAATAAAAACAGACACACAATGTAACTTCTTATCAAGAGCACAGTGGATGTCATTTAAAACCTTCAATGTTGCTGAAACAGTGCTGTGGCCAGATCTAAAACCTGATTGCATGTTACCAGTACTGACCAGCTCTTCAGAACTGCTGCAGAGGGGAGACATAAAGACATGTATAAGTTATGTTCATCAATATTAAATTGGTATATATTATTCATTTATAGGTCAACGCATTTGATTTACCAATCAAGGATTGGCACTTTAACTCACACTTTGAGGAGCCCAACAACTCTATTAGGCTGAAAGGAGGGCTGGACAAAGTATGTTGGTTGTATGGAAGAGTTGACCATGATGACAACATCGATTTACTGTAAAAAAAGATATATATATATTTAAAAGCACACATATCTGGTGAATAAAAAAAGCATAATGAAAAGTTTCGTCAAAGTACAGCTCATTAGAAGAAAACATGTATAATCCTTAATTAATATTAAAATATGTTATTCTATCATCTGATTGACAGAGATAATACATCAATACATTCACAATATAACAATTCAATGCACAATACAAAGCAGATACAATTGCTGTAGTTGCAGATAAGATCGATCATCATTAAACCATATAAATCAAATATATTTATTGGTGTGTGTGTATGTTGTTGTTTGTGTGTGCTTGTGTGCGTCAGGTTCACACCCTTCCCTAAAGTAATTTTGAACACTCTGGGTCTCAGCAGATTGGATAGGACAATTGAACTAACCTCATGAGGCAATTATGTAATATTCTTCAAGAATCCTTGGGTGTACACTGTCACCCCAAGTTTTTTTTAACCCTGGATAAAGATGAGCTTCCAGCCCCCCTTCTATGTTTCAGGGTTGTGACTAGAGGGAGTACAGCTACTACACAAAGTGACTTATTTTTGTAGCAGGTTAGGAGAGCATTTTAGCTAACTTTAACAATAAACATTTTTCTAACCTTAACCTAAGTCTCCTAACCTACCAGGTTCATTATACTAACCTGCTGCGTAATTCTCCTAGCCTGCTACGAAAAAGTCACTTCCGGCCGTAGCTGTACTCCCTTTAGTCAGAACTAGTTTCAGGTAACATCTTATGGTGATGCCACCTCCTGTTTTTGGTGCTGTCCTTGAGGACCTGGTGTCTGTCTGTTTGCCTGACCACATAGACATAAACACATAGACACAGAACCCCCCTAACTGGAACAGTGGCCTTATCAACCATGCAGGGACACTGAAAATAGCAGTCCAGTCAGGGTCAGACAACCACAAGTTTGACATTCAATTCTAGAGTGTTGCTGTCAGCAATGTGGTTGAAACGCTGTAATGTTGCCATCCTAGCACTTTTTCTGTAATGCTAAAGAGGAAGTGAAACACTGTACCAGTACTGACCAGCTCTTCAGAACTGCTGCAGAGGGGAGACATAAAGACATGTATAAGTTATGTTCATCAATATTAAATTGGTATATATTATTCATTTATAGGTCAACGCATTTGATTTACCAATCAAGGATTGGCACTTTAACTCACACTTTGAGGAGCCCAACAACTCTATTAGGCTGAAAGGAGGGCTGGACAAAGTATGTTGGTTGTATGGAAGAGTTGACCATGATGACAACATCCATTTACTGTAAAAAAGCACAAATGATATCTGGTGTATACATGTTTTATATAAAAAAAAGCATAATGCAACGTTTTGTCAAAGTACAGCTCATTAGAAGAAAATATGTATAATCTTTATGATATTTTGTGAAATTCATATTAATATATGTTATTCTATCATCTGATTGACAGAGATAGTACATAATAGAAAGCAGATACAATTTCTGTAGTTGTAGATAAGATAATTCATCATTGAACCATTTTAAATCAAATGTGTGTTTTTGTTTGTGTGTGCTTGCATGCGTCGGGTGCACACCCTTTCCTAAAACGTGATTTTGAACACTCTGGGTCTCAGCTGATTGGATATGACAGTTGAACTAAGCTCATGAGGCAGTTGTGTTATATTCTTCAAGGATCATTGGGTGTATACAGTCACCCCTAAATTGATTTGAACCCTGGATAAAGATTAGCAAAAAAAGACTGTATAAAGTAAATATGCAGAGGCTGCAGATTCTGCTGTGTTTTGTTTGTCTTAAAGTAACGTTATACTGGTATTATATTTGGTTATGTACAATACTATCCTTATGTTGTCTTGCAGACATTAATTCAGCTTCTATATAACTTTAATAAACACACACCCTTCGCCAAAGTAACCTGTTCTCTACCAGTAGGCTAGAGCAGAGACAAGGGCAAGATCTCAACTGAATACTCCTCATCTCCTTCTCAAAACCCATTGGTCAGAGGGATGGCCCCTTTGGCTTTCTCATCCTATGATCTTTGAGAAGGAGACAAGGAGAGAGGACGTGCGATTATGCAATTGAGATCTTCTCTGTGAGTAAGTAGAGAATACCGCACAATGAGCAGAAGCTTAGGGACCTTTAGCCCCCAGGAAGAAAGGTCGATTAAAAGTCGGATCCACAGCCTCTCCGAAGATTTTATAAAATCAAATTATAAAATGACAGGTAGCTTACAGTGTGTGCGCTCCGACGCTGCGCTCACAGCCCCATTGGCAAACATCTTGTAGCTCCCCTATTGATTATGCTTTTAGGAACAAGAACATTTTCCTACATAGGCTACAACAACACAATGCAATGAAGAAGTTTACATATTATTGCTTACTCTTTTTTCAAAACTCTAGTCCATAAACCATGCCTTAGCTGCAAGTGTGAATATTGATATCCATTCCAGCACCATGAATTTGAATTACGCTCTCATTCAAACGTCCATAAGGAGGTTAGATCAATATTTATTATAATATAATGATTTATGAGTAGCATATAACTTTATTCAACTGTTGCTAGAATATTCAATCCTACAAAGAGAAAATACTGTAATCAAACGTAAGAAAATGTGCAGGTCGTGATGAAATGTATCTGTAACAGCTATCTACAGAACGTAGCCTAGGATACAGAGATAAAAGGGGAAAGGGCTTCTGGGCGTCCAACTGTGATCTTGTCATACAGAGTCTGCGGCTCAGGTCATCCACAGTCTCATAGATGGACATTAAAATTAAAGGCTAACACACATTCAGATAGAGTGCCTTCAGAACGTGTTCAGACCCCTTGAATTTTTCCACATGTTGTTGTGTTACAGCCTGAATTTAAAATGTATTAAATTTAGATTTTGTGTCACTGGCCTACCTACACACAATACCCCATAATGTCAGAGGAATTATTTTTCCTAGAACTGTTTGCAAATTAATAAAAAATGAAAAGCTGAAATGTCTTGAGTCAATAAGTATTTTACACCTATATTATGTCAAGCCTAAATAAGGAAATGTGCTTAATTCTTTAGAGTCTAAGACGTTGGGGAAGGGGGGGTGCTAAGCTGACCTCTGGAATTGTTTTAAGATGGTCATACTATGGACCATTTAGGTATTTGATTGTGAATTTTAGGACCCCTTTAGGTATCAAAAAAATATATTAAAAAAATTATTTGATGAAATATTGATTTTGGCATTTACTACTAAAGCCCATATAAATGCATTGAATAACACATTCATACATGGCAACAAGGACAGTCAATAAATAAATCATAAGAAACAAGGTTTTGAAGTGTCTGTCCTAAATCTAGGAGATATAAAACAAACTCAGAAAATATTTTTTGGTTTATTTTAAACATATTTAACCCCTTTTTTGAACACCACCATGTTCGTGAGAGTCTCCCCTTGAAAATGACCAACAACCAACTTCACAGAGCTAAAATAATCAAAAAAAGAATGATGTGCAAATATTGTACAATCCAGGTGTGCAAAGATCTTAGAGACCTTCCCAGAAGGCTCACAGCTGTAATCGCTGTCAAAGGTGTTCCTAACATGTATTATCTCGAGGTTGAGTACTTATCTAAACAAGATATATTTGTGTTTTTTTGTGTGAATTTTTCTTCCACTTTGACATTAGAGTATTGTGTGTAGATTGTTGACATACAATGACAAGTAAATCAATTTAATCCCACTTTGTAACACAACAAATGTGGAAAAAGTCAAGGGGTGTGAATATTTTCTGAAGGCACTGTAAAACGCTATCTGGGTTAGGTGGCCATCATTTGACAGCTTGTTCTATTACCAACATGACTAGTTAAGTAATAACATACCACATTAGCGTGTTAGGCTTTCACAATGCAAGTCAGGGAAACAGATCATAATTTTGGTGCCAGAGAAAGGAGTCATTATGAGTATATTCAGGTGTGTGCCACAGCGAATTTATCACAAAAAATAAATTAAGCAACACCTCACGGCACAACGCCTCTCCACATGTGACCTACTTGTTGTGTGTATGCACTGACACGTATGTGTAAGTGAAAGATGTACATACACTACATGTTAATGTTTTTAAATGTATGTAAAATGTAAAGTATTTTGTCTGTAATGTATTTTTCGTTATGTGTAGGACTCCAGTAAGACTAGCTGTCGCCATTAGCGTCGGTTAACGGGGATCCTAATACATAAAAAATCTAATCACAATAGAAACAAAGGCTAGTTCTTTTCAGAACAACCCGGGGCATGTTATCTTGTAGCTGTACATCAAACATAGTGATCATAAACGTTGATACTGTATGACATGAGTTTTATGATATGGAAATGTGAAGTGCACATTTGGACTTTGGTGTTTGGCTTGCATCAAAGCGGTATTTAGTTAAATAAAGGTAAAATTAAAGAATTATTATAATCCTCAATCTCTCGTCTTTCAAAATACATAGTCCTCTTGTGCTGGAAGAATCAGAATTAGCTTGGTAACATAGATAATTAAGATGTCTTATCTGCATAATATGCTTATATGAGTTGCACTTCCTCCCCCATTTGGGCCTCAGTCACCTGGTGACCAGAGAGGGGAGAAGTCAGGCTTGTCTATCACATGTCCCTGTTGCTATGCAGAATATCAGGAAGGGAAAGAGACAGGAGGGAACATTGTTTTCATATAATAAGATGTGTCTTTACTTATTGCAAACCACGTGAAGGGATGGCTTGATTAATGGGGAACCAATTACTGGTCTCCACAATGTCTGGGGCCAGTCACTCCCTCCTTCGGCCTTGGGGGCGATAAGGTCTGAGATAGGATGTGTGGGGTAGTGTCTGGAACCATTGTATAACATCTCTGATGTTGCACTTATCCTGGGATTGTGTAATGCTTAAAGGACATGGGTTTTAATTGGACAGGGGTATCCAGAGCTGACAATTGATTTATGCCATAGAATGAGTTGGTGTTTGTGTTTTGGAAGGTACCAGGGAGATATGGCTCGGGTATAGATAATATGAGAGGAGTCTTGCCTTTGTTCTCATTGTAGAGTTCAGCCCCAGTCTGTACAGCAGATACTGTCAGTTGTGAATTATTGGTATCTTTCATACGGATCCTAACCTTGAGACCCATTCCATACATCTGTTGTTTGTCGTGAACATTAAGGAGGGTATGTTTGCTATAAAAGGTCTGTGTATTCTTAGTATCGGGGCTCTCAACGAATCACCTAAGGGTGGTCTGTCGACCAGCCATCATCATTATTGCAAAGCACACATCATTTACTTGCGTCTCTGGTGTGACCTGCTTTCTTTACTTATAAGTAAATAAAGATTTAGTTTAAGTAGAATTCTGACTTGTGTGATTAGCTTGTGTCTCCTCATTTGATAATACAGAACATTTCCAGAGCATCTCTTTTATTTTAATTTAGTTGGTATTTTCCAGAACACTTGCTATCAATTGCAACCTTAGCGTTGATAACCTGGCATCAACCTGGAATCCACTTGGGCATCTAAAGCTGATTTCCTTCATTTCTACACCATTAAATTAGACCATTTTGCGGTATTTTGGTGTCACTTTTATTGTAAATAAGAATAGAATATGTTTTTAAACACTTCTACATGAATGTGGATGCGACCATGAGATAATTCTGAATGAATCGTTAATAACATTGAGTGAGAAAGTTATAGACGCACAATAATCCTACCCTCCCCCCCCAAAAAATGCTAACCTCCCCTGTTATTGTAATCGTGAGAGGTTAGCATGTCTTGGGGATATGATGTTTGTGCGTCTAACTTTCTCACTCCTCATTATTCATGATTCATTCAGGATTATCTGTAATCATGGTAGCATCCACATTAAATTTAGAAATGTTCAGAAGCATATTCTATTCTTATTTACAATAAAAGTGACTCCAAAATGACACAATACATTATTTAACAATAATTTCTATTGGGCACAAAATAATCTGAAACACAACCAAAACAAACAGCAAATGCATCCAACATATTTGTAGTCACAAGCTTGAGGTAGTCATTGTGTGCTAGGAATATGGGACCAAATACTTTTTACTACTTCAAACAAAATTGTATTGGTCACATACACATGTTTATCAGATGTTATTACGGGTGTAGAGAAATGCTTGTGTTTCTAGCTCCAACAGTGCAGTAATATCTAACAAGTAGTATTTAACAAATTCACAACAATACACAGTAATCTAAAGTAAAGGAATGGAATTAAGAATAAATACATATTTGGACAACCAATGACAGGGCGGCATAGACTAAGACACAGTATAATATAATACAGTATATACATATGAGATGAGTAATGTAAACATTATTAAAGTGGCTAGTGTTCCATTATTAAAGTGGCCAGTGATTTCACGTCTATGTATATAGGGCAGCAGCCTCTAATGTGCTGGTGGTGGCTATTTAACAGTCTGATGGCCTTGAGATAGAAGCTGTTTTTCTGTCTCTCGGTCCCTGCTTTGATGCACCTGTACTGACCTCGCCTTCTGGATGTTAGCAGGGTGAACAGGCAGTGGCTCGGGTGGTTTTTGTCCTTGATTATCTTTTTTTAATTTACTTTACTACACATACAAGTGAATTTGTCCCAATACTTTTGCTCCCCTAAAATGGGGGGACTATGTACAAAAAGTGCTGTAATTTCTATACAGTTCACCTGATATAGATGATAATACCCCCTCAAGTTAAAGCTGACAGTGTTCACTTTAACTTCATTGGCATTGTTCGATTTAAAATCCAAATTTGGAGTATAGAGCCAAAATAATAAAAAATGCTTCACTGTCCCAATAATTACAGAGGGCACTGTAATTCATATCATAGGCCTAAAAGTACTGCAGAGCTCTTTATACTTGCACATAAAATAGCTGGATCCCCCCCGTCCTGCCCCTAGGGGTCCACCGTCCTGCAGCGCCCCAACCCAACACACCCTACTCAGCTTTAGGATCTTAGTGAAACATTCATTATTGGTTTCAGGTGTATTAGGCCATGGCCAGAGAGACAACCAACAGTACGGCAGATCACCAGGGCCAGGACTGAGCAGGCCAGCAGCTAGGGATTGCCTAAATAGGTATCTTCCCTGATTTTTTTTTTTTTTTAATAAATGTAACGTTTATTTAACTAGGCAAGTCAGTTAAGAAAAAATTCTTATTTGCAATGACATCCTACCAGGGAAAATTAGGTTAACTGCCTTGTTCAGGGGCAGAATAACCAATTTTTACCTTGGGGATTAGAACCAGCAACCTTTTGGTTACAATCCCAATGCTCTAACCACTAGGATACCTTCCATCCTGACGTGTCCATGTTTTCAATACAGACTCCGTTTGTTGTACAGTATTCCATATAAGGCATCCAGACCTTATGAAAGTTGCACAGTATACCTTTAATCTTGTAATGACTCAAATCTAGTGATACATAACTTTACATTTTTGCCATCCATTGTGGCAGGATAAACAATCTTCCAATTAATGGCAATGCATTTCTTAACCGCAATAAATGCTAGGTTACACAGTTTATTTACAAAGTCTCCAGTATCAACATTTCCAAACAAAAACAGGGCGAAGGGAGAATCTGTAGACATGCTGAGATAAAAGAACATACACTTTGCCAGAATTCAGCCAGCCTTCACAAGAGCATAACATGTGCAAATATGTCCTACAGCAGAGGAATTACATTTCGGAGTCCATGGTATTCAGTTTCACTGGCATTTAGTACATTCTATGGCTAGTCTTAAACTGCAGTACTTTCTGTCTGAGATTATATGAACATGACTGGGCATTCAAACATATCTTTATCGATTCATTATTATCAATAGTGTCTGTCGGGTCTTCCTTACATTCTTGTTTCACATGTTTTGTATCATCGGGAAAAAACCATCAACCCTTGATACAGTTTGGAAATCAACTAGAGCTTTGTCAGACTGCCTTAAAATAGTTTCAATCTTTGAAGCTTCTGGCTTACCCAGTGTTTGCTGCACAGAGAATAAAGTGTTGCATCTGCAAAAGTTCACCTCGGCACGTCACAGACTGGTCTTCCCTGGTTGCCTGACCTGCTGAGACCCCTGTCCCAATCTGATCCTGCTCAGATGAGGCATGACAAAGAATTACCTTGGTATACATTATATTATCCAAGAATAGAATCAATGGTTCAATAATTGAAATTACAATTATTTCTAGATCCCAGACTGTAGCCTACCCATCAACTTAAGATGGAACTTTGTATCCATTCACTGGTTGTTATAATATACTGCAAAATTCACCTGAGCTCCGTAGACTGGTCTTCACTGGCTGTCTGACAATGCTGGGAGACCATTCACCATCTGATCCTGTTAAGACATGATGAATATAGTGTTGTGTACTGACTGTGCACCATGACAATGAACCCTGTAGAGCTGTTACTACCTACCGTGTCAGTGTGAAAAGTAGGGAATTAGCTAGGGAAACTGACAGATCAATAACGTTACATTGCTATACTGACAAAAAAAAGTCTGAATATCGGTCTTCAAACGTTTGGCCGCTGGTTTCATTGTTTGATTCAGGTCTAGTGTGATTGAAGCAAAATTCATAGCTAAAGTTAGTCAGCTAGCTAACTAACGTTAGTCAACTTTTGGCTAGCGCTAATGTTACACCAACTGGAAAAAACTATATAAAAAACTAAATATAAAACTAAATAAAGAGTAGCCAGTTTCTACTCTACGTGGTTTTATAACTCAGAGACAAACACAACACAGACAACAGTTGGCTCTGTTTGCACGCTCTGTGGTGTCCACGCTGTCCTAAATCCAGCCGGCTGATACAACCAAACAGCCTACCCGACCGCTCTGAGGTTTCTGCATGGTCCTAAAGGACGCAGATGCCTCATTTTGTATCAAAGTGAAATGACAAAAATGCAATTTCAGAATCTGGGGGGGGGTCTTGTACCCCCGTACCTAGTGAAATTTACATCTCACGTTTAGGGGTTGCTTCTGGTCTTTACTCAAAGTAACACACAATAGTAATCTTTAATTTCAGTGTATTTTCCAGGAACCTTCTCGATCGTCTTGTAAAAAGAAGTCAGGGAAGACCTTTGACCTTTTTTCCCTCATATTTCCTTCTGTTTTTTGCTTCCCGCTGGACAAAACATCCACCTTCACGTCTTAACCACATTATACATTTTTTATCGAAATAACTTATGCTTTTTTTTTATGTATGTATGCAATGCCACCATCACATATTGTAACAACAGCACACTATTCTTATCAAATCAATTAGTATTTGTCATATGCGCCGAATACAAGTATAGACCTTACAGAGAAATGCTTACTTACAAGCCCTTAACCAACAATGCAGTTTTAAGTTAAAAATGTATGTAACAAATATTTTAAGAGCAGTAGTAAAATAACAGTAGCGAGGCTATATACAGATAGTTTGTGTGTATGCATTGATATGTAGGCTACGTGTGCCTTTTTTTTAAATTATGTAGTTCTGTCCTTGAGCTGTTCTTGTCTATTGATGTTCTGTATTATATCACTCTGTATTATGTTTCATGTGTTGTGTGGACTCCTGGAAGAGTAGCTGCTGCTTTTGCAACAGCTAATGGGGATCCTAATAAAATACCAAATATATACAGGGGGTACCGAGTCAATGGTACAGAGTCAATGTGTGGGAGCACAGGTTAGTTGAGGTATTTGAGGTAATATGTACATGTAGTTAGAGCAAAAGTGACTATGTATAGATAATAAACAGAGAGTAGCGTAAAAGGGGGGGTAGCCATTTGATTAGCTGTTCAGGAGTCTTATGGCTTGGGGGTAGAAGCTGTTAAGAAACCTTTTGGACCTACACTTGAAACTCCGTTACCGCTTGCCATGCCAGCAGAGAGAACAGTCTATGACTAGGGTGGCTGGAGTCTTTGACAATTTTTAGGGCCTCCCTCTGACACCGCCTGGTGTAGAGGTCCTGGATGGCAGGAAGCTTGGCCCAAGTGATGTACTGGGCCATACGCACTTGTCACACCCTGGCCTTAGTATTCTTTGTTTTCTTTATTATTTTAGTTAGGTCAGGGTGTGACATGGGGAATGTATGTGTTTTTGTAGTGTCTAGGGTGGTTGTATGGTTTAGGGGGTTAAATAGAGTAGATGGGTTTGTGTTTAGTATAGGTGTCTAGCTGTGTCTATGGTTGCCTGAATGGTTCTCAATCAGAGACAGATGTCATTAATTGTCTCTGATTGGGAGCCATATTTAAGGCAGCCATAGGCACTAGGTTAATGTGGGTAATTGTCTATGTTGTACATTTGTAGCCTGTGTGTGCACTTACGTCATTAGCTTCACGATTCGTTTGTTGTTTTGTTTCAGTTTGTTATAGTGTTTGTTGCGTGTTTTTTTTCCTTTCTCTACAATAAAAGAGAATGTATTTTGCACACGCTGCGCCTTGGTCCACTTTCTCTCAGCAAGACGATCGTGACAGCACTACTCTGGATAGGGCAGGTTAGTGGTGAACGTAAACCAGAACATCCAGTACAGAGTACAGCTAAATAAATAGCAGGTGTATGCCATAGCGGTTAAACATGAGCCTATCACAATAATAAAATAACCTATTCCAAGAAAACTATTATTTATCATTACCGCAATGTCAATAGCATGAAAAACTAGGGAATAGACTTAAAACCTTGTGGAATAGATTTGAAACCTTGATGGACATCCACAAATGAATACATACATACCATTTATGTATAGCACCATACGAAACGTAACATCTCACAATTACATACAGAATAATATGAAATGCTCTGAGACCAGGTTGCAGCAGCCTGCCAGCCAGCCCAGCTAAAAGGGACCAGGGAGATTTCCAAATGAGATCAGTTTGACCGGTTTTAATTCAATGAAAATCTGTGAAAATGATCCAACATGTTTCTGATAGTGTTTTAGTTAATCTTGGAATCATATTGTATGTGGTTGAAAATGAAATACTGTCAGCTTTTCTGACGCTGAAATAAATTGCACATTTAGTTTACACAACACCCTAAACGCTCATTCGCATTATCTGAAGAAGCAAAATATATATATAAACTAAGCAAAAAAATAAATGTTACAGACCACGTGTAACCACACCTGCACAGGATCGGTACATCCCAACATCACACCTGCGGGACAGGTACAGGATGGCAACAACAACTGCCCGAGTTACACCAGGAATGCACAATCCCTCCATCAGTGTTCGGACTGTCCGCAATAGGCTGAGAGAGGCTGGACTGAGGGCTTGTAGGCCTGTTGTAAGGCAGGTCCTCACCAGACATAACCAGCAACAAAGTCGCCTATGGGCACAAACCCACCATCGCTGGACCAGACAGGACTGGCAAAAAGTGCTCTTCACTGACGAGTCGCAGTTTTGTCTCACCAGGGGTGATGGTCGGATTCGCGTTTATCGTCGAAGGAATGAGCTTCACACCGAGGCCAGGACTCTGGAGCGTTATTGATTTGGAGGTGGAGGGTCTGTTGGAACCTGTTGGATCGGAGGGTGAGGGCTAGGGCCATTCCCCCCAGAAATGTCCAGGAACTTGCAGGTGCCTTGGTGGAAGAGTGGGGTCACATTTCACAGCAAGAACTGGCAAATCTGATGCAGTCCATTAAGGGAAGAGATGCACTGCAGTACTTAATGCAGCTGGTGGCCACACCAGATACTAAGTGTTACTTTTGATTTTGACCCCCCCCCCCCCTTTGTTCAGGGACACATTATTCCATTTCTGTTAATCACATGTCTGTGGAACTTGTTCAGTTTATGTCGCAGTTGTTGAATCTTGTTATGTTCATACAAATATGTACACATGTTCAGTTTGCTGAAAATAAACGCAGTTGATAGTGAGAGGACGTTTCTTTTTTTGCTGAGTTTATATGTATTGTTCACCGTAGGATACTGGGTTTGGATTGTTCAAACATGGATCTCTTTCGGAGCAACAAACACTATTATCAAAAACCTGAAAGTGAACACACGTAAGCATATTATGAACTTGACATAGAACTACCAACTTTATTAGTTCACATGTCAGTCAACTGAAATGCATGGAAATGTATGCTATACACACATACAGTACAAGCACTGGGGGTTTGTGAGGCATACCTATATAAACAGAAAACAATCTGCATAACGACATACAGCAGTGGTCACCAACCGGTCGATCGCAATTGACTGGTCGATCTTCAAGACATTCCTAGTCGATCACCAAACATTTCTATAGAAAAACCCAACAACAAAGGCTTGCGCTCCATTTTTTTATTTGTGCTGCGCTGTTGGCGGTAGGTGCACTTGATTCCGAAGCCCTGCGCACCGGGCAGACGAAGTATTTCCATTTAACCATTTAATTTAGGCTTCTACATCTGCATTGCTTGCTGTTTGGGGTTTTAGGCTGGGTTTATGTATAGCACTTTGTGACATCTGCTGATGTAAAAAGGCTTTATAAATAAATACATTTGATTGACTGAAAAGACAAACTCTGTCTACCCGATGGACCATGCTCTGGATCGACAGGTGCGAAAGCTTTTTCCAGTTTCCATTGGGAACGAGATCAGAATGACTGCTAAGGCTTGATCCATAAATACTTTTTATTTTATTTTATTTTTACCCCCTTTTTCTCCCAAATTACATTATTGTCTCATCACTGCAACTCCCCAATGGGCTCAGGACAGGCGAAGGTGGAGTCATGCTTCCTCCAAAACATGACCCGCCAAACCGAGCTTCTTAACCTGATAGCCAGGCGCACCAATGTGTCGGAGGAAACACCGTTCGACTGAATTCTACAAATCCGTTACGATACTCGCTTTGGCAGAGTACTCGTCGCAACCATACTCACCAGAAATGTCACCCATTGAGTATGTTTGGGATGCTCTGGATCGATATGTACGACAGAGTGTTCCAGTTCCCGCCAATATCCAGCAACTTCACACAGCCATTATAGAGGAGTGGGAAAACATTGCAAAGGCCACAATTCACAGCCTGATATAACTAGCATATAACAAGAGACAATTCTCTGAGTAGTATAACACAGGATAGCATGACTAATTTTGTAATTTTACCGACAGAACTCAGTCGATGACTATATTGCTGTTAGATCTAAAACTGACTCATCAACCTGAGACTGAAGGGTTTAGATTCATCTTGCTTTTCCTTTTGATTTATTGTATTGGGACCATGGTCATGGAGTACTTTCTGACAAAAGGGACCATGGGAGTACATGAGAGCCAAAGCCAATCTAGTTCTAGACAGCTCAGCATGGGAAAAGGATACATGCTCTATTTTTCCACCTGGTGCTTTCACTCTGAGGCCACTCCCTTCATTTAGTCAGCTGATTTCACAGAATACACCTGCATTCTCTCCACACTACCAGTATATACCTGAACTTTTCTCTGAATCAGCTGACTTTTTGAGAGGAGGTGTGCAGACTGCAGCATTATGGCGCATTAGAGCACAAGTTTACCCTTGGAATGACTGTTGAAAAGGTTCACCCTTAGAATACTAAAGAATGTAAACAATGTCAGTGAAGTGGTGTAGACTGTGGAACCCAGAACCAAATATTGCTTGTGACAGCTAGCTCTTCTTGTCACAAGATATTAAATGGACCTTGCATTTTGTACGTAGAACAATACTATTTTGTTAGGGGATTTACACAACGTAGATGTAACTTCAACGTCTGGGGCATATTTCAGGAATATTTCACATTTCATTACATGGGTTATTGTTAGCAAACATATTTGGCACTTGGCATCACTCGGGAGAGAGTATTTCACGTTAACAATTTGCCATTTGCTGCAGCACAGGCATTTTGAAAAGCAACCTTTCAACAAGCACAACTGTATACCCTCTGCTCTGCTGAAGAAATGGGTTGCGTTCTTGGTCGACGACATTGCCAACTGGCCGACTACATCACACTGTTCGATAGGTATTTATCATATCAGCTAACCCCATCATGTGAAATAGTATTCTGATGCCTGACTGTGCTTTTGATTACATTGGTTGATACAATGCAATCTGCAATGCAATCAGCCTGGAACGCACGCAACCATGAGCTCTCTTCTCCAAAATCAGCTGACTTTGTGAAAGGCAGTGTGGGCTACTGGTGGGAGGAGAATGACCCTACACCTGAGAGAGTGGGCTGTTTTACTCTGGGCACGCAACACCCAGTTGGCAGGGCTGTATCTATTTTTATTTATTTTTTATTTTATTTGACCTTTATTTAACCAGGTCGGCAAGTTGAGAACAAGTTCTCATGTACAACTGCGACCTGGCCAAGATAAAGAAAAGCAGTTAGAAACATAGAACAACACAGAGTTACACATGGAGTAAAACAAACATACAGTCAATAATACAGTAGAAAAATTAGTCTATATACAATGTGAGCAAATAAGGTGAGATAAGGGAGGTAAAGGCAATAAATAGGCCATGGTGGCGAAGTAAATACAATATGGCAATTAAAACACTGGAATGGTAGATTTGACAGTAGATGAGTGTGCAAAGTAGAAATACTGGGGTGCAAAGGAGCAAAATAAATAAATAAATAAATACAGTAGGGGAAGAGGTAGTTGGATGGGCTATTTATAGATGGGCTATGAACAGGTGCAGTGATCTGTGAGCTTCTCTGACAGATGGTGCTTAAAGCTAGTGAGGGAGATTAGTGTTTCCAGTTTCAGAGATGTTTGTAGTTCGTTCCAGTCATTGGCAGCAGAGAACTGGAAGGAGAGGCGGCCAAAGGAGGATTTGGCTTTGGGAGTGAAAATTGAGATATACCTGCTGGAACACGTGCTACGGGTGGGTGCAGCTATGGTGACCAGTGTCAGGCGGGACTTTACTTAGCAGGGTCTTGTAGATGACCTGGAGCCAGTGGGTTTGGCGACGAGTATGAAGCGAGGGCCAGCCAACGAGAGCATACAGGTCGCAGTGGTGGGTAGTATATGGGGCTTTGGTGACAAAACGGATGGCACTGTGATAGACTGCATCCAATTTGTTGAGTAGGGTGTTGGAGGCTATTTTGTAAATGACATCGCCAAAGTCGAGGATCGGTAAAATGGTCAGTTTTACGAGGGTATGTTTGGCAGCATGAGTGAAGGATGCTTTGTTGTGAAATAGGAAGCCAATTCTAGATTTAACTTTGGATTGGAGATGTTTTATGTGAGTCTGGATGGAGAGTTTACAGTCTAACCAGACACCTAGGTATTTGTAGTTGTCCACATATTCTAAGTCAGAACCGTCCAGAGTAGTGATGCTGGACGGGCGGGCAGGTGCAGGCAGCGATCGGTTGAAGAGCATGCATTTAGTTTTACTTGTATTTAAGAGCAGTTGAATGCCACGGATGGAGAGTTGTATGGCATTGAAGCTCGTCTGGAGGGTTGTTAACACAGTGTCCAAAGAAGGTCCAGAAGTATACAGAATGGTGTCGTCTGCGTAGAGGTGGATCAGAGACTCACCAGCAGCAAGAGCGACATCACTGATATATATAGAGAAGAGAGTCGGCCCAAGAATTAAACCCTGTGGCACCCCCATAGAGAGTGCCAGAGGCCCGGACAACAGGCCCTCAGATTTGACACACTGAACTCTGTCGGATAAGTAGTTGGTGAACCAGGCGAGGCAATCATTTGAGAAACCAAGGCTGTTGAGTCTGCCGATGAGGATGTGGTGATTGACAGAGTCGAAAGCCTTGGCCAGGTCAATGAATACGTCTGCACAGTATTGTTTCTTATGGATGGCTGTTAAGATATCGTTTAGAACCTTGAGCGTGGCTGAGGTGCACCCATGACCAGCTCTGAAACCAGATTGCATAGCGGAGAAGGTACGGTGGGTTTCGAAATGGTCGGTGATCTGTTTGTTAACTTGGCTTTCGAAGACCTTAGAAAGGCAGGGTAGGATAGATATAGGTCTGTAGCAGTTTGGGTCAAGAGTGTCCCCCCCTTTGAAGAGGTGGATGACCGCCGCTGCTTTCCAATCTTTGGGAATCTCAGACGACACGTAAGGGAGGTTGAACAGGCTAGTAATAGGGGTTGCAACAATTTCGGCAGATAATTTAAGAAATAAAGGGTTCAGATTGTCTAGCCCGGCTGATTTGTGGGGGTCCAGATTTTGCAGCTCTTTCAGAACATCAGTTGACTGGATTTGGGAGAAGGAGAAATGGGGATAGCTTGGGCGAGTTGCTGTGGGGGGTGCAGTGCTGTTGACCGGGGTAGGCGTGGCCAGGTGAAAAGCTTGGCCAGCCGTAGAAAAAGCTTGTTGAAATTCTCAATTATAGTGGATTTATCGGTGGTGACAGAGTTTCCTATCCTTAGTGCAGTGGGCAGCTGGGAGGAGGTGCTCTTATTCTCCATGGACTTTACAATGTCCCAGAAGTTTTTTTAGTTTGTGTTGCAGGAAGCAAATTCCTGCTTGAAAAAGCTAGCCTTAGCTTTTCTAACTGCCTGTGTATATTGGTTTCTAACTTCCCTAAAAAGTTGCATTTCACGGGGGCTGTTCGATGCTAATGCAGAACGCCATAGGATGTTTTTGTGTTGGTTAAGGGCAGTCAGGTCTGGAGAGAACAAAGGGCTATATCTGTTCTTGGTTCTACATTTCTTGAATAGGGCATGCTTATTTAAGATGGTAAGGAAGGCATTCAAAGAAAATAACCAGGCATCCTCTACTGACGGGATGAGGTCGATATCCTTCCATGAAACCTGGGCCAGGTCGATTAGAAAGGCCTGCTCGCTGAAGTGTTTCAGGGAGTGTTTGAGAGTGATGAGTGGAGGTCGTTTGACAGCTGACCCATTACAGATGCTGGCAATGAGGCAGTGATCGCTGAGATCTTGGTTGAAAACAGCAGAGGTGTATTTAGAGTGCAAGTTGGTTAGGATGATATCTATGAGGGTGCCCGTGTTTACGGCATTGGGGTTGTACCTGGTAGGTTCATTGATAATGTGTGTGAGATTGCCGGGGTGTTAAGTTTTTATTCAGTGGGGCAAAAAAGTATTTAGTCAGTCACCAATTGTGCAAGTTCTCCCACTTAAAAAGATGAGAGAGGCCTGTAATTTTCATCATAGGTACACTTCAACTATGACAGACAAAATGAGAAAAAAAAATCCAGAAAATCACATTGTAGGATTTTTTATGAATTTATTTGCAAATTCCTTGGTCTAACAAGGACAGTAACCCTTAAAAAATGCTGTTGTTGCGGCAAACTTCCTGCACGTTTGTGGCAAATTTTCTTCAAATAAAATAGTGTGCCACAAAATGTTGCCAGAAGTTAGCAAATGTTGACACTAGTGGTGAATTTGCAGCAAACCTTTGGCAACAAATTTTTTGCAAATTAAATAGTGTGCCACAAAATTGTATATTTATTGCCACTCGTAGCAAACAGTTCGCCAGGGTTTTTTTCTGGCAAACAATTCTCTCAAGAAAACCTGTGACAACAATATTTATTGCCACTAGTGGCAAAGCAGTTTATCAGAAGCCATTTCTGATGAACGCACGATTTCCAAGACCAGTAATTGTTGATGAGCAATCAGGGGGATTACAAAAATCTGTTGGAAAATGGAAACCAAGTTATCTAGCTCGCTATCTACCAAAGTTTCCCGCAACAAATACATTTTTGTGATGGTAATTAAACTTCCTAATAAACTTTAAAATTGTTAGCTAATAGTTATCGCTGAGAATAATATGAATGTCATACTGTTAATGGTTCTGTATTTCTACATTGTTTAGGGGTCTACGATAAACATGAGGCACGTTACAGTACTACTACATCCCATACATACAGTACATGCCATTGATATACTCCCTAATCTGAAATACCGGTTTTGACATGACAATGAACACATCAAGGGAGTTGGCTAAACACACAAACATATCTGGTAGCAGGCTAGTCTACCACTGAGTCAAATAAGAAACACTATTTCTACAACAGAAGGAAGAAGATGCCGCCAGATTATATATAATGCTGTTCCATAGTGAAAGAATTGCTAGGTGTCTTTATTATCCCTTTTTTCCTCAGTAATTTCCTCTTACAACAGAACATCTGACCCACACCTGACCTTTGACCCTACCCCTCCAGTACCAGGGGTCAGTACAGACCCCACTGTGGCTGCATTCCTGGGGGTCAGTGCTGCTGTCTTTCTCCTGGCTCCCCTGGTGGTGGCCTACATGGGGTACAGTACCACTCCTCCAGAGTGAGGGTGCAGGCTGCCCCTGAGGCCCCCAGTTTCCTGCAGTTGCACTCCACCCAATGTGATGTGAAGGACTGCTGATAGAAATTCCTGAATCTATTAGAGATTTTTTTAATTAACTTAAATTAATTTCATACATGTTGAGTAATTGTTGAGACTGTCAACAAGATATGTATTGTTCATGTATGCATTTTACTCTTTCCTTATTTTAGATATCGGAAACGTTGTGGTACTTTTATTTTCAATAATAGATGCACAAAAGCTTGATAAATATAAAACTATGAAGAATACAATGCATCATATTTGAAAAGTGGACATAAGACAGTAAAGACAGGTGGTTAAGCTGATAAATCGTCCACTTTTTGATACAAGATAGAGATAGAGACGTAGATGTAGATTCATGTTCCTTGAAAATATTTAGATCTGGCGCCACCCCAAATTTGGCCCCTGGGGGACGTTGCAGCCATGGCTCTAAAGTGCGCCGATTTTAAAGGGATAGCTTCTTCAGGAGATCAATGATCATAGCAATGACATTCACAGGTGGGTGGAGCCATCCCACTACCAACTGCGTTGCGCAAACAGTTGCAAAATTGCTAGTTAGGGAAATTATACTCAAGTTCGGAGTGCCTGAGGTTTGTCTGCAGACAAACGGACCCATCGCATAGGAGATGTGGTTACCCAAATGGCAAAAATGATGGGTGTTGACCAGAAGATTGTGTCCATCTATCAACCGCAGAGTAACGAGAGTTACTGAAAGGGCTAATCAGAGTCTGAAAGGCTCCCTTGCCAAACTATGCTATTCCACAGGAATGACATGGGTAGAGGGACTAACTCTTGTCCTCATGAAAATGCACAGCAGCCTTATCAAAGGTATTGGGTGTACACCTTATGAAATGTTAACAACATGATAAATGAATACCCCAGGGGTGAGACCTATGACTGACTGACAGATAGACATAACTGAGTCATAGTGTGACCATCTTGAGTACATGAAGGAACTAACTTCTGTTGTAAGTTTTCTCCACTCTCAAACTAGGAAAGCAGCACAACTAATCCCAGGCGAGGATCCATATGGATGCTCTGACCATCTGCGTAGGAGACTGGGTTAAACTACGAGTACATAAAAGAAAATGGAACCAGCCAAGATGGATGGGACCCTTCCAGGTGACCATGACAACAAAAGAGGCTGATATCCACCGATGAGGAAGGAACAGAGGAGAAACGGGGAAGACCACAGCCAGAGGGTCGAGACCAAAGGCCAGAAGAACCAACAGAGGGTTCAGCCACAGAACCTGAAGAGTCATTATATGTTGAGAACACCATCATACACACACACTATGTGAAACAAGAAAATCGCAACCATGGGAAACACACATGCAGGGTATTTATTGTTCTCCAAATCCTACTCATTCCCTTTGTGGACGGGGATGTGGAGAATAATAAATGGGTGAAAACAGTGACATACATAGGATTACAGGGGAGGGGGAACAAATCTGGCACACGGGTAATGATTTTCCATAAACCCACCTCCAAAGCCTTTCTGTGGGGAACCTAGGCAGTACCAATTGGAAAGAATGCTTTTGGATGTAGATTACTCCATTTTATGCAAAGGAACAATACCAGGGTTCAACAAAGAAACAGCAATTATACTATTCTGATGTTGGTCACTGGGGGGAAGGAAGCAGCATGGGAATGTGGATTATCCAATAATACAATAGGTAATAGTTCAGATGCAGATATAGAATTTAAGGAGGGTGGGCCCATTGAGACTAAATGACCAAGGTGGAAGAAGGTTCCTAGCGTACAACCATGTAACAATTCCCTGCTGATTAAATGCATAGGACCTCCAGAAGTACAATGGGGAGAGTATCTGACTGGTAGTGTGAAGCCCCTAAATGATAAAGGAGATATTATGGGTTTTAATCCTGTCAACACAACAACTCCCCCTGTTTGTATCTGCAACTCAGGGAATGTGGATGTAGGAAACATCACTAATTGCCTGTCTTACTGTTAGGAATTTTATGAATAATAACTAAACAATTTCTAGATTTAGATAAAACTATAACTATTTAAAACTTTGCCTGTATTATTAGTATTATTATATCTGATTAATAATGTTAATTCATAAGGAAGGGATTATGAAGTATGTACAAGGAGAAATTAAAACATAATAAACACCATTCAAACTTAGTCAGAGAGATTTGTGCTGAGGGTTATAAAGTAAGCAAAAAGGTTCGTTGAACTATGGTTGAACTGACCCAATTTAGCCCTGAAATGTTTAGATAAGGCAGTGAGTAACTTCTTAGGTCTTCCATTATCTTGAGTTGTCTGCTAAAGTGGTAATAAATTATAGTGAGCCTTCAGGAGAATAAATGATATTGTGTGTCATGTGTGTGCGCTGGAGAGTTGGAATGAACTTTTAACCCTGTTTTATCTTGGTCAAGAGGAGGAGATTTATTCTGTAACCAATGACGTCATATCTTGTATATAAACTGTTGTTTATGGTTAAATGGGAGCGTGCTCCGAGAATAAATACTATTATCTAATTTGAATAAGACTGTATCTTGTTTATTTTATGTTAATAAGTATCTTACAAATTCTTATAAATAGACAGATTGATTTTAATGAATGAGTACAAGGAATTATTTAATTCCGTTAACACTTACACAGGCCTAAAAACGGATATCAGTAGTTTTGATGTACTGGATGGGCAACAATTGATAACTAGGGTAAATATGTCAAACATAGGCAAAGGCATGGGGACACCTCCGGATCATCTCTGGATCTGTGGGGGTAATGGCTACATTTTCCTCCCCATGGGATGGAAAGGGTGTTGTTATCTGAGGGAAACTGAAGTGACAGTAGCAACATTATTTGCTTCTGAGTTGCTGAACGGTTCTTTGCAAATTAGTTTAAGATCGAATGGCAGAGCTGAAAGAGCAGTGGCTGAAAATAATTAAACTTATGGACATGTGTTGTCTCAGATAGAGATGGCAGCCCTAGTAATCGTTCCAGGTGAAGGAGTTGTAGTAAAGGGTAAGGGGATTAACAATTTGACATACTCCATGTAGGCCCTTACTAATTTGATAGTACAGGGTTTTACTCAGTTGTCACTAAATGTGCAGAATTTGAAGGCAGTAGTGATCAGAGACGAAATGGCATATATTGGCTAAAGACAGAGGGGCCTACAGGTCCCTTGAAATAGACGATGAGGATTACTGTGTTATGTTGCTTCCTGACTCCTCTGACAACATGCCAGCTATTATTAATGACCTGGCTACATTAGGAGGTACGCCCGGGAAAATCTGTCAACATAATCTTTGACCAAATTGGACACTGGTTTAACCTTTCTGGCGCAGGCGTTCCGCTAGCGACCCACCTCGACAACATCCGGTGAAATTGCAGAGCGCCAAATTCAAATTACAGAAATAGTCATAATAAACATTCACAAAAATACAAGTGTTTTACATCGGTTTAAAGATGAACTTCTTTTTAATCCAGCCGCTTTGTCAGATTTCAAAAAGGCTTTACGGCGAAAGCATACCATGCGATTATCTGAGGACAGCGCCCCGCTTACAAAAATTTTACAACCAAGTAGAGGAGTCACGAAAGTCAGAAATAGCGATAAAATGAATCACTTACATTTGAAGATCTTCATCTGGTTGCAGTCACAAGAGTCCCAGCTACACAATAAATGATTGTTTTGTTCGATAAAGTCCTTCTTTATATCCCAAAAACTATGTTTTGTTGGCGCGTTGTTTTCAGTAATCCACTGGCTAAAAGGCGATCAGAACACGCAGACGAATATATCCTAATAGTACCGGTAAAGTTTGTCGAAACATGTCAAACGATGTTTATAATTAATCCTCAGGTTGTCAATTGTCTAAATAATCGATAATATTTCAACCGGACAACAGCGTATTCAATAGAAAGGAAAAACAACGAAGGGCGCATTCTCGGTCATGCGCACAAACCAGCACTGCATGATTCTACATTCCACTGACAGAAAGGTCTCATTCTTCTTCATTTTTCAGAAAACAAGCCTGAAACAATGTCTAAAGACTGTTGACATCTAGTGGAAGCCATAGGATCTGCAATATGGGTCCTAATCCATTAGATACTCTATAGGCATTCAATTAAATACTAGCCACATCAAAACAATCCCAAAACAAACAATTTTCGCCTGCCATATCAGTTCTGTTATACTCACAGACATTATTTTAACAGTTTAGAGTGTTAGAGTGTTTTCTATCCAAATCTACCAATTATATGCATATCCTAGCTTCTGGGCCTGAGTAACAGGCAGTTTACTTTGGGCACGCTTCTCATCCAGACGTCAAAATACTGCCCTTAAGCCATAAGACGTTTTTACAGAATATTTTTCCACAAGAATACATATAGGAACTGTCACGATTGTCGTCGGGAGAAGGAGAAGACCAAGGTGCAGCGTGGTACGTGTTCGTCATTTTAATGGAAAAGCTGAACACTAATACAAAAACCAACAGAAACGACAAACGAACAGTTCTGCAAGGTATACACACAAAACAGAAAACAACTACCCACAAACACAGGTGGGAACAGGCTACCTAAGTATGGTTCTCAATCAGAGACAATGATAGACAGCTGCCTCTGATTGGGAACCATACCAGGCCAAACACATAGAAATACAAAACATAGAACAACATAGAACACCAGACATAGAATGCCCACCCAAACTCACGCCCTGACCAACCAAAATAGAGACATAAAAAGGATCTCTAAGGTGACAGGAACAGTCAGCATAGTGCATCAGGACGCAAAACTGCAAGGCGTTTCAACTACTATAGTCCACCATGGTAATGGCTGGAGTGGAATTAGTGGAATGGTATCAATTACATGACATTTCATTTCCTCCGTTCCAGATATTAATATGAGCCGCCCTCCCCTCAGCAGCCTTAGCAGCCTCCAGTTATCCTCAGGCAGCGTTGGTTGATTTTCCCTAACAAAAAATGCCAGCAAACTGGCTCAAGTTAAGATCCTACATCTGTACTTAACTGACATTGAACATTTCATAATCATTGTGTTAGTTAATGTGTTGTCCCATGTAAGATGATTGACACACTGTAACTACAGCCAGCTAGAATCCGACCTACAGTAAATTGTACAGGCCAAAAGAACATGATAAACCAATTGTCTTGGCACTGCATTTCGAGATGGTAACAGCATGAATACCGGGTTGCTAGTTTACAACATATTCAAATGAAGCTCAGGGGAAAATAGGAACTGAATATGAGTTCGGTATTTGCACCTTACCCACTTACTTAGCATTCTCCTGGGACGTGTGTGTGTGAGTGCTTGTGTGTGCGCAGTGCGTGTGAGGAAATGTTCCTACTCCTCCCAGCATCAGTAACCTTGCTTGTGTTGTCATGTTATAACATATTTATTATACTGTATTATGAGGCTATGGCTAGCTTTTTTTGCACTGTTTCTTTTGGCTGTGGGATGGTAGGTCTATTTGACTTTCATTACAGTTTTGTTGTCATGTTGTGTTGCTGTGGGTTGTTGTGTAGTTGAGTCAAACTGTTTTGTGTTGTTGAGTCATCGGTGACGTGTTATTGTGTTGTGTAGCTGAGTCATCAGTATTATATTATTGTGTTTTGTAGTTAAGTCATCCTGTGTTGTGCTGTGTAGTTGAGTCATCAGTGATGTGTTATTGTGTTTTGTAGTTGAGTCATCCTGTGTTGTGTAGTTGAGTCATCCTGTGCTGTGTTATTGTATTTTGTAGTTGAGTCATCCTGCGTTGTGTTGTTTAGTTGAATCATCAGTGATAGTGATGTGTTGTTGTGTAGTTGAGTCATACTGTTTTGTGTTGTTTAGTTGAATCATCAGTGATAGTGATGTGTTGTTGTGTAGTTGAGTCATCCTGTTTTGTGTTGTGTACGTGAGTCATCCTGTGCTGTGTTATTGTGTTGTGTAGTTGAGTCATCCTGTTTTCTGTTGTTTAGTTGAATCATCAGTGATAGTGATGTGTTGTTGTGTAGTTGACTCATCCTGTGTTGTGTTGTTTAGTTGAATCATCAGTGATGTGTTATTGTGTTTTGTAGTTGAGTCATGTGTTGTGTAGTTGAATCATCAGTGATGTGTTATTGTGTTGTGTAGCTGAGTCCTCAGTGTTATGTTATTGTGTTGTGTAGCCGAGTGCTCTGTTTTATGTTATTGTGTTGTGTAGCCGAGTCATCAGTGTTATTTTATTGTGTTGTGTAGTTGAGTCATCAGTGTTGTGTTGTGTTGTGTAGCTTGGGTGGGGCAGGTGACCAACAGAGATGAGACAGGTCAGGTGAGGATCTACAGCCAATCAGTGATCGGAACCCTGCAGTCACCCTTGAAATACTCATATCTCTCCCAGTATGTTTCTGTGGTCTTATATCGTGCTCTTCCTCTCTCTCTTTCTCTCTCGCTCTCTTTATATCTCCCCTCTCTCTACACATATCTCCTCTCTCTTCACTTCTCTCACTCCTCTCTTCACCCTTCTCTCTCATTTAACCTCCTTCTCTTTAACACTCTCTCTCTCCCTCTCCCTCCCTTAATCTCCCCCTCTTTTTAACACTCGCTCCCTTTCTCTCCTCATCTCTGTCTCTCTCAACCCCCTCCCCTCCTCTCCCAGGATGTAGGTTCTAGTGTTCTGTCCTCTTACTGGGCGTCCAGGATGCTGCAGGGTTCCATCATGGCTGCTGCCCTGGGAGAGCCAGCTGTGGTGCAGGTCGACCCGGTAACCTTAACCCTAACTATTTTCCTAACCTTAACCTAAGTCTCTTATCCTGCCACGTTCATTATACTAACCTGATTCGTAATTATCCTAGCCTGTTACAAAAAAAGTTAGAATCACGTTTCAGGTAACATCTTGTGGTGATACCACTTCCTGTGTCTGGTGGTGTCCGTGAGGACCTATTGTCTGTCTGTCTGACCACATGGACACAGAAACCCCCTAACTTGAGCAACGGCCTTTCCAACCTTGCAGGGACACTGAAAATAGTGAGTCAGACAACCTCAAGCCTAGAGTTTTTCTATCAGCAATGTGGTTGAAACTTGCCATCCTAGCACTTTTTCTGTAATGTTAAAAAGGAAGTGATACACGGCACCAGTACTGACCAGCTCTTCAGAACTCCTGCAGAGGAAAGACATAAAGGCATTTATAAGTTATGTTCTTCAAGATTAAATGGGTATATATTATTGATTTAAAATTTAAAAAATATATATATGTACCAATCACATATTGCTCCTTTAACTCACACTTTGAGGAGCCCAAGAACTCTATTAGGCTGAAAGGACGGCTGGCCAAAGTAGGTTGGTTGTATGAAAGAGTTGACCATAATGACAACATCCATTTACTGTAAAAAAGCACAAATGCTATCTGGTGGATGAAAAAAAGATGAGCATAATGCAAAGATATTGTCAAAGTGCAGCTCATTAAGAGCAAACTGTATAATACTTATAATATTTTGTGAAATTCATATACAAATATGTTATTCAATCATCTGAATGACAAAGATGATATATTTCAATACTTTTACAACACAATAATTTTATACACAATACAAAGCAGATACAATTGTTGTAGTTGCAGATAAGATATGTTATCCCCCCAAAAATGGATAACATATCGTCAGTATTTAACTTTTTAATGTGTATAGTATTGCTTACTAGGTGTTGTCCAATGAATTCTGTAACCACTCCCTCATCAAACAAAGGCTGATTGGAAAAAGCTGTTCAAAAGAGGACATTGTATTATCATTTCTTTGTACTCCCTGACAAAGGCCATGCAGCCGAGTTTTTAAACTTTGTTTCCATTGAACATGCCATACAAATAAAGGCATTTTACGTAATTATATGAAGAGTGCCTTAGTCCTCCTTTCTTTTTGATGACCATTTATTTTTACTGTTCTAATTACGTTGGTAACTAGTTAATAATAGCAATAAGGCACCTCTGGGGTTTGTGGTATATGGCCAACATACCACGGCTAAGGGCTGTATCCAGGCACTCTGCGTTGCGTCGTGCTAAATAACAGCCCTTATTCGTGGTAGATTGGCAATATACCACACCCCCTCAAGCCTTATTGTCAAGGTTGTGCGCTACTGGTGTAGAAGTCAGGTGCAGGAGAGCAGAGAGTTTTGATCAGGCGCACACTTTATTAGGCAGAAGCAAACAACCGTCGGACGCAAACAAACCTCAAACAAACAAACCTCAAACAAAAACCGTCAAACAAACCTCCAGCCAAAAGCGAAAGTGTAAAGCGCAACAAAGTCACAATGAAGCAAAAATGTTTAACAATATAAACATACTACGGGTGAACACGGTACCCGGGAATAACCAGCCTGGCGCGTCACACAAAAACACGTAACAAAGAACAATTCCACACAAAGACATGGGGGGAACAGAGGAATATATATATGCAGTGTGATTAGGTAATGTAAACCAGGTGTGCGGAGGAACAAGACAAAACAAATGGAACGATGAAAAATGGAGCGGCGATGGCTAGAAGGCCGATGACGTCGGCCACCGAACTCCGCCCGAACAAGGAGGGGAGCCGACTTCGGCGGAAGTCGTGACACTTATTGCTTAACTAAATCAAATATATATATTGGTGTGTGTGTGTGTGTATGTGTGCATGTGTTTTTGTTTGTGTGTGTGCTTGCGTTATTTAGGCCCACACCTTTCCCTAAAATGTTATTTTGAACACTCTGAGTCTCAGCTGATTGGATATGACAGTTGAACTAAGGTCATGAGGCAGTTGTGTTATATTCTTCAAGAATCATTGGGTGTATACAGTCACCTCCAAAATGTTTTGAACCCTGGATAAAGATTAGCAAAAAAGACTGTCTAAAATAAATAGGCCGAAGCTATTCATAGCTTTACCAGTAAAACTGTATGCCAACCATTTGATCTCAATCCGTTTCATGGTGATATACATTTAGATCTTCTTAGTAATGGACAGAGTTGTTTCAAATTATGTACAGTAAGCACATTTTAGAGCAGATGGTGTTAAACTGTAGCATTCTGTACCTGTGTCATGTTCTGACCATAGTTCTTGTGTGTTTTACTTGTTTTAGTGTTGGTCAGGACGTGAGCTGGGTGGGCATTCTATGTTGTGTGTCTAGTTTGTCCATTTCTATGTATGCCTGATATGGTTCTCAATCAGAGGCAGGTGTTTGTCATTGTCTCTGATTGGGAACCATATTTAGGTGGCTTGTTTTGTGTTGGGGTTTGTGGGTGGTTGTTTCCTGTCTTTGTGTTTTCTCTGCACCAGATAGGACTGTATCGGTTTTCGGACGAAGAGGAGGAAGGCTGCCGTTACAACCTGTGCTGTACCTGTGTTTTGTTTCAATCATAGTGTGTAAGAGGTGATTAGCTTGTCTGTGCAGATTAAGATAGATCGAAGGCTCAACCGTCTAACTGCGGTTGCCACAGCTCACACTATTCTCTGATCCTTTCAACACAGCTGAGTTCCTGCAGAAGTGAAAAACGAGATGTGTCACATTAGTGGCGGTCAGTGCTGTTTATGATGAGGGAGGACACATTTTATTTTTCATGAGCATGGCCTTATTTCTATTACTGTCACGTCCTGACCATAGAATGCCTTTATTTTCTATGGTGGAGTAGGTCAGGGCGTGACTGGGGGGTGTTCTAGTTTAGTTTTTTTTTCTATGTGTATCTATGTTTTCTATTTCTTTGTTGGCTAGGTATGGTTCCCAATCAGAGGCAGCTGTCTATCGTTGTCTCTGATTGGGGACTTAGGCAGCCTTTTCCCACCTGTAGTTTGTGGGACCTTGATAGGTTTAGGCAACTACATGACACTCAAATTTTCGCTATACCCATCATGAGGTTGCTACAACCTAGCCTATGAATGAAAGTTTACAACGTAGATGTATACCGGTCGAGAGAGTGACACATGGATGCATACAGATTGACAGAGAGTTACACATTCACTGCCGCCTTCCACACTCTTGCCTGCATCTAGCTTATTTAGGGTGTAATCATTAGTCCAACAGTTGCAAACGAGAGCTTCTATTGGACATATTCTGTTATTTTTATCCCCGTTTCGCTTGCTTCCGTTTAAGAAATATTACAACATACCTTGGAGTGTTAGGCTTTCACAATGCAATTCAAGGAAACAGATCATAATTTTGTTGCCAGAGAAAGGAATCAGAATGAGTGCATTCAGGTGTGTGTCGGGAATTTTTATCACAAAAAACAAATAAAGCAACACCTCAAGACACAACGCCTCTCCCCATGTGACCTACTTGTTGTGTGTATACACTCACATGTATTTGTAACTGCTAGATGCACAAACAAACACACTACATGTTAAAGTTTTTAAATGTAGGTCAATTGTAAAGTATTTTGTCTTTAATGTATTTTTCGTTATGTGTCGGACCCCAGTAAGACTAGCTGTCGCTAATGGGGATCCCAATAAAAAATACATCTAATTACAATAGACAAACAAAGGCTAGTTCTTTTAAGAACAACTCAAGCTATGACGCCATGTTATCTTGCAACTGTACATCAAACATAGTGATCATAAATGTTGATACTGTATGACATGAGTTTTATGATATGGAAATGTGAAGTGCACATGTTGGCTCACGGGTGTTTGGCTTGCATCAAAGCTGTATTTATTATAATTCTCAACATCTCATCTTTCAAAGTACATAGTCCTCTTAATTTACAGCATTTCCATCAATCAAACAACAAAAAAATGTGCAACAGTTGCCCAATTAGAGTGAGGGATGGCTGTCCGTCAAAACCCATACAGCGCTGTGAAGCGCAGAGCCAGTGCTCTGACATCATGTACATAGCATGTTACTGTACAGCCACTGCGTTCCCAATTTGGGTGTTTATCGGTGGCCAAATGTTCCATTTTCAACATGATTATGGGTACCAGTGTAAATTGCTACATATTTTATTGCAGAAATACCTTCAGGAACGTCTGGGATCTGAGAGAATAGACAGTCATGTACCCATCACAATGGTGCCAGACTCAGACGGATTCTGACAACTGTGTGTTCCAGGGTCTGAATGAAGATGTTCAACTCAGTCATACTGTTGCTTATGTACTACAGACGGCTGAACTCGAGGTTCACAGCCTTGTGGGGGAGACACAAGAACTCGATGAGTCAGCATTGTGGCATCTTTGTTGATACCATGCCGCGTCTCTGGCAGAGAATGCGGTGATGAAGATGACATACGACAGGTATGTAGTTGGAGTCCTCCTCATACAGTAGTTGATGCATAATTTTGCAATTGGAATAAAACGTCAATCAATAAAGAATAATTAACTGTAATACTTGGTATTTTCCAGAACACTTGCTCTCCACTGCACACTCTGCGTTGATGCCTTCATTAACCTCTCTAGAGTATGTGGGAGCGTCCCACCTCATCAACAGCCAGTGATACTGCAGAGGGCTAAATTCAAAACAACAGAAATCCCATAATTTAAATTCCTCAAACATACAAGTATTTTACACCATTTTAAAGCACTTGTTGTAAATCCAGCCAAAGTGTCCGATTTCAAAAAGGTTTTACGACGAAAGCACACCAAACGATTATGTAAGGTATGAGCCAAGTCACAGAAATAGACAGCCATTTTTCCAGCTAAAGAGAGCATTAACAAAAAGCAGAAATAGAGATAAAATGAATCACTAACCTTTGATAATCTTCCTCAGATGACACTCATAGGACTTCATGTTACACAATACATGTATTTTATGTTCGGTAAAGTTCATATTTATATCCAAAAATCTGAGTTTAGGCAAGACGCTACTGTATCACTTGGCAAAAAGCCTGAGAAAATGCATAGCGCCACATTAAAATGAATGACTATGAAAATTACTATAAAATCAACTTTCATTAAATCACACATGAAAGATATCAAATTAAAGCTACACTGGTTGTGAATCCAGCCAACATGTCTGAATTCAAATAGGCTTTTCAGCGAAAGCATACGATGCTATTATCTGAGGATAGCACCATTGTAAACAAAAGAGAGAAAACATTTCAACCCTGTAGGAGCGACACAAAACGCAGAATATATATATAATTCATGCCTTACCTTTGACGAGCTTCTGTTGTTGGCACTCCAATATGTCCCATAAACATCACAAATGGTCCTTTTGTTCGATTAATTCCGTCGATATATGGCCGAAATGTCCATTTATTTGGCGCGTTTGATCCAGAAAAACACCGGTTCCAACTTGCTCAAACATGACAACAAAATATATCAAAGGTTACCTGTAAACTTTGTCAAAAAATGTCAAACTACTTATGTAATACAACTTTAGATATTTTTTAACGTTAATAATCGATTAAATTGAAGACGGGATGATATGTGTTCAATACAGGATTAAAACGATATGTAGCATGCCTTCTGTTTGATTGAAACGCATGTCTAGGACACCAGGAGTGCCTCGACTTCAAGATGGCCGTATTTCTTCATTACACAAAGGAATAACCTCAACCTATTTCTCACGACTGTTGACATCCAGTGGAAGCCGTAGGAACTGCAATCAAGTTGCTTAGAAATCTGGTTTCCCAATGAAATCTCAGTGAAAAGACAGTGACCTCATAAAAAAAACATCTGAATGGTTTGTCCTCTGGGTTTCGCCTGCTAAATAAGTTCTGTTATATTCACAGACATGATTCAAACAGTTTTAGAAACTTCAGAGTGTTTTCTATCCAAATCTACTAATAATATGCATATCTTATCTCCTGGCGATAAGTAACTGGCAGTTACATTTGGGTATGTTTTTCATCCAAACGTGAAAATGCTGCCCCCTACTCTAGAGAAGTTAATGATGAAGACATTGAGGTAATTTTCTTGTCTGAAGAAATTATTATGAGGTTTTCCATACGATTGAGGTCAGGGCTTTGTGATGGCCACTCCAATACCCTGATTTTGTTGTCCTCAAGCCATTTTGCCACAACTTTGGAAGTATACTTGGGGTCATTGTCCATTTGGAAGACCCATTTGCGACCAAGCTTTAACTTCCTGACTGATGACTTGAGATGTTGCTTCAATATATCCACATCATTTTCCTTCCTTATGATGCCATCTAATTTGTGAAGTCCACCAGTCCCTCCTGCAGCATAGCACCCCCACAACATGATGCTGCCACCCACGTGGTTCACGGTTGGGATGGTGTTCTTCGGATTGCAAGCCTCCCCCTTTTGCCTCCAAACATGACGATGGTCATTATGGCCAACAGTTCTATTTTTGTTTCATCAGATCAGAGGACATTTCTCCAAAAAGTACAATCTTTGTCCCCATGTGCAGTTGCAAACCGTAGTCCGGCTTTTTTATGGCGGTTATGAAGCAGTGGCTTCTTCCTTGCTGAGCGGCCTTTCAGGTTGTGTTGATATAGGACTCGTTTTACTGTGGATATATATACTTTTTTACTTGTTTCCTCCTGCATCTTCACAAGGTCCTTTGCTGTTGTTCTGGGATTGATTTGCACTTTTTGCACCAAGGTACATTAATCTCTAGGAGACAGAACACGTCTCCTTCCTGAGTGGTATGACGGCTGCGTGTTCCCATGGTGTTTAAATTTGCGGACTATTGTTTGTACAGATGAACGTGGTACCTTCAGGCATTTGGAAATTGCTCCCAAGGATGAACCAGACTTGTGGAGGTCAGTCCTGGCTGATTACTTTTGATTTTCCAATGATGTCAAGCAAAGTGGCACTGGGTTTGACGGTAGGCCTTGAAATACATCCAAAGGTACATGTCCAATTGACTCAAATGATGTCAATTGGCCTATCAGAAGCTTCTAAAGCCATGACATCATCTTCTGGATTTTTCCAAGCTGTTTCAAGGCACAGTCAACTTAGTGTATGTAAACTTCTGACCCACTGGAATTGTGATACAGTGAATTATAAGTGAAATAATCTGTCTGTAAACAATTGTTGGAAAAATTACTTGTGTCATGCACAAAGTCGATGTCCTAACCGACTTGCCAAAACTATAGTTTGTTAACAAGAAATTTGTGGAGTGGTTGAAAAACAAGTTTTAATGACTCCAACCTAAGTGTATGTAAACTTCCGACTTCAACTGTTTACTTTGAACTCGCGAAAAGTGGGAGATGCGGTCAAGAAACCCTGGCATATTTTATCATTGGACCTAGCTGAATTAAAAAATCCACCACTTATTGTGTATAGGAGAGGTCACAATTTACGCGATAAATTGGTTCATGCCAACTGCCAGCCACAAAAGAAAATCAGCCAGGCTCTTTTATGCCCTCTTCCGAATGGTAGCTATAAATGCAGAGGATGCGCACAGTGCAACAATATGGTGAAGTGTGCATTTTGTCTCCCACCCACATACAGGAAAACAATTCCAAATAAAGGACATTATTACGTGTTACACCACCCATGTTATTTACATTATTAAATGTCCATGTGGGCTGTGCTATGTAGGTAAAACCTCTCATTCTCACAAACAGAGATACGTAAGCTTATTAAAGATCAGTGATACTATCAAGAGCAGTGTGCTGTTTCCTTTTCCTTCATACTTTCAGAGTATTTCATACTTACAGTGCTCTATTTCTTCAAGCCGATCAGCCGTCTCTCGAAGAAGCTCAGACACTGACACTCGTCGTGTAAAGACTCAGTCAGCCTCTTTCTCCCTCTCTATGGAGGACCTACAGCCTATCTGCTCTCTGGGCTTGATTGCTATGTTTGAATGTTAAAGTTCCGCCTCATCATTTGCATAGGGACGAAGAAATACAGAAATAAATACAGAAATAAATAAATGAAGGTATAAAAGTTGGCAAAAATAAATAAATAGGGAAATAAATAAATACAAGAATAAATTGTCAAGAAAGTATAAAATTACGGATATTAATAATTAGGAAAATACATATTTTGGCAAAATAAGTAAATGCAAAAGTACTCATATCAAGTTGTGTTTATTTATTGATTGATTTCCGTGTACATTCATTTATTTTTACATGCCTTCACTATGGTTAATCACTAAAACAATACAGAAATACACTAAGGAGTAAGGAAAAAGAAGGAACAGCACGTCAGAAATCAGCTCAATGTAAGTGAAGAATACATAGAATCTAACTACTTTTGGGAAATGTGGAAATAACTAAACAAACAACAAAACAAAGAGTTATCTATCCAAAACGGAGATGTATGGATAAACCACTTCTCCAATCTTTTTGGCCCTATAACAAAGAACAAACAGCAAAAAATCTCTCACTCCCGCAGAGGGGAAGGGGTATGGAGGTGTTTTATGACACCTCACGCTCATTGTAAATTATAAGGCAGCAGACCAGCTCTGTTCTGGTCTCTAATGTGAATGATCGGAATGTCTGTGGACCTTATGGAGAATCTACCTCAGAACTGTAACATGCAATAAATGGACTTTGGGACATTATATTTCATCAGCCAAAACAGTGGTAACAATGATATGAAAATGAATGTAAAAAACATTGTAACTTGAAGAGTTTTCCTGATATGCACATGATGTTTACATACTTTTCGTTGTGTAGAAAATATCCAGATGAAAGAGGTGACGATAAGACGATTTAGTTGTCTAAACGAGATCAGAACAATTTATAATTACCTTGCCTTGTAACGAGCTATGACTAGGGAACCCAGAGAGCATGCCATGAAGATGGAAACGTCCCTTTTGACCCTATGGTATAAAGCATTTGAGTTAATAATCAACATATCAGACTAAGTTGACCGCAAGCGGCAGTCGAGGTCAACGACTAGTCGTGCCAAATGCAACACGAGGTTGAAGAAGACAAAGGAACCTCTTAACAATCAATGCTACGCTTGAGTAGCTGTATCTGTATCTAAGAAGGTGAAGCAGGACCATACAACGGTATAAAATATATGTACACAAACAATAAGTGTGCGGTTAAAATGGGCAAAAAAAACACACATTTCTTTCCACAGGGCCGTGGGGTGAGACAGGGATGCAGCTAAAGCCCCACCCTCTTCAACATATATATCAATGAATTGGTGAGGGCACTAGAACGGTCTGTAGCATCCAGCCTCACCCTACTAGAATCTGAATTCAAATGTCTTCTGTTTGCTGATGATCTGGTGCTTCTGTCCCCAACCAAGGATGTCCCTGACAGTAAATCTCAGTAACACAAAAATAATGATGTTCCAAAAACAGTCCAGTTGCCAGGACAACAAATACAAAATCCATCTAAACACCCTTACCCTAGAGCACACAAAAAACTATTCATACCTCGACCTAAACATCAGCGCCACTGGTAACTTCCACAAAGCTGTGAACGATCTGCGAGACAAGGCAAGAAGGGCCTTCTATGCCATCAAAAGGAACATAAAATTCGACATCCCAATTAGGATCAGGCTAAAAATATTGAATCAGTTATAGAACCCATTGCTCTTTATGGTTGTGAGGTCTGGGGTCCGCTCACCAACAAAGAATTCACAAAATGGGACAGAGCAGAATTAGGCCGATACCCGCTAATTATCAAACTACAGAAAGAGCTGTTACATTTTACAACCACCTACAAGGATGCCACTCCCAAACCTTCCATAACAAAGTCTTCACCTACAGAAAGTACAACCTGAAGAGGAGTCCCCTAAGCAAGCTGGTCCTGGGGCTATGTTCACAAACACAAAGAGACCCCACAGAGCCTCAGGACAGCAACACAATTAGACACAACCAAATCATGATAAAACTAAAAGATAATTACATGACACATTGGAAACAATTAACCAAAAAAACTGTGCAAACTAGAATGCTATTTGGCCCTAAACAGAGAGTACACAGTGGCAGAATACTTGACCACTGGGACTGACCCCAAATTAAGGAAAACTTTGACTCTGTCCTGGCTCGGTGAGCATAGCCTTGCTATTGAGAAAGGTAGCCGTAGGCTACAAAATTAGGTGGAAATTGATCTGCACTTCCTAACCTCCTGCCAAATGTAAGACCATATTAGAGACACATATTTCCTTCAGTTTACACAGATCCACAAAGAATTTGAAAAACAAATCCAATTTTGATAAATGCCCGTATAGGTGAAATACCACAGCAATTGTAAATAAAACCCTTAAAACCCTTATTTATGTTAATTTATTTTCCCTTTTGTACTTTAACTATTTGCACATTGTTTCAAAACTATATATAGCCATAATATGACATCTGAAATATCTCTATTCCTTTGGAACTTTTGTGAGTGTAATGTTTACTGTTTATTTTTTGTTGTTTATTTCACTTTTGTTTTTATCTATTTCACTTGCTTTGGCAATGTAAACATGTTTCCCATGCCAAACAAACCTTTTGAATTGAAATGAATTGAATTGAGACAGAGAGAAGGAGAGATAGAGAGAGGGAGAAAATAAAGTATGATAACAGTGTGTGTGCAGTTCTGCAGAAGAGTTTGCATGAGTTCTCCTGCATGCTCATAGGTCAGTGTGGCTGGGGTACATGAAACACCTTCCCACTTGTGTGTTTTCAGGAGGAAGTGGTTTCGAGGTTGCTGACAAAGGCTCCCCTTCTATGTTTCAAGTAACATGTTGTTGTATTGTAACTTCCTGTGATTTTTGTTCTCCATAGCGACCTGCTTCTGTCTCTCAGGAGCAGTGGCCATAGACATCCTATTAAATTACTAGAAGAGTTATGTCATAGACATCTCAAAGTTCCAAAATGGGGTCAAAATGTCAGCCATATTGTTCAGGAAGAAATCCAAACCAGTCTAATTGGAATGAATGGCAGAATAGGCATAATCCTAATTTTACTTATGCAGGAAAATAAAAGTAAGGCATGTAATATATCAGAAATTGTGTAAAAGAAACTAAACTATTGTCAAATAAGTATAAATACACTTTATATGGGTTTTATACCAACTGTCTGTACAAATAGCCTTTAAAATATACAGAGTATACAAAACATAAAAAACACCTTCTCTTTCCATTACATAGACTGACCAGGTGAATCCAGGTGAAAGCTATGATCCCTCACTGATGTCACTTGTTAAATTCCACTTTGATCAGTGTAGATGAAGGGGAGGAGACAGGTTAAAGAAGGATTTTTAAGCCTTGACACAATTGAGACATGGATTGAGGTGAATGGGCTCCCGAGTGGCACAGTGGTCAAAGACACTGCATCTCAGTGCAAGAGGCGTCACTGCAGTATCTGATTTGAATCCACGCTGTATCACATCCGGCTGTGATTGGGAGTTCCATAGGGCGGCACACAATTGGCCCAGTGTTGTCCGGGTTTGGCTGGGGTAGGCCGTCATTGTAAATAATAATTTGTTCTTAACTGACTTGCCTGGTTAAATAAAAAATATTTAAGTGCCTTTGAATGGGGTATGATAGTAGGTGCCAGACGTGTCAAGAACTGCAATGCTTCTGGGTTTTTCATGCTCAACAGTGTCTAGTGTGTATCAAGAATGGTCCACCACCCAAATTCATTATTATACACAATATCTTTTCACAGAACTGGCAAACCATGATTGAGCAATTCCCTAACCAAAATGGCTGCAATTTATCCCATCATAAGAAGGATCATGTCCATTCTAGTATTCTAATCCCTAATGGTAGTGACACTTTGACCTCGGCTGGCTGGCTGGCTGGCTGGCTGGCTGGCTGGCTGGCTGGCTGGCTGGCTGGCTGGCTGGCTGGCTGGCTGGCTGGCTGGCTGGCTGGCTGGCTGGCTGAAAAACACTAATGTCATGAATCACCTTGACCTGGTCTGTAGGATGAGGAGGCAACATGCAAGAACTGTTAGTCATGTATAGGTAGGTTAGCACTTGGAATTCAACACAGTAATGGAAACATTCAATATTGTTACCATGTTAAATCACATTCTGACTTATGAGTCTGACCTTTGTTTACTTGGAAGACCCCTTTGCAATCATAGGCTTGAATGTCCACATTTCATTTGTATTTGGCATTTGTGTTTGTTGGTTGTAGAACTACAGTAGTTTAATGTTAAAGTATAGTGAGAGGTCGTTACTATCTTAGATGAGGGGGTAATAAAATGTTTTACACATTGCACACTAACACACCTGATTCAACTTATCAAACCTAATTAGTTGGAAATCAAGTGTGCTATTGGTGGGCTGGAATAGAAGTCTGCTCACTAAGTAGATCAGGGATCAGTTGAGAGAGTTTGGCCACCTCTGGTATAGACTTTTTTTTACCTGAAATTATGCATTAATAATAATAGCTAACTTCAGGGGTATTCAACTCTTATCCTACGAGGTCTGGAGCCTGCTGGTTTTCGGTTCTACCTGATAATGAATTGTGAAAACCAGGTGTCCCAGGTCTAAAGCAGTTCTTGATAAGAGCAGAACAATGAAAAAAGCAGTGGAACTGGCTTTGTGGTCCAGTGTTGAGTTTGAGGGGCCTACTTGTTACTAAGATGTTAGTTTTACCCCAATGCAGCCATAGGCCTACAGCAGTCCTCGAATAGACCCAACAGTAAAAACATATTTTGTAGCCCTGGACAATGCCCTCAATGAGATGAATCAGGTATGTTTGTCCGGGGCTACATCATTAATTTGTGCTGTTTGGGGTACTCAAGGAACGGAGTTGGGAACCACTGGCCTACAGTATGATGACATTTGCCTTATTGGAATTTGCATTTGAAAGCAGGAGATGGGATCCTTAGCTTAAAACATACACACAACTACTAATACCAAGTTCAATGCCAGATACTTTCTCCCAGAAGGTCTGAGTAGCACTTGGAGGTGCCACTGTGATAATGAAGATGGTTTGCCTAAGACTACGACAACAATTATTAAAGTACAGTATGTTTACAATATCATAAACAATAGTCTTTTACATGTTATTCCAAATTCCATTTTATATACTCATATATGTGTACATAAATACATCACTGTGAAATGGAATTTCTGTTTGATCAGCTGTTATTTCTACACTCTTCATTCGGTTTAAGGGGGCAATTTTGTCATGATGACAAGGTGAAGGTGCTCTCTACTCAAATGGCACAACAGAATCATTCAGATTGACCTAGGCACAGCATATGACAAACATTTTGTCTAACTGAGAGATGTCTCCTTTCATACTGTATCTGGAAAGGATAAAGTAGTAGGAGTAGAAACTGATGCTGCTCAGCATTGCTCATCTTCATAGTGGGAATAAGGTCAACATGGGTGTCTTGATAGAGGTCAGCTGGTGAACCTACAGTACATAAACATATTAAAAGCACACCTGATGTTGGAATATCACTTCTTCAGGTCACCTATACCATCAGGGATCTTGATTGTTTGGTTGTGATTAATTCATTCAGGTGTTTTAGGGTCAGATATAGATTACATCTATTGTTGGGCTGGAACAACCAATATTCAACACAGCAGGCTGTCCTATCCCATTGAGGCCTTTGTCCTATGCTACAATTATTCATTTTCCGTCCTCTAATGAATAAGGTTCTCAACAAATTATCATTGGGTCAGTGCCACTGGAGTTTTTCGGGACAATAAGGGACGGGGGATACCTAGGCAGTTGTACAACTGAATGCATTCAACTGAAATGTGTTTTCCACATTTAACCCAACCCCTCTGAATCAGAGAGGTGCAGGGGGCTACCTTATTCGACATCCACGTCATCGGTGCCCGGGGAACAGTCTCGGTTACGCTCTTAACCATTAGGTTACCTGCCGCCCTCCCAAAGATGGACGTCATATTGTACAATTTGTGTCTCCCCTTCTCGCAGGCCTAGATTAGATGGTTGCAGTCAAGACAAGTTGGTTTTTATTGATATGTTTATCAGTGTCAGCAGAGTGGGCCTAAGCTACCCTGTGATTTGTCGTATAAAATAAATCTAATGTTTCCAGTCATATGAAGTGTAGTAGAATTGCATGAAATGTGTTTATCAAAGGCTACATTTTTCCCGAGCAAAGGAAAGAAAAGAAACGTCTTGAGTTATATAAAGAGCCTAATTCATGACTATCCAATTTACTCATCACATTAGGATTAGTAGGCTTACATTAGTCTGCACCTGTGATGATAGATGCATATAATGCTTTATTAAAATGGGGAATTCTTATGGTGAAAAAAAACGCACACGCAGCCAATGAGAGAGACATACTAATAGCTAGACTACAAGCTATCTAGCTAGCTAATGTTGGCTAACTTAGTGTGGTTTTTAACAACTGGTTAGCATAACAGCTAACAGCTAAATTAAACTCGAAATCAATTATACTTACCAGTGATGAAATGATCAGAGCAGACCCTGTAATGACTGCTGTCTGGGTTTAGGTCTTGACATGTTTCTTCACTTTTCTGACAGTTATTTTTACGACAGTAGTTAGGATCAACAAACGTATATGGCAAAGCAATAAGACAATAATTAGTCTGGGCATATAAAAGAATAAAGCTTGCTGCTGAATAAAGTGTCTCTTTTCTCTGAAATCAGCTGACTTTGTGACTGGAGATGTATTGGGCTGCAGCACTAAGGTGCATGACATAGAATTAGAGCACAGGATCATAAACAATTGAAATAAAGTTACATTAACTCAAGGAGACTTGCTCTTTCCACCCGGTCCATCACTCGGAAGCCCCTCCCTTTCTTTGGCTGATTTCACAGAATAGGCCTGTATTGTCACCACCAGCAGTATTTACCCAGGCACTGCTTTAGCTGACTTGGTTTTGTGTTTTAATATGAGAGAACAAAACCAGTCCTTCTCTAAGGTAGTTCTTCATAAATGTTACCAAAGAACATTGGAAAGCAGGTCAATTTGCCTAGACTGATATCATATCATTGGAGTTTATTGATGCATGGGAAAAACACTGCATGTTATGATGTGAAGCAATGAAATTTGGCATTTATCATTTTTTTAATGTAAATATATATATATACAAATGTTTTTTGAGAATATATTAACCACAAAACTATCTTTGTTTCATTGTTGCCCTTTATAGTTTGAGTAGTAAATCATTTCTTCGTAATCACAAGTTCTGTCACCACCTGTTACATGAGTCTATACACTTCTTGCCTACAGCCATTTAAACATGTCTGACCTTGTTGACTCACTGATAAAGTGTATTCCTTTGCAATATATTAGTCATTATTTGACCTCTATTGAGCTCTGTGACCTCTTAGTTCATGCCTGCAGCATCATCACTGATTATGACAAATATGAACTTCATAGGACCAATGTCTTATGAGGGCTATATGTTTCAGTTAACAGCATTTGAAGTTGCCCTTCATCCCATGGTGTAGGTTAGTTAGTTAGTCAAGTTCATCATGCGACAAAAAAAAGTATCCGAAGCTCCGCTTGTGCAAAAACAGTAATCAACATTTATTTTAGGAAACTGAGATTGACATAACATGTTGGCCATTTGTTCTCTTACCAAAAAAAACGAAGCAATCGAATATCAAAAAGCATTAAATGGGTGTGGTCAAAAACTGTTTGCTGCTGTGCCTAGAGCTTAGTTTGCCCATATTACCAACCCCCTATATGGCAATAAGGAAAGGGTCCCTGAGAGAAAAGGGGGTGTGTGACTAGCTGAGACTCCATATTGCCAATTTAACACATAAACACATTCAAGTTTATTTCATAATTCCTCACTTTCATGATACATTCATGATCACAATATAAATAGCAATATGGCATGATGATATATTTCAAATGGGACAAACATTTAAAATAGCACAAATAAAGAATAGAGAATTTGGCTCCAACTGCCTCTCTACTGAAGAAATCTCCTTTATTTTTTGGGAAACCTGCCAACTATCCGGCACCCTCAACTGAAGAGATGATCTCTCTTCTCTGAAATCAGCTGACTTGGTGAGAAGGGAAGTACAGTACTGGAGTGGTGAGGTGGGAGGAGAATGCTGGGCTGTTCCACTATAAGACCTGCAACACACATCGCCTCTTTCGTCTTCTCTATTCCTCTGACTGCAGAACTGAAACAAACCATCTCCAGGAGCAGAGGTAAGTTAAATGGGATGAAAATATGCTAAGATTTTATTTAGTCTGAATCTCAAACTGAACACTTTGAGCACTCGATATGCGCTTTGACGAGTCAATCGAGTCAATCTTAAATGCTAGTTGTTGAGTCACCGAATAGCGCAGTAGAATCATCTTTATCGAGTGGGCATCCTGTGCTAGTGGTGGAGAGTCGACTCTAAAATAATCAATTCCTCGACTCATTGCCCGTTGACTCTCGGTGTCGACTCCCATTTCTGGGTGTAAAGCTTTGATTCCACTAGGAATCGACTCCTAGACTCCTAAGGTTCAGTATTTGTGCAAAGGATGAGACTGAGTAGTTGCCATAGGCTACTTCAGAGAATACAAACTCTCGCATCTACCAGGCAGAATCAGAACCGTGCATCCAGTAATCAGAAGCTGTATCTCGCAATGCTTTATTTCACCATTTCTTGGCTTGCAATGTCTCGCAAGTTAACTAAAGTAGAGGCAATCAGTTAGTAGGCTATTCTACACACAAACAACTGAAGACTAAACACACACATCTGTCATAGAGAAGATATTGAGAAAGAACAGGTGAGCCAGCGAGGAAGAGAGAGGAGGGGCAGGCAGACAGTTGGAACCAAGCGCATAGGCTATCTTGGTAATTAGTTTCTTTCAATGTCTTATCTTGCAATGCCTCTTAAATTCATCAAACGTATATTAAAGTATAGAGTTGGCTATCCTGGAGAATGGCAAAGCAATTCTGTAGTGTTTCTTTATCTAATGGATAAAAGTTTATTGGTAGGCCAATTTGGTCATCAAGCCTAACATTTCACGAAGCTATACGAGGCACACCAAAAGGGAAGCCCTGAGCTGAATGAAAAAAATTATGTTGCACTCAAATAGCTAGGTGGATTGGACAAGGAGTTTAGTTTGCTGAACATATTGAGACTCAACTTTGCAGCAATTAAAATTGTGACCTTGTCCTTTTAAGTTGGCATGAAAGTATACTAACATTCCTGAGTTGGACAAGACTTCCAATTCGTTGAAACTATGTTTTCCATTTACAGAGCTTAATCAACTGTATCTTCCCTGGGTAGATCACACAACTAAAATACCATCATGGCAAGCAAGTGAGTGTCAGCAGACTTCATTGTTTTTTCAAATGCTGTTGAATGTTTTATAGATTATTGACAGATGCAAACCATACACATCCATAGGCCATTTTATCAGACCCAGATTAAGCCTAAATCGGGACTAAAATACATGCTGAATGAAGAATATCCATTGAAAGTGTTTTGTCAAGGACAAGGCTTTATCTGGATCTGGAAAACCAGTCCCCACAGTCCACTTGATTTGATAAGTATTTATGCAATTAGTTGAATGCGATATAACATTTTAAGCAAAAAAAAGTTTTGCCCTCAGATCTCTCAGATAACTTATGATTCGTCGTATAGAGTGAAATATAATTGTAAAGTATATTTAAGAATATATTATAAATGTTATATTATAACATACAGTATGTTTATTTATTTCCCAAAACTAGGGACACATCTTCAAAAATTCAAGACATCATTTCACAAAGAAACCAAAAAAGTATTATTATCGAGCTAGGACCTCCTGAACGGTACAAACTGGTAACAAACAAACAGAGACTGGACCAGGATAATAAACTCAGAAGATGTACCTTTGGGGAGAGAGATCCCACCAAGGTCAACAAAACCATTCTGGTAGTGGGAGAGACAGGAACAGGGAAGTCAACTCTGATCAATGTAATGGTCAATTATGTCCTGGGTGTAGAGTGGGAGGATAAAGTCTGGTTTGAGATTGTGGAGGAGAAAATAGAGGAGGAAAAAAGAAAGACTGAAAGTCGAACTACAGGGATCACTGTTTATGAGGTATTCGGTTTTGAGGGCCTGAGAGTCCCCTACTCTCTCACCATCATTGACACTCCTGGGTATGGAGACACTAGAGGGATTGGAGAAGACCAACTGATCGCTGAAAAAATGTTTGAGTTGTTAAGGTCTACAGATGGGATTCATCAAATTGATGCTGTTGGTTTAGTGGTGAAGTCAAGTACAAATCGACTCACTGTTGAACAGAGGTACATATTTGATGCAGTTTTGTCTTTATTTGGCAAAGACATGGAGAAGAATATCGTGGCCCTCATCACACACTCAGATGGTGTGGAACCAACTAATGCTCTACAGGCCTTAGAAGATGCTCAAGTCCCCCTTGCAAAAGATGACAGCAATCATTCTATTTATTTCCTATTCAACAACTCTCAAATAAAGAGTCTTACCTCTGCAAAAGCAACCCAGGCCAAGAAAGAAGAACGTATCTTGAAGAATTTATGGGACCTATCAAAGGACGGCATGGAGGAATTCACAGAGTTCCTGGATAGAATAACACCTCAAAACGTGAAGATGACTGAAGGAGTACTGAGAGAGCGCAAACAGCTAGAAGCATATATCAGCAACTTGCATGAGCGGATTGAAATGATTGATCTGAAACAGGATGAAATCAAGCAAACTCAAGAAGCCCTGGAGAAACACAAGAAAGAAAGGGACGAAAACAAGAACTTTTCATACACTGTTAAAGAGCCTTACAAAGAGAAAGTCCCAATAGAATCATCATGGTGGCGTTTTACTAAACAGGCTATCACATGCAGTGTCTGTAAGGAGAACTGCCACTATCCAGACTGCTGGTGGGTTACTGATCTCTCATGGTGTAGTGTGATGAAAGAACAACACTGCATTGTGTGTACTGGGAATTGTCACTACACCAAGCATGACAAAGAAAACAAAAAATATGTTATCAAGACCAGACCGGTTCTTAACACATATGAAGAGTTGAAAAAGAAGTATGAAATCAATGAGAAAGCGGCTGGGGAGAAAGGGACTCTGATCAGTAGACTCCAGACAGAGTTGGAGCAGTTCACACCTGAGAAAGCCAGACTGGTGGAGGAATCCTACCAGTGTGTCATCAAACTGGAAGAGATCGCCTTGAAGGCCAACTCACTGTCCACTGCTCAGCATCTGGACTTCCTGATTAAGAAGATGAATGAGACAGGAAACACAGAGAAGGTTCAGAAACTGGAGGAGATGACGAAGAGAGATGAGAAACACAAGGGAGTAATGAGTTACTTCAAAACTGGATATAATTGTGTTAGGAGTTAACGGATGGTGGGGCGCATCATTCATTTATTCTGAATTGTGGCATAATTATCTCAGTGCTGTTTTCTCAGATGTTGAGTATTGTACATGTAGCCTATCTAGTAACTTAGCCTATGTAATAAAACATAATTATATTTTATATCAGGTAAAACAGTATTTTGTCACTTGAACATCATTGTATCTGAATGCATTACTCATCTCATATGTATATACTGTATTCTATACTATTCTACTGTATCTTAGTCCATGCCGCTCTGACATTGCTCGTACATATACAGTATGTTTATATTCTTAATTCATTCCTTACTTATATTTGTGTGTATTGGGTATATGTTGTGAAATTGTTAGATATTACTGCACTGTCAGTGCTAGAATCACAAGCATTTCACCCCACCCGCAATAACATTGCTAAACACTTGTATGTGACCAATAAAAATGTATTTGATGTACACAAATGTAACATGTTCATTAAAATGTATGGGGGGAAACAAAAAGATTTTATAATACAATATCACTAGCAATCACTAACAATGTTTAGGGGTAATTGATGACCGGAGGTATTGCATGGAGCCCCTTAGGGGTCATGAAACAGCAATGCTAATCCCTTCCTTGTTTTTTAATGCGTTCCCTCAGATTTTTTATTTGTTCCCGCTTCTCCTCATGTAGGCTACCATGACGGTCCCACTTCACGGATAACATAATTATTGCAGCCTAAATTAATTATATTTAGTTAATTAATGCTTCAAATGGTGATGATTACTGACCATTCAAAAAATTATCCTAACAGTGTGTCATCAAACTGGAAGAGATAACACTGTCCACTGCAGGGCATCTGGACAGAAACACAGAGAAGGTTCATAAACTGGAGGAGATGAACACATAGGATAGGCATGAAAAGAAAAGCGCTGTTCTTCAAGATATACTAGACTATATATAAGGGGGATCATGATTCTGTTTTCATTTCACCAAAGTAATGTCATGCTTACAATAATAACAAACTTCAGAAATCTTTCAGAATTCAGAAAATGTCCAAATCAGGCATATATGACTTTGATTGATTACATCAACACTGAAAACAACAACACTAACAGACAATAGTTGGAGCTTATAGTATATTGTGAAAATTGAGATTGATGAGACACCTAGTGGATTGTTTTGGATGTAGACTATACTAGACAGTATCACATTATTGTAATGTGGATGTTATATGGTCAGTAAGATGTTTCTGGAGCTCAACATTGTCGTCTCTGAAATTCAGCCGTCCCTGACAGGGATAGAGGGGTAATGTACCTCCTACTGTGCAGTACACTGTGTGTCTGGTTTGTTGACATTATTCCCAAATGCTTTTAGGTGTAATTGACTGTCATACTTCTGTAGTTCCACCACACAACCAACTGGATGTAACAGAAATTACTGAAATGGATAGATCACTTTTAGAGTTATGTTTGTAACTATAAACTGGTTCGAGCCCTGAATGCTGATTGGCTGAAAGCCATGGTATATCAGACCGTACGTATATCATGGGTATGACAAAACTTATTTTTACTGTTCTTATTACGTTGGTAGCCTATTTATAATAGCAATAAGGCACATTGGGGGTTACTGGTATATTGTCACGTTCCTGACCTGTTTTCCTTGTTTTTTATGTGTTTAGTTGGTCAGGGCGTGAGTTGGGGTGGGCATTCTATGTTTTGTGTTTCTGTGTTGGGTTTAATGTGTGGCCTGATATGGTTCTCAATTAGAGGCAGGTGTTTGACGTTTCCTCTGATTGAGAGCCATATTAAGGTAGACTGTTCTCACTGTTTGTTTGTGGGTGGTTGTATCTCGTGTCAGTATATGTTACCACACGGGACTGTTTCGGTTTGTCTAAGTCTGTTCCTGTTCGTGCGTTCTTCGTTTCATGTAAGTTCTCAAGTTCAGGTCTGTTTAGTTTGTTTTGTTATTTTGTAATTTCTAAGTGTGCTTCGTGTTTCGTCTTTGTGTAAATAAATCAGTATGTCAAACTATCACGCTGCGCATTGGTCCTCTGATCCTTCTCGCCTCTCCTCGTCTGAGGAGGAGGACGAAGTAGACGATCGTTACAGAACCACCCACCAAACAAGGATCAAGCAGCGTGAGAGGAACCAGCAGCAGCGGCCAACAAAAACAGGACTCGTGGACTTGGGAGGAAATATTGGACGGAAAAGGTCCATGGGCACAGCCAGGAGAATATCGCCGTCCCAAAGCTGAGCTGGAGGCAGCGAAAGCAGAGAGGCGGCGATATGAGGAGGCAGCACATAAGCGAGGCTGGAAACCCGAAGAGAAACCCCAAAAATGTCTTGGGGGGGGGGGGCTAAAAGGGAGTGTGGCGAAGTCAGGTAGGAGACCTGCGCCTACTCCCTGTACTTACCGTGGAGAGCGAGAGTACGGGCAGACACCGTGTTACGCAGTAGAGCGCATGGTGTCTCCTGTACGTGTTCAGAGCCCGGTGCGGTACATACCAGCTCCTCGTATCGGCCGGGCCAGATTGAGGATTGAGCCGGATGTCATGACGCCGGCCCAACGCATCTGGCCACCAGTACGTCTCCTCGGGCCGGCTTACATGGCACCAGCCTTACGCATGGTGTCCCCGGTTCGCCTACATAGCCCGGTGCGGGTTATTCCACCTCCCCACACTGGTCGGGCGACGGGGAGCATACAACCAGGTAAGGTTGGGCAGGCTCAATGCTCAAGGGAGCCAGTACGCCTGCACGGTCCGGTATTTCCGGCGCCACCTCCCCGCCTCAGCCCGGTACCACCAGTGCCTACACCACGCACCAGGCTTCCTGTGCGTTTCCAGAGCCCTGTTCCTCCTCCACGCACTAGCCCTGTGGTGCGTGTCTCCAGCCCATTACCACCAGTGCCTACACCACGCACCAAGCCTCCTGTGCGTCTCCAGAGTCCTGTACGCACTGTTCCTTCTCCCCGTACTCGCCCTGATGTGCGTGCCCTCAGCCCGGTACCACCAGTGCCGGTACCACGCACCAGGCCTATAGTACGCCTTGAGAGTCCAGTGTGCCCTGTTGTTGTTCCCCGCACTAGCCTGATGGTGCGTGTCCTTAGCCCGGTACCTCCAGTTCCGGTACCACGCACCAGGCCTACAGTGCGCCTCAGCCGGCCAGAGTCTGCCGTCTGCCCAGCGCTATCTGAGCCATCCGTCTGCCCAGCGCTATCTGAGCCATCCGTCTGCCCAGCGCCATCTGAGCCATCCGTCTGCCCAGCACCATCTGAGCCATCCGTCTGCCCAGCGCCATCTGAGCCATCCGTCTGCCCAGCGCCATCTGAGCCATCCGTCTGCCCAGCGCCATCTGAGCCATCCGTCTGCCCAGCGCCATCTGAGCCATCCGTCTGCCCAGCGCCATCTGAGCCATCCGTCTGCCCCGAGCCATCTGAGCCATCCGTCTGTCCCGAGCCATTAGAGCCGTTCGTCAGTCAGGAGCCGCTAGAGCCGCCAGTCAGCCAGGATCTGCCAGAGCCGCCAATCAGCCAGGATCCGCCAGAGCCGCCAATCAGCCAGGATCCGCCAGAGCCGCCAATCAGCCAGGATCCGCCAGAGCCGCCAATCAGCCAGGATCCGCCAGAGCTGCCAATCAGCCAGGATCCGCCAGAGCCGCCAATCAGCCAGGATCTGCCAGAGCCGTCAGCGAGCCATGAGCAGCCAGAGCCGTCAGCGAGCCATGAGCAGCCAGAGCCGTCAGTGAGCCATGAGCAGCCAGAGCCGTCAGACAGTCATGAGCTGCCCTACAGTCATGAGCTGCCCTTCGGTCATGAGCTGCCCTTCGGTCATGAGCTGCCCTTCATTCATGAGCTGCCCTCCAGTCATGAGCTGCCCTCCAGTCATGAGCTGCCCTTCAGTCCGGAGCTGCCCTTCAGTACGGAGCTGCCCTTCAGTCCGGAGCTGCCCTTCAGTACGGAGCTGCCATTCAGTACGGAGCTGCCCTTAGTCCGGAGCGCCCATTCAGTCCAGAGCTGCCTCTCTGTCCTGAGCTATCTCTCTGTCCTGAGCTATCTCTCTGTCCTGAGCTATCTCTCTGTCCTGAGCTACCTCTCTGTCCTGAATAACCTCCTCGATTTAAGAGGGACCTGGGTGAAGGTTCCTAGACCAGGGTCGGGGGCGAGGGTCGCCACTCAAAGGACGCTAAGGAGGGGGACAAGGACAATGGTGGAGTGGTGTCCTCGTCCTGCGCCGGAGCCACCACCGCGGACAGATGCCCACCCAGACCCTCCCCTTGAGTTTTAGGGGTGCGCCCGGAGTTCGCACCTTGAGGGGGGGGGGTTCTGTCACGTTCCTGACCTGTTTTCCTTGTTTTTTATGTGTTTAGTTGTTCAGGGCGTGAGTTGGGGTGGGCATTCTATGTTTTGTGTTTCTGTGTTGGGTTTAATGTGTGGCCTGATATGGTTCTCAATTAGAGGCAGGTGTTTGACGTTTCCTCTGATTGAGAGCCATATTAAGGTAGACTGTTCTCACTGTTTGTTTGTGGGTGGTTGTATCTCGTGTCAGTATATGTTACCACACGGGACTGTTTCGGTTTGTCTAAGTCTGTTCCTGTTTGTGCGTTCTTCGAATCATGTAAGTTCTCAAGTTCAGGTCTGTTTAGTTCGTTTTGTTATTTTGTAATTTCTAAGTGTGCTTCGTGTTTCGTCTTTGTGTAAATAAATCAGTATGTCAAACTATCACGCTGCGCATTGGTCCTCTGATCCTTCTCGCCTCTCCTCGTCTGAGGAGGAGGACGAAGTAGACGATCGTTACATATATGGCCAATATACCACGGCTAAGGGCTGTATCCAGAAACTCTGCGTTGTGTCGTGTTAATTAACAGCCTTTAGCCATGGTATATTTTACATATACCACACCCCCTCGTGCATTATTGCTTAAATATGTCTTCTCATCTTATTAATAATTAGACATACAGTATATACTAGAAAAAGTATTACAGAAAAATAAGTATATACTCAGATGATTGGTTGGTGGGTCAGTGGGTGGGTTGGTTGGTGGGTGGATTGGTTGGTTAAATGGTTCATTGTTATTTGATTGATTGTGTGCTTTGATAGTTTTACCTGTAATTGTTATTGCTATTGTATGGTCTGAGTCAGGGTTGGGGTCAATTCTAATGGAAAACGGTCAATTCAGTCATTTAACTGAAAGTCAACTGGCATTTCTTGCTATATCTACTCAATAAGCTGAAAAGGAAAATATATTTTTGTGAAAAGTTTTATTATTTTAGGATGTTAAATTCATATCACTTACTGAATTGAAGGTCAACTGATTTGAATTGACCCCAGCCCTGATCTTGGTCAATGATATACACTACATGACCAAAAGTATGTGGGCACCTGCTAGTCAAACATCTCATTCTAACATCATGGGCATTAATATGGAGTTTATCCCCCTTTGCTGCTATAACAGCCACAACTCTTCTGGGAAGGCTTTCCACGAGATGTTGGAACATTGCTGCGGGGACCTGATTCCATTCAGCCTCGAGAGCATTAGTGAGGTTGGTCACTGATGTTGGACAGTTGGCATTCCAATTTATTCCAAAGGTGCTCAATGGGGTGCTACACCGAAGACAGACCATTTTTATGCACTACACGCTTCAGCACTCTTTGGTTCCGTTCTGTGAGCTTTTGAGGCCTACCACTTCAGGGCTGAGCCGTTGTTGCTCCTAAACGTTTCCACTTCACAATAACAGCACATAGAGTTGACCAGGGCAGCCCTAGCAGGTGTCGTGTCTTTGCTATGGATTAAGTGATACATGACATGCTATTTTATAAAATAATTTATCTAAAATTAATATTACCTGATTAAACTAATCAAGTAAATGTAATTAACTAGGAGGTCGGGGCACCACGGAAGAATGTTTATAGAGCTGTTGTCTTCTGAATAAACTCTTAAAGACCTGGTAATCTTTTATATCAATAGCAGTCAATTATTAATCGTCACCTTATTCAGTCTCATCTGAACGTCGTAAAATTCTTGGTTATCTTCACGAACCCTGGCTAACAAGTTGAATCAGCAATACAGAATTTGGTTTAATTATTTATTTACTAAATACCTAAATAACACACAGAATTACATATACACAGGATAGATCATACATTGATTACTAATTATGTCATACAAGAAAACGTCCCTAGCGGACGAACCGATATGACGGCTGGTTACACAAAGAAAGGGGGTTGGGTTTGAATGAAAGCGCGGGAAGACTGAGGAACAAAAGGATTGGGTCTGTATCGGAGCTCATGAAAGCTATGCTATCGTAAATTCAGAATCTTGTGCATTCTAAATAACCGCCTATTTGGAAAAGGAAAATGCAAGAAATTTTTACTCTGAGCTGCGCTTCGATAGATTGGTCGTAGATGGAAGGCTGGGTTGCCCAGCAGAGATCTCCCTTGTCCTTTGAAGAATATGTATTGTGGTAGAACGGATACGTTGTAGTACAGTCGTCGTGTGGTAGAACGTATACGTTGTAGTACCCTGTCTTTCTGAAGAGATTGTGCATTCTTTCCTAGTCCACATTTACAGCTGCTGCTGCTAACTCGACGTCTAGGATGTATCACTTCTTTAGTGAATAAGAGTTCAAAGTTCATTCCAAGTTGCCATACTATAAACTCATGCTATATCCTAGCTGGTATAGTCGAAATTCATCCTTCCAGCGTGTCGATCGTCACCTCCACGTTGAAATTCTCCCTTCTAAACGTATGGACATCAGTCCTCACGTCACCGGGAACACAATGTTAATTTCGTTAGGTTGAAGTCGTTCAACCATTCACAACCATAGCTCACGCTGAGGTTGGCTTAGTTCTGTAGTTGATATCAGCCCTTTTAAACGTATGGACAGCAGTCCTCACGTCATCGGACGTGAGGAATACATACTGTATATATATTTACACTCTAACAATAATAGGCTAAAAATAACAAATGTTATTACTATTATTATAATTATTATTATTTCGGGTTGTTGGGATTACCAGAAAATGTGTTAATTTAAGATCAGTTGGGTATTTTTACACTCATGCTGGGTTGACCTAGCAGCTGTTTTTTTAAATGTAATCCTTAGGTTATTTTCAAGAGGTGTGGCTAGGGGCATGCTTTTCAGCTAGAGCTTATTGGCCACTCATAATAGTAGGCCTAAATGCCTAAAAGTTTTATTTTTTTACAACCAAATTGCTATTTTTTATGTCAATGGCATGTTATAGATGGGTCCAAACACTACTTTTGTAATTAGAATTGTTTTTGAGAAACTTACCCCAGCCTCACCTCCTCATTGCTTGTTGTGCAGTATCAGCACACGCAAAAGACATTAACAAAATCTCCTAAAACACCCAAATACATCCCTTTAGAAACGGACAGTATAGTGATTTAGGTCTTTAGATGTTGTACACATTAAATTGTGTCATTCCAAACTTTATCACTGTACTGAGAGCTGTGCCGTTTCTAAAAGGATGTATTTGGATGTTTTTGGAGCCTTTATTCATGCTTTTTCGGGACCCCATATTACACAATGAGAATGAGGTAGTGATTTGTTGTTTAGCGTAAGCACAGATACAATGAGACAGATATTTCACTCTATAAATTTTAAGCACCCACTTGATGTTTCCACTCACTACCAAATTTGTGAAAAAACATGTGAAATCCCAAACAAAGTTTCTGGACCCTTCTTTAACACGCCATTTACACCAAAAACTGAGATTTGGTTATAAAAAGATAACTTCTCCTTGTTGACATCCTCATTTTAATGTTTTACACTTTCTTCTATAATATGAAGATGATTTACTACATATTATAATACAGTATACCACCTTATTGTTTCCCAGTAATGGGATTTACATATGCTTTTAGGGAACTCATACACTTATTAAGTATCATTGAAGCTACAAAAATTCTCAATGTTCAACCTTGACATGTGATAACTATGCAACTGAACAGATGAACAGGAATAACATTTTCTCTCATTGGTGGCTAAAAATAACTATCTGAAAGACGCCTCCAGTCTTCTGATCTGAGTCGTTGGGTCATATCTCAATAACCCAGCACCAATAACCCTGCAGTTTTTAATGAAACCTAAGCAACACAACACCTGCAGTTGGGTCAACCAAACTGTGTAATAGTCTGTATACAACAGCACTATAATGCCTTGAACTGGGTTTGGTAGTAGGTACCAGGCGCACCGGTTTGTGTCAAGAACTGCAACACTGCTGGGTTTTCCCATGTGTATCAATAATGGTCCAGCAAGGAACATCCAGCCAACTTGACACAACTGTGGGAAGCATTGGAGTCAATATCCCTGCGGAACCCTTTCGACACCTTGTAGAGTCTATGCCCAGACAAATTGACGCGGTTCTGAGGGCAAAAGGTCTGTAAACAGACCATAAATGTCTCCATTTTTGTATTCTTGGAAAGCTGTCACCCTATTATATGACACAATATCAGTACTTGTTGCATTTACAACTTGTCTAAGTCCTATCATCAACAATTCAATTGATTGAATGGAATGTTGGCATATTGGCAGTTAATTTGAGCATTTTATGGAATCATTCTTCTTAAAACCTTTTCTCAATAGGGGGGCGCTATTTTCACTTTGTAAAAAATCGTTCCCAAATTAAACTGCCTCGTACTCAATTCTTGCTCGTACAATATGCATATTATTATTACTATTGGATAGAAAACACTCTCTAGTTTCTAAAACCGTTTGAATTATATCTGTGAGTAAAACAGAACTCATTTTGCAGCAAACTTCCTGTCAGGAAGTGAAAAATCTGAAATCGAGGGCTCTGTTCCAGGGCCTCCCTAATCTTTTGCTTGAAATCTATTAGTATACATGCACTTCATACGCCTTCCACTAGATGTCAATAGGCTGTGAGAGGTGAAATGGGGTCTCTAGCTCTTTCTATGGTCAAAAGAGAGAGCTTGGAATGACAGGACCCCAATTTCCTTCCGCATTGGCTTCTGAAAAGCTGTTATAGACGGCTAATATCTCCGGCTTTGATTTTATTTGATAAATGTGACAATATCATCGTAAAGTATGTTTTTTCAATATAGTTTAATCAGATTATTGAATTTTTTTCGGGAGTTTTGGCGTGTTCCGCTCTCTGCGTTTGTTGACGATGGACAGCTTCGTGCCACTTAGCTAGTTTTGCTTGCTAATTCGAGAGGGAAAAAGGACATTCTAAAACCAAACAACGATTGTTCTGGACAAAGGACCACTTGTGCAAGATTCTGATGGAAGATCAGCAAAAGTAGGACCCATTTATGATGTTATTTCCTATTTCTGTCAAATGTGTCGTTGTGTTTTCCGCTTTGATTTTGGGCGCTGTCTCGCTATAACGTAAGCTGGATGTCGTACTGAAGTTATTTTTAGAATTCTAACACGGCGATTGCATTAAGAACTAAGCTATCTTTAATTTGCTGTCCAACATGTATTTTTTAGTAAAGTTTATGAATAGTTATTTGATTAGATTAGGTGCCTCTCCAAGATTTCTCCGGACATTTTTATTGCATTTTGCCTACGTATTCACATTGTATAACCACGATTTGTGCCGCTAAATATGCACATTTTCGAACAAACCATATATGTATTGTGTAATATGATGTTATAGGACTGTCATCTGATGAAGTTTGAGAAGGTTAGTGAAAAAATTAATATATTTTGCTGGTTTATTCGCTATCGCTAACGTGCCTTGAATCAATGCTGTTGTGTGGTTGGCTATTGTAGTAAGCTAATATAATATAATATAATGCTATATTGTGTTTTCGCTGTAAAACATTTAAAGAATCGGAAATATTGGCTGGATTCACAAGATGTTTGTCTTTCATTTGCTGTACAACATGTATTTTTCAGAAATGTTTTATGATGAGTATTTAGGTATTTCAATTTGGTCTCTGTAATTGTTCTAGCTGCTTCGGTGCTATTTGTGATTGCAGGTGCAATGTAAAACTATGATTTATACCTGAAATATGCACATTTTTCGAACAAAACATAGATTTATTGTATAACATGTTATAAGACTGTCATCTGATGAAGTTGTTTCTTGGTTAGTTTGGTTGGTTCTTGGTTAGTTAGGTTGGTTTTGTGCAAGCTACCTGTGCTGTGAAAAATGTCTGTGCTTTTTTGTATTTGGTGGTGAGCTAACATAAATATACGTGGTGTTTTCGCTGTAAAACATTTTAAAAATCGGACATGTTGGCTGGATTCACAAGATGTGTATCTTTCATTTGCTGTATTGGACTTGTTAATGTGTGAAAGTTAAATATTTCAAAAATATATATTTTGAATTTCGCGCCCTGCACTTGGCCTGGCTGTTGTCATAAGTGTACCGACGTCGGGCTTGCAGCCCAAAGAAGATAACATGTTATAAGACTGTCATCTGATGAAGTTGTTTCTTGGTTAGTGACTAATTATATCTCTATTTGGTCGGTTTTGTGATAGCTACCTATGCGGTAGAAACATGGTGAAAATATGCGGTTGAGTCTTTGGCTATTGTGGTTAGCTAATAGAAATACATATTGTGTTTTCGCTGTAAACATTAACTTCTTATGGCTGCAACTGGCAGCACTGAGTAACCTGGAAGAGGTGGCCATTTCAAACGGCCTCCTACTCAAATCTTGCTTGTACAATATGAATATTATTATTCTTTTTGGATAGAAAACACTTTCTAGTTTCTAAAAGAGTTGGAATTATTTCTCTGAGTGAAACAGAAGTCCTTTTGCAGCACTTTTCCTGACCAGGAAGTGAAATGTCAGAAATCTATGCTCTTTTCAATCTGATGCCTATACATGGTCATAACATCTAGGAGTCTGCTGGCAGTCTATACGCCTTCCTATTGGTGTAAAGAGGATGTCAGAGAAGAATTTTTTTTGCTCCTCTTGGTCTATGGTGGAAAAAAAACTATTTCTTTGACCTGAGCGCCAACTTCCGGTATTCTGAAGGAAGTGGGATGGACTTCTGTTTTGCCTTCCTAACGAACGGCTAACGTCTCCGGCTCGAATTTTTTTGGATATATGTGACCATATCATCGTAATGTATGTTTTTTCAATATAGTTTAATCAGATTATTGAAACTTTATTCGGGAGTTTTGCCGTGTTCCGTCGTATGACTGTGTTTACGTTGGGCCACGGCTACTGGAAATGCTAAATGAACAGGGATATTTCTCATTCTGAAACGAAACAACGACTCATCTGGACAGAGGACGCCTGTTTCAACATTCTGATGAAAGATCAGCCAAAGTAAGACTCATTTTATGATGTTATTTCATATATCTGTCGTGCATGTGAACGGGTCGTGGGCGCCCAAATGTGTCTCTCTATTGTGGCTACGCTAATATAGCGATACATTTTGTTTTCGCTGTAAAACATTTAATACATCGGAAATATTGTTTGGAATCACAAGTTGCCTATCTTTCAATTGCTGCAAACTATATATTTTTCGGAAATGTTTTATGATGAGTAATAAGCCATTTGACGTTGGTGTCTGTTGGTGTCTGTAAATATTATGGCTGCTTTCGGTGCACTTTCTGATTTGTAGCTGAAATGTAAAATATGATTTATACCTGAAATATGCACATTTTTCGAAAAAAAATATGCTATACAATAAATATGTTATCAGACTGTCATCTGATGAATTTGTTTCTTGGTTAGTGGCTATTTATATCTTTATTTGGTCGAATTTGTGATAGCACCTGATGGAGTAAGAAACTGATGGAGTTAGAAAAGTCGTGTCATTTGCTAACGTGGTTAGCTAATAGATTTACATATTTTGTCTTCCCTGTAAAACATTTTAAAAATCGGACATGTTGGTTTGATTCACAAGAAGTTTATCTTTCATCTGGTGTCTTGGACTTGTTAATGTGTGAAAGTTAAATATTTTTAAAAACTAGCTTTTGAATGTCGCGCCCTGCACTTGAGCTGGATGTTGTCATAATTGTACCGGTGTCGGGCTTGCAGCCCAAACAGGTTAAAAAAATCGGAAATGATGGCTGGATTCACAAGATGTGTATCTTTCATCTGGTGTCTTGGACTTATGATTTCATGATATTTATATGCTATTATTTACTTGTGGCGCTATGCTAGGCTATGCTAGTCAGCTTTTACTGATGAGGATGCTCCTGGATCCGGGATGGGTGTTAAGTAAAGGTTAAATACACTAGTTAGAACTGGGCGGACCACCCACTGTATTTTTGGTTAGTTAGCTGTGGAAATAGTCTAGTCTAACTTAGGGGTGTTTTTGGATGCTTATTGTTTCATTCCTTGGGTCCAGCTCAGCCCCTTTTCCTGCCCCCCCATTACCGTGTGTTTACTAATAAACCCTGAGTTTGACGGTAGATTTAAGTTGTCGTGGTTATTTGTTCTCACTGTTACGTTTTCACTATTATAATTTGCGTAAGTTGTGTTACGGGTCCCATTACCATCCCCCCCAGACTGTCGGGCCAAAGGGATTCGTAACACAGACACTGGTCTATACAATAAACTGTTGACACAGCAGTTGCTGTCTGCTATGTATTATAGATGTCTTTCATACAAATCTTAACCTTGTGACCATTCTATGTATCTGTTCGTCATGTAGGTTGAGAGGGGTGTATCTTGGCTATAAAAGATCTTTGTACTTTTGTGTTGTCTCTCTCAACGGTTCATTAGAAATAGGGAATCGTTGAAAGGCATTGCTATTGCAAAGCTCTTATTATTAAGGTCTGAAAATGTTTTTTTTTCTTCTTTCCAGTATGAGAGGAGATGCTGGATTTATTGAATGAACCTTTTTCCATAAAGTTAGAGCGATTTAAGATGGAATCTCGACGTAATTTATAATGTCGTACAAAGCCTAGGTATCCATCAAACTAATTATCATTGCGTGATTAATGTGATGTAGTAAAGTAATTAAAATACGTTGTATGAGAACATAATCTACTTTTATTAAAAGGCGCAAGATCTGTTTCCTAGTCTATGAATGTCAATTTAACTCTTTGACTGCTAATCTATTCATTTGTAATTGGGTTATTTGCGGAGTTTTGTCAAACTTTCAATAGCATTGGTGGTTCAGTGGTAGAATTCTCACCTGCCACGCGGGAGGCCTGGGTTTGTTTCCTGGCCAATGCACTAATTGACTAAAATCTGGGTTTCTGATTGTAATTCAACTATTGGTATGTTTTGCCTGGACATATATGGTCGCTGGTGTTTGTTTAAGATATAAACTGAACGTTTTAATAGCTTGGTCAGTTTAAATTGAAAGAATAATTCATGCAAACTAATAGCGAGGCGATTTCGATGTAATACGTTGTCTTTTGCCTAAATGGTCTGCTGGAATAACATATTGAGAATGGAGTCATATTTAAATAACTGAATCAAAGAAGAGACAGTTACCTAAATCTAATGAATTCTAATAATAGCAGAGAGGTAATTGCGATACAGTTGTGCCCACCGAAATGTGTTTTTTATTCTTATGGATTGACTGATGTATTTTATAAATTTGGTGCTTTACATGTTATTTTTAACTTATGGCTGCAGGGGCAGTATTGAGTAGCTTGGATGGTGCCCAGAGGTGCCCAGAGTAAGAAGAGTGCTCCTCAGTCCCAGGTGCTAATATATGCATATTATTATTAGGATTGGATAGAAAACACTCTGAAGTTTCTAAAACTGTTTGAATGATGTCTGAGTATAACAGAACTCATATGGCAGGCAAAAACCTGAGAAGAAATCCAAACAGGAAGTGAGAAATCTGATGTTGGTCGATTTTCAACCCAGGCCCTATTGAATTCACAGTGGGATATGAATGAAGTTGCCAATGTCAACTGTCTTTAGAAACTTGAATGAGGCTTCTACTGTGTTGTGGGGCTGAATAAGAGCTGAATGAGTCAGGTTACTGGCAGAGAGCCATTTCCTGGTCATGCGCATTCCACATGATATCGACCTGCATTCCGTTGCTTCTCTAGGCATAAAGGAATTATCCGTTTGGAACTTTATTGAAGATTTATGATAACAACATCCTAAAGATTGATTCTATAATTAGTTTGAAATGTTTCTTCGACCTGTAATAACTTTTTGAAGTTTTTGTCCGAAGTAAAAGACCTGCACGAGCGTTTGGATATGTTTACCTAACGCCCTAACAAAAATAGCTATTTGGACATAAATGATGGACATTACTGAACAAAACGAACATTTCTTGTGGAAGTGGGAGGCCTGGGAGTGCATTCTGACGAAGATCAGCAAAGGTAAGGTAAGATTTATAATGCTTTTTATAAGTTTTGTTGACTGCACAATTTGGCGGGTAACTGTATGGCTTTCTTTTGTGGCTGAGCGCTGTTCTCAGATTATTGAATATTGTGCTTTTGTCACATTCTGACCTTCGTTCCTTTTTTATGTCTTTGTGTTAGGTTTGTTGGGGTGGGTAGTCTGTTTTTTTTCTATGTTATATTTCTATGTGTTTGGCCTCGTATGGTTCTCAATCAGAGGCAGGTGTCGTTCGTTGTCTCTGATTGAGAATCATACTTAGGTAGCCTGTTTTCCCCATTTTGGTGGTGGGTGTTTATTTTCTCTATAGTGTCTGTTCACCTTGCAGAACTGTTTCGTTTTCTCCTCGTTGTTATTTTGTGTAGTGTTCAGTTTGCATTAAAATATGACGAACACTTACCACGCTGCATTTTGGTCCTCTTCTCCTTCCACCAACGTTACAGCTTTTGCCGTAAAGCTTTTTGAAATCTGACACAGTGGTTGCATTAGGAACAAGTGTATCTTTAATTCTATGTAAAACATGTATCTTTCATCAAAGTTTATGATGAGTATTTATGTTATTTGACGTGGCTCTCTGCAATTTCTCCAGATATTTTGGAGGCATTTCTGAACATGGTGCCAATGTAAACTGAGGTTTTTGGATATAAATATAAACTTTATCGAACAAAACATATATGTATTGTGTAACATGAAGTCCTATGCGTGTCATCTGATGAAGATCATCAAAGGTTAGTGATTCATTTTATCTCTATTTCTGCTTTTTGTGACTCCTGTCTTTGGCTGGAAAAATGACTGTTTTGCTGTGACCTAACATAATCGTTTGTGGTGCTTTCGCTGTAAAGCCTATTTGAAATCGGCCACTTTGGTGGGATTAACAACAAGATTACATTTTAAATGGTATATGATACATGTATGTTTGAGTAATTTTAATTATGAGATTTCTGTTGAATTTGGCGCCCTGCACTTTCACTGGCTGTTGTCATATCATCCCGTTAACGGAATTGCAGCCATAAGAAGATTTATAGTCTTGGACATTTCATAAGTGTGAAGCTGAAAGAGAAGCGAAAGTTGTACATTTTGCTTTTAATCTTACGATAGAGGTGAGGCAGAACGTTGTTTGAGTAGGGGTTATATTTTTGCCTACTGGTAAGGATAGGAGAGTTGGTTGTGCGTGCTGGGCTATGTTGGGCTGTAATGGATTCAGGTGTGAATAAGGAAACGTTTTGTGGTAAGTTCATGATGTTTTTTGCTTGGTGAATTTGAGCAGGAAGTTTAATGTATTCTAACATTATAATCTGTTTCCATTACGTGTAACAATGTCTGGTCATTACTGAGTGGAGGGGGTGCCTGGACATTTAGAATCTTGAACACAAGACATGCGTCAGTGTATTGCACAATATTTTTTACAACTCAGGAGCTCATGCTTTCTGAGAATGTAACAGTGATTATAGCTATTGAGCTTCCTATCAAGCACTTTGAGAGCCTGTTTGCAGACAGACTCAATGGGTTTTAATGTTGTAAAGCAAGCTTGGGCCAAACTAGTCAGGTAGTATGTTAAGTGGGGGAGTATCATAGATTTTAAGTATAGTTTTGTTACCTCTGTAGTCAAACAATTTCATATGTTTTGGAAATTAGCTAGTTTGAATTTGGGTTATTTGAGTTAACTTTTTCATTTGCTTTTTAAAAGAGGTTGGAATCAAGTATGATGCCGTGGTACTTAAAATCAGATACAACCTGGAGCTTTTCCCCTGATACATAGACATCTGTCTCAGGGCATCAGATACCACCTGGAGCTCTTCCCCTGATACATAGACATCTGTCTCAGGGGCATCAGATACCACCTGGAGCTCTTCCCCTGATACATAGACATCTGTCTCAGGGGAATCAGTTGTTTTCTTTGTGAGGAACACGCAGACTGTGTTTTCGTTTTTTAGATGCAAACATTGTAGCTACGTATGAGTGGAAAAAAAGTTAGTTTTGACTCTTACGAAGATGAGAAAGCCCCAGCTATTTTAAAGGTTTTAGATTTGTTAAACAACAGGTTTGTTTTTACTAAATTTATGCAACAGGTTGAAATGATTAGATTGCTGGAAAGGGGTTATGGGTTTGTTTATTGTTTACTGTTTATTGGTAATTTTAGGTGTTGATTTCACTTAATTAAACATTGTATTATCTGATGTGTTTGAGTAGGATTCTTTCTTCTGGGACGTATGGAAGTCACCTAAAGTATGTATGTTTAAGGAGACATAGGATAACACGTCTACATTTTTATTAAATGCCTGGGATTAAATATCACTGATTCCTTACGCTGAGAAATGTACTACATTTGCGACAGAGGAAAAAATAATTACATTTAGATAGTAATGATACCAGGACAATTGTATCTAAGGACAATCATGTTCAATTAAGCATACATAAACATTGATGTAGGTTAAAACTAATGATTAATGATTTGAGGGAGTACAGTGGAATTATCGTTATTAGGTTTTGTTTGTAGTTAACTTTTGGGTTTCTGAATCGGTGTAGTATAATGAATGCTGACGAAGTGTTTTGTGTTTTTATCTGGGAAAATGGGGGTTTCTGTCACGTTCCTGACCTTATTTCCTTTGTTTAGTCTTTGTTTAGTTGGTCAGGACGTGAGTTGGGTGGGCATTCTATGTTGTGTTTCTATGTTGGGTTTGTTTGGTCTAATATGATTCTCAGGCAGGTGTTTGTCATTGTCTCTGAATGGGAACCATATTAAGGTAGCCTGTTTTCACTGTTTGTTTGTGGGTGATTGTTCCTGTTCCAGTGTTTAGTGTTCACGGTAGGGGACTGTATCGTCTTCGTTTCTTTTTTGTCTGTTTGTTGTTTTGTTCGTGTTTAAGTATTTTTCCCATTAAATATGGATGATATTCACGCTGCATCTTGGTCCTCTCTTTCACCAGAAGACAGTCGTTACAGTTTCTATAAGTACTGAGTTAGTGTTTGTGTACAACACTAATTACCTGATTTACTAATCCTTTGATGGATGAAAGGAATAAGACATTAATGTAAATTAAGACGGTTTCATGCTTTAACTTTGTTTTTTGTGTTTTTTCCCTTACTAAGAAAACAGTGCAAATGCTTAGTAAATGGCACCAAAGTGGAATTGCAGCAAATATGGTGTAGATCTACAGATGTAGGATCTTAATTTGATCACTCTTTCATTGGTGAGAACTGTCCTGCACTGCAGGAAATGTAGATGAGCTTATTGATTTACATAAATGACCTGAAAACCCACACTAACACATGGTTGTATTAACAATATTATACTTTTCAGTTCATGTAGTGTACTTTTGGCCAGCTAATAGCCTAACGACTGATGAAGCAACATTATGCTTTGACAAATGAAGATCCTACATCTGTATATGAAGTGAGAGAACCTGAGCTTGTATAGCAAATGCCATGCAGACCTGGATAGTGTGGTGGTGTGCATTTAATGAAGCTAGGGGGCAGAATTGTTATGTTTGGAAAAATAACGTTCCCATTGTAAGCTGCCTATTTCTCAGGTTCAGATGCTAGAATATGCATATAATTGACAGAGTAGGATAGAAAACACTCTGTGTGTGTTTGTTTGCGTGCGTGTGCGTGGTTGTGGGTGATGTAAAGGCACAGATGCTACTATCTTTGTTTCAGATTGAGTGACATTCCTCAATTCAACCCTCCTTCCATTTACTCTCGTGAGGGTAAGAAAGAAATACGAGCAAATCTTTCTGAAACGCTGGGGATAAATTAGTGAGTGTAAAACAGAGTGAGGTTTAAAGATTATTATATTGATTAATAGTTGCTGCACAGTATGTGCTCTGTGTACACATGTCTTGATGTATAAAATGTAAATATAGAAAGTTAAATTGATAGATAGCTAGACAGTTAGACTCCATCCATACACTACCTTAAATTTATAGGTGGATCTGTTAAAGGGGTTCACTCTTAAAGAGGCAAAGCTTTTAGTCTGATTATATTTAGGAGAGGAGAACAATAGCCATCACTTAACTGTACCACTACCCCACCACCCTAGCCACATATCCAAACAATTCACTTCCTCTGAAGGACTCGATTGGATCCATTTGGAGTTGGGGCGTACCACAAATAGAGTACATTTTGCATCCCTTTGATATTCTAAGTAGAAATTGTTTACCAATAGTGAATTTCAAAAGCCTGTTGAATTAAATGAAGTGCCCTTTATTATAGAGCACATGGAAAATTCGGCATTTTGACATGAAGATTTAAACCAGCTTAACCCCAAATGTATTAAAGGTTTCACTCTCACTGTAAAGCTCTAGTTATGTTCTTGCTTTGACAAAGACATTTTCTGAAGATTTGTATTTATTTAATGTGATTAGTGATTCATTTACGTCTGTCCCTCATTTTAAAGTCAACCCAGTTACGTGAACTGAATTCGTTTGAATATAAAATCAAATCAAATGAAATTCTATTAGTCACATGCGCCGAAAACAACAGGTGTAGACCTTACAGTGAAATGCTTACTTACAAACCCAAACCAGCAATGCAGTTTAAATAAATAAGGATGAGAATAAGAAATAAAAAGTAATTATAGAGCAGCAGTAAAATAACAATAGCGAGACTATATACAGGGGGGTACCGGTACAGAGTCAATGTGCGGGGGCACCGGTTAGTCGAGGTAATATGTACATGTAGGTAGAGTTATTAAAGTGACCATGCATATATGATAGCAACAGAGAGTAGCAGCAGTGTAAAAGAGGGGGGAAATGCAAATAGTCTGGGTAGCCATTTGAATAGATGTTCAGGAGTCTTATGGCTTGGAGGTAAAAGCTGTTTAGTCTCTTGGACCTAGACTTGGCGCTCCGGTTCGCTTGCCGTGCGGTAGCAGAGAGAACAGTCTATGACTAGGGTGGCTGGAGCCTTTGACAATTTTTAGGGCCTTCCTCTGACACCGCCTGGTATAGAGGTCCTGGATGGCAGGAAGCTTGGCCCCAATGATGTACTGGGCCGTTCGTACTACCCTCTGTAGTGCCTTGTGATTGGACCCCGAGCAGTTGCCATACCAGGCAGTGATGCAACCAGTCAAGATGCTCTCGATTGTGCAGCTGTAGAACCTTTTGAGGATCTGAGGACCCATGCCAGATCTTTTCAGTCTCGTGCCCTTTTCACGACTGTCTTGGTATGCTTGGACCATGTTAGTTTGTTGGTGACATGGACACCAAGGAACTTGAAGCTTTCAACCTGCTCCACTGCAGCCCCGTTGATGAGAATGGGGGCGTGCTCGGTCCTCTTTTTCCTGTAGTCCACAATCATCTCCTTTGTCTTGATCACGTTGAGGAAGAGGTTTTTGTCCTGTCACCACACAGCCAGGTCCCTGACCTCCTCTCTATAGGCTGTCTCATCGTTGTCGGTGATCAGGCCTACCATTGTTGTGTCATCGGCAAACTTAATGGAGTCGTGCCTGGCCGTGCAGTCATGAGTGAACAGGAAGTACAGGAGGGGACTGAGCACCCCTGAGGGGCCCCTGTGGTAAGGATCAGCATGGCGTATGTGTTGTTATCTACCCTTACCACCTGGGGCGGCCCATCAGGAAGTCCAGGATCCAGTTGCATAAGGAGGTGTTTAGTCCCAGGGTCCTTATCTTATTGATAAGCTTGAAGGGCACTATGGTGTTGAACACTGAGCTGTAGTCAATGAATAGCATTCTCACATAGGTATTCCTTTTGTCCAGGTGGGAAAGGGCAGTGTGGAGTGCAATAGAGATTGCATCATCTGTGGATCTGTTGGGGCGGTAGGCAAATTGGAGTGGGTCTAGGGTTTCTGGGATAATGGTGTTGATGTGAGCCATGACCAGGCTTTCAAAGCACTCCGTGAGTGATCCGGGTCGGTAGTCATTTAGGCATATTACCTTAGTATTCTTGGGCACAGGCACTATGGTGGTCTGCTTAAAACATGTTGGTATTAGAGACTCGGTCAGGGAGAGGTTAAAAATGTCAGTGTAGATACTTGCCAGTTGGTCAGCGCATGCTCACAGTACACATCCTGGTAACCTGTCTGGCCCTGCGGCCTTGTGAATATTGACCTGTGGAGAGCGCGATCATACAGTCTTCCATAACAGCTGGTGCTCTTGTGCATGTTTCAGTGTTATTTGCCTCGAAGCGAGCATAGAAGTAGTTTAGCTCGTGTCACTGGGCAGCTCTCGGCTGTGTTTCCCTTTGTAGTCTGTAATGGTTTGCAAGCCCTGCCACATCCGACGAGCGTCAGGGCCGGTGTAGTACAATTCGATCTTAGTCCTGTATTGACGCTTTGCCTGTTTGATAAACTCTCGAGGTAGATAGTTTGGTCAACAGCTTATCATGAGATACTCTACCGCAGGCGAGCAATAGCTCGAGACTTCCTTAGATATCGTGCACCAGCTGTTATTTACAAAAATTCATAGTCCGCCGAGCCTTGTCTTACCGGACACCGCTGTTCTATCCTGCCGGTACAGCATATAACCAGCCAGCTATATGTTGATAGTGTTGTCGTTCAGCCACGACTCCGTGAAGCATAAGATATTACAGTTTTGAATGTCCCGTTGGTAGTTTAATCTTCCGCGTAGGTCATCGTTTGCGTTTCCTAGCAGTAGTATATAATTTGCATCGGGCTCGTCAGACTCGTTTAAGGAAAAAAATAATTCTGCCAGTCCGTGGTGAGTAATCGCAATCCTGATGTCCATTAGTTCTTTTCAGTCATAAGAGACGGTAGCGGCAACATCATGTACAAAATAAGTTTAAAAAATAAGTTACAAACAACGGAAATATACGAACAACAAATGTTTCCAAAACTGTCAAAATATTGTCTGTGAGTATAACAGAACTGATTTTGCAGGCGAAAACCTGAGGAAATCCAACCCGGAAGTGACTTCTATTTTGAAAAATCACTGTTCCATTGCTTGCCTTTCGTCCATTTAAATTTATATCAACCAGATTCCTTTTCCTGTGGCTTTCTCAGGGTGTGAACAGTCTTTAGACATAGTTTCAAGCTTTTATTTTGAAAAATGAGCGAGATTTATCAAAACGCGTCAGTGGATAGGCGGATGTCCCTCCATTAGTTGTTGCGCCAGACACTCATTGCTCGACATATTCTTTCTCTCCAGTATTGAATAGTTTACAGTCCGGTTGAAATATTATTGATTATTAAAAACATTTGACATGTTTTTACGACCTTTACGGATACTACAGTATATGGAATTTTCATCAAGCCTTGATGACTTGCCTAAGGCTGTGGAATACTGAACATAACGCGCCAAACAAATGGAGGTATTTTGATATAAAAAAAATCTTTATCGAACAAAAGGAAAATTTATTGTGTAACTGGGAGTCTCGTGAGTGCAAACATCTGAAGATCATCAAAGGTAAGCGATTCATTTTATTGCTTTTCTGGCTTTCGTGACCATTCTACATGGCTGCTAGGTGTTCTTACTGTTTTGTCTAGTGATCGATAAACTCACAAACGCTTAGATTGCTTTCGCTGTAAAGCATATTTTCAAAATCGGACACGATAGGTGGATCAACAACAAGCTAAGCTGTGTTTTGGTATATTTCACTTGTGATTTCATGAAAATATATATTTTTTGTATTTTGTTTTAATTTGGCGCTATGCAATTCAGCGGTTGTTTACGAAAATGATCCCGCTAAAGGGATCCGTGCGTCAAGAAGTTTTAACCAGGTCATCACTCAGGAACTAAAAAGTAGCACCAACTCAGTGCATTGCGAAATGTGCTGTTAATGCCAAGGAATGCAAAATGCTATATTTGTTGAATATGTTCTAGTATCAAATTGTGATTATTACAAATGGTTGAGAGCTCCTTTTCTACAGTTTCTGTAAACTGTGCTAAGAGATTAATGAGTGGTTATTTAGTTTTTGGCCTGTACTCTCTCTGTATGCAGAACATGGAAAGTCAGTGGCCATTTAAAGCTGCAGTCCGTAATTCCAACTACCACAAAACGGCCACCCTGTCACTTGTGGTATGTAGCCGAGAGTTTAAGAGCGTTGGCCCAGTAACCGAAAGGTTGTTGATTGGAATTTCAGAGCTGACTAGGTGAAAAATCTTTCCACGTGCTCTTGAGAAATTCACTTAATCCTAATTGTTCCTGGAATTTTCTCTGGATAAGAGTGTAAAATGTATGGGGCTAGGGAAGGTCATTAATCTACATTACTGTTTACTCTGACATTAGTTAACAAATGTCATCATAAAATAACTGTATATTTTCAGTTATGGTGGGATAAGACAGTTGTACTAAGGTAATGAGGCAATTACAAGTTATACTCCACAGAAATTAATGGCTATAATTAATTTAAAAGTGCAACAATCTATGTGGAAATCTCAGATTGCCCCTTTAAAATAAAGTACTGGACAGATTTGGTAATCAGTAACATGAAAATGGCATGCTGTTATTTATTTAAAGCTAATATTGGTGCATCGTGACTTTCTTTGTTATAGTGATGAATACACACATCAACTCAGGACACTCTGAATATGATGATGGTAGATATTTGTTCACTTCATCAAGCCTCCATGTCTTAACGCTTCATTCTATTTCTTTATTAGTGATTTTTAAAGCTGCTTTTGTCTATACATATGTTGTGTTTTTAGTGTCTCAAAATAACATGTGTAAGGCAATTGTATCATGCTGATTTGATTTTGTGCAGGAGTGGCAAAGGCTGTTCTGACCATACACCCCAACAGCTCCCAGATATTCAGTGGAGAGTCTGTCACTCTCAGATGTGACATACAGGGGGGAGGAGTCACTGACTGGGAGTACAGATGGAGCAAGAATGGTAATTAAGACTCCCTCAGTGTGGAGCATAATATGAGATCAGTGCTGCTGAGTATTCCCACAGTGGTAAATACATGTGTCTGGGTTACAATGTTCAACAGAAGAAGTATCCTCAGTGGAGTGATGCAGTCCGTCTGACAGTGACAGGTAAGTCATCTTATCTCTCATTCATATCAGTTCCTTCATACCCGTAACCACGCGACATTGGGTCACATTAAAGGCATGCTATTTAGTCGTAAACAAGATGTCTGTTATGTGTTTGTGCAGCTTTTCCCAAAGCTGAACTGAATCTAGAGCAAAACCCTGTCTTCTCTGGAGAGACAGTTACTCTCATGTGTTCAGTAGAGTCTGACAGTATCTGGAGCTATAAGTGGTTCAAAGATCATTATAATAATGTAGTATCCCAGTCTGTCAGACACACTACAACAGGAGACACCCTCACCATCAGTAGAGTTGCTGAGTCTGACCAGGGTCTCTACTGGTGTCAGGGACAGAGAAGATCCAGGCTCACATCTTCACAACCAAGTACTGTTATTACCCTCACTGTGAATGGTGAGTTACTTTGTTGTGTCTCTCTTGTGTATCAAACACTATTTATATTGAGTCAATCAAAAAGACATGGTCAGTGTGTTAATATTTAGTTACTGTATTACCTACTGAAGTAAGATCATCATCTGGAAAGATTGGTTCTCTGACTACATATGTCTTAATATTTAACTGTGTTTCTACAGCTCTGCCCACGGCCTCAGTGAGTATCTCTCCTCAGGGTCTCCTCTACTCTGGAGAGACAGTCAGCATGCAGTGTTACATATCAATGTACACAGACTGGACGTACAGCTGGTTTATAGGCAACAACCTCATTTCCAGTACGCCTGGTCAAACCATCAACACTCTGTCTAACCAGGCTGGTCAGTACAGATGTGTTGGGTTGAGGACAGATCGGCCTCAGTGGTCTCAACTTAGTGTTTTCCTCCCCATCAGTGTTAATGGTGAGTTCATTATTTATTATCCATCACTAACTTGTTGAGGTTGTTGTCATAGTGTATCAGAACACTGGATCTTTCCACTCAAACCTATTGCAATACCAACAGATTATCAGCCATCGACTACACTGACTTCAGACAAGGAGGACGTATTCACAGGAGACAGATTGACACTGACCTGTACTGTAGAGTCTTCTGGATGGAAGTTTTACTGGTACAGACACAGACCAGACTCTACACCAGTAACCACAACCTCTGGATACTCCTACACACTTAGCTGGGTCAGTGTCTCTGCTGGAGGACAGTACTGGTGCAGAGCTGGGAGAGGAGACCCAGTCTACTACACCCTGTACAGTGACCAAGTCCAGATAAATGTTACTGGTGAGTCTAAAATACTTTTTATTACTTTTGATAAATAAGATGCTGTTTTATATTGATAGAAAGTTATCAAGTATCAGGAATCAAGGTAGGACCCAAGTGCAGACTGTGTGAAGTGTCGTGTCTTTGGCTATGCCGGATTAAGTGATATGACATGCTATTTTATAAAATCCTTTCTCCGTAATTAATATTACCTGATTGAGCTAATCATGTAAATGTAATTAACTAGAGAGTTGGGGCACCACGAAATAATATTTATAGAGCTGTTATCTTCCGAATAAACTCTTAAAGACCTAGTAATATTTTACATCAATAGCAGTCAATATTAATCGTCACCTTAATTCAGTCTCATCTGAAAGTTGTAAATTCTTGGTTATCTTCACGAACCCTGGCTAACAAGTTGAATCAGCAATACAAAATTGGGTTTAATTATTTATTTACTAAATACCTAACTAATCACACAGAATTACACATACACATAATTAATCATAACTTGATTACAAATTACGTCATAAAGGAAAACGTCCCTAACGGGCGGAACAGATATGACAGCTTGTTACACAAAAGAAAAGGGGCTGGGTTTGAGTGAAAGAGCGGGAAGACTGAGGAACAAAGGGCGAAGCTGTGCTATCGTAAATACAATATCTTATGCATTCTAAATTACCGCCCATTTGGAAAAGGAAAATGCAATAAATATTTACTCTGAGCTGCGCTTCAGTAGGTTGGTGGTAGATAGAAGGCCGTGTTGCCCAACCGAGTCCTTTGTCCTTTGAAGAATGTCTCTGGTGGTCAATTGGATAGTTGTAGTAACGTCGTTGTGTGATAGACGGGATACTCTGTCTGTTCCTTCCTAACCCTCGTTTGCAGCTGCTGTTGCTAACTCAACGGCTAGAAGGTATCACTTCTGTTAGTGAATAAGAGTTCAAAGTTCATACCATTCGCAACCAAAGCTCACGCTGATGTTGGCTTGGTTCTGTAGTTATTATCTGAACCATTCTGACATCGGACCGTCGTCCTCACATCCTCGGAAAACAGGAGGTTAAATTTTCGTCAAGGGCTTTATATAGTGGAGCGAGAAGTGTGTGTCTGTTTATAACCCATGTCTCTTCACAGGGGCGGGCCACTGGTTGAGCAGAGCCCAAATCTTATGAAAACCCAAATCTCTCATTTGGAAGCTAAAATTACATTTCATCTCTTCACCAATAATTTTATATTCAAACATTTAAATTGAACAATAATTCCATGTGACTCCGATAACTACAATGTGCAGACTTTCCACTGTAGAGTTTATGTCATTCTATCATTGATGAGAATGTACCAGATGACAACCGAACTGACATAATATACATTAAGTACCACCGCATATGTTCAATTGGTCGGATTACCAGAATATAGTTCATTTTCCCCCATCTTTCTGATGTTCCCAGAATCTCTATGTTAACAAAGGGTTTTCAAATTTCACATCAGTAGGGTAGAGCGTGGGAAAAAGGGGGGAAGAGGTATTTATGACTGTCATAAACCTACCCCCAGGCCAACGTCATGACAGTCCCCCCATGTTGGGTTCAATCTTGCGATTAACCTGCATGTTGCAGACCAACATAAAAATGACCGTGGGTTGTCCTGGTTGTGGACCATCGTTGTGGTCCCCATCTGGTGGTCGACCCGGGTAGGGTTTCTGCGAATGAAGTCCGCTCCATGGCTGGACAGCAGATGTCCAGTTGGTGATCGCTGTTGCAGTCCCCCCTCTGGTGTGGTCGACCCGGGTAGGGTGTCTGCAAATGAAGAAGTCTGCTCCATGGCTGGGCAGCGGATGTCCGGATTGGGATCGCCGTTCCGGGCCTGTCGTCTGGTCATCCAGACTGGAAGATCTGGGCAGTAACTTAGGCACATGTTAACAACGCACACACACTCATGAAATATATCATTACATTTCCTCCCAAATGAGCGGCGTTGTGGCACTAACTGATGGTTGTATGGGGTAGTTGTTTATGGCTCTATCACTTTCTACGTGCCGAAGAAAATGACACAAAATTAATGAAAGCATAAACAAACAAAATATAGTTATTTTGTCATCTAATTTGTCATCAGTTATTTTGTCATCTTAATCATCTAATTGGACTGTATTCCATCTACGTCCATGGTCTTGGCAAAATGACCCTATCATGGCATTGTCTAATGTCATATCTAGGGCTTTCCTAATTTGCTGGGTGTTGCTTAGGGTACTATCCTAAGTTGATAACTATATGATAAGTCTACAGCTGTAAGGCACTAGTTTTGGGCAGTCTACAGGGATGACCTACGGACTTCTGAGAAGAAAACTGGTGAGTGCTGTAGCTGTAGAGTTAAAGGCCTCAAAATAAATGTTCAACTTTACTAAGGCTGGTATTTTGCTCGGACCCTTAAGTGATCCTAGCATAAATCCTAATTGGATGTTCCGTTGTGCATGTGTGTTTATGCTTACGCAAGCGCACATGTCAAGGGAAGTAAAGCAATTATCCTGGCAGATTACAACTTGTTCAGAATGAGTCTGATGTAGTCAGGTAATTTTCAGGTCAATACCTGGAGGTCAGTCAGAATTGGTGTCGAGGGAGTCTGTAGTGGTTTTACTACCAGTCACTGTCTTCCACTATTGTAGTGGTGGTAGGTATGAAGAAGTCTACTTCATAGCTATGTTATCCACGGAGGAGCTAACCTCATGACGGAAGTACTCTAAGTATTAGACAGTCGTACGTGGTGTGATCGTGGTTCATGACTTCTAATAACTTTTCTCCTGAACGGAGGGTTCTATTTATTAGTGCCGTGTGTAACCATTGGAAGAGTGCAATGGAGATTCCCTTCCCCGTGCTGCACTCTGAGTGACTCCTATGTTGCTATTATCAATAGCAATTTAACTTGTGAGGTTACTAATCCTCTTACTGAGTGTTGCTGGACTGACTGTGGTATTGGTACTGGTACTCAAGGGGTCCAGTTGTCCTACCGATTTATTCTGAAATGTTATCCTACAGGAATACATGATTAGAGCATTTTACTAGTTGTCTTGTAGTGACTACTACACATGGCAAGGAATGATTATTGTTGCCATTTGTTTTGGAGGAGGACAAGTCCACTGGACTTCCTTTACGACCAGTGTGGTACACCTCAGTACTATCTTAGATGTGTTCTAAGATAATCCCTGTCTAGGTGCCTGTCTGCTCCTCACTGTTCTCAAAGGGGAGTTTACAACTAGATTTGATTTATGCTCTGGCGGCCTCGTACGGTGTTGTCCGTAGTCTCGACCCCCCCCCGCCGGCCTCGATAAGGCTCATCATGGGTCTGGGCTACTATTCCCCCCCTTTGTGTCTCGGGACCCCCCCACCAGCATGTGGTGTATATATCCGAGGCGCCAACGAAAGGTTCGGACCCTATGTACGAGTTGTCAGTGGCCGCGTTATTATGAGAATGGCTGTAACCCTTCAACCAAATCTCCTTGTGTTTGTGCTTCAACACCCTCAGTGGCTGTCGAAGTCTGTCAGTCACCACTGCGTCCGGGTGTGGCAACCTCTTCAGTACCTGCAAACTGAGACGAGGATATCGGTCTGTGATATTGCAAAGTGTTTCACCAGTGGGAGTCATCGGGTCAGTTGCTGGACTGACACCATTACTGTCATTGTAAGGGTTGACAGTCCCCCACAAAGCGGAAGGTGTGTCATCGGGAGCAGGGTGTACTCTGCGCATCGATGTTTTTCTTGCTGCGACGGCCGCAGTGCTTGAGGAAGTGTCCGAAGGGCAAGAGAAGTTCATCTCAACTAACATATTGCATGACTGCAAGGAGGAGGGAAGTTGCTCATTCACAGAGACAGCTGGCCCAAAATCATGAAAAGAATTGTCAATCAGATTGGCTGATGGAATGTGTCGAGATATCGTAATATCTCCTTGGATCGGATTCTGCACCAAGTGTTTTCTAAACGTCTTTTTTCCAAGGGGTGCTTTTGATAGATACCCCTCGTGACTGACTGCGTTGCAGCTAGCGTTAGGGAAAGACAGTGTGTTCGGTGGAGAAGGCACTGTAGCCTGTGACCATACCTGGTTGGTTTTCCAATCCATCAATGGGAGTAACCGATCCATCAAGTCTGCTCCAAGTAGCAGGGGTACAGTTTCGAGGCTGGTAACATACACAGGGTGGACGAGCGATACGTCCTTGAAGTGTAGTTTCAGCATGACTCTCAATGTGAGAGGCGAGGTAGTCTGAGTGACCCCTCGAAGTGTAGTGTTGCATCGTTCCACTTTAAACCAATGTTTAGTTGGCTTCAAAGCCCTTTTTAGATCATCAAACAATGTTTGAGAAATGAGTGATATTGTCGCACCCGAATCAATTAGCGCATGACAGGTTAAGCAGTCCTCCAGGACTGTTTCCAGATATGGTCATTTCGATTCGTGTTTAGTGGACATATTCCCCACAAAGTGGAGTGGTCGTTCGCAACGACGTGATGTGTCAATTCTGTTCAAGGTGGAAGCAGACCGACTTTTCAGATTTTGAGTGGGCTTGGCTTTAACGAAGCGTTTGACCTTTTTCTTCGCAACCTTTGTATCAGAGTGTATAGACAAAGCCTGTGGGCTTGTTTCTTGATCAAGCGGGCCCAGGATAGGGTCTCGAGTGAGAGCGGGAGAGATTTGAATTTTAACATCCTTGCTATGGGTGTTAATTCCTGCAGACCTGGTGTCCGGTAATTCCCCGTCTAGTCCTTGTGAATTATCTTTTACCCTTTTCTCAAATGTTTCTCACTTTAGTTCTTCACGTAGTGGAGCTTCTGGAGAACATTGGTACACGTTTTGATCATCCTTCAACCCTTTGTTACCCTTGTGCTCTGACACTTTGTGTGGGTTGGGTGCAGGAACGTAGTGAACAGGTTGATTGTAGCGGTAGTCGTTTTGATGGCGACGTACTTTACAGTTATTTTGACCGCGGAGGTTATTGGAATCATGGTTTCGTGGTAGAAACTGTTGTTGTACGTCATCTCTTAATGCTCCAATACCTGATAATGCACCCTCTGACTGGAGTGAGTGCTCCTGGTCAAACTTCAAAACCAAGTGGTCAGGGCTCTTAGCGTTGCGAGCTTTTGATGCCTCAAAAGCTGTGCTTGCAAGCTCTCTGAGTTGTAAGATAGGCAAGCCAACGTGGGCTGCAGGGCCCAAGTAGGTAATGAAGGTGGGATACATGTTCGACAGGAACATTTGTTTAAATGGTAAAAGGTCTTCCATGCCTGTTTCAGTGAGTAGGCCAAAGTAAGCTGAACGAAGCCTATGATAGTAAGCTTGTGGGTGTTCGTTCCGAGCTTGTTTGACCGTGTTAGCCAGTGAGCTATCGTGTTTGCGAGTCACAGAACCACTGAATTCTAATTTCAAAGCTGTGGCAAGTTTAGCGTAGTCATTTAGCACGTGTTGCTGTTGTAGGCGAATGAACCTTGTCACGTGTCTATTCGACGCTCGCTTCAACAGGTAAACCCTGTCAGAACCCGTAGCGTTCTGGTAGCCATCCAACGCGTCCTCTATGTCAGCTAGGAACATCTCAGTATCGTTTGGCTGACCTGGAACGGGGTCAAAGGTGGGGAAATTCTTGACGAGTTTGTCAAGGTATTCTGCGTCAAGCGGGCGGAGAGGGTTGGCTTCATCCTGTGGGGAAAGTGGGGCCGAAAGGCCAAGAGGAGAAGCCAAGCTTTGGCTTTGTTGGCCAAGAGGCGCCATATTACTCAGTGCCGAATGGCTAAGAGGAGAAGACTGAGGGACACATGATGGAGGCAATGTCTAAAACCTATCGTCTTCACTCCTTTGAGAACCGGGCTCCGGTTGCTTGAATCTATTCTATCACGCCCAGAAACCTGCTCCTTTTACTCTCTGTTCGAACGTACTAGACGACCAGTTCGTATAGCCTTTAGCCGTACCCTTATTCTACTCCTCCTCTGTTCCGCTGGTGATGTAGAGGTTAATCCATGCCCTGCAGTGCCTAGCTCCACTCCTATTCCCCAGGTGCTCTCATTTGTTGACTTCTGTAACCGTAAAAGCCTTGGTTTCATGCATGTTAACATTAGAATCCTCCTCCCTAAGTTTGTTTTATTCACTGCTTTAGCACACTCTGCCAACCCGGATGTCCTAGCCGTGTCTGAATCCTGACTCAGGAAGACCATCAAAAACCCTGAAATGTCCATCCCTGACTATAACATTTTCCGACAAGATAGAACTGCCAAAGGGGGCGGTGTTGCAATCTACTGCAGAGATAGCCTACAGACTTCTGTCTTACTATCCAGGTCTGTACCCAAACAATTCGAGATTCTACTTTTAAAAATCCACCTTTCCAGAAACAAGTCCCCCAGCTGTGCCCTGGACACCATAAGTGAATTGATTGCCCCCCATCTATCTTCAGAGCTCGTGCTGCTAGGTGACCTAAACTGGGACATGCTTAACACCCCGGTCATCCTACAATCTAAGCTTGATGCCCTTAATCTCACACAAATGATCAATGAACCCACCAGGAGCAACCCCAAATCCGTAAACACGGGCACTCATATAGATATCATCCTAACCAATTTGCCCTCCAAATACACCTCTGCTGTTTTCAACCAAGATCTCAGCGATCACTGCCTCATTGCCTGCATCCGTAATGGGTCTGCGGTCAAACGACCACCCCTCATCACTGTCAAACGCTCCCTAAAACACTTCAGTGAGCAGGCCTTTCTAATCGACCTGACCTGGTATCCTGGAAGGATATTCATCATCCCGTCAGTAGAGGATGCCTGGTCATTCTTTAAAAGTGCCTTCCTCACCATCTTAAATAAGCATGCCCCATTCAAAAAATGTAGAACCAGGAACAGATAAAGCCCTTGGTTCTCTCCAGACCTGACTGCCCTTGACCAGCACAAAAACAACCTGGGGCGTTCTGCATTGGCATTGAATAGCCCCCGTGATATGCAACTTTTCAGGGAAGTCAGGAACCAATATACACAGGCAGTTAGGAAAGCTAAGGCTAGCTTTTTCAAGCAGAAATTTGCATCCTGTAGCACCAACTCAAAAAAGTTCTGGGACACTGTAAAGTCCATGGAGAATAAGAGCACCTCCTCCCAGCTTCCCACTGCACTGAGGCTAGGAAACACTTCAATAAGCATTTTTCTACGGCTGGCCATGCTTTCCACCTTGCTACCCCTACCCTGGTCAACAGCCCTGCACCCCCACAGCAACTCGCCGAAGCCTCTCCTATTTCTCCTTCACCCAAATCGAGATAGCTGATGTTCTGAAAGAGCTGCAAAATGTGGACCCCTACAAATCAGCCAGGCTAGACAATCTGGACCCTCTCTTTCTAAAATTATCCGCCGAAATTGCAACCCCTATTACTAGCCTGTTCAACCTCTCTTTCGTATCGTCTGAAATTCCCAAAGACCGTGGTCATCTAGACCCAAACTGCTACAGACCTATATCTATCCTACCCTGCCTTTCTAAGGTCTTCGAAAGCCAAGTTAACAAACAGATCACCGGCCATTTTGAATCCCACGTACCTTCTCCGCTATGCAATCTTGTTTCAGAGCTGGTCATGGATGCACCTCAGCCACGCTCAATGTCCTAAACGCTATCATAACCGCCATCGATAAGAGACATTACTGTGCAGCCGTATTCATCAACCTCGCCAAGGCTTTCGACTCTGTCAATCACCACATTCTTATTGGCAGACTCAACAGCCTTGGTTTCTCAAATGATTGCCTCGCCTGGTTCACCAACTACTTCTCTGACAGAGTTCAGTGTGTCAAATCGGAGGGACTGTTGTCCGGACCTCTGGCAGTCTCTATGGGGGTGCCACAGGGTTCAATTCTCGGGCCGACTCTCTTCTCTGTATACATCATTGATGTCGCTCTTGCTGCTGGTGATTCTCTGATCCACCTCTATGCAGACGACACCATTCTGTATACTTCTGGCCCTTCTTTGGACACTGTGTTAACCTCTAATTCCTCCCAAACCCGGATCCGGGAGCACCCCCCACAGTAAAAAAGCTGACTAGCATAGCCTAGCATAGCATCACAAGTAAATACTAGCATCTAAATATCATTAAATCACAAGTCCAAGACACCAGATGAAAGATACAGATCTTGTGAATCCAGCCATCATTTCTGATTTTTAAAATGTTTTACAGGGAAGACACAATATGTAAATCTATTAGCTAACCACGTTAGCAAAAGACACCACTTTTTTTACTCCACCAGTTTTTTACTCCATCAGTAGCTATCACTAATTCGACTAAATAAAGATATATATAGCCACTAACCAAGAAACAACTTCATAAGATGACAGTCTGATAACATATTTATGGTATAGCATATGTTTTTTTTGAAAAATGTGCATTTTTCAGGTATAAATCACAGTTCTACATTGCAGCTGCAATCTGAAATAGTGCCGAAGCTGCCAGAATAATTACAGAGACCAACGTCAAATAACTAATTACTCATCTTAAAACATTTCTGAAAAATACACAGCGTACAGCAAATGAAAGCCCAACATCTTGTGAATCCAGCCAATATGTCAGATTTTTTAAGTGTTTTACAGCGAAAACACAATATAGCATTATATGAGCTTACCACAATAGCCAGAATCACAACCGCATTTACCAGCAGTAAATGTTAGCGATCGTAACAACCCAGCAAAAGATATATAATTTTACTAACCTTGATATACTTCATCAGATGACAGTCCTGTAACATCATATTACACAATGCATATAGCTTTTGTTCGAAAATGTGCATATTTAGCAGTACAAATCGTTGTTATTCAATGTGATCAGTGGCAACAGGTCATGCATTCTGGCCGGCGCCATCTTGGAAAGGCACCTAAGTTTACGATTATTTATCGATTAGATTGACTAAAAAAATACAGGTTGGACAGCTAATGAAAGATGCATTAGTTATTAATGCAACCGCTGAGTTAGATTTTTAAAATTAACGTTACTAGACATACAGTGTGCGTTACAGCCAGACTAGTGCCGCAATAATGGCCGACAAATGCGTTTACATTTTTCCACATAAATACGCAATAAAATCATAAATAGCTCTTACTTTTGGACGAGCTTCCATCAGAATCTTGGGCAAGGTGTCCTTTGTCCAAAAGAATCGTTGCTTGGTTGTAAAACGTCGTCTTCAACTTCGGAATTAGCAGCTAACAATAGCCATGTGGAGCAGGCATGCCCAAAACCTAGAAATGCAATACTAAGGAAATTCCAAAAATAGCAAAATATACTCGCATAAACTGATATAACTCGGTTTAAAATAACTTCGTTATGATGTTTCTAACACCTATATCAAATTAAATTACAGACGGATACATCTAAGGCCGATAACTGAGCGTTCCAAAATTTCATCCTGAGGTCTTGCTTCGCGTCATGACGAACGGCAAAAAGAAAGGTCCCTTCGTTCCTCTGAGCTTTATAAGCTCTGAGATCTACGTAGACACACCATTCCAATTCTCATTGGTTACTGACATCCAGGGGAAGGCGGGTGCAGTTCATGTCGACCCATAGGACACATACAGAGTTTTAAACTGATCCTAGAACAGAGTCAACATTTTCAGATTTTGCAGTACCCGTCAGGAATTTCGCTGCCAAACGAGTTCTGTTTCACTCAGAGAAATAATTCAAACGGTTTTAGAAACTAGATTGTTTGTTTGTTTTCTATCCAATAGTAATAATAATATGCATATTGTACGAGCAAGAATTGAGTACGAGGCAGTTTAATTTGGGAACGCAAAATGTCGAAGTTGAAACAGCACCCCCTGTATTCTCAAGAGGTTATTAACTAACCTCCAGATGAGCTTCAATGCCATACAACTCTCCTTCCGTGACCTCCAACTGCTCTTAAATGCAAGTAAAACTAAATGCATGCTCTTCAACCGATTGCTGCCCGCACCTGCCCGCCTGTCCAGCATCACTACTCTGGACGGTTCTGACCTAGAATATGTGGACAACTACAAATACCTAGGTGTCTGGTTAGACTGTAAACTCTCCTTCCAGACTCACATTAAGCATCTCCAATCCAAAATTAAATCTAGAATTGCCTTCTATTTCGCAACAAAGCATCCTTCACTCATGCTGCCAAACATACCCTCGTAAAACTGACCATCCTACCGATCCTCGATTTTGGCGATGTCATTTACAAATAGCCTCCAACACTCTACTCAACAAATTGGATGCAGTCTATCACAGTGCCACCCGTTTTGTCACCAAAGCCCCATATACTACCCACCACTGCGACCTGTACGCTCTCGTTGGCTGGCCCTTGCTTCATACTCGTCGCCAAACCCACTGGCTCCAGGTCATTTAAAAGTCTTTGCTAAGTAAAGCCCCGCCCTATCTCAGCTCACTGGTCACCATAGCAGCACCCAACCGTAGCACGCGCTCCAGCAGTTATATCTCACTGGTCACCCCCAAAGCCAATTCCTCCTTTTGGCGCCTTTCCTTCCAGTTCTCTGCTGCCTATGACTGGAACGAAGTGCAAAATTCACTGAAGCTGGAGACTCATTTCTCCCTCACTAGCTTTAAGCACCAGCTGTCAGAGCAGCTCACAGATCACTGCACCTGTACAATGCCCATCTGTAAATAGCCATCCAACTACCTCATCCCCCTACTGTATTTATTTATTTATCTTGCTCCTTCGCTCCCCAGTATCTCTACTTGCACATTCATCTCCTGCACATCTACCATTCCAGTGTTTATTTGCTATATTGTAATTACTTTGCCAACATGGCCTATTTATTGCCTTACCTCCCTTATCTTACCTCATTTGCACACACTGTATATATACTTTTTTTTTTTTTTCTACTGTATTACTGACTGTATGTTTGTTTAATCCATGTGTAACTCTGTGTTGTTGTATGTGTCGAACTGCTTTGCTTTATCTTGGCCAGGACGCAGTTGTAAATGAGAATGTCACGATCGTCAAAGGGAGAGAGAGAGGACCAAGGCGCAGCGTGTGAAAAATACATATTCTCTTTATTTAGGAGATGAACGAACGAAGCAAAACAACAAATAGACGACCGTGAAGCTATAACCGAACAAAATGCAAACATGCAACCTAGACACAGACACAGACCTAGACAATGACCCAACAAAAACATGATGCCTATGGCTGCCTAAAATACGGCTCCCAATCAGAGACAAATGAAAGACATCTGTCTCTGATTGAGAACCACTCAGGCAACCATAGACATACCTAGAAACATTCACTCAACACAAACCCATACACTAAACCCAACACCCCCTTTTCCATATAACCACCCAAAACGAGACAAAACACAAACATTCCCCATGTCACACCCTGACCTAACTAAAATAATAAAGAAAACCAAGAATACTAAGGCCAGGGCGTGACAGTACCCCCCCCAAAAGGTGCGGACTCCGGCCGCAAAACCTGACACAGAAAGGGAGGATCCGGGGTGGGCCTTAATATGGCGGTGGATCGGGTGCGGGACGTGGCCCCCACTCCACCATTGTCAATACCCGCGTCGGTGTCTCTGGTAGATCCTGGCTGATTGGCGGATTCAGCCGATCCTGGTTGACTGGCGAATTCAGCCGAACCTGGCTGGCGGGCGACTCTGGCTGCTCATGGCTGGCGGACGACTCTGGCTGCCCATGGCTGGCGGCCGACTCTGGCTGCCCATGGCTGGCGGCCGACTCTGGCTGCCCATGGCTGGCGGCCGGCTCTGGCTGCCCATGGCTGGCGGCCGGCTCTGGCTGCCCATGGCTGGCGGCCGACTCTGGCTGCCCATGGCTGGCGGACGGCTCTGGCTGCCCATGGCTGGCGGCCGACTCTGGCTGCCCATGGCTGGCGGCCGGCTCTGGCTGCCCATGGCTGGCGGCCGGCTCTGGCTGCCCATGGCTGGCGGACGGCTCTGGCTGCCCATGGCTGGCGGACGGCTCTGGCTGCCCATGGCTGGCGGACGGCTCTGGCTGCCCATGGCTGGCGGACGGCTCTGGCTGGTCATGGCTGGCGGACGGCTATGGCTGGTCATGGCTGACGGACGGCTCGGGCTGGTCATGGCTGGCTGACGGCTCGGGCTGGTCATGGCTGGCTGACGGCTCGGGCTGGTCATGGCTGGCTGACGGCTCGGGCTGGTCATGGCTGGCTGACGGCTCGGGCTGGTCATGGCTGGCTGACGGCTCGGGCTGGTCATGGCTGGCTGACGGCTCTGGCTGGTCATGGCTGGCTGACGGCTCTGGCTGGTCATGGCTGGGTAGACGGCTCAGACGGCGCTGGGCAGACGGATGGCTCAGACGGCGCTGGGCAGACGGATGGCTCAGACGGCGCTGGGCAGACGGATGGCTCAGACGGCGCTGGGCAGACGGATGGCTCAGACGGCGCTGGGCAGACGGATGGCTCAGACGGCGCTGGGCAGACGGATGGCTCAGACGGCGCTGGGCAGACGGATGGCTCAGACGGCGCTGGGCAGACGGATGGCTCAGACGGCGCTGGGCAGACGGATGGCTCAGACGGCACTGGGCAGACGGATGGCTCAGACGGCACTGGGCAGACGGATGGCTCAGACGGCACTGGGCAGACGGATGGCTCAGACGGCACTGGGCAGACGGATGGCTCAGACGGCACTGGGCAGACGGGCAGCTCTGGCCGGCTGAGGCGCACTATAGGCCTGGTGCGTGGTGCCGGAACTGGTGGTACCGGGCTGGGGACACGCACCTGAAGGCTAGTGCGGGGAGAAGGAACAGGGCATACTGGACCCTGGATACGCACATTAGGCCTAGTGCGTGGTGCCGGAACTGGTGGTACCGGGCTGGGGACACGCATCTCAGGGCTAGTGCGGGGAACAGCAACAGGACACACTGGGCTCTCAAAGCGCACTATAGGTCTAGTGCGTGGTACCGGCACAGGTGGTACCGGGCTGAGGGCACGCACCTCAGGGCGAGTGCGGGGAGAAGCAACAGTGCGTACAGGGCTCTGGAGACGCACATTAGGCCTAGTGCGTGGTGCCGGCACTGGTGGTACCGGGCTGGAGACACGCACCATAGGGCGAGTGCGTGGAGGAAGAACAGGGCTCTGGAGACACACTGGAAGCCTGGTGTGTGGTGCCGGAATTGGTGGTACCGGGCTGGAGCGGGAAGGTGCTACAGGAGGAGCAGGACTAGGGAGGCACACAGGAGACCTAGTTCGTGGAACTGTCATTCCCAGACGGTTAGCACGCAACTCAGGACGAGCATGGAGAACTGACTCAGGTAACATCACATCCCGCACACGCTCTGTCGGGTGGATGTCGTGCCTCACGCACCAACACAGCAGCTCCCTCATTTCACTCTCCTCCAAACTCCTCAATAAATCCTTAACAGTCTCTGTATCATTCCCGTTGCTCACCTCCAATATCCGCACAACTGGCTCTGGTTCCCTCTTTTCACGCTGCTTGGTCCTGAATGGTTGGGTCATTCTGTCACGATCGTCAAAGGGAGAGAGAAAGGACCAAGGCGCAGCGTGTGAAAAATACATATTCTCTTTATTTAGGAGATGAACGAACGAAGCAAAACAACAAATAGACGACCGTGAAGCTATAACCGAACAAAATGCAAACATGCAACCTAGACACAGACCTAGACAATGACCCAACAAAAACATGATGCCTATGGCTGCCTAAAATATGGCTCCCAATCAGAGACAAATGAAAGACATCTGTCTCTGATTGAGAACCACTAAGGCAACCATAGACATACCTAGAAACATTCACTCAACCATAGACATACCTAGAAACATTCACTCAACACAAACCCATACACTAAACCCAACACCCGCTTTTCCATATAACCACCCAAAACGAGACAAAACACAAACATTCCCCATGTCACACCCTGACCTAACTAAAATAATAAAGAAAACCAAGAATACTAAGGCCAGGGCGTGACAGAGAACTTGTTCTCAACGAGCCTACCTGGTTAAAATAAAGGCGCTTTTTTTTTAAAGTGCATCAATGTCATGGTATTGTTGTCAGATAACATATCTCTGTAATGTGTTGCATGGAAAATATATGTTGAGCTCCAGAACCATCTTACTGAATAGATACTGTCATCAGTTGTCCACATTCAATACATTCCACTAGGTGTCTCATCATTGCCATTATTCACAATATTTACGTCAATAACAGTGGTAGTAGCAGAGACGGAAGAGGAAGCGGGACACCTCACTCGCTCCTTTTCTTTGCTTCATATACAGTCTGTCAATGAGCTAAGCAGACCAGACACAGCTGCGAACACATTGGTGTCTATGGGAGATCCACCACTTAAGGCTTAAGCAGACCGGAACTGTGACCATTTCTTTCAATGTTAAAGTTCCTGAGTAAGACCTTCATTTATCCACCATCTTTGGTAGTAGTTGGCAGTTTGGCAATTCACAGGTTTTCACAATTTCAGAGGTCAGCAAAAGCTTATGCCACATTATCTATGATGTGGCTGAGAATGTGTTTCAGTTAAAAGGAGACACCAGCCTATGCCAATTTCCCAAGAAGATTGAGTACTGACCCTGGACAGCAAAAGTAGCCTATGTTGGGAAGAAGCAGACTCAGGCGCATATTTAATAGCCTTATAAATAGTTTGGCGCGTTCATGTTTTCCCCATGTATTTAGTAATGAATTTCTCCAAATACTGTATATTGTTGTTCTTTTCCAATTTTACCAGTATGATGAGTATTTACTGTGCGCAAGTCCAATCATGTGTCGAGGAAATGTTTGGTCAAGTTATTGGTGCATTTAACTTTAATATTTAAATGCAGTAATTTACACATTTGCAATCCTCCAAGTGGATACGATATTCAGGTGGACATGAAGACTCGCAACACTAATAGAAATACTAGTAGAAAGAGGAGGAAGGGAAGCGCTACTAAGGTACACTATAGTATATTTTGGTAGATAGAAGGTGCTCTTTGGTAAAAGGTGTAAATTGGTCATCAAAAAGAAAGGAGGACCAAGGCACTCTTCATATAATTAATTAAAATGCCTTTATTAGTATGGCATGTTCAATAGAAACAAAGTTGTTTAAAAACCTACGCGTTTCGGCTGCATGGCCTTCGTCAGGGAGTACAGAAAAAGGAGAATACAATGTCCTCTTTTGAAAGGCTTTTCCAATTAGCCCTAATTAGAAGAGGGAGTGTTTACCAAATTGGACACACCTAGTAAGCAATAATATACACATGAAAAGGTGAAATACTGTAGCTATGTTATCATGAGCATACAACTCCAAGCTAGAAGCATCAGAACACTCAGAGAGGCAGTTCCAACCCTAGCCATGACTGGGAGAAGTGTCCAGAACAAGAAAGCAATATATTCCACAGTACACCAGACCACAGCAAAACATGAACAACAGTCCAAACATAGCTGAGGGCAATTGAGCAAAATGTCCACTAGATGACAGCAAATGGACCCATCACGACCCTACAGGAAGGGTGAGAAATCCATATCTTCATTTAAACCAGGGTACTTAGTGGCCTGTAGTTTGTAAATCCAAAAACTTTCCCTTTGGTTTAACTGTTTAAGACGGTCCCCTTTTCTAATAGAGGCCGGAACATGATCAATACCCATAGCTTGTAGGGAGGCAGGGTTACCATGGTGTAAGGACTTGTAGTGCCTTGCCATGGGGTAGTCTTCATTGCCTACCCGTATGGCGTACTTGTGTTCCGCCAAGCGATCTTGAAGGCGTCTCTTTGTCCGTCCAATGTAGAACACCTTGCACTGTGGACATTCCAATCTATAGATGACATGAGTGGTTTTGCAGTTAATAAAATGCTTGAGGTAATACTCCATTTTAGAAACTGTGTCAACAAAATACTTTTTCTGTGCAATATTACTGCAATGGTTGCACTGGTTACATTTAAAAGAGCCCTTGGGTTTGTGGTCAAGCCAAGTTTTTTGAGAGTCACCCGGAAGATAACTGTGGACTAATTTGTCATTTAGGGTAGGACATCTCTTAAAGCTTATGACTGGTGGTTCAGGAAAGACTTGGCGTAGTAGCGTATCACTTTGGATTTTCCCATTTACCCAAGTACAAACCAGCGTAGGAAGGGCTGTAGCAAGCTCCCATGGCACATCCTTTGACCTGTTTAAAAATACGGTCCTGGAAGATAAAGATGTTATGATTAAGAGTCCATTCAGTCAGTGAGACAATGAATTCTGTAGGAGGCATCTCAGTTTCAGGCCGGGTACTCAAGAAATGGTGCATCGCTGCCAAACCTATTTCTTTCTGTGTTTTTTGAGGACATTTCACAACACAAACTATGGATTTTACCCAAGAATCTACAAGATTTTCATATTCCCATGAAGAGGGCCAAAGGATTATTACCACTACCTCATTGCTAGATGAGATGACTGCCACAGAGAATACTGGAATGGACTTAAACAAGGCTTGAGACTTGCAACACCTTATGGAGAAAGATACTAAACTTGACCTCAATTCTATCACCTTGTCTGATTATTGGAGGAAAGGCCTAATCCCCAGAGGACTCCGTATTATGAAGTTTCCAGCTAATGGAGCACAAGGTAAAACTGAATTTAAAGATAAATGGGAGGCTATTCTCAACAAGTGTTCTTTTGACCTAATGCTACTTCTAATAGAAGATTCTAAAAAGGACAGACAAGTAGTCCAAACAGAAATTGAAGAATTAAAAAGGAAAATTTCAGAACACAGTGATATTTCTAACAAAGCACAATGTGATGAGATCTTGAAAGAGAAAGTAGACACATTCACTCTGACATTGAAGCAAGACAAGCTAAGAAAATTTAGAAGAGATGAAGTAGATTATAGAGATGGCAAGGTCTTTGCCTGGAGAAGACCAACACGCAAGAATTCAGAATCACATCTGCAGAGAAGGAAGCCTAGATCTGTTTCTTTAGGTCCTACTTTTGATGATCTTCCATCAGAATGTAGTACAAGGGGTCCTTTGTCCAGAACAATCGTTGTTTGGTTTTAGAATGGCCTTTTTCCCTCCGAATTAGCAAGCAAAACTAGCCAAGTGGCGCTAAGCTGTCCATCATCACCAAACGCAAAGAACGCAACACGCCTAAACTCCCGAAAAAATTTCAATAATCGGATAAAACTATATTGAAAAAACATACTTTACGATGATATTATCACATTTATCAAATAAAATCAAAGCCGGAGATATAAGACATCTATAACGAATGCTTTTCAGAAGCCAATACTGGTGACCTTTATGCGCTTCCTGAACAAAGGAATTCTGGGGTCATGTCATTCCAAGCTCTCTCTTTTGACCATAGAAATACCTAGAAACCCCATTTCACCTCTCACAGCCTATTGACATCTAGTGGAAGGCGTATGAAGTGCATGTATAGTCATAAATTCAAGCAAATTGATAGGGAGGCCCTGGAACAGAGCCCCGATTTCAGATTTTTCACTTTCTGACAGGAAGTTTGCTGCAAAATGAGTTCTGTTTTACTCACAGATATAATTCAAACGGTTTTAGAAACTTGAGAGTGTTTTCTATCCAATAGTAATAATAATATGCATATTGTACAAGCAAGAATAGAGTACGAGGCCGTTTAAATTGGGCAAGATTTTTCCCCAAAGTGAAAATAGCGCCCTCTATCCTCAACAGGTTAAGAAAATTAAAACCATTGTTTACTTCATGTACTGTGATGAAATAGTATGATTCATTCTGATTTAGACAAATTTAGGGATGTGAAAATTGCCTTTTACATTTAAAACCAGTTTAGTGGTTGTACTTGCCAGTTGGGTATTGGTCGGGTCCTGGGTGGGGCAAGTGCATTATGTACCTGTTTGAGGTCCTGTGAGATAGATTAGATGTAGTTTCTCTGTCTTGCCCTCTTCCTGTAGATAGGACAGGTTAAAACCTCTACCGAATCACCCTCCCGGATCCGGGATCCTCCTCATCAGAAACGCTGACTAGCATAGCCTAGCCTAGCGCCACAGGGAATATCATATAATATAATTTCATGAAATCACAAGTCCAATACAGCAAATGAAAGATAAACATCTTGTGAATCCAGCCAACATGTCCGATTTTTAAAATGTTTTACAGCGAAAACACAACATATATTTATGTTAGCTCACCACAATAGCGCAACACACAACGCCATTTTTTCACCGCAAAGATAGCTTTCACAAAACCCACAAATAGAGATAAAATGAATCACTAACCTTTGAACAACTTCATCAGATGACAGTCTTATAACATGATGTTATACAATAAATGTATGTTTTGTTCGAAAATGTGCATATTGATAGCTACAAATCCTGGTTTTACGTTGTGAACATGGCGCAAAAATGCTCCAAATTGTCCGGAGAAATTTTGGAGAGTCACGTAATCTAACAGAATAACTCATCATAAACTTTGCTGAAAAATACATCTTGGACATATAATTAAAGATACACTGGTTCTTAATGCAACCGCTGTGTTAGATTTAAAAAAATAACTTTAGTAAAAAGCACAGCATACAATAATCTGAGACAGCGCTCAGCCATTCTCCACCATGTTGGAGTCAACATATTCAACAAAAATACGAAATAACATCATAAAAATTCTCTTACCTTTTTTTTTTTTTTTTTTTTTTAATTTTATCCCCTTTTCTCCCCAATTTTCGTGGTATCCAATCGCTAGTAATTACTATCTTGTCTCATCGCTACAACTCCCGTACGGGCTCGGGAGAGACGAAGGTCGAAAGCCATGCGTCCTCCGAAGCACAACCCAACCAAGCCGCACTGCTTCTTTAACACAGCGCGCCTCCAACCCGGAAGCCAGCCGCACCAATGTGTCGGAGGAAACACCGTGCACCTGGCCCCCTTGGTTAGCGCGCACTGCGCCCGGCCCGCCACAGGAGTCGCTGGAGCGCGATGAGACAAGGATATCCCTACCGGCCAAACCCTCCCTAACCCGGACGACGCTAGGCCAATTGTGCGTCGCCCCACGGACCTCCCGGTCGCGGCCGGCTGCGACAGAGCCTGGGCGCGAACCCAGAGACTCTGGTGGCGCAGTTAGCACTGCGATGCAGTGCTCTAGACCACTGCGCCACCCGGGAGGCCTAAAATTCTCTTACCTTTGATGAACTTTCATCAGAATGCAGTGCCAGGAGTCCTAGGTCCACAATAGATCGTTGTTTTGTTTTAGAATGTCCATTTCTTCTGTCGAATTAGCAACTTTGGCTAGCATAGTGGAGCTCACATGTCCATGAACGTTTGGCGCATGGAACGAAAAATTCCAAGAGTCATAATAAAAGTCGAATAAACTGGTCAAACTCAGTTGAAAATCCATCTTTAGGATGTTTTTCTCATATGTATCCAATAACATCCCAGACGGAGCATTTCTTCGTGTCTACCTAACGCATTGCAGAAAAAGATATGGTGCTCCCAGGTGCGCAGCAAAATACTGCCAATATGGCTGACCTGTCACTCCAAAAGCTCTCATTCGGTCCCACATCAGGCTAGACACCTCATTCAACGTTCTACTGCCTGTTGACATCTAGTAGAAGGCGTCTGAAGTGCCCTACATATCCATAAATACAAGGCAATTGAATAGGAGCAGCCCTTCACAGAGACCCATTTCAGAATTTTCACTTCCTGTTTGGAAGTTTGCCTGCCAAATGAGTTCTGTTTTACTCACAGATATAATTCAAACAGTTTTAGAAACTTCAGAGTGTTTTCTATCCAATAGTAATAATAATATGCATATCATATGATCTAGAACAGAGTACGAGGCCGTTTAATTTGGGCACTAGTTTTTCCCAAAGTGGAAATGGCGCCCCCTATTAAGAAGAAGTTAAGCCTGATACAGAGGCTGTTCCTTTTGGGCTGTGGCCTGTGTATATTTAGTAAATCTAGGCTGATATATTGTAGGTCTATTATATGGCGCCTTCACTGTTGGATCAACAAGAACTTTTAATACATTTACACTTTGAGCACTTCAACCTGCCTTGCTTCCTGCAACATTGTTGCCCTTGCAATCTGCTACCAGGTCCCTATTCTACATATGTCTGTAACTTTTTATACCATTCAAAACAAAGGTTGGACCACTTCAGTCAGTTGTTTTTGTGTATGCCTCTCAAGACATAAAATGCTGTGCACGAAGCCTGAGAAACTTCACACTGGTTTTTTATAGTTACCACAAACCAACAACCCTCTTCGAACAGAGAGGAGTTGAGTGGTTATGGTTTGATCTCTTCCTCTTTAGCAGTGAGGGTTTGTGAAGGAGGGTGGTGTGTGTGAAGTTGTCTTATTCTACTGCGGTCAGAGTGAGATAAATGGTTTGTAGATGTCAAAATTATGAATAGGCCTATACATAAAAAGGTGTGTGTGTAATGGGTCCTAGGTGTAGCTGGTGTAGACAGTCAGGCGCAGGACAACATATGAGTAATCAACGTACTTTTACTCAAAATGTCAAATATACAAAGTAACAAATACACGCACACCATGACAGACCGAAAATACAATGAACAATCTCACAAAAAAACATGGGGGAACGGAGGGTTAAATAATGAACAGGTAATTCTGGTATAGAAATCAGGTGTGTAAAACAAAGACAAAACAAATGGAAAATGAAAAGTGGATCGGCGGTGGCTAGAAGGCCGGTGATGTCGACCGACCGAATTCCGCACGAACAAGGAGAGGGTCTGACTTCGGCGGAAGTCGTGACAGTACCCCCCCTTGCCGACACCGACCTCGGGGACAACCCGGAGGACGAGGCGCAGGGCGATTCGGAAGGAGACGGTGGAAATCCCGTAGCAACGAAGGGTCCAGGATGTCCTCCACCGGCACCCAGCATCTCTCCTGCGGACCGTACCCCTCCCAATCCATGAGGTACTGAAGGCCCCTCGCCCAACGCCTGAAGTCCAGGATAGCTCGAACAGCATATGCCGGGGCCCCCTCGATGTCCCGCACCTCAGCTTCCTGGAGTGGACCAGCCACCACCGGCCTGAGGAGAGACACATGGAACGAGGAATTAATACAATAATCTGGGGGAAGCTGTAACCTGTAGCATACCTCGTTCAGCCTCCTCAGGACTTTAAATGGCCCCACAAACCGCGGACCCAGCTTCCGGCAGGGCAGGCGGAAGGGCAGGTTTCGGGTCGAGAGCCAGACCCGGTCCCCCGGTGCGAACACTGGAGCCTCGCTGTGGTGGCGGTCAGCGCCCTCTTTTTGCCGCCTCACGGCCCGTTGTAGGTGCACATGGGCGGCGTCCCAGGTCTCCTCCGAGCGCTTGAACCATTCGTCCACTGCAGGAGCTTCGATCTGGCTGTGATGCCACGGTGCCAGAACCGGCTGATACCCCAGTACGCACTGGAAAGGAGAGAGGTTAGTGGAGGAGTGGCTGAGTGAGTTTTGGGCCATCTCTGCCCAGGGGATGAATGCCGCCCACTCCCCCGGCCAGTCCTGGCAATATGACCGCAGAAACCTACCCACATCCTGGTTTACTCTCTCCACCTGCCCGTTACTGTCGGGGTGAAATCCTGAGGTGAGGCTGACCGAGACCCCCAGACGTTCCATGAATGCTCTCCAGACCCTGGACGTGAACTGGGGACCTTGATCAGAGACTATGTCCTCAGGCACCCCGTAGTGCCAGAAGACATGAGTGAACAGGATCTCCGCAGTCTGTAGGGCCATAGGGAGACCGGGCAAAGGGAGGAGACGGCAGGACTTAGAAAACCGATCCACAACGACCAGGATCGTGGTGTTGCCCTGTGAGGGAGGAAGATCTGTCAGGAAGTCCACAGACAAGTGCAACCATGGCCATTTGTGGAAGGGGTAGGGGTTGTAATTTCCCTCTGGGCAGGTGCCTGGGAGCCTTGCACTGGGCGCACACCGAGCAGGAGGAAACCTAAACCCTCTAATCCTTGGCCAAGGTGGGCCACCTGTACTTCCCACTAAGGCAACGCACTGTCTGCCCGATGCCAGGATGGCCAGAGGAGGGTGACGTGTGGGCCCAATAGATCAAATGGTCACGGACAGCAGACGGAACGTACAGGCGCCCAGCTGGACACTAGGGGGGAGTGTCGCCTTAAGTGCAGCACCTCCCAGCTCCATGGGCGTCGGAGCGGTGGTGCTGGGGGATGGAACTGACCGGTCCCGATCCGGACGTCCGCGGGCAGTCAGCAGGTTGTCCAGCCGGATGGATACCTGTCCACACCATGATACACGCAAATCACAAAAAAACATGGGGGAACAGAGGGTTAAATAATGAACAGGTAATTGTGGGATTGAAATCAGGTGTGTAAAACAAAGGCAAAACAAATAGAAAATGAAAAGTGGATCGGCGGTGGCTAGAAGGCCGGTGACGTCGACCGCCGAACGAACAAGGAGAGGGACCGACTTCGGCGGAAGTCGTGACAGTGTGGGACTTTCTGTGTTTATCAGAGAGACAAATGTCAATGTTATTTTAGCATACAGTATACTGTAGTTCACTTGTCATATTAATTTCTCGTTTACATTTACTCTATCACTGACAGTGGTGGTCTATGCCGTTTAAGATGAGGGAGGACGATTTCTTTCCTTAGGAGCATGGCCTTATTTCTATTACAGCGTATTGGATGACTGTGATTCACATTCCATTTGCCCAGTTCAATGTAACAACAATAGTTTTACGCTACTACATGATACAAACATTTTCCCTATACCCATGATGAGGTTGCTAGCCTATGACAAATTTGAGGTGACAGACAGTGACACACTCTTGCCTGAATCTAGTTGATCGAGGGTGAAATCATTAATCCTACAGTTGCAAACGAGAGTTTCTATTGGACGAATTCAGGTATGTTTATGCCCGTTTGCTTCCGTTTAAGAAACGTTTTTCAACAGAATCAGCGGAATGAATACACCCCTGATCACGTGTAAACATGGGTCACTTTCCTAGCAGCCACGTTGTATTCCTTCTTGCAATATATTTCCAAGATGGCATAGCAATCAGACGTCTTTTTGTCCTCGTCTTGTCGTGTCCCGTATATATATATATTTACACCTTTCTTATCTTTTATATATTTTATTTTCCAAAAACTCAACTTCAAAACACTTTCCTGCAACCCACCTCACCAATTAAAAAAAAAATGTTATATTTACCTCAAATCTGAAATCCACAATAGAAGCTAACCAGAAGCTAATCAGAAGCTAGCCAGAAGCTAATCAGAAGCTAGCCAGAAGCTAACCAGAAGCTAGCCAGAAGCTAACCAGAAGCTAGCCAGAAGCTAGCCAATTTACTGGCTAACGTTAGTATTTCAGCTAACCACGGTTTGTAGTCATCAGCTATTCCTTTAGCTCGAAAATCTATCGCCACTTTTGTACAACGCGACTCAGACCAGAACATACCGGGCATATTTTTCTCCATATGCCCGGATTTCAACCGCAAGCTCTGGACATTTACACCTGTATTTCGCAGCTAGCTAGCTGCTTCCTGTGTGTCTATTGGCTTACGTCGATCCCGGAGCAATTATTCCGGACCTAGCCAGCTGAAGAGTTCCATCAGCCACTCCAGGGCTACAATCACCTATCCGGACCCGTTTTACTGCCAATGCGGAGCCCCAACGGGCCTTCACGACTGGACTACCGACGTTATCTGTCCGAGGGAGTTATTCAACTGGCACCTCCGTCGCGACGTTACCTGAACGCCCATCTGCGGCCCGCTAATCGTTAGCTGTCTTATCGGCTGCTATCTGAATAAGTCTATCGGACAATTTTTTTCTTGGGTCACTATAACTATATCTTTTTTGCCAATTGGATTGATCCCCTCTACCACACGGAACCCCACTAATCTACCGATGGAAACGCATGAGGTGGCTAAAAACAGACCTCCATCCTATGCTAGCTTGCTACGGATGGCCCGGCTAGCTGTCTGAATCGCCGTGTCCCCAACCAACCTCTACTCACTGAACCCTTATGATTACTCGAATAAGCATGCCTCTCCTTAATGTCAATATGCCTTGTCCATTGCTGTTCTGGTTAGTGTTTATTGGCTTATTTCACTGTAGATCCTCTAGCCCTGCTCACTATACCTTATCCAACCTTTCAGTTCCACCACCCAGACATGCGATGACATCACCTGCAGTGCCTAGCTCCACTCCTATTCCCCAGGCGGTCTCTTTTGATGACTTCTGTAACCGTAATAGCCTTGGTTTCATGCATGTTAACATTAGAAGCCTCCTCCCTAAGTTTGTTTTATTCACTGCTTTAGCACACTCTGCCAACCCGGATGTTCTAGCCGTGTCTGAATCCTGGCTTAGGAAGACCACCAAAAATTCTGAAATTTTCATTCCTATCTACAACATTTTCAGACAAGATAGAACGGCCAAAGGGGGCTGTGTTGCAATCTACTGCAAAGATAGCCTGTAGAGTTCTGTCCAACTATCCAGGTCTGTACCCAAACAATTTGAACTTCTACTTTTAAAAATCCACCTCTCTAAAAACAAGTCTCTCACCGTTGCCGCCTGCTATAGACCACCCTCTGCCCCCAGCTGTGCTCTGGACACCATATGTGAACTGATTGCCCCCCATCTATCTTCAGAGCTCGTGCTGCTAGGCGACCTAAACTGGAACATGCTTAACACCCCAGCCATCCTACAATCTAAGCTTGATGCCCTCAATCTCACACAAATTATCAATGAACCTACCAAGTACCACCCCAAAGCAGTAAACACGGGCACCCTCATAGATATCATCCTAACCAGCTGCCCTCTAAATACACCTCTGCTGTTTTCAACCAAGATCTCAGTGATCACTGCCTCATTGCCTGCATCCGTAATGGGTCAGCGGTCAAACGACCTCCACTCATCACTGTCAAACGCTCCCTGAAACACTTCAGCGAGCAGGCCTTTCTAATCGACCTGGCCGGGGTATCCTGGAAGGATATTGATCTCATCCCATCAGTAGAGGATGCCTGGTTATTTTTTAAGAATGCCTTCCTCACCACCTTAAATAAGCATGCCCCATTCAAGAAATTTAGAACCAGGAACAGATATAGCCCTTGGTTCTCTCCAGACCTGACTGCCCTTAACCAACACAAAAACATCCTATGGCGTTCTGCATTAGCATCGAACAGCCCCCGTGATATGCAACTTTTCAGGGAAGCTAGAAACCAATATACACAGGCAGTTAGAAAAGCCAAGGCTAGCTTTTTCAGGCAGAAATTTGCTTCCTGCAACACAAATTCAAAAAAGTTCTGGGACACTGTAAAGTCCATGGAGAATAAGAACACCTCCTCCCAGCTGCCCAGTGCACTGAAGATAGGAAACACTGTCAACACCGATAAATCCACAATAATTGAGAATTTCAATAAGCATTTTTCTACGGCTGGCCATGCTTTCCACCTGGCTACCCCTACCCCGGTCAACAGCACTGCACCCCCCACAGCTACTCGCCCAAGCCTTCCCCATTTCTCCTTCTCCCAAATCCAGTCAGCTGATGTTCTGAAAGAGCTGCAAAATCTGGACCCCTACAAATCAGCCGGGCTAGATAATCTGGACCCTTTCTTTCTAAAATTATCTGCTGAAATTGTTGCCACCCCTATTACTAGCCTGTTCAACCTCTCTTTCGTGTCGTCTGATATTCCCAAAGATTGGAAAGCAGCTGCGGTCATCCCCCTCTTCAAAGGGGGGGACACTCTTGACCCAAACTGCTACAGACCTATATCTATCCTACCCTGCCTTTCTAAGGTCTTTGAAAGCCAAGTCAACAAACAGATTACCGACCATTTCGAATCCCACCATACCTTCTCCGCTATGCAATCTGGTTTCAGAGCTGGTCATGGGTGCACCTCAGCCACGCTCAAGGTCCTAAACGATATCTTAACCGCCATCGATAAGAAACAATACTGTGCAGCCGTATTCATTGACCTGGCCAAGGCTTTCGACTCTGTCAATCACCACATCCTCATTGGCAGACTCGACAGCCTTGGTTTCTCAAATGATTGCCTTGCCTGGTTCACCAACTACTTCTCTGATAGAGTTCAGTGTGTCAAATCGGAGGGTCTGTTGTCCGGGCCTCTGGCAGTCTCTATGGGGGTGCCACAGGGTTCAATTCTTGGACCGACTCTCTTCTCTGTATACATCAATGATGTCGTTCTTGCTGCTGGTGAGTCTCTGATCCACCTCTACGCAGACGACACCATTCTGTATACTTCTGGCCCTTCTTTGGACACTGTGTTAACAACCCTCCAGATGAGCTTCAATGCCATACAACTCTCCTTCCGTGGCCTCCAATTGCTCTTAAATACAAGTAAAACTAAATGCATGCTCTTCAACCGATCGCTGCCTGCACCTGCCCGCCTGTCCAACATCACTACTCTGGACGGTTCTGACTTAGAATATGTGGACAACTACAAATACCTAGGTGTCTGGTTAGACTGTAAACTCTCCTTCCAGACTCACATCAAACATCTCCAATCCAAAGTTAAATCTAGAATTGGCTTCCTATTCCGCAACAAAGCATCCTTCACTCATGCTGCCAAACATACCCTTGTAAAACTGACCATCCTACCGATCCTCGACTTCGGTGATGTCATTTACAAAATAGCCTCTAATAACCTACTCAATAAATTGGATGCAGTCTATCACAGTGCCACCCGTTTTGTCACCAAAGCCCCATATACTACCCACCACTGCGACCTGTACGCTCTCGTTGGCTGGCCCTCACTTCATACTCGTCGCCAAACCCACTGGCTCCAGGTCATCTACAAGACCCTGCTAGGTAAAGTCCCCCCTTATCTCAGCTCGCTGGTGACCATAGCAGCACCCACCTGTAGCACGCGCTCCAGCAGGTATATCTCTCTGGTCACCCCCAAAACCAATTCTTCCTTTGGCCGCCTCTCCTTCCAGTTCTCTGCTGCCAATGACTGGAACGAACTACAAAAATCTCTGAAACTGGAAACACTTATCTCCCTCACTAGCTTTAAGCACCAGCTGTCAGAGCAGCTCACAGATTACTGCACCTGTACATAGCCCATCTATAATTTAGCCCAAACAACTACCTCTTTCCCTACTGTATTTATTTATTTATTTTGCTCCTTTGCACCCCATTATATCTATCTCTACTTTGCACATCCTTCCACTGCAAATCTACCATTCCAGTGTTTTACTTGCTATATTGTATTTACTTCGACACCATGGCCTTTTTTTTGCCTTTACCTCCCTTATCTCACCTCATTTGCTCACATTGTATATAGACTTATTTTTCTACTGTATTATTGACTGTATGTTTGTTTTACTCCATGTGTTGTTGTATGTGTCGAACTGCTTTGCTTTATCTTGGCCAGGTCGCAATTGTAAATGAGAACTTGTTCTCAACTTGCCTACCTGGTTAAATAAAGGTGAATAAAAAATATATATATAATAATCTATGCGCTCTCCTCCACCTTTTCTCCTCGCTTGTGGACTTCAATGCACAACACATCAGCTGTATGTGACCAGTCAACAACAAAAAATCCAAGCCAAACAATGTCATAATCGCTACACACAGCCTACATCGTTGTCACCATATTAGCTACAGTAACGTCATGGTCAACATAGCTAATAGAACTAAAGCATCAGTAAACCTGCTTCAATTATGCATTAACGTTACAGTTTACAGTCACTAAGCAGTTTAGCGATTACACCAGCTGGTCCCGGTGGCAATAAATGAGTAAAACCAAACCCTTATCTTGAATTGGAAAAGTTCCAGTGTTGTGTTGGATGGTCATAGCCAGCTAGCTGACATAGCATCCCTCTGTTTGAGCAGGGTGTTTCAGTAGGCTAAACCACCTAGCTGCATTTGCTAGCTAAGTAAGTGAAACTGATTGTGAATTTTTTTTCAACAAAAAATTTAGTTGAACTAAATTTCTCTCTCGCTCTTGCTTCTCCTTAATTTTGGAAGAAATGTATTTGTTCAAAACTCTTTCTCTCTCTTTGTGTCAACTACTCACCACATGATATGCACTGCAGTGCTAGCTAGCTGTAGCTTATGCTTTCAGTACTAGATTAATTATCTGATCCTTTGATTGGGTGGACAACATGTCAGTTCATGTTGCAAGGACTCTGATAGGTTGGAGAACGTCCTCCAGAAGTTGTCATAATTACGTTGTAAGTCTATGGAATGGGGTGAGAACCATGAGCCTCCTAGGTTTTGACGTGTATATTTGATATAGTTTTATCTAAAAAGGATCACTTTTTTTATGTTTTAAAATATCTATTTTTATGAAATTAACTGAGGAGGATTGTCCTCCCCTTCCTCCTCTGAGGAGCCTCCACTGCAGTCTGATAACTCATTTCCTTTTTTTAACCAAGAATCTTCACACACAGCTAACTTCTAAATAGCTCCTAAACCATGAAGTCAACCCTTTGACACCTCTCCACCTCTCCCACTGCCATTAAAGATTCTACTGAAAATGTAAACATGACCGGGTCTGGTCAATGCAATGTTGCCTTTTGCACAAATATAATTTAGCATCAATGCTCCTTCCTCAGATCATTACTTTAGTTGTGCTAGTTCTCTCTTCCACCAACAATAAGACCACAGTGTTGCTGTGTCTGCTCCTTTTACAGAAAGAGGAAGTTGAGTCAAGATGAACATGACATCAGACGCACATTTTTTCTGTTTCTCTTTAAGGATCTGTAGCTTTCTAATTCTGACAAAGACAAATTTGTGTCGCAACCACAGGAACTGTAGGGGTCCGGTCCAGAAGAAACGCTAGTGTCTTCAGTCACTTACCAGCGGCTCAGAATGGAACACATTTCCTTTATTGGACGAGAGATTGTTTCATTTATAGAATATGAAGTATGTCATCTATGCACAATACATATGGCATCAGATGATGACTTTGTTTGGTTACACTGTGTTACAGAGGAATGGAGTTGTTGGTCACTGCAGCTTCTAATTCGGTTGTTGCATGAGCCTGAGAAACTTTAGAAATCTACATTGTGTAGTTTATACCAAATATATTTTTAGATTCAATAAAATTGTATCGTTTTGGTCTTCTTGCTCAATTCCTGTTCTCAGTCTCTCAATGTATTTAGTCAGTTCTCTCTGTTTTTCTCTCTCTTTAACTCTCTCTCTCTTTCTCGCTTCTCTCTTTTTCTTCCTCTCTCTATTTCTCTTTTTCTTTCTCTCTCTATTTCTCTTTTTCTTCCTCTCTCTATTTCTCTTTTTCTTGTTCTCTCTATTTCTCCTTTTCTCTTCTTTCTCCCTGTCCGTGTTTAAGTACTTTGTGCATTTTTCATCTGTAGAACACTCAAGGTGAGTAAATAATCAGAATATATTTTTCTGCATTTCATCACTCTAACCCGATACAACCACACAAATGGTTCATAAACTGAACATGACAAATTCTGAGAGAACTTTTCTTTAAAGAGTAATTTGAAATAGCTACTCGTATCATCAAATCAAATGTATTTATATAGCTCTTCTTACATCAGCTGATATCTCAAAGTGCTGTACAGAAACCCAGCTTAAAACCCAAAACAGCAAGCAATGCAGGTGTAGAAGCACGGTGGCTAGGAAAAACTCCCTAGAAAGGCCAAAACCTAGGAAGAAACCTAGAGAGGAACCAGGCTATGAGGGGTGTCCAGTCATCTTCTGGCTGTGCCGGTTAGAGATTACAACATTATAATGTTCAAATGTTCATAAATGACAAGCATGGTCAAATAATAATAATCACAGTAGTTGTCGAGGTTGCAACAAGTCAGCACCTCAGGAGTAAATGTCAGTTGGCTTTTCATAGCCGATCATTGAGTGTATCTCTACTGCTCCTGCTGTCTCTAGAGAGTTGAAAACAGCAGGTCTGGGACAGGTAGCACGTCCGGTGAACAGGTCAGGGTTCCATAGCCGCAGGCAGAACAGTTGAAACTGGAGAAGCAGCACGGCCAGGTGGACTGGGGACAGCAAGGAGTCATCATGCCAGGTAGTCCTGAGGCATGGTCCTAGGGCTCAGGTCCTCTGAGAGAGAAAGAAAGAGAGAAAGAGAGAAAGAGAGAATTAGAGAGAGCATACTTAAATTCATTCAGGACACCGGATAAGACAGGAGAAATACTCTAGATTTAACAGACTAACCCTAGCCCCCCTACACATAAACTACTGCAGCATAAATACTGGAGGCTGAGACAGGAAGGGTCAGGAGACACTGTGGCCCCATCCGATGTTACCCCCAGACAGGGCCAAACAGGCAGGATATAACCCCACCCAATTTGCCAAAGCACAGCCCCCACACCACTAGAGGGATATCTTCAACCACCAACTTACCATCCTGAGACAAGGCAGAGTATAGCCCACAAAGATCTCCGCCACGGCACAACCCAAGGGGGGGTGCCAACCCAGACAGGAAGACCACGTCAGTGACTCAACCCACTCAAGTGACACACCCCTCCTAGGGACGGCATGGAAGAGCACCAGTAAGCCAGTGACTCAGCCCATGTAATAGGGTTAGAGGCAGAGAATCCCAGTGGAGAGAGGGGAACCGGCAAGGCAGAGACAGCAAGGGCGGTTGTAGGAGTAAATGCTTAGACATATAAAAAACATATCACACTATTGAGTAAGGAGGAGAAGGAGAAGGGAACACGTGAGTGCATTTGCCATTCTGGTAAAATACAGGAAACCAAAGATTAGCAGATGGCCAAAGTCATACGTGCTTTAAAGTGCATGTATGGAAAAAGCAGGACACCATTATGAAGATAAAATTGACAGGAACAGCCATAAGTGCTTAGGGTAAAGGCCATAAGTGCTTAGGGCAAGATAGACATATATTAATTTTAGGGGACAAGGGGGTCCTGCCCCCATTCTAATCTAATCAAGAGCGGATACAGGCGTTATTGGGCGTAGACAAGCAGGAAGCCTGAAATGAAGGATAATGGTGGCAGATGACCATAGGAGAAGTAATTTAATTAATGTATGTAATGATCTCATGTGTGTGGATGTGTATAAAGAGCGAACCAGTGCTCTGGGAAGGTGTGTGTTCCGCGGGACATTCGAGCTGGCTATACAATTGTATTAAAAAGCATGTTTGATTTTCACAAGTTCTTGTAAGAGTTATATTTGAATTGATTTTCCACGACAGAATTTGGCGAGCTTAAGCCAGGAGGGACAGGGACTGAGGAATGGCGTTCAGGGCTGGAGATAGTTTCTTTGGACAATCTTGCAAACACTATGGCCACAACTATGAAAAAGGTAAGCTTGTTCTTACATAGTTGAAATGTTTGTATGGATTGCTTCAGAGATCCTGTCTCAGCGAGAGGGGCGCCATGTAAGTCTCTCTTTCAAATTTCCTAAAAAGAAACCAGTAAATACTAAAGAACTTTTGAATTCAATGAATTTGCATGTATGTGTAATTTGGGGAATAGTATTAAATATAAATGTATGTGCATGTAGTATAGAGACTGAGTGAATAGGCGCTGTGAACTTTGCTTGTGTTAGGTGTTTAGCGGAGTGGGTATGCATGCGCTCGTTCTGATCAGACCGTTCGAATGTGTAGCTTAAATGATGCGGTTGTTTGCGAATCTGGCTGAGATGGCTGGCTATAATAAGGGACAGATAATGTAGGTAGAAAATCCTGTGATACCTCTTCAATAAAATTAGTAGAAGGAATGCTTGGACAGGTTACTTATGAATAACGGCTCTAAAGATAACAGAGAACTGCATAAATAAGTAGTTAGGAAGCCACGATACCGCTCTTTAAAAAAGGAACATTTTTAAAGAGGTCTGCTTGGGTGGGATATTCACGGCAGAAGGGTCTGTTGGTGAATATTTAGTAGTTAAATAAATATTTCATGGCTACCGCCCCAGAATGGGGGACTGAACGGATGAATATTTAGAAGGCAGAAAGAACGTTAGCCCGATTGTGCGGCGTTCAACTGCAAAAGTAGCTTATACGGTCAAAGCATAAATCAGTAGTTAAATAAATATTTCATGGTTACCGCTCTGAAAGGAGGACTGTACGGGTGAAATATTAGGTTGTAGGAAAACGTTGGCCCGATTGTGCGGCGTTCAAATGCAAAAGAAATCCTGCGAATAAAAAACCGCTCTGTCTAGCTAACAGGGTTTTGTAATTCAGTAGGTCACGCCACAATACTACTCTAATAATAGAAGAAAAGATCAGTATTGGGGGGGTGAATAGGATATGAAGACAAGCTGATCCGATTAGACAGTAGTCTCGTCATATTGTAGAAATCTTAGCAGTCTAGGCTTATGTAGGAGGAAGTGAATTAAGTCAATAAAGAAAGACTAAGTTGTTTTGAGGTAAAAACAAAGGGATTGAATGAACAGATGAAAAATAAAAAGGATGAATGAAAATGTTGTAAGAAATGAGTGGATCTGTGTAAAGATAGAACATTAGGAAGAAAGATAGGACAGGTTGTGTGTGTGTAGGCAGAACGTCCAGAAGAGGGAGCGCGCAGCCTTCCTGTGACAGAGTAGAAGGTTGAGGTAGGGTGCCTCTAACTACTTAGATAGAGGGAACTGAATTAAGAAACGTCGAAATAAAATAAGTTGTAAATCAAGGATAAAAACACTGATGTGATAAAGTAATAAGCGACCATAGTAGAATACTAAAAAAGGTGTCAAAATAAATAATGAATAAAGATAATAAAAGAGGTTTAAACCGAATAGTATAAAAACGAATAGAAAAGTGGGTAACAAAAGAGAAAACAGAATCGCCGATAAATTGAAATTATACTATAAAGTTAAAAACGAATCTAGGTTAGTTAAGATAAATAGTGGAATCCAGGACACATTAAGAATAAGTGGTGAAACAAAGGAAGAGGAAAAAACAGGCCGTCAGTCACTCTGTGCCTACAGAAGCTACGGTCTAAAAATAGCCTGAAGGGCAGAGAGGGGTGCAAAATGGAGTGGCCAGGATAAAACAGGAGAACAGGGGAGGCTTGACTCACTAGTAAATTGACCATAGGATCAAACAATAAGAATATAGAGAAGAGGTAAGAAAGTATAGACAAAATAAATAAATAAAGGTAAAAGTAAGATGTTAGATAGAGATCTTAACGGAGCGGGCAGTGGACCTGTGTGGCTCAGTTGGTAGAGCATGGTGCTTGCAACGCCTGGGTTGAGGGTTCAATTCCCACGGGGGGACCAGGATGAATATGTATGAACTTTCCAATTTGTAAGTCGCTCTGGATAAGAGCATCTGCTAAATGACTTAAATGTAATGTAAATGTAATCTTAAAAATTGATTAGAACTGTAACAACAAACAAAACGAATAAAATGAATAAATAATGATATCTGTAAAGGGAAAAACACAGTGATATTTGAAGTACTGTCCTAGAATAAGACATTAAGTCATCTGTAGTATTGTCCTAGAATAAGACATTAAGTCATCTGTAGTATTCAGAAATAATGTCTGTACTATATAGAGTAGGCTTCGATAAAAGAAATTAAGTGATGTGACAAATGAATTATTAATTGGAAAGGAGATTAGCTCTACCTTGGAAAAATAGTAAATAGAAGGTGTATAATACATGGGAGTATTTAGGAAAAATAAATAAATAAATAGTGGCATGACAACAAAATGAATGTTTCCATAGAATAGAGAGAGAAGGACACTATTACCTGATAAACAGGATGAATAGAATAAGGGAGGCACAGTCGCATGGGACCAAAATGTGAAGCTCGATTTGCAGGCTTTCTGATGTCAACATTCTATCATCAGAAAATACATTGCGATGAGGTACAAATGTGGTTCCTCTAGTCCTCGCAGACGTGCGGGTGATTAGCAGAACTATTGACAATATCTAAGAACGAATAAGAAAATAGCTCTCTGTTTTGAATATGGGTATAGCGGGTATGGGGAAAATTAGTGTAATGTGACACTAGAACTTAGTGCGGTAGCAGGAAATGCCGCTATACAAGAGTTTATATCCTTGTCAAAATAACAAACAACTAATCGGTTTGAGGTTGGTGAGAATGGAATTTTTTACTTGGCGGTGTATAGTCTCTGAGCGAACAATGAGTGTTTCATAGAGATTACAGTTTATATGTGGTCAAGAAGAAGTATTAGATCACGTTTGACTTGACATCTAGTAGAGTACAGATGGAATTTTAATTGTTAGGCATTCTATACCGTCATTCTCTGAAAACTGTTAAGACGTTTATGGAATAAAAACTATTTGCTGATTAAAAGGTAACATTGTGAATATTAACGATATGTATAACTTTCTTTTCCAGAAAAAAAGGGTTTAATCTTCTCTGGTCAAAATATCATTGGGGACTGCATTACTGTGGAAAGCAGTTAATTAAAGTCAGCCGCTTTAAAAATAAAAATATCTGGATAAGGCTAAAAAATGGAGTTCTGGATGAGTGAGTCCAGTCCCTTTGCGTTATTGGCTTATGGTTCACTAGTAAGTACACCATGTACTGGGAATGAATATGCATTAGTAGATTTATTGGAAGGGTTTTTTCCAATTCAGTTTCAAATTGGGTATGCAAAAGGATGGAAATGTTTTTGAAAAATGTATTTAAGTTGTTCCTAAAGAAAGAGGGAGTGGAAACATATTAATGGTGTCAAAATGCCCTGAATCCTAAGAATTTCCTGTGAAAGACTGATCACCTTTTACTAGAAATTGTTGGAACAGGTGGGATTTACTTATAAAATGTTTAAAAGACACCAGACTCTATTCAAACTGTATAATTACTTTGAAAATCTATTATGTCCCTGGGAAAATTATGAAGAGTTGTACCCTTAAATTGAATAAGTTATTCAAATAGGTTTATTTTAATTTTAATTTTGATATAACATGGGTTCATGGGTAAAACTATCAGTTCCTTGGGGTTATGGTCTTTGGGTAAATACACAAATGTGTTTTGTTCATTCTGCATATAAAAAGTGATGAAAGTTACTCCAAAGGGTTTATTGGAGTGTGGGTCTCTGAGGGTTTTGTTGATAAATACCTCATCTGTAATTCATCTGAGAGATCACCAGTAGAATAAGGGAATTATCATAAAAGGTGACGTCAGAATGCTTTAAGGCATGGGAGAGAATATCACTACAAGTGGGTGTGGAGCTCAAACCCACCCTAACCGACTGAATAGTGAGGGTCAACTGTGTCTGATGACCTGTGAACTGTATCTAAAAAAAAAACATGCTGAAATGACATTATATTTGTTGGGAGAATAATGACTTAAAGGAATTGGGGTACTGACCTTTTTATTATCAGGCCACTCATGAGAGAAACTGAGACAAAAGGGCTATTGGGAAAATAGATAGTACTGGTAATAAAAGTGTTTAGTATAAATGTTAATTATTAAAGGGATGATGTGTATTGAATAGATAAGGTCAAATTTGAGTTAAAGTAAACACTAAGGATTGTTATCCTGAATATTGGGTTGGAAAATGTATAAAAAAAAATTTTTGAACTGTTTAGTTATTTAGATATAGAACTGTTTAAATTTAATAGGCCTAGGGCCGCTCTGGAATCTAATCCTGAGACAAGGAGGTTGACAAAATTTACAGAATATTAGATTAAAGGTTTTTTGTTTCTTTTGTTTTATAATGTCATTGGAATTGTAATGATAAAATGTAATGTTTAATTGAATAAAAAGGTAGTCTGTTGTGCGATGATACCCAAGAATGAAGAAGAAAGAGACCAATAATAACATGGGCATAGAATGACACGGATGGACGTTTTCTCCAGGTTTAATTACATTACAAATAGTGGTAATTTCTTGCAAATGAGTAATTATTATAATTTTTTTTTTCTCTTTTTCTCGTTTGGTCAATTTATTTTTGTTTTGAGGAACATAAGGTTGTGTATATGTTCCTGAGGAGGGACTGATACTGATATAAATGATATATAAATTGACTTAAGGATGTTTTAAGTATGTATCAAACAATGGCTGTTATGGGTTAGGGGACTCATAAATGAAGGTAATGGTAGTGAAGGGGTGTTATTTCTAGAAACTATGTATAATAATAGAGATAATTCACAGAAAAGGAAAGACAGCTGGCTGTGTAAAATATAGGGACAATTCTAAAGTAAATAGAACAATTCACATATCTAAAGATATGGTAAAAAGAATAAGTGGTGGCATTTTGAACATTAGAGCAAAAGTTTAAGAAACTTATGACTTAGTTTTGTTAGGATTGGATATTAATCCAACTGGAAGACACTTGACTGATTATATGTTATTTTACAGCAGTTGCTGTAGGGACCATCATTTGACTATCATTATGAATATTTCTGTGGCAGGAGGCCAGGTATTTGAGGCAGAATGTTTACATAGGGCTGTTATTAAAAATTAAGATTTAGTTATATTGCTATAAAAAGAAAGTCTGTTGTCAGGAAATAACCCATGTGTTAGTGTGTATGTCCTCAGGAAAAAACAGCCAGAAATGGAAGGGCTTGGGCTGCATTCTGGAGACTGAGTGTACATCAAGATACACCAGGCTGGTGGTATACTTCTTACAACACTGCAGTGGTAAAGTTCTTCATGTCTCTCTTTGGTGGGTACATAAGTCTCACGAGAAGTGAGGTCCAGCTGAATAAGGGGTGAGCTTGAAAACACCATGACAGAGGACGTGGAATCAGAGAGAGAGAGAGAGAGAGACTAGATTCCACTATAGACATACTGGGTTGAGTTTGGGGGCTACTTGTTTCATTTTTTAATGCATCATGTGAAAAAGAATAGATGATAGGATATTATACTCTAAACAAACATGTTAAAGGAATTGATGTGAAAGCATATATAGTGTTGAATTACGTCAAGAAGAGATAATGTTGATTAAGGTTATGCACATGATTATCAGTTAAAATGGAGCAGATGGGAAACTAAGTAAAAAATGACATGATTTGGGAACACCTCTCAGAACCTGGGGCCAAAAGGGGAAGACTGGGTGGAAGCATGAGGAAGCTTTTTAGGGCTTTTATTTTTGTGGAGTCCAGCAGAAAAGTATCCTGGAGGCATAGAGTCAGGTGAAGAGAGAGTGGGAATTGTCATGGTCTCAGATTTCAGTTTTCATGAATATGTTTATGCATAACACATAACATTGTCAATGCTGTTATGTTTTGTCTGTTGTTTTCCAAGTCTTATGTTTAGGAAACCAGAAGGAGAGGGGTTCGCCAGCTTCAGCTGGAATGTCAGTTTGTTGTGTGATGAGTGATGGAAGTAAGAGGATGTATGGTGCAATCATAGAATAGAGGCCATAAGTCTCTAAGTATGAATGCCTCACAGAAAGAAGGCAGAAACCTGAACCAGGACGAGAGGTTCTGCGTCTGATGATCCAAGGGGACCAGAAGGACCTTTCCCAGTGACACCAGGAGATCTAGTACACGTTCGAGTGTTCCGGAGGAAGTGGGATCCACCGAGGAGAGAAGGACCCTATGAGGTGGCCAAAGCAACAAGAACGGCCGTCCAAATGAAAAGAAGCCAGACGTGGTACCATCTGAACCACTGCAGCTGAGTCCCAACAGAGAGAAGGATACAACCACATAGAGATGAGGACACAGAGGATGCTGATTCACCAGGAAGGAGCCCGGAGGGAGCAGGAGCAGCGGAAACGATTGAGACGCCAGGGAGGAGCCAAGAAAACAGCAAATCAAGTGTAAGCCAAAATGTGACAGGTGCACCGACTAATGCACCCAGAAGAGGAGGAAAGGCCTCACAAGGAACAGAATGAGAACATTTCTTCCCTAAAATTGAAACCCTTCCAGATGGAAGCTAAGTCCGGCCTGAGGAGGGAGCCTCAGGTGAAGAAAGAGGAGGAAAAGTCCCGCAAGCTGAAGAAAATGGGGATTTCCTCACAATTGACTTTTAAACTTTTGAATGGCCTCCTTTACAGACAATTGAAGGTAGAACAACAAAAGAATAATGACATTGACATAAACAAAAGTAACAGTGAACACTAGTACAGAAACAACAGACTCATGCACAATCAAGATGTATGGTGGAAGCAGGAAGAGAAGAAAGGAATCAGCCGAACAATCCAAAAAGACTGACAAGGTTAGAATCTCTGTTCCACCTCAATTTATAACAGAAGCAGGAGAACTGAAGTCTATCTCAATCATAAGGATCAAACCCTTACCGGAGATAGCCCTCTGTGGATGGACACATCACCAAACAAAGGGACAAGTCGTTTGGGACCCGAAAGGATGTGACCTGACATTAATCAAAGAGAAAGACGAGAGGGTGCTCATCATGAATCAGATTGAACCAGTTGAAGGTGAAGAATTAATAGTTGAAATAACAAGAACAACAGTGACCGAAGGGAGTAGCACCACGGTCATTAAGATTGATCCTACCCCTGCACCTGAACAGGAAGAACCTGTGACAACAACAAGGGTGGCGGCTGCTGTGACGACCACAGTAGCTACCACTAGATGACATCGACTGCCCTTACCAAGCAGACCACCGTACCCACAAAGCAACCTGAGACATCAGTCAGGAGAGTTTTTTACTGACATTTGGAACTTTCTGATAAACTCTAATGATCTACCTCAAGATAAGAACATTGAAAAAGCAACAGAATTAGATATATCAGAATCAGAACCACTCAAGGACACCACACGAGAAGAAGTAGTGAAGAAGGAGTGATACGAATGGGCTAAGTATATGGCAAACAAACACAGAATGGACAATTGTATTTTGTGAAGAAAATCACCTTTGTCTGATCTTTTAATAGTCTCTGAACCAGCATCATTTAAAAACTGTGTAAGTTGGAAAAATGACCATTGTACCAATAGAAAGTATTCTATTCCCTTGTGTGACATAAAATGAAGGATTGCTCTGGGTAAGCACTAGGGGTAAAACTATGTTGAATGAGACCATGCTGGGAGACAATGATTGTGCTGCCTATAACATTAGAACTGAATTAGATGTACCTCAATTAGACAGAGGTACCGTGGTTAAAGGAAAATATGAATGTTTTTACAGACACCACACTGAAGGAATGGATGTAGGAAACACCACTGTAGAATGTGATACTATTTGGGTGTTAGAGAATGTGGGAGTACGTAGAAATAATGATAAAGGGTTGATAATGAATAGAGAAGGGTTGTGTGGTAAAATAACTCAGGTTGCGCCATCTCTTACTATGTTGAAAAATCAAGACAGAGGTATTGCTGATTGTTCTTTCCACACATCCAGAAACTAACTGTTGAATGTATTGTCTGATGGATGGATTGGTCTTTGTGCCTTAGTTAGAGCAATTAAATAGGTTACTATTATTAAATCACCCCATGATGACTATGTTAAACTTAGAGTTAAAAGGGCTTATGAGAAGGATCCTGAGGTATACCTTAATGCAATTGGACTGCTTAGAGGTGTACCTAGGGAGTTCAAGGCAAGAGATGAAGTTAAATCAGGATTTGAATCTATATTTTTGTGGATAACACCTAATAAAAACTTAGAGTGGATTAATTATATATATTATAACCAACAGAGATTCATTAACTATACTGACTAGGCTCTTACGGCGTTGGGGGAACAGGTACAGGCTACCAGTAAAATGACTTGGCAAAATAGACAGGCTCTCAATTGGCTTTTAGCGGAGAAGGGTGGGGTTTGTGTTATGTTTGGGGATGACTGTTGCACTTTTATTCCCAATAATACTGCACCTAATGGGTCATTTGCTATCGCTATGGCCAAACTCAAAGGATTACGAGCAGAAGTAAAGGCTAATGCTGGTTTAGACTCTCATATATGCGTTTGGTTGGACCTAGCGTTTGGAAAGTGGGGAGCCATGTTTGTTAGGATGGCCATCATGTTGGGAGGAGGGTTATTGGCTCTGGGTATTGTATTTTGTTGTGTTATACCCCTGGTAAAGTCAATTGTGGTTCAGACAACAGTTAAACAGATGTCTGTAAGGAGAGATGACCCTCCTGTGGTGATTGATCCTGTACCGGGTAGCCCTGGCAAGTATACTAATAAGTATGGAAAGCCTTGTAATGCGGTTGGAGGACCTCTTGACTGCCCCTTTGGTAACCCTAACTGTCTCTATGAAGTGATTGGGGGAGGGTGGTCATGCATGTCACGATTTTCGTAAGAATCGTTTCCATGTATATGTTCCATTACCCAGTTCAGATGAATGTTTACGTATACATGTCTGCAAAAAGTGTCATTTGTGCCGTAAGTGCAAGTGGTGTACAAAATTTAATGTGGAAGGCCATGACCATCACGGAGACCCCGTGTTTTGCGCAAAATGTCAAAGAGGAGATTGTAGAATCTGTCAGGATGAGGACTGTGCTCCTATGTAAGGATTTTAGTATATCTATTTTTGTTTAAGGCCTTGTGTTTTTGTATGTTTGGTTGAATTTTTAGATGTGTATATCAATGAATATATATGGTTTCCTTTAATTAAAGCTAGTTATGCCTTCTAAAAAACTAGGTTAATTTCAAAAACATGTTAGGTAACAGAGGGTATTCCGGTTACAAGTGTCTACGGACCATGTCCTTAATCTTCTAACAAGGGTTGGTATCATTGATATTACTGTGTTAGAGAGGTGTCTGCAAGGGAGGATCATGTTGAAATGCTTACTTTTAGAATGATGTCTTGTTAATTTTATTTTTTGAAACTGTATGAAGGCTGTTTTTATTATCATATTCATTGTATTATTTTCTTTATTCCACATAACTGAGATAACCTCAGGCAAGGCTACATACTACATGCTCACTGCTTCGTCAAAATATAATGGTTGATTATAAGTGTTTCTATACTAACTGGATCTTTTACTCCTATTTTATGTTATTAATTGGAGATGTTTGGTCTAGTTGGGTTTTGTAAGTGTTTTATGTTCCAATTGGATATTTTACTCCTATCTGTATTCACGTTTGGAGATGTTTGGTCCAGTTGACCTATATGCTTTATTCACAGTTAACCTGTATGCTTTATTTACATTTGATAATCTTTTTGCCCATCTTTGGTATTGGCCTTCACTCTTTATATGTCTCTTTAGTGTAGTTTTTGAGGCTAATTAGCCTCAAGAGGGAGGATTTGTAGGAGTAAATGCTTAGACATATAAAAAACATATCACACTATTGAGTAAGGAGGAGAAGGAGAAGGGAACACGTGAGTGCATTTGCCATTCTGGTAAAATACAGGAAACCAAAGATTAGCAGATGGCCAAAGTCATACGTGCTTTAAAGTGCATGTATGGAAAAAGCAGGACACCATTATGAAGATAAAATTGACAGGAACAGCCATAAGTGCTTAGGGTAAAGGCCATAAGTGCTTAGGGCAAGATAGACATATATTAATTTTAGGGGACAAGGGGGTCCTGCCCCCATTCTAATCTAATCAAGAGCGGATACAGGCGTTATTGGGCGTAGACAAGCAGGAAGCCTGAAATGAAGGATAATGGTGGCAGATGACCATAGGAGAAGTAATTTAATTAATGTATGTAATGATCTCATGTGTGTGGATGTGTATAAAGAGCGAACCAGTGCTCTGGGAAGGTGTGTGTTCCGCGGGACATTCGAGCTGGCTATACAATTGTATTAAAAAGCATGTTTGATTTTCACAAGTTCTTGTAAGAGTTATATTTGAATTGATTTTCCACGACACGGTTCGTTGCTCCAGAGCCTTTCTGTTCACCTTCACACTCCTGGGCCAGACTACACTCAATCATATGACCTACTGAAGAGATGAGTCTTCAGTAAAGACTTAAAGGTTGAGACCGAGTCCGCGTCTCTCACATGGGTAGGCAGACCATTCCATAAAAATGGAGCTCTATAGGAGAAAGCCCTGCCTCCAGCTGTTTGCTTAGAATTTCTAGGGACAATTAGGAGGCCTGCGTCTTGTGACCGTAGCGTACGTGTAGGTATGTACGGCAGGACCAAATCAGAAAGATAGGTAGGAGCAAGCCCATGTAATGCTTTGTAGGTTAGCAGTAAAACCTTGAAATCAGCCCTTGCCTTAACAGGAAGCCAGTGTAGGGAGGCTAGCACTGGAGTAATATCATCACATTTTTTGGTTCTAGTCAGGATTCTAGCAGCCGTATTTAGCACTAACTGAAATGTATTTAGTGCTTTATCCGGGTAGCCGGAAAGTAGAGCATTGCAGTAGTCTAACCTAGAAGTAACAAAAGCATGGACTCATTTTTCTGCATCATTTTTGGACAGAAAGTTTCTGATTTTTGCAATGTTACATAGATGGAAAAAAGCTGTCCTTGAAACAGTCTTGATATGTTCGTCAAAAGAGAGATCAGGGTCCAAAGTAACGCCGAGGTCCTTTACAGTTTTATTTGAGAAGACTGTTCAACCATCAAGATTAATTGTCAGATTCAACAGAAGATCTCTTTGTTTCTTGGGACCTAGAACAAGCATCTCTGTTTTGTCCGAGTTTAAAAGTAGAACGTTTGCAGCCATCCACTTGCTTATGTCTGAAACACAGGCTTCTAGCGAGGGCAATTTTGGGGCTTCACCATGTTTCATTGAAATGTACAGCTGTGTGTCATCCGCATAGCAGTGAAAGGTAAAATTATGTTTTCGAATGACATCCCCTAGAGGTAAAATATATAGTGAAAACAATAGTGGTCCTAAAACGGAACCTTGAGGAACACCGACATGTACAGTTGATTTGTCAGAGGACAAACAATTCACAGAGACAAACTGATATCTTTCCGACAGATAAGATCTAAACCAGGCCAGAACTTGTCCGTGTAGACCAATTTGGGTTTCCAATCTCTCCTAAAAAATGTGGTGATCGATGGTATCAAAAGCAGCACTAAGGTCTAGGAGCACAAGGACAGATGCAGAACCTCGGTCTGATGCCATTAAAAGGTAATTTACCACCTTCACAAGTGCAGTCTCAGTGCTATGATGGGGTCTAAAACCAGACTGAAGCATTTCGTATACGTTGTTTGTCTTCAGGAAGGCAGTGAATTGCTTCGCAACAGCTTTTTCAATTTTTTTTGAGAGGAGTGGAAGATTCGATATAGGCCGATAGTTTTTTATATTTTATGGGTCAAGGTTTGGCTTTTTCAAGAGGCTTTATTACTGCCACTTTTATTGAGTTTGGTACACAGAGCCGTTTATTATGTTCAACATAGGAGGGCCAAGCACAGGAAGCAGCTCTTTCAGTTGTTTAGTTGGAATAGGATCCAGTATGCAGCTTGAAGGTTTAGAGACCATGATTATTTTCATCATTGTGTCAAGAGTTAAAGTACTAAAACACTTGAGTATCTCCCTTGAACCTAGGTGCTGGCAGAGTTGTGCAGACTCTTTGGAGCTTTGGAGGAAAACGCAGATTTAAAGAGGAGTGCGTAATTTGCTTTCTAATGATCATGATCTTTTCCTCAAAGAAGTTCATAAATTTATTACTGCTGAAGTGAAAGCCATCCTCTCTTGGGGAATGCTGCTTTGTAGTTAGCTTTGCGACAGTATCAAAAATTTGTTTCGGATTGTTCTTATTTTCCCCAATTAAGTTGGAAAAATAGGATGATCGAGCAGCAGTGAGGGCTCTTCGATACTGAACGGTACTGTCTTTCCAAGCTAGTCGGAAGAATTCCAGTTTGGTGTGGGGCCATTTCCGTTCCAATTTTCTGGAAGTTTGCTTCAGAGCTCGGGTATTTTCTGTGTACCAGGGAGCTAGTTTCTTATGACAAATGTTTTTAGTTTTTAGGGGTGCAACTGCATCTAGGGTATATCGAGCCCACAAATATGGACCGTATTACACAAACAATCACTCACAAACAACCATGGGGGAACAGAGGGTTAAATAATGAAGAAGTAATTGGGGGGATTGAAACCAGGTGTGTAAGACAAGGACAAAACAAATGGAAAATGAAAAGTGGATCGGCGATGGCTAGAAGGCCGGTGACGTCGACCGCCGCCCGAACAAGGACAGGGACCGACTTCGGCGGAAGTCGTGACAAGTACACATCACTCTGTTCTGTATCAGAAAGTAGGCTGGTCCTCTTAAGCCTCGTACATCAATGCACTGCTCTTTTTTTTTTTATAAAGCCCTCTTGTTCAAACTTCCACCATACCTTACTTCATTGTTAACTTACAGACATACGAGTCACCAGACCCAATGACAGGAATGGCTAGTTCTAGAGGTCCTGTTGATCACTACAGAATTAGGGAAATCTGCATTGAGTTTTTTGTGGGCCTGTGTATGGAATGATCTGCTCTCTGCACATTGATGATCTGGTGCCTCTAGGGCAGTTCATGTTTTAATGGCGGACCTCATTGTTGAGGAATGTGTCTGCTTCTTAAATTGCTTGTGGTATTGTATGTTTTTATTACGTTGTATGGATCACGTTTCAGGAGAAGACACAGATGCAGACAGTGTCGAAGTAACAAAAGTTTATTACTAGAACCGGGGACAGGCAAAACGACAGGTCATTTGGCCCAGCGTTGTCCGGGATTGGCCGGGGTAAGCCGTCATTGTAAATAAGAATTTGTTCTTAACTGACTTGCCTAGTTAAATAAAGGTTAAATATTATTTTTTTTAAAAGGGCAGGTCAGTAATCCAGATCAGAGTCCATAAGGTACAGAACAGCAGGCAGTCTCGGGGTCAGGGCAGGCAGAATTGTCAAAACCGGGATAACTAGAAAACAGGAACTATTAAAAGACAGGAGCAAGGGGGAAAATGCTGGTAGGCTTGAAGAACAAATCAAACTGGCAACAGACAAACAGAGAACTGGGCGATAAGAAACCCCCAGATGTTTACCTGACTGTGCCCACTAATGGTGAAGTCTGTGACTGTAGAAACATACTTGCCCCGCCCACCTGAGTATCCGTCTTTTCCAGACGTCTATTTCCTGAGTTTGAGGGGTGCAAATTCCACTTGTCACTTCAATCTCCATGGATTGATTACTTTCATTTTACTGCTGAGACTCTTTCATACTGGTGCTTGTGCCTGTCATTTTTTCCGGTTAACGTTACAGCCGTGGAAATGTGTCAAACACACTCCGGTAATGGATGAAATGGGCTCAATGGGATACAATGGTTTTCCATTGAATCTATAAGAACGCTAAAACATCATCAGGGATTTAAATAACAAAGACATATCTATGTAGACAGTATCAAACTAAAAGTGTCCCTCAGAATCTGTCACGTTCCTGACCTGTTTTCTGTTAGTTTTGTATGTGTTAGTTGGTCAGGACGTGAGTTTGGGTGGGCAGTCTATGTTTTCTGTTTCTATGTTGGTTTAAAGGGTGACCTAATATGGCTCTCAATTAGAGGCAGGTGTTTTTCATTTCCTCTGATTGAGAGTCATATTAAGGTAGGTGTTTTCACACTGTTTGTTTGTGGGTGGTTGTCTCCTGTGTCTGTGTCTATGTCACACCATACGGGACTGTTTCGTGCGTTCGTTATTTTGTGTAGTCATTTTCCTGTTCGTGAGTTCTTCGTGTTTCATGTAAGTTCGTCGTCCAGGTCTGTCTACTCCGTTTGTTGTTTTGTTAGTTTATAGTGAAGTTCGTGTTTTCGTCTTTTCTTTAAATAAATATGTCAAATCACAACGCTGCGCCTTGGTTCAATCACTACTCCTCCTCTTCGTATGAAGAGGAGGAGGAACACCGTTACAGAATCATCTGACTAATGAACAAGTCAACCACCAAACCCCTGAGAAGAGTCAGCTAGCTGACTGTGGTTTTGACACATGATCCTCCTATAGAAATAGTGTATGTGTGTATGGAGGGGATAGCTGAAGCTGAGGCTAGCTGGGATACCAGTAGTCACCATAGCAAAGGTTTGTAGGGGAGGCATGTATCTGTGCATGGTGGGTGTAAAAACTAACTAACATCTGCACATTCTGATACCAAACTGATCTCAGCTCAGATCTCTATTCTCGTTCCATCCTCCTTTCCTCCAATAAAGAGGAAGGAACAAGTGTGAGGTCATGTAGCCAATCATAAGAAGAAGTTGGTCAGAAAATTAACACGCCATCAACCTCTACTCTTTTTTCTCACAGTTTTTGTAAGTTTCTCGATAATTTTCTCTCTATTTTCTGTGTGACGGTGAAGAGGTGTGATCTAAACAGACTGTCATCATATAGGAAGTAGAGGGGTTTGTCAGAAGAACTGTAGTTCAGAGAAAGTCACTTGTCAGTGGGACAGAATGGAGAACACAATGCTCTGTGTGCTGCTCTGTAAGTACTGACGTTGTATTAGTGTTTGTGTGTTTGTCTATGAGCACAATGCACTAACATTAAAATTACTAATCTATTACTATATTAGTACACACTTCTGTATTACTTCTGTACTGTAATGACTTTCTTTGTCTTTGTTGAAGTGCTGAGTATCCTCATCTACTGTGGACACTGTGGTGAAGATGATGGTAGATATTAACTTATTTGATCAAACTTCCATCTCTTTATGTTTCATAATCTTTGTCTCTGCTTTTCCTTCCTCACGTTCATTAATGTTATGAGAAAAGGTGATTCAGTTGTGAATGTATGATCTGCAAAGAAGTAGGAAACATAGTTTATGTACATGTATTACTTGACTGATAGGTGATTGTGTTATGATGGTTGTGTTTATGAAGGTAGACTAAAACCTGTATTGGAGCCAGTATGATACATCATACCAGCCTTATTTCTGTCTGCTTGAACTCCAACTCAGATACACATGAAAACATGAAATGACCTAGGGAATCGATAGAATATCATTTAGAGATGCACAGAAACAATTTAACATTCAAAATGAGTGAACCTTTCCTTTAAGTTGAAAACATGTGGCTATTTTGTCATATGAAAATGTATAAAAAAAGTTATGTAATCGCGTTTGAAAATCCACATGTGAACCTTCATGTGAAATATCATCACATGTGAAGTGTTCCAAAACCACATGGTTTCACATGATTTCACATCTGACCAGTCTGACAGCATCTCACCATTATGAAAAGCCTCTCACCAGTCTGACAGCATCTCACCATTCTGACAGCATCTCACCATTCTGACAGCATCTCACCATTCTGAAAAGTATCTCACCATTCTGACAGCATCTCACCATAAACTCATGGAGCATGAATGTACTGATAGGAATGAAAGATCTCAAGAGCTGACTTTGCTGTCATAACGATATGAATGAAAGAGCTAATCAGATCTTTCATTAGGAGAAGTTTTATTTTTTACAAACAAATGTCGAATTTGTTTGTAAATGGCATGTTATAGAAGGGTTCAGTCTACAGGTAACTGAAAAAATAAAGGAAACACTTCAATAAATTAAGGATACAAAGTCAAATCAAATCAAAGTGTATTTGTCACGTGCACCGAATACAACAGGTATTGAAATGCCTAAACAACAGTGCAATTTTTAAGTAAAAAATAGGTATTAGGTGAACAATAGATAAGTAAGGAAATAAAAAACAACAGTAAAAAGACAGTGAATAATAACAGTAGCAAGTATATTGAAAGCATGGGGTGCTTCCACACAGGAAGTTGCAGACTATTTTAGAATCTGTGCCAAGGCACATTGATGCTGTTCTGGTGGCTTGTGGTGCCCCAATGCCCTATTAAGACACTTTATGTTGGTGTTTCCTTTATTTTGACAGTTACCTGTAGCAGTAGGCTACATGGAGAATGGAACAGTTGGATGGGAAAACGTCTCGAATCGTGCAAAATGGTGTATAACATTGTGGATAAAGTTCAGTATGACACAATTTCATGCATACAACATCTAAATACCTGCATCATTAAACTGAGAGCTTTACCGTTTCTAAAATGACGTGTTAGGGTGATTTTAGAGACTGTTCATGTTTTTGGGGGTTTCCCATAAGGAGGATGAGGAAGTGATTTGCTGTTTAGGGTAAGTTTTAAATCACAAAAAGGTGTCTGAACTGTTCTATAACATGGTATTTACATTAAAAAAATAGACATTTGGTTGTAAAAAAGCAAACTTCTCCTTTAATATTAGTGAATGACTCTGCACATGAGTTGATGGTGAGATGCTATTCAGTCATTTCAACCATTTACTGTAATACTAGCCTACGTATTACGTTGTGGACTGGAGCCCCACTAAATATGTTGGCCTTCCGTATTTCAATATTCAAGTAGTGGATGTATTGTTATACTGAAGCTCTTTTTAGTTACATTTTTATCCATGGATGTTTGTGTCTGAGAGAGAATGTAAAGAATGATGTAAGAGCTGCAAGTATTTAGTTGCACAATATACACTGAGTGAACAAAACATTAAGAACACCTTCCTTGCAACTGTTTATTGTGTGCAGAGAGACCTATAGCTGTTCTGACCCTCCAACCCAACTGGAAACAGATATTCATTGGAGAGACTGTCACTATGAGATGTGACATACAGGGAGGAGGAGACTCTGACTGGCAGTATGAGTGGCATAACAACACGAAGTCAGTCTACTCTAATAAAAAGCCAGAGTACAGAATCAGTCCTGTATACACGGCTAACAGTGGTTCATATACCTGTCAGGGTGTAAAGGGAATCAAGCGCTCTGAAACCAGTGATGCTGTACAACTGACTGTGTCTGGTAAGTCTAACTAATCATGTAAACATCTCAATGGGTAACTATAATCATTTACAATGAGAGTAAAAAACATTAAGAACACCTTCCTAATATTGAGTTGCAACCGTCCACTTTTTTCCCTCGAGAGAGTCTCAATTCGTCACGGCATGGACTTTATAAGGTGTCAAAAGCGTTCCACAGGGATGCTGTCCCATGTTGATTCCAATGCTTCTCACAGGTGTGTTAAGTTGGCTGGATGTCCTTAGAGTGGTGGACCATTCTTGATACACACGTGAATCTGTTGAGTGTGAAAAACCCAGGAGCGTTGAAGTTCTTGGCGCAAACTGGTGCACCTTGCACCTACTACCATACCCCATTCAAAGGCACTGCAATCTTTTGTCTTGCCCATTCACCCTCTGAATGCCACACATAAACAATCCATGTCTTAATTGTCTGAAGGCTTAAGAATCCATCTTTAACCTCTCTAGGGTATGTGGGACGTTAGCGTCCCACCTCATCAACAGCCAGTGATACTGCAGGGCGCCATATTCAAAACAACAGAAATCCCATAATTTAAATTCCTCAAACATACAAGTATTTTACATCATTTTAAAGCTACACTTGTTGTAAATCCAGCCAAAGTGTCCGATTTCAAAAAGGTTTTACGACAAAAGCACACCAAACGATTATGTAAGGTATGAGCCAAGTCACAGAAAAAGACAGCCATGTTTCCAGCTAAAGAGAGCATTAACAAAAAGCATAAATAGAGATAAAATTAATCACTAACCTTTGATAATCTTCATCAGATGACACTCATAGGACTTCATGTTACACAATACATGTATTTTATGTTCGGTAAAGTTCATATTTATATCCAAAAAATCTGAGTTTAGGCCAGATGCTACTGTATCACTTGGCAAAAAGCCTGAGAAAATGCATAGCGCCACATTAAAATGAATGACTATGAAAATTACTATAAAATCAAACTTTCATTAAATCACACATGAAAGATATCAAATTAAAGCTACACTGGTTGTGAATCCAGCCAACATGTCAGAATTCAAATTGGCTTTTCAGCGAAAGCATACGATGCTATTATCTGAGCATAGCACCATTGTAAACAAAAGAGAGAAAACATTTCAAACCTGCAGGAGAGACACAAAACGCAGAAATAAAAATATAATTCATGCCTTACCTTTGACGAGCTTCTGTTGTTGGCACTCCAATATGTCCCATAAACATCACAAATGGTCCTATTGTTCGATTAATTCCGTCGATATATGTCCAAAATGTCCATTTATTTGGCGCGTTTGATCCAGAAAAACACCGGTTCCAACTTGCTCAAACATGACAACAAAATATATCAAAGGTTACCTTTAAACTTTGCCAAAAATGTCAAACTACTTATGTAATACAACTTTAGGTATTTTTTAAAGTTAATAATCGATCAAATTGAAGACTGGATGATATGTGTTCAATACAGGATTAAAACGATATGTAGCATGCCTTCGGTTTGATTGAAACGCATGTCCAGGACACCAGGAGTGCCTCGACTTCAAGATGGCCGTATTTCTTCATTACACAAAGGAATAACCTCAACCTATTTCTCACGACTGTTGACATCCCGTAGGAACTGCAAGCAAGTTGCTTAGAAATCTGGTTTCCCAATGAAGCCTCATTGAAAAGACAGTGACCTCAAAAAAAAAAGAATCTGAATGGTTTGTCCTCGGGGTTTCGCCTGCTAAATAAGTTCTGTTATACTCACAGACATGATTCAAACAGTTTTAGAAACTTCAGAGTGTTTTCTATCCAAATCGACTAATAATATGCATATCTTATCTCCTGGCGATGAGTAACTGGCAGTTGAATTTGGGTATGTTTTTCATCCAAACGTGAAAATGCTGCCCCCTACCCTAGAGAAGTAAACTTGTCTACTCCCCTTCATCTAAACTGATTGAAGTGGATTTAACAGGTGACATGGATGGATTTACCTGATTTACCTGGTCAGTCTATGTCATGGAAAGTTCCTAATGTTTTGTACACTCAGTGTATATTGGATATTTTTTGATTGTGTTTCCACAGCTCTGCCCAGTGCCACATTGAGTGTCTCTCCTCAGGGTCCCCTCTACTCTGGAGATACAGTCACTCTGCAGTGTGACATACCAGACTACACAGACTGGACGTACTACTGGTACAGAAACAACCAACCATTTTCCAGTACCCATGGTAAAACCATTACCATCTCTCTCCCCGACCAGGATGGTCAGTACCAGTGTGCGGGGACCAGGACAGATCGGCCCCAGAAGTCTCAACTCAGCAGAGCCCTCTCTATCCAGTTTATTGGTGAGCTTGAGACTCAGTCATTGACAAAGAGTAAAAAGTGGCTCTATGTACAAACTCCAAATGCATTTATTCCCAATAATAAACTTTTGAAACAATACCATGATTGCAAGATTTCACAATATTTGTTCTCATCTTATGTATGAATCAACAACTGACTGCATTGTCTTTCAACAGCTCTGCCCACGGCCTCAATGAGTATCTCTCCTCAGGGTCTCCTCTACTCTAGAGAGACAGTCACTCTGCAGTGTGTCATACCAGGCTACACAGACTGGATGTACTACTGGTACAGAAACAACCAACAGTTTTCCAGTCAGACCAGTGAAACCATCACCATCTCTCTCCCAGACCAAGCTGGTCAGTACCAGTGTCAGGGGAAAAGGACAAGGCGCCCCCAGTGGTCTAATCTCAGCTCATCTCTCCCCATCATCGTCACTGGTGAGCTATTTTCAATCTGGACATTATCAAGTCTGAGCCAATGTGGGATAATCTTATAGAATACAGACATGCATACTGTAAATTCTAACTAAATCGAGTCAACATACACATTACGGAAAATGTAATTTTATCAAAACTTTACAGCAACAGCTCAATTATTTTAAACACCAAGCATATATGCAGATGTTTTAATATTCTGCTCTGAATTTCCTCAGCTCTGCCTGAAACTACACTGAGTGTAGAGCCAAACCCTGTGTTCCCTGGAGAGACAGTTACTCTGACGTGTTCAGTAGGGTCTGACAGTAGCTGGAGCTATAAGTGGTACAAAGATCATTATAATAATGTAGTATCCCAGTCTGTCAGACACACTACAACAGGAGACACCCTCACCATCAGTAGAGCTGCTGAGTCTGACCAGGGTCTCTACTTGTGTCAGGGACAGAGAAGATCCAGACCCACATCTTTACAACAAAGTAATGTTATTACCCTTACTGTGAATGGTGAGTTACTTTGTCGTGTATCTCTTGTGTGTCAAACACTATTTATATTGAGTCAATCAAATAGACATGGTCAGTGTGTTAATATTTAGTTACTGTATTACCTACTGAAGTAAGATCATCATCTGGAAAGATTGGTTCTCTGACTACATATGTCTTAATATTTAACTGTGTTTCTACAGCTCTGCCCACGACCTCAGTGAGTATCTCTCCTCAGGGTCTCCTCTACTCTGGAGAGACAGTCAGCATGCAGTGTTATATATCAATGTACACAGACTGGACGTACAGCTGGTTTATAGAAAACAACCTCAAATCTAGTACACCTGGTAAAACCATCACCACTCTGTCTAACCAGGCTGGTCAGTACAGATGTGTTGGGGGGAGGACAGGTCGGCCTCAGTGGTCTCAAGTCAGTGTTTTCCTCCCTATCAGTGTTACTGGTGAGTTCACTATTGATGCTCCATCACTAACTTGTTGAGGTTGTTGTCATAGTGTATCAGGACACTGGATTTGACCACACAAACATATTGCAAAACCAACAGATTATCAGCCGTCCACTACACTGACTTCAGACAAAGAGAACATATTCACAGGAGACAGTGTGACACTGAGCTGTACTGTAGAATCTCCTGGATGGACGTTTTACTGGTACAGACACAGACCAGACTCTACACCAGTAACCACAACCTCTGGATACTCCTACACACTCAGCTGGGTCAGTGTCTCTGATGGAGGACAGTACTGGTGCAGAGCTGGGAGAGGAGACCCAGTCTACTACACCCTGTACAGTGACTCAGTCCAGATAAACATTACTGGTGAGTCTGAAACAGTTTTATGATAAATGGTTGCTATTTTACATTGATAGAAAGTGGGGTATAATATTTTGTCTGCTTACTGTATCCCAACAACTGTAGCTAACTTGAAGCTATATTCATGAGTAGACCTATTGATAAATACACACATTTAAAATTGTGTAGCTGTTAATTCAGTTAGTTGTCTGTGTTGTGTCTGTGCAGAGAAACCTGTCGCTTTTCTGACCCTCCAACCCAACTGGACCCAGATATTCATTAGAGAGACTGTTACTATGAGATGTGACATACAGGGAGGAGGAGACTCTGACTGGAACTACAGATGGTATAAGAATAGTCAGTTATTCAGCCCCTTTAACACAAAGACTGAGTACAGAATCAGTCCTGTCTACATGTCTAACAGTGGTTTATATACCTGTGAGGGTGTCAAGGGAAACAAGATCTCCAAGACCAGTGATGCTGTACAACTGACTGTGTCTGGTAAATCTATTTAAGCTTATACGAGTCATGGTTACCGAGAATATTTTTTATATTAAAAGTTTGAAACCTGCCTTTCCTTCTTAACAGGTAAACCCAAGGCTGTCCTGAGTATCTCTCCTCAGTGGCTGAACCCTGGAGACTCAGTGACTCTGAGCTGTGAAGTTGACAAGACGTCTACAGGCTGGAGGTTCTCCTGGTACAGGACTGTTCCCTACAGAGCTGGGTTACCCTCCCTATCAGACAAGTCTTACTCTCTACAGCCCCTATCTGACAATGTGACTAGTGAAGACTCCTACACTCTGATCCCTGCTGGTCCTACTCCTACAGGAGGATATGTGTGTAGAGCTGGGAGAGGAGACCCAGTCTATGACACACTCTACAGTGAACCACAGTTTCTCTGGTCAGGAGGTAACTAACTGCATTCAAACATATTTAAGTCTCCCTCATGTGTATAATATATATTATTTAACTAAAGGTTTGACTCTGTCTCTCTTTGTTTCAGATCTGCAGCCTTCAGTGTCTCTCAGAATAAGTCCCAACACAACTCAACAATTTAAATCAAAGTCTCTCTCACTGAGCTGTGAGGAGAAGGGGAACTCTACTGGATGGAGACTGATGAGAAACACAGAGAGAGGAGTAGAGTCAGTGTGTGTCTCTAACTGGGAATCAATAACAGGGTCTACATGTACCATCAGCTACACATTCACACGGGACAGTGGAGTGTACTGGTGTGAGTATGGATCAGGAGAGTACAGTAATGCTGTCAACATCACAGTGCCTGGTATGTCTATTGTATGACATTCAAACAGAAAAACAAAATGTCATGATAATAGGATGTTCAATTCTGTAACTGAATTGCATCTCTTATAAAATACATGATCATCATATTTTGAGGGTGACGACTCCAGTATGCAGATTTTCAGTATTATTTATATATTATGTTAAACAGCTGGTGATGTGATCCTGGAGAGCCCTGTTCATCCCGTGACTGAAGGAGACTCTGTGACTCTGCGCTGCAAATACTGGACAACCAGCTCAAACATCAAGGCTGATTTCTACAAAGATGGAGTTCTCATCAAGAATGGGACCACAGGAGAGATGACCATCCCTGCAGTATCCAAGTCAGATGAAGGATTCTACAAATGCAAATACCCTGACAAGGGAGAATCACCAGAGAGCTGGATGACAGTGAGAGGTGAAAAAACGATTATGATCTCAAGTTAACTTTTCATCATCTGTGTGATAGTTATTTAAGTGTTTATGTTAATTAAAATAAATTTGGATTTGTACTCCCATAGAAAATATAATCTCAACAAAATTATCAAAAGATACAGGCCAGTCTATACTCCTATATTATCTCTCTCAGTCTGATGGTTGTGCTGTTCTCTCTCCAGTCGTATCTCCTGGATCCTCTACATCAGTCTTAGAAGGAGTGGTTGTGGGTCTGGTTGTTGCTGGTGTTCTGCTGGTCATTATCCTGGTCCTGCTGTGTCGATTTAAAAACAGCAAAGGTGAGATTTATATTATTCAAATTTAACTCTGTAGTTCATGTAATTACAATAGTTCAAAACATTAATTACCTGATATAATAGTATGCATTTCTCATTACAGGTTCCTGTTTTAACAGAATATTCTTGTGAGTACACCTGTCTCTCAACTATGTTAATTCAGTAACATATCGTCTTAGTTCTTCATGAGTATATCTCTCCCTCTAGGAACCCCCAGACCCAGAGAACCAACCAGGACCCCCAACAGGACCAAGGATCTACCCAGAGTCAGGCTCCTGATGCTGGGTATACACTTCTGCAGCATGGTCAGTCTCTCAGCCCAGACCTCTATCACTCCTCTCTCTGTAACCTCATACACTGACTCATCAACATCCACTTTGTATAACAACATGTTACTGTACTCTCTGTCCCTAGACAAGTTGAGGGAGAACCAACCTAACTAACCTGTCTTTCTCTTCTTTGACCAACAGGTGGTGCTCACATCTACGACACGATCAATCCCTCAGACAACAATGTTAATGGTACTGTATAGTGTTTGTTATGTTCAGTATGAATACAGTATAGAGTTACTGCTGCTGTACTTCATGTGTTTAATATGAATACAGTATAGAGTTACTGCTGCTGTTCTTCATGTGTTTAATATGAATACAGTATAGAGTTACTGCTGCTGTTCTTCATGTGTTTAATATGAATACAGTATAGAGTTACTGCTGCTGTTCTTCATGTGTTTAATATGAATACAGTATAGAGTTACTGCTGCTGTTCTTCATGTGTTTAATATGAATACAGTATAGAGTTACTGCTGTTCTTCATGTGTTTAATATGAATACAGTATAGAGTTACTGCTGCTGTTCTTCATGTGTTTAATATGAATACAGTATAGAGTTACTGCTGTTCTTCATGTGTTTAATATGAATACAGTATAGAGTTACTGCTGCTGTTCTTCATGTGTTTAATATGAATACAGTATAGAGTTACTGCTGCTGTTCTTCATGTGTTTAATATGAATACAGTATAGAGTTACTGCTGCTGTTCTTCATGTGTTTAATACGAATACAGTAAGTTACTGCTGTTCTTCATGTGTTTAATATGAATACAGTATAGAGTTACTGCTGCTGTTCTTCATGTGTTTAATACGAATACAGTATAGAGTTACTGCTGCTGTTCTTCATGTGTTTAATACGAATACAGTATAGAGTTACTGCTGCTGTTCTTCATGTGTTTAATATGAATACAGTAAGTTACTGCTGTTCTTCATGTGTTTAATATGAATACAGTATAGAGTTACTGCTGCACTTCATGTGTTTAATATTAATACAGTATAGAGTTACTGCTGTACTTCATGTGTTTAATATGAATACAGTATAGAGTTACTGCTGCTGTACTTCATGTGTTTAATATGAATACAGTATAGAGTTACTGCTGCTGTTCTTCATGTGTTTAATATGAATACAGTAAGTTACTGCTGTTCTTCATGTGTTTAGTATGAATACAGTATAGAGTTACTGCTGCTGTTCTTCATGTGTTTAATACGAATACAGTATAGAGTTACTGCTGCTGTTCTTCATGTGTTTAATATGAATACAGTATAGAGTTACTGCTGCTGTTCTTCATGTGTTTAATATGAATACAGTATAGAGTTACTGCTGTACTTCATGTGTTTAATATTAATACAGTATAGAGTTACTGCTGTACTTCATGTGTTTAATATGAATACAGTATAGAGTTACTGCTGCTGTACTTCATGTGTTTAATATGAATACAGTATAGAGTTACTGCTGCTGTACTTCATGTGTTTAATATGAATACAGTATAGAGTTACTGCTGCTGTTCTTCATGTGTTTAATATGAATACAGTATAGAGTTACTGCTGCTGTTCTTCATGTGTTTAATATGAATACAGTATAGAGTTACTGCTGTTGTTCTTCTTGTGTTTAATATGAATACAGTATAGAGTTACTGCTGCTGTACTTCATGTGTTTAATATGAATACAGTATAGAGTTACTGCTGCTGTTCTTCATGTGTTTAATATGAATACAGTATAGAGTTACTTCTGCTGTTCTTCATGTGTTTAATATGAATACAGTATAGAGTTACTGCTGTTCTTCATGTGTTTAATATGGATACAGTAAGTTACTGCTGCTGTTCTTCATGTGTTTAATATGAATACAATATAGAGTTACTGCTGTTCTTCATGTCTTTAATATGAATACAGTATAGAGTTACTGCTGCTGTACTTCATGTGTTTAATATGAATACAGTATAGAGTTACTGCTGCTGTTCTTCATGTGTTTAATATGAATACAGTATAGAGTTACTGCTGCTGTTCTTCATGTGTTTAATATGAATACAGTATAGAGTTACTGCTGCTGTACTTCATGTGTTTAATATGAATACAGTATAGAGTTACTGCTGCTGTTCTTCATGTGTTTAATATGAATACAGTATAGAGTTACTGCTGCTGTTCTTCATGTGTTTAATATGACTAACACAGTAAGACTAAGGGCTGTATTCAGTCCGTATCATGGAAGTTCAGCGTTAGTGTGATTTCATTTTAAAGGCAACGTTCCCACGTTAGTGGAAACTACATTCAAGGTAAACGCTGCATATGTCAGCTCAATCAGAAATGGCCTTTACATTTCTGTCAGTCAATCTGTAACCCTTCATCATCAATACAGACTGAATAGAGCTCTAAGTAGAGATATTAGTGTGTCACCTGTATGTTTCAGATGCTGCTGCTGGACCAAGTCATGTGACCTACGTCCAGATTCAACTCAAAAAGTTGGACAAGAAAAAGAATGGTGACTCAACTGTGACGTCAATTAATATGGTGCAGTTTATCAAAGTTTAGTTAAAACATTTACATTTTTTAAAATAAACAAAATTTACAAAACTTCGGCCCATCTTCCTCCTCCTCAGAAAAGCCAGCTGATCCAAAAGAAAGTGCAGTCTACTCTGAGGTGAAGACAGGAAAAGCCACAGGTAAGACCTATTCTACAAGTTGGCAGTTAGTCACTAGATTCACAATTTGAGAGTTTTGATGAAGAGGCAGAATATGAAATAAGTTAATTCCTTCATTTGTTGACTGGAAATGTCCATTGTTAGCAGCACCTGGACCTGTTGATGTGACCTATGCTGATGTTGACCTCCAAAAGAAGACCAAAGCCAAGAAGAAGAGAGGTAAGACTGGACATCCCTCCCTCCATATTCCCCCTATCAGAACCTCACACCTCTGACCCCATATTGAATATCTATGTATTTTATCCTCACTCCTTACAGAAACAACAACCCCAGCAGAGGCAGATTCAGTCTATTCTCAATTGAAGCCAGGCACAACCCCAGGTAAGATACTATTGATGCTTATACGTAACCCTCTCACCACAGACTTGGATAGATCAACAAGGGAATCATGGTGAAAAGGACATCTCAGTGTATAAACTTTTATGATATTGACTCGCTAGGGGAAAAACAAGAGGCTAGGGATATTACTAGTCAAGAAATAAAGGCTTATATTACTGTTTTCAGAATGTTTTCCAACGCTACAAAATGAATGACTCGTTGAAAATACAAACACACGCAGAATGCAATTTAACGTGAATATATTTTGAATAAAACATTAGCAGTTACACAAATACCACACAATCAATTACAATATAGGAATAAAGATATAACCCCCGGGTACAGAGAGTGTACTCTTAAAACTCAGTCACTGACACTGTTCGACCTAGCAAGCAGCAAAACAGCTCCTGATCTGACAAGGTAAGCCTCCGTGCCAAAATTCTCCTCACAGTAGCAGGTGAATTCAGGTAATTTCTATAGATATTTAACAAGACTTTCTGTACACTTGTAAGAGGTAAGGGAAATTAAGCAACAGTCTCTTTGCTAAATGCAATCCGTAATCCCTTCAAATGGAAAAGTTGTAAGTTCAAAAACAATAGCGTCCGTCTCAGTTTTCCTCATGTCTCGAGCAGCTTCACCCCATCCAGTGCCTCAAAAGTCCCGTGTTCACGCGATAGCCCCATTTAGTTTATGATGATGCCCTTTTAGTTTAAGAGCTGTTTTGAAAAGACCAATAGAAATGTCCGCCTGTCTTGGTGGGATGGAGGTTTGGCCTTCCATGGTGACATCACCATGTGGAAAATGTGTTAATACACCAATAAGAAAGAGAGTTCCGAACAGCTCTGCCAATAACAGCTCATTTTCAGTTTCCCCTCCCCACTCAGACCACTTCCAGAGAGTCCTAGCAAAATTCTTGCTTGAGAAACTACCCTTTGCTAAGAAGCTTTTTGCTTGTTTTTGACCATTTTAATTGAAAACAATCCCACGTTGGTACTTAATTGTTACCCAGAAATGATTTGATATTGAGATGAAAACGGCTGCATTGGATCTTTAAATTACTGACGTTTTTCTTTGAAGCTTGCACATGAAAGTAACACAACATAGGCTGAACAGCAGAGGATGTAGTAAAACATGTTTCTAATACATGGTTTATCAGGGTACTGATGCTCATATATCATAGTATACTGTATCTATTTACAGTATCTCTGTTTTATTCTTAGCACTTTGTTTGACTACAAGCACTAAAAGATGTTGTGTGGTGATATGTTACAGGTCCTTGAGGGAGATGGAGGGATAAATAACTTTGTGTGGTGATATGTTACAGGTCCTTGAGGGAGATGGAGGGATAAATAACTTTGTGTGGTGATATGTTACAGGTCCTTGAGGGAGATGGAGGGATAAATCACTTTGTGTGGTGATATGTTACAGGTCCTTGAGGGAGATGGAGGGATACATAACTATGTGTGGTGATATATTACAGGTCCTTGAGGGAGATGGAGGGATAAATAACTTTGTGTGGTGATATGTTACAGGTCCTTGAGGGAGATGGAGGGATAAATAACTTTGTGTGGTGATATGTTACAGATCCTTGAGGGAGATGGAGGGATAAATAACTTTGTGTGGTGATATGTTACAGGTCCTTGAGGGAGATGGAGGGATAAATAACTTTGTGTGGTGATATGTTACAGGTCCTTGAGGGAGATGGAGGGATACATAACTTTGTGTGGTGATATGTTACAGGTCCTTGGGGGAGATGGAGGGATAAATAACTTTGTGTGGTGATATGTTACAGGTCCTTGAGGGAGATGGAGGGATAAATAACTTTGTGTGGTGATATGTTACATGTCCTTGAGGGAGATGGAGGGATAAATAACTTTGTGTGGTGATATGTTACATGTCCTTGAGGGAGATGGAGGGATACATAACTTGGTGTGGTGATATGTTACAGGTCCTTGAGGGAGATGGAGGGACACACCGTCAGAGGAGAAGCAGGAGCAATCTGGGAACTTGGGTTATGCATGCTCGACGTACGCAAGCACACACACATGCAGGCATGCTCACACACACACATAAACAAACAAAAACGTGCCCGCTCACACACATGCACACGAACACACAAATACAAGAAAAACACATTAATTTTTACAAGTGAACATGTGAAGTATTCCAAAAACACATGTTTTCATGTGATCACATGTGATCTTATGTTAAGTTAATGTGATCACACGTGATCTTATTTGAAGTTTATGTGATAACATGTGACAACATGTGAAGCAACATGTGATGACATGAAACTTCACATGTGAAAACGTGATTTCACTTTACATTTCTCATGTGTATTTTTCTGTGAGGGACACACACACAATAACACCTTGTACATGAAGGATTTGTATGTTATTTTAATTTACCAGATAAATACAACCAATAACTTTCATTTAACCATGTGTGTATTACTGTAATAGATTAAATACATTGTATGGTGTAATGATGATAGATCTTATGAACAGCTATAGTAATTTTATCTGCTTTGTATTGTGTATTGAATTGTTGGGTTGTAAATGTACTGAAATGTATTATTTCTGTCATTCAGATGATAGAATAACATATTTTCTATATGAATGTCACATATACTGTACATGTTTGCTTCTAATGACCTGTACTTTTACAATATCTTTGCAGCGTGCTTTTTTAATAAACGTTTTATGTTTTATCCACCAGATAGAATGAATGCTTTGTTACAGTAAACAGATATTGTCCTCATGGTCAACTCTTCCACACAACCAACCTACTTTGGTCAGCTCTCCTTTCATCCTAATAGAGTTCTTGGGCTCCTCAACATTACAGGAAAAGTGTTGGGTGGCAACATTTCAGTGTTTAAACAACATTGTTGACAGAAACTCTTTAATGAAATGTCAGGCATTACATTTGACACTGACTACACAACTAATACCCCTGATAATACAATATAATATAATACAATATAATACAATACAGTATAATACAATACAATAGAACTCTCCAAACTAGTACTTTAGGTTGATCAGTTACAGTTCAGTTGCAACATCAGGAAATACTAACAGAAATACAGATCAAAAACATGAGACACATGACCCTTTCTCTGATAAAAATAGAGTGATGTGCAACATTTTATAACCCCCCTCATCTAAGATAGTAATGACCTCTCACTATACTTTAACATTAAACTACTGTAGTTCTACAACCAACACACACAAATGTCTTCACTGTTTTTAATAAACTGAAAAATGAAATGTGGACATTCACACCTATGATTGCAAAGGGGTCTTCCAAGTAAACAAAGGTCAGACTCATAAGTCAGAATGTGATATAACATGGTAACAATATCGAATGTTTCCATTACTGTGTTGAATTGGTAATCTAAGTACAGTATGCATGACTAACAGTTCTTGCATTTTGCCTCATCATACAGACAAGGTCAAGGTGATTCATGACATTAGTGGTTGTCTGACTCTGACTGATATTTCCCTGCATCGTTGGTAAGATGTAACGGCAGATGTCCTCCTCTTCGTCTGAAGAGGAGGTGTAGCAGGGATCGGACCAAAGCGCAGCGTGGTTAGTGTTCATCATGTTTAATAACGACAAAAAACGTGAACACTACAAAATACAAAAACAACAAATGTGAAAAACAAAAACAGTCCTATCTGGTGCATAGACACAAAGACAGAAGACAACCACCCACAAAACCCCAACACAAAACAGGCTACCTAAATATGGTTCCCAATCAGAGACAATGCCTAACACCTGCCTCTGATTGAGAACCATATCAGGCCAAACATAGAAACATGAAAACTAGACACACAACCTAGAATGCCCACTCAGCTCACGTCCTGACCAACACATAAAACAAAGAAAACACAAAAGAACTATGGTCAGAACGTGACATAAGACCACTGTTCCAGTTAGGGGGGTTATGTGTCTGTGTTTAGACCTATGTAGACAGACAGACAGACAGACAGACAGACAGACAGACAGACAGACATTTTTAATTTCAACAATTAAAAATAAACTGTACACATTACACTCACAAAAGCTCCAAGACAATTAACATATTATGGCTATATACAGTGTTGTAACGATGTGCAAATCGCTAAAGTACAAAAGGGGAAATAAATAAACATAAATATGGGTTGTATTTACATTGGTGTTTGTTCTTCACTGGTAATATTGCTGCTGTAATGGCACACTGTGGTATTTCACCCAATAGATATAGGAGTTGATCAAAATTGGAATTGTTCTTTGTGGGTCTGTGTAATCTGAGGGAAATATGTGTCTCTAATATGATCATACTTTTGGCAGGAGGATAGGAAGTGCAGCTCGGTTTCCACCTAATTTTGTGGGCTGTGTGCACATAGTCTGTCTTCTCTTGAGAGACGGGTCAGCCTACGGCAGCAAGGCTATGCTCTCTCTCTCTCTCTCTTTCTCTCTCTCTCACACACACTCTCACATCTCTCTCTCTCTCTCTCTCCCTTCTCTCTCTCTCCCTCTGTATCTCTATCCCTCCTTTCTCTTTCTCTTCTCCTGAATGGTCTGCTCATAAAGTTCCAAAAAATACCATTACCTGTAAAATACCATGAAGGGGTATTTTCAGAGAATGACTATAGAGTGTGACTTCCTTTTCAACTAACATAAATGGGATCTTTTATAGAACAGCTGCTCTCATCAAAGGAAGTCTCTGCTCTTTCTCTTCTCTTCTCTCTCTTCTCTGTGTGTTTTGCTGAGTCAACTTCAAGCTACCAGTCAGATATAGATGAAGAGGACGTACAGCCAGAGGAAACAGAAATACAACTCCTAACAGAGATGTCTGGTGGTCCCATCTCATGTTTCTCCAAACAGGGAATACTCCTACTCTCTATCCTCCACTATGGTACGTTTTGTATGGATTCTTTACTTTCTCCTGCTCATGTTTTGTATATATTACATGTGCTTGCTTGCATGATAAAGATGGAAAACAGTTAGCTTTCTCTAGCTAACGTCCTTCTTGGTTTTTCAATGGTGTGTGATCAAATCAAAATCAAATCAAAATGAGGAAAAGCATTCCTCATGAAGCTTGATGAGAGAATGCCAAGAGTGTGCAAATCTGTTATCAAGGCAAATGGTGGCTACTTTCAAAAATCTAAAATCTATTAAGATTTGTTCAACTTTAACATGATTCTATATGTTTTTTTTATATAGTTTTAATGTCTTCACTAGTATTCTACAACGTAGAAAATATATATATATTTTTTTAAACTACAACATGAGTAGGTGTGTCCAAACTTTTGACTGGTACTGTATGTTTGACATTACAGAGTATGTAACAAAACAACATTTGGAAAAAGTCAAGTGGTGTGAATGCTTTCTGAAGGAACTGTTTCCCAGTTGGATCAACAAGACTAAATAAACCTACACTTTGGGCACTTCAACCTGCCTTGCCTCCTACAACATTATTGCATTTACAATTTCTACCAGTCCCTTTTCTACATATGTTAGTAACATGTTTGACTGTTCAAACTGTGCATGCCTCTCAACACATCAAATACTTTGCACAAAGGCTGAGAAACTTTACACTGGTTTGTTATAGTTACCACAAACCAACAACCCTCCTCAAACAGAGAGGAGTTGAGTGGTTATGTTTTGATCTCTTCCTCTTTAGCAGTGAGGGGTTGTGAAGGAGGGTGGTGTGTGTGAAGCTGTCTTGTTCTACTGTGGCCAGAGAGAGACAAATAGAGATGGTTGTAGATGTCAAAACCTAGATGTTGGGCTGATGAGTAGGCCTGTACATGAAAAGGTGTGTGGGGCTTTCTTTGCTTTTCAGAGAGAAGGACAATGTTATTTTATCATACAGTATACTGTAGTTCACTTGTCATATTAATTTCTCGTTTACATTTAATCTATCACTCTGATCACTAATTTCCTGGGTTATTCCTTTGAACAGTTGACAGACCTGCCGTTCAATGCAAGAACCTTCACACACAGTTAACTTCTAAATAGCTCCTGAACCAGATCTGTAGCTTTCTAATTCTGATAAAGCTCCATTTGAGTCACAGCCACAGGAACTGTAGGGTTCCGGTCCGGAGGAGACGCTGGTGTCTTCAGTCACTTTCCAGCAGCTCAGAATGGTGCACCGTTCATTTATTGGACGAGAGATTGTTTCATTTATAGAATATGAAGTATGTCATCTATGCACAATACATATGGCATCAGATGATGACTTTGTTTGGTTATATGTGTTTACAGAGGAATGGAGTTGAAGGTCATTGCAGCTTCTAATTCGGTTGTTGCCGGTGCCTGAGAAACATTAGAAATCTATAGACATTGTGTAGTGTTTTACCAAATATATTTTTAGATTCAATACAATTGTATAGTATTGGTCTTCTAGCTCAATTCCTGTTCTCAGTCTGTCAATGTAATTTAGTCAGTTCTCTCGGTTTTTCTCCCTCTTTAACTCTCTCTGTTTCTCACTCTGTCTATTTCTCTTTTTATTCCTCTCTCTATTTCTCGTTCTCCCTCTACGTCTCTCTCTCTCTCTCTCTCTTTCTCTCTCTCACACACACACTCTTATCTCTGTGTTTCAGTGCTGAGTGCATTATTCATCTGTGGACACACTCAAGGTGAGTAAATCATCTGAATGTATTTTGCTGCATTTCATCACTAACCATATACAACCACACACAAGGTTCAAATAAACATTGAGTTCACTAACTGAACATTCAGAGATTTTTTTTTTTTTTTTTAAAGAGTCATTTGAAATAGCTACTCATGTATCCAGTCAATATCAACCTATTTTATAAGAAATAGGGAATTATTTAAGAAAAGTGCAAGGGTACCAATATAATATTCTGGTCTGCATTTTCTCAGCTCTGCCTGAAACTACACTGACTGTAGAGCCAAACCCTGTGTTCCCTGGAGAGACAGTTACTATGACGTGTTCAGTAGGGTCTGACAGTATCTGGAACTATCAGTGGTACAAAGACAGGAATGATAATGTAGTATCCCAGTCTGTCAGACACTACAACAGGAGACACCCTCAACATCAGTAGAGCTGCTGAGTCTGACCAGGGTCTCTACTGGTGTCAGGGAGAGATCCAGTCCAGATCCATATCATCAATCATCAGTGATCCTGTCACTATTACCCTGAACGGTGATTTACTTTGTTGTTGTTGTTAGTGAGCGTCAGTAGAGTGGATCTTTACACTCAAACCTATTGCAATACCAACAGATTATCAGCCGTCGACTACACTGACTTCAGACAAGGAGGACGTATTCACAGGAGACAGTGTGACACTGAGCTGTACTGTAGAGTCTTCTGGATGGAAGTTTTACTGGTACAGACACAGACCAGACTCTACACCAGTAACCACAACCTCTGGATACTCCTACACACTCAGCTGGGTCAGTGTCTCTGATGGAGGACAGTACTGGTGCAGAGCTGGGAGAGGAGACCCAGTCTACTACACCCTGTACAGTGACCCAGTCCAGATAAACATTACTGGTGAGTCTAAAACAGTTTTATGATAAATGGCTGCTATTTTACATTGATAGAAAGTGGGGAATAATATGTTGTCTGCTTACTGTATCCCAACAACTGTAGCTAACTTGAAGCTATATTCATGAGAAGACCTATTGATAAATAAATACATTTAAAAATGTGCAACTGTTTTTTGAGTTAGTTGTCTGTGTGTCTGTGCAGAGAGACCTGTTGCTGTTCTGACCCCCCAACCCAACTGGACCCAGATATTCATTAGAGAGACTGTTACTATGAGATGTGACATACAGGGAGGAGGAGACTCTGACTGGAACTACAGATGGTATAAGAATAGTCAGTTAGTGCTCCCCTTTAACACAAAGCCTGAGTACAGAATCAGTCCTGTCTACATGTCTAACAGTGGATCATATACCTGTAAGGGTGTAAAGGGCAACAAGTTCTCCAAGATCAGTGATGCTGTACAACTGACTGTGTCTGGTAAGTATTTCTAATCATGCAAACATCCCCATGGGCAACTAGAATAATTTCTTAGATTGAAAGTTTTAAACGTGTCCTCTGCCTAATCACAGATCAACCCCAACCTGTCCTGAGTATCTCTCCTCAGTGGCTGAACCCTGGAGACTCAGTGTCTCTGAGCTGTGAAGTTGACAAGATGTCTACAGGCTGGAGATTCTTCTGGTACAGAGCTGTTTACACTTTAACTGAGCAGTCCTACTATTTTGAGCGTCTCCCAGACAGAGGCAATATGACTACTGAAGACTCCTACACTCTGATCCCTGCTGGTCCTACTCCCACAGGAGGATATGTGTGTAGAGCTGGGAGAGGAGACCCAGTCTATGACACACTCTACAGTGAACCTCAGTTTCTCTGGTCAGGAGGTAACTAACTGCATTGAAACATATTTAAGTCTCCCTCGTGTGTATAATATATATTATTTAACTAATGGGGTTGACTCTGTCTCTCTTTGTTTTAGATCGGCAGTCTTCAGTGTCTCTCAGAATAAGTCCCAACACAACTCAACACTTTAGATCAAAGTCTCTCTCACTGAGCTGTGAGGAGAAGGGGAACTCTACTGGATGGAGACTGATGAGATACACAGAGAGAGGAGTAGAGTCAGGGTGTGTCTCTAACTGGGGATCAATAACAGGGTCCACTTGTACCATCAGGTCCACAGACTCATGGTCCAGTGGAGTGTTCTGGTGTGAGTCTGGATCAGGAGAGTACAGTAATGCTGTCAACATCACAGTGGATGGTATGTCTGTTGTATGACATTCAAACAGAAAAAACAATAACATTTCAATGTTTGATATGATGTTCAATTCTGTAACTGAATTGCATCGCTTATAAAATACAAGTTAATAAGATATTGAGGGTGATCCTCCAGTATGCAGATTTTCAGTATTATTTATATATTATGTTAAACAGCTGGTGATGTGATCCTGGAGAGCCCTGTTCATCCCGTGACTGAAGGAGACTCTGTGACTCTGCGCTGCAAATACTGGACAACCAGCTCAAATATCAAGGCTGATTTCTACAAAGATGGAGTACTCATCAAGAATGGGACCACAGGAGAGATGACCATCCCTGCAGTATCCAAGTCAGATGAAGGATTCTACAAATGCAAATACCCTGACAAGGGAGAATCACCAGAGAGCTGGGTGACAGTGAGAGGTGAGAAGAGCTGTCTGTGTGTGTGAGAGAGTTACTGTGTATGTTTTTGTCTTGATGCTAAAACATGTGTTTTGCTAGTCCCTCCAGGTTCTGTTGTCTCCATCTCTCTGACCAGGCTGCTGTGTGGTCTACTGGTGGTGTCTCCCTTTCTACTGGTGTCTATCGTGCTGATGGTGAAATGCTGCAGGGCTCGAGGTGAGAACTTTCTTTCAGTGTCTTTACAATCAGTTTATCCAGCTAGAGATGGCATGCTTTTATATCACTTTTAAACTAATGTGGAATGAATTGGTTCATTTCAAATGTAAATAGACAAAGTGTCCAGGGGCAGCTATTTCTGTTAAATGTCTTTTATGGAAGCTTTTCCTCACAAATAGTTTTCATAATGTAGCCTGGCAAAAGTCAACCCAGCACTGAACACAAACTAATTTGGGGTTGTATATTCTGTCAAAGCTTACATTTAAAATAGGATAATGTAGGAGGGAAATCACTGCAAGTCACCATAAAGTACATTTCAGTCTAAATCACCATCTAGTAAAATAAATGTGTTAGTAAAGTGCATAAAAACAATCTGAGTACAATAAGTACAAAGTAAAATGCATAAACGGTAGTAGCTCTACTTTCTATAAAATAACAAGTAAATACAAAGACCACAATGTTGACAGTTAGAATGGACTTTCTAACATTTCAAATACCTGAGTACAAGATGTCCATAAAACAAAATGACATTGTGCATGAAAAACCAAAAAATATATTTTGTCATAAATCAATATGAATAGTTACAAACACCCTGTCCACATGATACCCTAAGCCCACATGATACCCCAACCCCACATGATACCCCAACCCCACATGATACCCTGACCCCACATGATACCCCAACCCCACATGATACCCTAACACCACATGATACCCTGACCCCACATGATACCCTAACCCCACATGATACCCTAACCCCACATGATACCCTGACCCCACACGATACCCTAACCCCACATGATACCCTAACCCCACATGATACCCTGACCCCACATGATACCCTAACCCCACATGATACCCCAACCCCACATGATACCCCAGCCCCACATGATACCCTAACCCCACATGATACCCTAACCCCACATGATACCCCAACCCCACATGATACCCCAACCCCACATGATACCCCAGCCCCACATGATACCCTAACCCCACATGATACCCTAACCCCACATGATACCCCAACCCCACATGATACCCTAACCCCACATGATACCCTAACCCCACATGATACCCTAACCCCATTTGATACCCCAACCCCACATGATACCCTAACCCCACATGATACCCCAAACCCACATGATACCCTGACCCCACATGATACCCTAACCCCACATGATACCCCAACCCCACATGATACCCTAACCCCACATGATACCCTAACCCCATTTGATACCCCAACCCCACATGATACCCTAACCCCACATGATACCCTAACCCCATTTGATACCCCAACCCCACATGATACCCTAACCCCATTTGATACCCTAACCCCACATGATACCCTAACCCCATTTGATACCCCAACCCCACATGATACCCTAACCCCACATGATACCCTAACCCCACATGATACCCCAACCCCACATGATACCCTAACCCCACATGATACCCTAACCCCATTTGATACCCCAACCCCACATGATACCCTAACCCCACATGATACCCTAACCCCATTTGATACCCCAACCCCACATGATACCCTAACCCCACATGATACCCTAACCCCACATGATACCCTAACCCCACATGATACCCTGACCCCACATGATACCCTAACCCCACATGATACCCTAACCCCACATGATACCCTAACCCCACATGATACCCTGACCCCACATGATACCCTAACCCCACATGATACCCTGACCCCACATGATACCCTAACCCCACATGATACCCTAACCCCACATGATACCCCAACCCCACATGATACCCTAGCCCCACATGATACCCTAGCCCCACATGATACCCTAACCCCACATGATACCCTAACCCCACATGATACCCCAACCCCACATGATACCCTAACCCCACATGATACCCTAACCCCACATGATACCCTAACCCCATTTGATACCCCAACCCCACATGATACCCTAACCCCATTTGATACCCTAACCCCACATGATACCCTAACCCCACATGATACCCTAACCCCATTTGATACCCCAACCCCACATGATACCCTAACCCCATTTGATACCCCAACCCCACATGATACCCTAACCCCATTTGATACCCTAACCCCACATGATACCCTAACCCCACATGATACCCTAACCCCACATGATACCCTAACCCCACATGATACCCTAACCCCACATGATACCCTAACCCCACATGATACCCTAACCCCACATGATACCCTAACCCCACACGATACCCTAACCCCACATGGAACAGTAGATCCTCATCTCACCCATACTGCACTGGGGGAAGTGTCATATCAACATATAAATTACAACTCAAAAATGAAACAAAATACAACACACTGAAGCTTTACATGAAATAAAATGTGATTCTGATAAATACGAACGCTTATGAACTCCACAACGTGGTTCTGAGAACACTGGTATTCAGCTAGCAAGAAGCAGGCTAACATGCACATCTGGCATAAAGATTACAAAACAAACTATTATACACTGCAGATGATGCTAAATATGATATATTCCGGTAGAAGTAAGATAAAAAGTATTATTTACCCATCTAAAGTAACGTTGGACCCAAGATGGATTTCAACAGCTCTCCAGTGTAATTGCTTGCTCTCACTCTTACACACTGCTCATGCACATTCCCATGCACACATTATTTATGGCCTCTCTTAAAGGGACAGTGCCATCTAGTGGATATTTAAGCAAAAAGGCCCGAGGGGTGTGTGGTATATTGGCAATATACCAAGGCTAAGGTCTGTTCTTAAGCACAACGCAACGAGGAGTGCATGGATACAGCCCTTAGCCGTGGTATATTGGCCATATACCACAAACCCCAGAGGTGCCTTATTGCTATTATAAACTGGTTGCCCACGTAATTAGAGCAGTAAAAATACATCTTTTGTCATACCCTTGGTATACAGTCTGATTTACCACAGCTGTCAGCCAGTCAGCGTTCAGGACTTGAACCACCCAGTTTAAAAAATGAATACAGCTATGTGCTTTTACCACATGGCTACAGCTACTTCTGATGGATTACAGTTTAAAGAGCAGTTTGATCAGTTAAACTCTAATGCTACTCTCCATCTGTTTTCTCGCTGTAGGTTTGTGTTCAACAGTTAAATCTCCTCAAGACCAGATACGATCTGATGATGTCATCGAACAGACTGAATCATCTGTGTGATTATAACAGTATGAACTGTAAACTGAACAACAATTTGTATGATTTTGACATTTTGCCATTGATATATGATGGTGTTTACTGAGTTTAATATCACTGAATGGAATTTCACAAATGCTGAATGTTATTGTTTTGTAAGTTGACATTTTTTTGCTTTTGGTGGCTCATATGCTTTCCTCTGTTATTGTTGATGGTCTTGCTTTTTCTTGAAATATTACACGTCTCTCTTTATTTCAGATAATTAAACAAGAGTGTAGTGCCTGTTTATGTTTAAAAGTGGAATTTGCTGTATTTTTTATGTTGTATTTTACATAAAACCATCCTTTTTACATACAGGTGTTGACAGTGCATTCGGGAAGTATTTTGACCGCTTGACTTTTTCCACATTTTGTTACATCACAGACATATTCTGAAATGGAATAAAAAAAGTGTTCCCCCCTCATCAATCTACACACAATACCCCATAATGACAAAGCAAAAACAGGTTTTTAGACATTTTAGCAAAACAAATTGAAAAAATACTGAAATATGACATTAACATAAGTATTCAAACCCTTTACTCGGTGCTTTGTTTTAGCACCTTTGACAGCGATTACAGCCTCGACTTTTCTTGGGTATGACACTAAAAGCTTGGCATACCTGTATTTGGGAAGTTTCTCCCATTCTTTTCTGCAGATTCTCTCAAGCTCCGTCAGGATGGATGGGGAGCGTTGCTTTACAGCTATTTTCAGGTCTCTCCAGAGATGTTTGATCGTGTTCCATTCCGGACTCTGGCTGGGCCACTCAAGGACATTCAGAGACTTGTCCCGAAGCCACTCCTGCATGGTCTTGGCTGTGTACTTAGGGTCGTTATCCTGTTGGAAGGTGAGCCTTCGCCCCAGTCTGAGGTCCTGAGCGCAGGTTTTCATCAAGGATCTCTCTGTACTTTGCTCTGTTCATCTTTCCCTTGATCCTGACGAGTCTCCCAGTCCCTGCCTCTGAAAAACATCCCCACATCATGATGCTGCCACCACCATACTTCACCGTATGGATGGTGCCAGGTTTCCTCCAGACGTGATGCTTGGCATTCAGGCAAAAAAGTTCAATCTTGGTTTCATCAGACCAGAGAACCTTGTTTCTCATGATCTGAGAGTCCTTTAGGTGCCTTATGGCAAACTCCAAGAGGGCTGTCATAAGCCTTTTACTGAGGAGTGGCTTGGTTTATACTTGATTGGCCGACCTATTATAACTAATTTGGAACATGTATAGTTTATTATTAACTAAATTAATGGATATTTCTATATACATATATACTGTCTATGTAAGTCTATTAATTGTTGTATTTTTACAGTAGTTGTTACAGGAGCCAGATGAGTGTTCCACTATGTAAGTGTAATGGAGAAGGTGTGTTGTATTTTGTATTCATTTTCATATATAAAATAAAAAGTGCACATTTCTTACATCATTGTATTGCTTTGGGGGGGAAATGATGTAAGTGCATATTCCTTTTACTGTCTGTATTGCCGAGTTGAAACAACGCATTTAATATTAGAAAATTCCTATTAATTTATTATTATGCAAAGCAACACTTCCTAACAAAATCTCTATGCACCACAGTGCAGTCAGCCTTCTGTAAACCACATTCAGATTGACTTCTACTGATATGAACCCATACAGAAGTGTTCCATGTCTGTACTATTATGATGAGATAGAGAGAGGAAGGAGTAAGAGGGCAGAACCAGTAGACTGAGGGGTTATGTTGTTGCTATGTGACCAATGACCATATTAGTATCTATATTGTCTGTAAGAAATTGGAACCTCAAATTGTATGTGTACAATATACTGTTGTATATTCTGTTGCCCCTTCTGTTGACAAGGCTCTTTCAGAGCTACAATCTGCCTTTTTTGCTTTGCAGAAAACCTTTGTTGAACAGAAATTGGTACTTAATGCAGCTTAGACTAAAACCTTAAAAATGTACCTGATTATTTATCCGTATTGGATAATTCTTACATTGATCACATTATAGTGATAGTATGTCTGACCTCACAAACAATGTAAAGTATGTATAGATAGGTGTAATCTAGAGACTAGCCTGTTGGTTTTTAATCTGAGGGTATCCTGCTATTGACACACTTGTTGAATTATGCAAGTGAACTTGACAACAACAATAATTAAAGAGACAGTCCAGACAATGCAGGTGAGTGCAGGTAGGGTAGACAGAGCAAGTGTTTGGTGGGTGCAGTCATGTTCCTCCCCTTTATGCTACTTTATTCATATTTGCTAATAGACCTGGTGTAATTATGCAAATGTGGCACACATATTTGTTTTTATTTGAACACAAAATACAAAAAAACTGATACAATAACTAAATGTTTATATGATGTGCTATATTCAACAACAAAACACACACACTCACACACACACATTCACAATAAATGACACACTGACACACATCACATAAACAAACAAATTGAAACACAGCCAAAAACAACACAATAACAAAGACATATCTATGTAGACAGTATCTAACTAAAAGTGTCCCTCAGAACCATCTGACTAATGAACAAGTCAACCACCAAACCCCTGAGAAGAGTCAGATAGCTGACTGTGGTTTTGACACATGTTCCCCCTATAGAAATATTGTATGTGTGTATGGAGGGGAAAGCTGAAGCTGAGGCTAGCTGGGATACCAGTAGTCACCATAGCAAAGGTTTGAGGGGAGGCATGTATCTGTGCATGGTGGGTGTAAAAATGAACTAACATCTGCACATTCTGATACCAAACTGATCTCATCTCAGATCTCTATTCTCGTTCCATCCTTCTTTCCTCCAATAAAGAGGAAGGAACCAGTGTGAGGTCATGTAGACAATCATAAGAAGAAGTTGGTCAAAAAATTAACACGCCATCAACCACTACTCTTTTTTCTCACAACCTTTGTACGTTTCTCAATAATTTTCTCACTCTATTTTCTGTGTGACGGTGAAGAGGTGTGATCTAAACAGACTGTCATCATATAGGAAGTAGAGGGGTTTGTCAGAAGAACTGTAGTTGTAGAGAAAGTCACTTGTCAGTGGGACAGAATGGAGAACACATTGCTCTGTGTGCTGCTCTGTAAGTACTGACGTTGTATTAGTGTTTGTGTGTTTGTCTATGAGCACAATGCACTAATGTTAATATTACTACTCTATTACTATAGTAGTATACACTTCTGTATTACTTCTGTACTGTAATGACTTTCTTTGTCTTTGTTGAAGTGCTGAGTATCCTCATCTACTGTGGACACTGTGGTGAAGATGATGGTAGATATTCATTTATTTGATCAAACCTCCATCTCTTTATGTTTCATCATCTTTGTCTCTGCTTTTCCTTCCTCATGTTCATTAATGTTATGAGAAAAGGTGATTCAGTTGTGTATGTATGATCTGTAAAGAGGTAGGAAACATAGTTTATGTACATGTTTTATTTGACTGATAGGTGATTGTGTTATGATGGTTGTGTTTATGAAGGTAGACTAAAGTCTGTATTGAAGCCATAAGTCATACCAGCCGTATTTCTGTCTGCTTGAACTCCAACAACTCAGATACACATGAAAACATGAAATGACTCAGGGAATCAATAGAACATTATTTAGAGATGCAGAAAAACAATTTAACATTCAAAATGAGTGAACCTTTCCTTTAAGTTGAAAACATGTGTCTATTTTCTCATGTGAAAATTCATTTAAAAAGTTACGTAATCACATGTGAAAATCCACATGTGAACCTTCATGTGAAATATCATCACATGTGAAGTGTTCCAAAACCACATGGTTTCACATGATTTCACATCTGACCAGTCTGACAGCATCTGACCAGTCTGAAAGCATCTCACCATAAACTCATGGAGCATGAAGGTACTGATAGGAATGAAAGATCTCATGATCTGACTTTGCTGTCATGACGAAATGAATGAAAGAGCTAATCAGATTTTTCATTAGGAGAAGTTACATTTTTTACAAACAAATCTCGATTTGGTTTGTAAATGGCATGTTATAGAAGGGTCCTGTCTACAGGTAACTGACAAAATAAAGGAAACACTTCAATAAATTAAGGATACAAAGTCAAATCAAATCAAAGTGTATTTGTCACGTGCGCCGAATACAACAGGTATTGAAATGCTTACTTACAAAATACCAACAGTGCAATTTTTAAGTAAAAAAATGTTATAAGGTGAACAATAGATAAGTAAAGAAATAAAAAACAACAGTAAAAAGACAGTGAATAATAACAGTAGCAAGTATATTGAAAGCATGGGGTGGTTCCACACAGGAAGTTGCAGAGACTTTTAGAATCTCTGCCCCAATGCCCTATTAAGACACTTTATGTTGGCGTTTCCTTTATTTTGACAGTTACCTGTAGCAGTAGGCTACATGGAGAATGGAATAGTTGGAAAGGGAAAATGTCTCGAGTCGTGAAAAATGGTGTATAACATTGTGGATAAAGTTCAGTATGACACAATTTCATGCATACAACATCTAAATACCTGCATCATTAAACGGAGAGCTTTACCATTTCTAAAAGGATGTATTTAGGTGATTTTTGTGGCCCCCACAAAGAGGATGTTTGGGGTAAGTTTCTCAAAAGCATGTGAAATCACAAAAACAGGTGTCTGGACCGTTCTATAACAAGGCATTTACATAAAAGACATTTGGTTTTAAAAAATAAAACTTGTCCTTTAATATCAGTGAATGACTCTGCACATGAGTTGATGGTGAGATGCTATTCAGTCATTTCAACCATTTACTGTAATACTAGCCTACGTATTAGGCGGCAGGTAGCCTTGTGGTTAGAGCGTTGGGCCAGTAACCGAAAGGTTGCTAGATCGAAATCCCGAGCTGACAAGGTAAAGATCTGTCAATCTGCCCCTGAACAAGGCAGTTAACCAACTGTCCCTAGGCTTTCATTGTAAATAAGTATTTGTTCTAAACAAACTTGCCTAGTTAAATAAAACATTTTTGTAAAGTATTACTTTGTGGACTGGAGCCCCACTAAATATGTTGGCCTATAGTATTTCAATATTCAAGTAGTAGATGTATTGTTATACTGAAGCTCTTTTTTATTTACATTTTTATCCATGGATGTTTGTGTCTGAGAGAGAATGTAAATGTAACGGTCGTCATATTCGTTCTCCTCCTCAGACGAGGAGGAGCATGGATCGTACCAACACCCAGCGAGCTATGTAAACATAATGAATTTAATAACAAGACGAAACACGAAATACACTTGAATAAACTATAAAACAACAAACGACGTTAAACAGACCTGAACAAGAGAACTACATAAAACGAAGAACGCATGAACAGGAAAAGAACGAACGAGACAGTACCGTGTGGTGCAACTAACACAGACACAGCGACAATCACCCACAAACAAACAGTGAGAACAGCCTACCTTAATATGGTTCTCAATCAGAGGAAACGTCAAACACCTGCCTCTAATTGAGAACCATATCAGGCAACACATTAACCCAACATAGAAACACATATCATAGACTACCCACCCAGCTCACGTCCTGACCAACTAAACAAAGTAAAACCAGGTCAGGAACGTGACAGAACCCCCCCCTCAAGGTGCGAACTCCGGGCGCACCCCTAAAACTCAAGGGGAGGATCTGGGTGGGCATCTGTCCGCGGTGGCGGCTCCGGCGCAGGACGAGGACACCACTCCACCATTGTCTTTGTCCCCCTCCTTAGCGTCCCTTGAGTGGCGACCCTCGCCCCCGACCCTGGTCCAGGAACCTTCACCAAGGCCCCTCCTAAATAGAGGAGACAACTCAGGACAGAGAGGTAGCTCAGGACAGAGAGGTAGCCCAGGACAGAGAGGTAGCCCAGGACAGAGAGGTAGCTCAGGACAGAGAGGTAGCTCAGGACAGAGGGGCAACTCCGGACTGAAGGGCAGCTCTGGACTGAATGGTTGCTTCGGACTAGATGCAGCTCCGGACTATATGGCAGCTCATGACTGGAGGGCAGCTCATGACTGGAGGGCAGCTCATGACTGGAGGGCAGCTCATGACTGGAGGGCAGCTCATGACTGGAGGGCAGCTCATGACTGGAGGGCAGCTCATGACTGGAAGGCAGCTCATGACTGGAGGGCAGCTCATTACTGGAAGGCAGCTCATGACTGGAGGGCAGCTCATGACTGGAAGGCAGCTCATGACTGGCTGGCGGCTCCTGACTGGCTGGCGGCTCCTGACTGGCTGGCGGCTCTGGCAGCTCCTGACTGGCTGGCGGCTCTGGCAGCTCCTGACTGGCTGGCGGCTCTGGCAGCTCCTGACTGGCTGGCGGCTCTGGCAGTTCCTGACTGGCTGGCGGCTCTGGCAGCTCCTGACTGGCTGGCGGCTCTGGCAGCTCCTGACTGGTTTCCAGCCTCGCTTACGTGCTGCCTCCTCATACCACCACTCCTGGGCTTTAGCTGCCTCCTTCTCCTCCCGAGAGCGGCGATTCTCTCCAACCTTAGCCCAGGGTCCTTTTCCCTCCAAAATTTCCTCCCATGTCCAGGAGTCCTGTGTAATTGGCCGCTGCTGTCGCTGCTGCCCGTTACCCCGCTGCTTGATCCTTTGTTGGTGGGTGATTCTGTAACGGTCGTCATATTCGTTCTCCTCCTCAGACGAGGAGGAGCATGGATCGGACCAACACGCAGCGAGGTATGTAGACATAATGAATTTAATAACAAGACGAAACACGATATACACTGGAATAAACTATAAAACAACAAACGCCGTTAAACAGACCTGAACAAGAGAACTACATAAAACGAAGAACGCATGAACAGGAAAAGAACGAACGAGACGAGACAGTACCGTGTGGTGCAACTAACACAGACACAGCGACAATCACCCACAAACAAACAGTGAGAACAGCCTACGTTAATATGGTTCTCAATCAGAGGAAACGTCAAACACCTGCCTCTAACTGAGAACCATATCAAGCAACACATTAACCCAACATAGAAACACATAACATAGACTACCCACCCAGCTCACGTCCTGACCAACTAAACAAAGTAAAACAAAGGAAAACCAGGTCAGGAACGTGACAGTAAAGAATGTGGTAAGAGCTGCAAGTATTTAGTTGCACAATATACACTGAGTGAATAAAACATTAAGAACACCTTCCTTGCTATTTATTCAGTTAGTTGTCTGTGCAGAGAGACTTGTAGCTGTTCTGACCCTCCAACCCAACTGGACCCAAATATTTAGAGGAGATACTATCACTATGAGATGTGACATACAGGGAGGAGGAGACTCTGACTGGCAGTATGAGTGGCATAACAACAGGAAGTCAATATACTCTAATACAAATCCAGGGTACAGAATCAGTCCTGTCTACACGTCTAACAGTGGTTCATAAACCTGTGAGGGTGTAAAGGGAACCAAGCGCTCTGAAACCAGTGATGCTGTACAAATGACTGTGTCTGGTAAGTCTAACTAATCATGTAAACATCTCAATGGGTAACTATAATCATTTACAATGAGAGTAAAAAACATTAAGAACACCTTCCTAATATTGAGTTGCAACCGTCCACTTTTTTCCCTCGAAAGAGTCTCAATTCGTCAGGACTTTATAACGTGTCAAAAGCGTTCCACAGGGATGCTGTCCCATGTTGATTCCAATGCTTCCCACAGGTGTGTCAAGTTGGCTGGATGTCCTTAGAGTGGTGGACCATTCTTGATACACACGTGAATCTGTTGAGTGTGAAAAACCCAGGAGCGTTGAAGTTCTTGTCGCAAACTAGTGCACCTTGCACCTACTACCATACCCCATTCAAAGGCACTGCAATCTTCTGTCTTGTCCATTCACCCTCTGAATGGCACACATAAACAATCCATGTCTCAATTGTCTGAAGGCTTAAGAATCCATCTTTAACTTGTCTTCTCTCCTTCATCTACACTGATTGAAGTGGATTTAACAGGTGACATGGATGGATTTACCTGATTTACCTGGTCAGTCTATGTCATGGAAAGTTCCTCATGTTTTGTACACTCAGTGTATATTGGATATTTTTTGATTGTGTTTCCACAGCTCTACCCAGTGCCACAGTGAGTACCTCTCCTCAGGGTCTCCTCTACTCTGGAGAGACAGTCACTCTGCAGTGTGACATACCAGACTACACAGATTGGACGTACAACTGGTACATAAACAACCAACCAGGTTCCAGTACACATGGTAAAACCATTACCATCACTCTCCCCGACCAGGATGGTCAGTACCAGTGCATGGGGACCAGGACAGATCGGCCCCAGAAGTCTCAACTCAGCAGAGCCCCTTCTATCCAGTTTATTGGTGAGCTTGAGACTCAGTCATTGACAAAGAGTAAAAAGTGGCTCTATGTACAAACTCCAAATGCATTTATTCCCAATAATAAACTTTTGAAACAATACCATGATTGCAAGATTTCACAATATTTGTTCTCATATTATGTATGAATCAACAACTGACTGCATTGTCTTTCAACAGCTCTACCCACGGCCTCAGTGAGTATCTCTCCTCAGGGTCCCCTCTACTCTGGAGAGACAGTCACTCTGCAGTGTGTCATACCAGGCTACACAGACTGGATGTACAACTGGTACAGAAACAACCAACAGTTTTCCAGTCAGACCAGTGAAACCATCACCATCTCTCTCCCTGACCAGACTGGTCAGTACCGGTGTCAGGGGACAAGGACAACGCGGCCCCAGTGGTCAAATCTCAGCTCATCTCTCCCCATCATCATCACTGGTGAGCTATTTTCAATCTGGACATTCTCAATTCTGAGCCAATGTGGGTTAATCTTATAGAATACAGACATGCATACTGTAAATTCTAACTAAATTGAGTCAACATACACCCTACGGAAAATGTAATTTTATCAAAACTTAACAGCAACAGCTCAATTATTTTAAACACCAAGCATATATGCAGATGTTTTAATATTCTGGTCTGAATTTCCTCAGCTCTGCCTGAAACTACACTGACTGTAGAGCCAAACCCTGTGTTTCCTGGAGAGACAGTTACTCTGACGTGTTCAGTAGGGTCTGACAGTATCTGGAGCTATAAGTGGTACAAAGACAGGAATGGTAATGAGGTATCCCAGTCTGTCAGACACACTATTACAGGAGACACCCTCACCATCAGTAGAGCTGCTGAGTCTGACCAGGGTCTCTACTTGTGTCAGGGACAGAGAAGATCCAGACCCACATCTTCACAACCAAGTACTGTTATTACCCTCACTGTGAATGGTGAGTTACTTTGTCGTGTCTCTCTTGTGTGTCAAACACTATTTCTATTGAGTCAATCAAATAGACATGGTCAGTGTGTTAATATTTAGTTACTGTATTACCTACTGAAGTAAGATCATCATCTGGAAAGATTGGTTCTCTGACTACACGTCTTAATATTTAACTGTGTTTCTACAGCTCTGCCCACGGCCTCAGTGAGTATCTCTCCTCAGGGTCTCTTCTACTCTGGAGAGACAGTCAGCATGCAGTGTGACATATCAATGTACACAGACTGGACGTACAGTTGGTTTATAGGCAACAACTTCAAATCCAGTACGCCTGGTCAAACCATCACCACTCTGTCTAACCAGGCTGGTCAGTACAGATGTGTTGGGTGGAGGACAGGTCGGCCTCAGTGGTCTACACTTAGTGTTTTCCTCCCCATCAGAGTTACTGGTGGGTTCACTATTGATGCTCCATCACTAACTTGTTGAGGTTGTTGTCGTAGTGTATCAGGACACTGGATGTTTACACTCAAACCTATTGCAATACCAACAGATTATCAGCCGTCGACTACACTGACTTTAGACAAGGAGGACGTATTCACAGGAGACAGTGTGACACTGAGCTGTACTGTAAAATCTTCTGGATGGAAGTTTTACTGGTACAGACACAGACCAGACTCTATACCAGTAACCACAACCTCTGAATATTCCTACACACTCAGCTGGGTCAGTGTCTCTGATGGAGGACAGTACTGGTGCAGAGCTGGGAGAGGAGACCCAGTCTACTACACCCTGTACAGTGACCCAGTCCAGATAAATGTTACTGGTGAGTCTAAAACAATTTTTTGATAAATAAGATGCTATTTTACATTGATAGAAAGTAGGGTATAATATTTTGTCTGCTTACTGTATCCCAACAACTGTAGCTAATTTGAAGCTATATTCATGAGTAGACCTATTGATAAATACACACATTTAAAATTGTGTAGCTGTTAATTCAGTTAGTTGTCTGTGTGTCTGTGCAGAGAGGCCTGTTACTTTTCTGACCCTTCAACCCAACTGGACCCAGATATTCAGTGGAGAAACAGTTACTATGAGATGTGACATACAGGGAGGAGGAGACTCTGACTGGAACTACAGATGGTATAAGAATAGTCAGTCAGTGATCCCCTTTAACACAAAGCCTGAGTACAGAATCAGTCCTGTCTACATGTCTAACAGTGGTTCATATACCTGTGAGGGTGTCAAGGGAAACAAGATCTCCAAGACCAGTGATGCTGTACAACTGACTGTGTCTGGTAAGTCTATTTAAGCTTATACGAGTCATGGTTACCTAGAATATTTTTTATATTAAAAGTTTGAAACCTGCCTTTCCTTCTTAACAGATAAACCCAAGGCTGTCCTGAGTATCTCTCCTCAGTGGCTGAACCCTGGAGACTCAGTGACTCTGAGCTGTGAAGTTGGCAAGATGTCTACAGGCTGGAGGTTCTCCTGGTACAGGACTGTTCCCTACAGAGCTGGGTTACCCTCTCTATCAGACTCATCATACTCTGTAGAGCCCCTATCTGACAGTATTACTGGAACTACAGAGAGCTTCTACACCCTGAGTCCTGCTGGTCACACAGGAGGATATGTGTGTAGAGCTGGGAGAGGAGACCCAGTCTATGACACACTCTACAGTGAACCTCAGTTTCTCTGGTCAGGAGGTAACTAACTGCATTCAAACATATTTAAGTCTCCCTCATGTGTATAATATATATTATTTAAATAAAGGTTTGATTCTGTCTCTCTTTGTTTCAGATCTGCATTCTTCAGTGTCTCTCAGAATAAGTCCCAACACAACTCAACACTTTAGATCAAAGTCTCTCTCACTGAGCTGTGAGGAGAAGGGGAACTCTACTGGATGGAGACTGATGAGATACACAGAGAGAGGAGTAGAGTCAGGGTGTGTCTCCAACTGGGGATCAATAACAGGGTCTACATGTACCATCAGGTCCACATACACATGGTCCAGTGGAGTGTACTGGTGTGAGTCTGGATCAGGAGAGTACAGTAATGCTGTCAACATCACAGTGCATGGTACGTCTATTGTACGACATTCACACACAAAACAACATTTCATGATAATAGGATGTTCAATTCTGTAACTGAATTGCATCTCTTATAAAATACAAGTTAATAAGATATTGAGGGTGATGACTCCAGTATGCAGATTTACAGTATTATTTATATATTATGTTAAACAGCTGGTTATGTGATCCTGGAGAGCCCTGTTCATCCCGTGACTGAAGGAGACTCTGTGACTCTGCGCTGCAAATACTGGACAACCAGCTTAAACATCAAGGCTGATTTCTACAAAGATGGAGTACTCATCAAGAATGAGACCACAGGAGAGATGACCATCCCTGCAGTATCCAAGTCAGATGAAGGATTCTACAAATGCAAATACCCTGACAAGGGAGAATCACCAGAGAGCTGGATGACAGTGAGAGGTGAGAAAACGATTATGATCTCAAGTTAACTTTTCATCATCTGTGTGATAGTTATTTAAGTGTTTATGTTAATTAACATAAGTTTGGATTTGTACTCGCATAGAAAATATAATCTCAACTAAAATTATCAAAAGATACAGGCCAGTCTATACTCCTATATTACCTCAGAGTCTGATGGTGTTGTGCTGTTCTCTCTCCAGTCGTAGCTCTTGGATCCTCTACATCAGTCCTAGTAGGAGTGGTTGTGGGTCTGGTTGTTGCTGGTGTTCTACTGGTCATTCTCCTCGTCCTGCTGTGGAGATTTAAAAACGCCAAAGGTGAGATTTGTATAATTCATCATTTAACTCTGTAGTTCATGTAATTACAATAGTTCAAAACATTAATTACCTGATATAATAGTATGCATTTCTCATTACAGGTTCCTGTTTTAACAGAATATTCTTGTGAGTACACCTGTCTCTCAACTATGTTAATTCAGTAACATATCGTCTTAGTTCTTCAGGAGTATGTCTCTCCCTCTAGGAACCCCCAGACCCAGAGAACCAACCAGGACCCCCAACAGGACCAAGGATCTACCCAGGGTCAGGATCCTGATGCTGGGTATACACTTCTGCAGCATGGTCAGTATCTCAGCCCAGACCTCTATCACTCCTCTCTCTGTAACCTCACACACTGACTCATCAACATCCACTTTGTATAACAACATGTTACTGTACTCTCTGTACCTAGACAAGTTGAGGGAGAACCAAACTAACTAACCTGTCTCTCTCTTCTTTGACCAACAGGTGGTGCTCACATCTACGACACGATCAATCGCTCAGACAACAATGATAATGGTACTGTATAGTGTTTGTTATGTTCAGTATGAATACAGTACAGAGTTACTGCTGTTCTTCATGTGTTTAAAATGAATACAGTATAGAGTTACTGCTGCTGTTCTTCATGTGTTTAACATGAATACAGTATAGAGTTACTGCTGCTGTTCTTCATGTGTTTAATATGAATACAGTATAGAGTTACTGCTGTTCTTCATGTGTTTAATATGAATACAGTATAGAGTTACTGCTGTTCTTCATGTGTTTAATATGAATACAGTATAGAGTTACTGCTGCTGTTCTTCATGTGTTTAATATGAATACAGTATAGAGTTACTGCTGCTGTTCTTCATGTGTTTAATATGAATACAGTATAGAGTTACTGCTGTTCTTCATGTGTTTAATATGAATACAGTATAGAGTTACTGCTGTTCTTCATGTGTTTAATATTAATACAGTATAGAGTTACTGCTGCTGTTCTTCATGTGTTTAATATGAATACAGTATAGAGTTACTGCTGCTGTTCATGTGTTTAATATGAATACAGTATAGAGTTACTGCTGCTGTTCTTCATGTGTTTAATATGAATACAGTATAGAGTTACTGCTGCTGTTCTTCATGTGTTTAATATGAATACAGTATAGAGTTACTGCTGCTGTTCATGTGTTTAATATGAATACAGTATAGAGTTACTGCTGCTGTTCTTCATGTGTTTAATATGAATACAGTATAGAGTTACTGCTGCTGTTCTTCATGTGTTTAATATGAATACAGTATAGAGTTACTGCTGCTGTTCTTCATGTGTTTAATATGAATACAGTATAGAGTTACTGCTGCTGTTCTTCATGTGTTTAATATGAATACAGTATAGAGTTACTGCTGCTGTTCTTCATGTGTTTAATATGAATACAGTATAGAGTTACTGCTGCTGTTCTTCATGTGTTTAATATGAATACAGTATAGAGTTACTGCTGCTGTTCTTCATGTGTTTAATATGAATACAGTATAGAGTTACTGCTGTTCTTCATGTGTTTAATATGAATACAGTATAGAGTTACTGCTGTTCTTCATGTGTTTAATATGAATACAGTATAGAGTTACTGCTGTTCTTCATGTGTTTAATATGAATACAGTATAGAGTTACTGCTGTTCTTCATGTGTTTAATATGAATACAGTATAGAGTTACTGCTGTTCTTCATGTGTTTAATATGAATACAGTATAGAGTTACTGCTGTTCTTCATGTGTTTAATATGAATACAGTATAGAGATACTGCTGCTGTTCTTCATGTGTTTAATATGAATACAGTATAGAGTTACTGCTGTTCTTCATGTGTTTAATATGAATACAGTATAGAGTTACTGCTGTTCTTCATGTGTTTAATATGAATACAGTATAGAGTTACTGCTGTTCTTCATGTGTTTAATATGAATACAGTATAGAGTTACTGCTGTTCTTCATGTGTTTAATATGAATACAGTATAGAGTTACTGCTGTTCTTCATGTGTTTAATATGAATACAGTATAGAGTTACTGCTGTTCTTCATGTGTTTAATATGAATACAGTATAGAGATACTGCTGCTGTTCTTCATGTGTTTAATATGAATACAGTATAGAGTTACTGCTGTTCTTCATGTGTTTAATATGAATACAGTATAGAGTTACTGCTGTTCTTCATGTGTTTAATATGAATACAGTATAGAGTTACTGCTGCTGTTCTTCATGTGTTTAATATGAATACAGTATAGAGTTACTGCTGCTGTTCTTCATGTGTTTAATATGAATACAGTATAGAGTTACTGCTGCTGTTCTTCATGTGTTTAATATGAATACAGTATAGAGTTACTGCTGCTGTTCTTCATGTGTTTAGTATGAATACAGTATAGAGTTACTGCTGCTGTTCATGTGTTTAATATGAATACAGTATAGAGTTACTGCTGCTGTTCTTCATGTGTTTAATATGAATACAGTATAGAGTTACTGCTGCTGTTCTTCATGTGTTTAATATGAATACAGTATAGAGTTACTGCTGCTGTTCTTCATGTGTTTAATATGAATACAGTATAGAGTTACTGCTGCTGTTCTTCATGTGTTTAATATGAATACAGTATAGAGTTACTGCTGCTGTTCTTCATGTGTTTAATATGAATACAGTATAGAGTTACTGCTGCTGTACTTCATGTCTTTAATATGAATACAGTACAGAGTTACTGCTGCTGTTCTTCATGTGTTTAATATGAATACAGTATAGAGTTACTGCTGCTGTTCTTCATGTGTTTAATATTACTAACACACGAAGACTAAGGCCTGTATTCAGTCCGTATCGTGGAAGTTCAGCGTTACAGCGTGATTTAAATTTATAGGCAATGTTCACACGGTAGTGGAGACTACATTCAAGGTAAACGCTGTATATGTTGACTCAATCAGAAATGACCTTTACTTTTCTGTCAGTCAATCTGTAACTCTTCATCAATACAGACTGAATAGAGCTCTAAGTAGAGATATTAGTGTATCACCTGTATGTTTCAGATGCTGCTGCTGGACCAAGTCATGTGACCTACGTCCAGATTCAACTCAAAAAGTTGGACAAGAAAATGAAAGGTGACTATCAACTGTGACATCAATTAATAATGTGCAGTGTATCAAAGATTAGTTGAAACATTTACAATATATATTTAAAAATAAAAATAAATCCACAAAATCTCGGCCCATCTTCCTCCTCAGAAAAGCCAGCTGATCCAAAAGAAAGTCCAGTCTACTCTGAGGTGAAGACAGAGAAAGCCACAGGTAAGACCTGTTATACAATTTGTCAGTTAGTCACTAAATTCACAATTTGAGAGTTTTGATGAAGAAGCAGAATAAGAAATAAGTTAATTCCTTCATTTGTTGACTGGAAATGTCCATTGTCAGCAGCAGCTGGACCTGTTGATGTGACCTATGCTGATGTTGACCTCCAAAAGAAGACCAAAGCCAAGAAGAAGAGAGGTAAGACTGGACATCCCTCCCTCCATATTCCCCCTATCAGAACTTCACCCCTCACCACATTGAATATCTATGTATTTTATCCTCACTCCTTACAGAAACAACAACCCCACCAGAGGCAGATTCAGTCTATTCTCAACTGAAGCCAGTCTCAACCCAAGGTAAGATACTATTGATACTTATACGTAACCCTCTCACCACAGACTTGGACAGATCAACAAGGGAATCATGGTGAAAAGGACATCTCAGTGTATAAACTTTTATGATTTTGACTCGCTAGTGGAAAAACAAGAGGTTAAGGATATTACTAATCAATAAATAAAGGTTTATATTACTGTTTTCAGAATGTTTTCCGATGCTACAAAATGAATGACTCATTGAAAATACAAACACACACAGAATGCAATTTAACGTGAATATATTTTTAATAAAACATTAGCAGTTACACAAATACCACACAATCAATTACAATATAGGAATAAAGATATAACCTCTGGGTACAGAGAGTGTACTCTTAAAACTCAGTCACTGACACTGTTCGACCTAGCAAGCAGCAAAACAGCTCCTGATCTGACAAGGTAAGCTACCGTGCCAAAATTCTCTTCACAGCAGCAGGTGAATTCAGGTCAATTCTATAGATATTTAACAAGACTTTCTGTACACTTGTAAGAGGTAAGTGAAATTAAGCAACAGTCTCTTTGCTAAATGCAATCCTTAATCCCTTCAAATGGAAAAGTTGGAAGTTTAAAAACAATAGTGTCCGTCTCAGTTCTCCTCATGTCTCGAGCAGCATCACCCCTTCCAGTGCCTCAAGAGTCCCGTGTTCACGCGATAGTCCCATTTAGTTTATGATGATGCCCTTTTAGTTTAAGAGCTGTTTTGAAAAGACCAATAGAAATGTCCGCCTGTCTTGGTGGGATGGAGGTTTGGCCTTCCATGGTGACATCACCATGTTGAAAATGTGTTAATACACCAATAAGAAAGAGTTCCGAACAGCTCTGCCAATAACAGCTAATTTTCAGTTTCCCCTCCCCACTCAGACCACTTCCAGAGAGTCCTAGCAAAATTCTAGCTTGAGAAATTACCCTTTGCAAAGAAGCTTTTTGTTTATTTTTGATCATTTTATTTGAAAACAATCACAGGTTGGTACTTAATTGTTACCCAGAAATGATTTGACATTGAGATGAAAACGGCTGCATTGGATCTTTAAATTACTGACGTTTTTCTTTGAAGCTTGCACATGAAAGTAATACAACATAGGCTGAACAGCAGAGGATGTAGTAAAACAGGTTTCTAATACATGGTTTATCAGGGTATTACATATGGAAATGATGCTCATATATCATAGTATACTGTATCTATTTACAGTATCTGTTTTATTCTTAGCACTTTGTTTGACTGCAAGCACTAAAAGATGTTGTGTGGTGATATGTTACAGGTCCTTGAGGGAGATGGAGGGATAAATAACTTTGTGTGGTGATATGTTACAGGTCCTTGAGGGAGATGGAGGGATACATAACTTTGTGTGGTGATATGTTACAGGTCCTTGAGGGAGATGGAGGGATACATAACTTTGTGTGGTGATATGTTATAGGTCCTTGAGGGAGATGGAGGGATAAATAACTTTGTGTGGTGATATGTTACAGGTCCTTGAGGGAGATGGAGGGATACATAACTTTGTGTGGTGATATGTTACAGGTCCTTGAGGGAGATGGAGGGATACATAACTTTGTGTGGTGATGTGTTACAAGTCCTTGAGGGAGATGGAGGGATACATAACTTTGTGTGGTGATGTGTTACAAGTCCTTGAGGGAGATGGAGGGATAAATAACTTTGTGTGGTGATGTGTTACAAGTCCTTGAGGGAGATGGAGGGATAAATAACTTTGTGTGGTGATATGTTACTGGTCCTTGAGGGAGATGGAGGGATAAATAACTTTGTGTGGTGATGTGTTACAAGTCCTTGAGGGAGATGGAGGGATAAATAACTTTGTGTGGTGATATGTTACAGGTCCTTGAGGGAGATGGAGGGATACATAACTTTGTGTGGTGATGTGTTACAGGTCCTTGAGGGAGATGGAGGGATACATAACTTTGTGTGGTGATATGTTACAGGTCCTTGAGGGAGATGGAGGGATACATAACTTTGTGTGGTGATGTGTTACAGGTCCTTGAGGGAGATGGAGAGATAAATAACTTTGTGTGGTGATATGTTACTGGTCCTTGAGGGAGATGGAGGGATAAATAACTTTGTGTGGTGATATGTTACAGGTCCTTGAGGGAGATGGAGGGATACATAACTTTGTGTGGTGATATGTTACAGGTCCTTGAGGGAGATGGAGGGATAAATAACTTTGTGTGGTGATATGTTACAGGTCCTTGAGGGAGATGGAGGGATAAATAACTTTGTGTGGTGATATGTTACAGGTCCTTGAGGGAGATGGAGGGATAAATAACTTTGTGTGGTGATATGTTACAGGTCCTTGAGGGAGATGGAGGGATAAATAACTTTGTGTGGTGATATGTTACAGGTCCTTCAGGGAGATGGAGGGATAAATAACTTTGTGTGGTGATATGTTACAGGTCCTTGAGGGAGAAGGAGGGATAAATAACTCTGTGTGGTGATATGTTACAGGTCCTTGAGGGAGATGGAGGGATAAATAACTTTGTGTGGTGATATGTTACAGGTCCTTGAGGGAGATGGAGGGATAAATAACTTTGTGTGGTGATATGTTACAGGTCCTTGAGGGAGATGGAGGGATACATAACTTTGTGTGGTGATGTGTTACAGGTCCTTGAGGGAGATGGAGAGATAAATAACTTTGTGTGGTGATATGTTACTGGTCCTTGAGGGAGATGGAGGGATAAATAACTTTGTGTGGTGATATGTTACAGGTCCTTGAGGGAGATGGAGGGATACATAACTTTGTGTGGTGATATGTTACAGGTCCTTGAGGGAGATGGAGGGATAAATAACTTTGTGTGGTGATATGTTACAGGTCCTTGAGGGAGATGGAGGGATACATAACTTTGTGTGGTGATATGTTACAGGTCCTTGAGGGAGATGGAGGGATAAATAACTTTGTGTGGTGATATGTTACAGGTCCTTGAGGGAGATGGAGGGATACATAACTTTGTGTGGTGATATGTTACAGGTCCTTGAGGGAGATGGAGGGATACATAACTTTGTGTGGTGATATGTTACAGGTCCTTGAGGGAGATGGAGGGATAAATAACTTTGTGTGGTGATATGTTACAGGTCCTTGAGGGAGATGGAGGGATAAATAACTTTGTGTGGTGATATGTTACAGGTCCTTGAGGGAGATGGAGGGATAAATAACTTTGTGTGGTCATATGTTACAGGTCCTTGAGGGAGATGGAGGGATAAATAACTTTGTGTGGTGATATGTTACAGGTCCTTGGGGGAGATGGAGGGATACATAACTTTGTGTGGTGATATGTTACAGGTCCTTGAGGGAGATGGAGGGATAAATAACTTTGTGTGGTGATATGTTACAGGTCCTTGAGGGAGATGGAGGGATAAATAACTTTGTGTGGTGATATGTTACAGGTCCTTGAGGGAGATGGAGGGATAAATAACTTTGTGTGGTGATATGTTACAGGTCCTTGAGGGAGATGGAGGGATAAATAACTTTGTGTGGTGATATGTTACAGGTCCTTGAGGGAGATGGAGGGATAAATAACTTTGTGTGGTGATATGTTACAGGTCCTTGAGGGAGATGGAGGGATAAATAACTTTGTGTGGTGATATGTTACAAGTCCTTGAGGGAGATGGAGGGATACATAACTTTGTGTGGTGATATGTTACAGGTCCTTGAGGGAGATGGAGGGATAAATAACTTTGTGTGGTGATATGTTACAGGTCCTTGAGGGAGATGGAGGGATAAATAACTTTGTGTGGTGATATGTTACAGGTCCTTGAGGGAGATGGAGGGATACATAACTTTGTGTGGTGATATGTTACAGGTCCTTGAGGGAGATGGAGGGATAAATAACTTTGTGTGGTGATATGTTACAGGTCCTTGAGGGAGATGGAGGGATAAATAACTTTGTGTGGTGATATGTTACAGGTCCTTGAGGGAGATGGAGGGATACATAACTTTGTGTGGTGATATGTTACAGGTCCTTGAGGGAGATGGAGGGATAAATAACTTTGTGTGGTGATATGTTACAGGTCCTTGAGGGAGATGGAGGGATACATAACTTTGTGTGGTGATATGTTACAGGTCCTTGAGGGAGATGGAGGGATAAATAACTTTGTGTGGTGATATGTTACAGGTCCTTGAGGGAGATGGAGGGATAAATAACTTTGTGTGGTGATATGTTACAGGTCCTTGAGGGAGATGGAGGGATAAATAACTTTGTGTGGTGATATGTTACAGGTCCTTGAGGGAGATGGAGGGACACACCATCAGAGGAGAAGCAGGAGCAATCTGGGAACATGGGTTATGCATGCTCGACGTATGCAAGCACACTCACATGCAGGCATGCTCACACACACACATAAACAAACAAAACGTGCGCGCACACACACATGCACACGAACACACAAATACAGAAAAAACACATTAATTCTTACAAGTGAACATGTGAAGTATTCCAAAAACACATGTTTCATGTGATCACGTGATCTTATTTGAAGTTAATGTGATAACATGTGACAACATGTGAAGCAACAAACTACACATGTGAAAACGTGATTTCACGTTACATTTCTCATGTGTTTTTTCTGTGAGGGACACACACACAATAACACCTTGTACATGAAGGATTTGTATGTTATTTTAATTTACCAGATAAATACAACACATATATTTAATTTAACCATGTGTGTATTACTGTAAGAGCTTAAATAAATGATATGGTGTAATGATGATAGATCTTATGAACAGCTACAGTAATTCTATCTGCTTTGTATTGTGTATTGAAATGTTGGGTTGTAAATCTACTGAAATCTATTATCATTGATTCATTATTTCTGTCATTCAGATGATAGAATAACATATTTTGTATATGAATGTCACATATACATGTTTGCTTCTAATGACCTGTACTTTTACAATATCTTTGCATCGTGCTTTTTTAATAAACTTTGTATTTTTCTCCACCAGATGGAATGAATGATTTGTTACAGTAAACAGATATTGTTCTCATGGTCAACTCTTCCTTACAACCAACCTACGTTGGTCAGCTCTCCTTTCAGCCTAATAGAGTTCTTGGGCTCCTCAACTTTACAGGAAAAGTGTTAGGGTGGCAACATTTCAGTGTTTAAACAACATTGTTGACAGCCACACTCTTTAAGGAAATGTTAGGCATTACATTGGATACTGACTTTAATATACAAAGAATACCCCTGATAATATAATGGAATACAATACAGTATAATATAATGCAGTACAATAGAACTTTCCAAACTAGTACTTTAGGTTGATCAGTTCTAGTTCAGTTGTAACATCAGGAAATACTAACAGAAATACATAAAGAACTTGAGACACATGACATCCTTTCTCTGATAAATATAGTGATGTGCAACATTTTATAACCCCCCTCATAGATAGTAATGACCTCTCACTAAACATTAACATTAAACTACGGTAGTTCTACAACCAACACACACAAATGTCTTCACTGTTTTTAATAAAATGAAAAATGAAATGTGGACATTCACGCCTATGATCAAAAGAGTCTTCCAAGTAAACAAAGGTCAGACTCATAAGTCAGAATGTGACATTAATTGGTAACAATATTGAATGTTTCCATACTGTGTTGAATTCCAAGTGCTAACCTACCTATGCATGACTAACAGTTCTTGCATATTTCCTCCTCATCCTACAGACCAGGTCAAGGTGATTCATGACATTAGTGGTTGTCTGACTCTGACTGATATTTCCCTGCATCGTTGGTAAGACCACTGTTCCAGTTAGGGGGTTATGTGTCTAGACCTATTCGGTCGGTCGGTCGGAAGGACGGTCGGACGGACGGAGAGACTGACTGACAGCAGAGGTCATAGTTTCACTGCCATATAATTAGGAATTAGAATACTAGAATGGACATGAACCTTCTTATGATGCGATAAATGTCAGCCATTTTAGTTAGGGAGTTGATCAATCATGGTTTGCCAGTTCTGTGATAAGATATTGTGTAAAATAATGAATTTGAAGAATTTATCTGCACTGTATGTTATAGATTAACCGCCAATATGTCAACATTCCATTCAGACCATGCAATCCACAGCCATACACTGGTTGAAATCAGATGACAATAGGACTTAGATCAGTTTTAAAAGCAACATGTACTGATATTGTCACGCCCTAACCTTAGTTATCTTTGTTTTCTTTATTATTTTGGTTAGGTCAGGGTGTCCGTCCGTCCGTCCGTGTGTTGTTGCTTTTAAAACTGATCTAAGTCCTATTGTCAACTGATTTCAACCAGTGTATGGCTGTGGATTGCATTGTCTGAATGTAATGTTGACATATTGGCAGTTAAACTAAAACATACAGTGCAGATAAATTCTTCAAATTCATTATTTTACACAATATCTTATCACAGAACTGGCAAACCATGATTGAACAACTCCCTAACTAAAATGGATGACATTTATCGCACCATAAGAAGGTTCATGTCCATTCTAGTATTCTAATCCCTAATTATATGGCAGTGACACTTTGACCTCCGTCCGTCCGTCCGTCCCGTCCGTCCGTCCGTTCTTCAACATCCCCAAAATGTTGAAGAAATCCACAACTAAAAACATTGGAACATCTAAGTGTTAAAAGCTAAAAAAAAAAATAAGTAGTCAAACAAATTAACAAAAACAAACAAGATTGTGATCATGAAAAAGGAAACTATGACATATTTTAGGTGTGATGGTTTCTAAACCCCTGCTACTGTGATATCAATGTGAAATAATCTACAGTGGATCTACTGTTTACAATCCATTACTGGCCCATATGATGCATTGTGTGTGTGCGATTACTCATCACAAGTAACAACTTGGCTGACAAGTGGCCCTTCTACCACAATCAGGAAAGCTCATAAAGAAATCTCACAACCATAAACTCTGAAACATGGTAATGCGCGTTCACTCAAAGGCAAACATCAGGAAAACCTCAGGTGTCATAACAAAACAATGAGACCCATCAAAATGTATTAGTTAAATGGAATGTTGTGAGTCTTAGCCTGTTCTCACTGAGGCCTTCACTAATATGTATCAGGGTCTACTACAATGCATTTCAACTTCATGTATTGATGTATTGTCTAGGGGGTTTTGTATGTCTAGATTTTTTGTAAGTCTAGGTGTTTATATGTCTATGGTTGCCTAGATTGGTTCTCAATCAGAGGCAGCTGTTTATCGTTGTCTCTGATTGGGGACCATATTTAGGTAGCCATATTCCTTGGGTATTTTGTGGGTTGTTATTCTATGTCTAGTTGCCTGTTCTGCACTAGCCATATTAGCTTCACGGTTCGTTTTGTTATTTTTGTTATTTTTGTTCAGCGTTCATTCTTTATTAAATAAGTATGTACGCTTACCACGCTGCGCCTTGGTCTCCTCATTATGACGACCGTGACAGATATTGTATCATAATAGCGTGACAGCTTTCCAATAATACACAAATTGATATTTTTGGTCTGTTCACATACACTGAGCATACTAAACATTAGGAACACCTTCCTAATATTGAGTTGCACACCCCTTCCCCCCGTTTTGCCTTCAGAACAGCCTCAATTCGTCGGGGCATGTACTCCACAAGGTGTCGAAAGCATTCCTCAGGGATGCTGGCCCATGTTGACTCAAGTTGGCTGGATGTCCTTTGGGTGGTGGAACATTCTTGATACACACGTGAATCTGTTAAGCGTGAAAAACCCAGGAGAGTTGAAGTTCTTGACACGCCTGGCATCTACTACCATACCCTATTCAAAGGCACTTAAATATTTTGTATTGCGGCCTCCCGGGTGGCACAGTGGTCTAAGGCACTGCATCACAGTGCTAGCTGTGCTAGAGATTCTGGGTTCGAGCCCAGGCTCTGTCGCAGCCGTCCGCGACCGGGAGGCCCATGGGGCGGCGCACAATTGGCCCAGCGTCATCCGGGTTAGGGAGGGTTTGGCCGGCAGGGATATCCTTGTCTCATCGTGCACTAGCGACTCCTGTGGTGGACTGGGTGCAGTGCACGCTGACCAGGTTGCTAGGTGTACGGTGTTTCCTCTGACACATTGGTGCGGCTGGCTTCCGGGTTGAATGGGCACTGTGTTAAGAAGCAGTGTGGCTTGGTTGGGTTGTGTTTCGGATGACGCGTGGCTCTCGACCTTCGCCTCTCCCAAGTCCGTACGGGAGTTGCAGCGATGAGACAAGACTGTAACTACTACCAACTGGATACCATAAAATTGGGGAGAAAAATATATATATATATTTTGTCTTGGCCGTTCACCTCAATCCATGTCTTAATTGTGTCAAGGCTTAATAATCCTTCTTTAACCTTCACCTTCATCTACACTGATCGAAGTGACATGATCGAAGTGACAAGTGACATGAGGGATGATAGCTTTCCCCTGGATTCACCTGGTCAGTCAATGTCATGGAAAGAGCAGGTGTTCTTAATGTTTTGTATACTGTGTGTATATTTTGGAGGCTACTTATACAGACAATTGGTATATAAAGTATATTTATAATTATTTGACAATTATTTAGGTTGACAATAATTCTATTACACAATTTCTGATATATTACATGGTTTACTTTTATTTTCCTGCATAAGTAAAATCAGGATTATGCCTATTCTGCCATCCATTCCAATTAGACTGGTTTGGATTTCTCCCTGAATAATATGGCTGCCATCTTTACCCCATTTTGGAACTTTAAGTGTCCATGACATAGCCCCTCCAGAAAAGTAATAAAATATCTAAGGTCACTGCTCCTGAGAATCAGAAGCTGGTCGCCATGGAGACTACCAGTCACAGGAAGTTTCATCACAACAACATGTTAATTGAAACGTAAAAGGGGGGCCATTGTAAGTAACCTTGGAACCACTTCCTCCTGAAAACATAAGTGGGAGGGTTTTTCATGTACAGTATCATGAGTATGCAGGATTGCTCATGCAAACCCTTCTGCAGGCATATGAGGCCAACATGAAGAACTGCACACACTGTATTATCACATCCTCTGTCTCTAAGTCTCTCTCTCTCAATTCAATTCAATTCAAAGGGCTTTATAGGCATGGGAAACATATGTTTACATTGCCAAAGCAAGTGAAATAGATCATAAACAAAAGTCTAAAAAACAATTTAGACATTACACACAAAAAGCTCCAAGACAATATACATATTATGACTATATACAGTGTTGTAACGATGTGCAAATAGATCAACATAAATACGGGCTGAATTTACAATTGTGTTTGTGGCAACAAGTCACAAATGTTGCTGCTGTGATGGTACACTGTGGTATTTCACCCAATAGATATGGGAGTTGATCAAAATTGGATTTGTTCTTTGTGGGTCTGTGTAATCTGAGGGAAATATGTGTCTCTAATATGGTCATACATTTGGCAGGAGGATGGGAAGTGCAGCTCAGTTTCCACCTCATTTTGTGGGCAGTGTGCACATAGACTGTCTTCTCTTGAGAGACACGTCTGCCTATGGCGGCTTCTCTCAATAGCAAGGCTATGCTCACTCACTCTCTCTCACTCACTCTTTAGCGCTCTCTCTCTCTCTCTCTCACATTCTCTAACTATCTCTCCCTTCTCTCTCTTTCTTTCTTTCTCTCTCTCTCTCCCTCCCTCATCTCTCTCTCTCCTCTCTCTGTCCCTCTCTCTCCTCTCTCTCTCTCTCTCCTCTCTCTCTCTCTCCCCCTTCTCTCTCTCTCCCTTCTCTCTCTTTCCCTCCTTTCACCCTCTCTTTCCCTCCTTTCTCTTTCTCTTCTCCTAAGTGGTCTGCTCATAAAGTTAAAAAAATACTGTTACCTGTAAAATAACATGACCATTAACCACACAACCAGCAACTAGGAAACACTCCAAACACCACCAGTATCAGACTGATGGACACAGTGACAGACCCAAAACACGCCCACTCCTCATCGTCTATAACTCTGCAGCTGAGTGAAGGGGTTTTTCAGAGAACGACTATAGAGTGTAACTTCCTTTTCAACTAACATACCGGGAGTCTTTTCTAGAACAGCAGCCCTCATCAAATGATGTCTCTCTCTCTTCTCTCTCTTCTCTGTGTGTTTTGGTGAGTCTAGCTATCTACCAGTCAGAGATAGATGAGGAGGACGTACAGCCAGAGGAAACAGACACAACTCCTAACAGAGATGTCTGGTGGTCCCCTCTCGTGTTTCTCCAAGAAGGGAATACTCCTACTCTCTATCCTCCACTATGGTACGTTTTGTATGGATTATTTACTTTCTCCACCTCATGTTTTTTACAGTATGTATAACATGTGCTTGCATGATAAAGTTAGGAATGCTGTTAGCTTTCTCTCACTTCCTTGTTGGTTTTTGAATGGTGTGTGTTGAATGTGGAATGCCTTGTCAGTGATTGGTTGTATACCTCAAAATGTTTACTTTATTACTGTGTGATAACACCTCTGCCTATATTCAGATAAACATGTCTGGTGTTTTTTAATGAAACACATTCTGTCTGTGCTGGTGTGGTTGGGCCAAAAGCTTATCAAATAAAATAAAATAAAAATGTATTTGTCACACGCGTCGAATACAACAGGTGTAGGCATAATCAACAATGCAGAGTTTTAAACAAATAAGTAAGAAAATATTGGCTAAATACACTAAAGGAAAAATCGTAACAAAATAAAATAACAATAACAAGGCTATTTTTTTATTTTACCGTTATTTTACCAGGTAAGTTGACTGAGAACATGTTCTCATTTGCAGCAACGACCTGGGGAATAGTTACAGGGGAGAGGAGGGGGATGAATGAGCCAATTGTAAACTGGGGATTATTAGGTGACCGTGATGGTTGAGGGCCAGATTGGGAATTTAGCCAGGACACCAGGGTTAACACCCCTACTCTTACGATAAGTGCCATGGGATCTTTAATGACCTCAGAGAGTCAGGACACCCGTTTAACGTCCCATCCGAAAGACGGCACCCTACACAGAGCAGTGTCCCCAATCACTGCCCTGGGGCATTGGGATCTTTGTTTAGACCAGAGGAAAGAGTGCCTCCTACTGGCCCTCCAACACCACTTCCAGCAGCACCTGGTCTCCCATCCAGGGACTGACCAGGACCAACCCTGCTTAGCTTCAGAAGCAAGCCAGCAGTGGTATGCAGGGTGGTATGCTGCTGGCTATATTCAAGGGTACCGAGTCAATGTGCAGGGGGAAGTCAGTCAAGGTCATTTAGGTAATATAATATAATATAATAATACAGTTGAAGTCGGAAGTTTACATACACTTATGTTGGAGTCATTAAAACTCGTTTTTCAACCACTCCACAAATGTATTGTTAACAAACTATAGTTTTGGCAAGTCGGTTAGGACATCTACTTTGTGCATGACACAAGTAATTTTTCCAACAATTGTTTACAGACAGATTATTTCACTTATAATTCACTGTATCACAATTCCAGTGGGTCCGAAGTTTACATACACTAAGTTGACTGTGCCTTTAAACAGCTTGGAAAATTCCAGAAAATTATGGCATGGCTGTAGAAGCTTTTGATAGGCTGACTGACATAATTTGAGTCAATTGGAGGTGTACCTGTGGATGTATTTCAAGGCCTACCTTCAAACTCAGTGCCTCTTTGGTTGACATCATGGGAAAATCAAAAGAAATCAGCCAAGACCTCAGAAGAAAAATTGTAGACCTCCACAAGTCTGGTTCATCCTTGGGAGCAATTTCCAAACGCCTCAAGGCACCACGTTCATCTGTACAAACAATAGAATGCAAGTATAAACAACATGGGACCACGCAGCCGTCATACCGCTCAGGAAGGAGACGCGTTCTGTCTCCTAGAGATTAACGTACTTTGGTGCGAAAAGTCCAAATCAATTCCAGAACAACAGCAAAGGAAATTGTGAAGATGATGAAGGAAACGGGTACAAAAGTATCTATATCCACAGTAAAACGAGTCCTATATCGACATAACCTGAAAGGCCACTCAGCAAGGAAGAAGCCACTGCTCCAAAACTGCCATAAAAAAGCCAGACTACGGTTTGCAACTGCACATGGGGACAAAGATCGTAATTTTTGGAGAAATGTCCTCTGGTCTGATGAAACAAAAATAGAACTGTTTGGCCATAATGACCATCGTTATGTTTGGAGGAAAAGGTGGGAGGCTTGCAAACCGAATAACACCATCCCAACCGTGAAGCACAGGGGTGGCAGAATCATTGTCACGTTCCTGACCTGTTTTCCTTTGTTTTGTATTTGTTTTAGTTGGTCAGGGCGTGAGTTGGGTGGGTTGGTCTAGGTTTGATTTTCTATGTTGGGATTTTGTGTTCGACCTGGTATGATTCTCAATCAGAGACAGCTGTCAATCGTTGTCCCTGATTGAGAATCATACTAAGGCAGCCTGGGTTTCACTTGTGTTTTGTGGGTGTTTGTTCCTGTGTCTGTGTTTGGGCCACACAGGACTGTTTCAGGTTAGTCACGTTTGTTGGTTTTTGTATTTTGTAGTGTTTGTTGTTTTTTCAATAAATAATGAACTCTTACCAATCCGCATCTTGGTCCGATCCATGCTCCTCCTCGTCTGAGGAGGAGAACGACTACGACAGCCGTTACAGAAACACCCACCAAAACAGTACCAAGCGGAGTGGAGAAGGAAGGCAAGAACAACAGCAATGGAGAGAAGAGGAATGGATATGGGAGGAAATCCTAGACGGGAAAGGACCCTGGGCAAAGGTTGGAGAGAATCGCCGCTCTCGGGAGGAGAAGGAGGCAGCCACAGCCCAGGAGCGGTGGATTGAGGAGGCAGCACGTAAGAGAGGCTGGAAGCCCGAGAGGCTCACCCAAACATTTCTTGGGGGGGGGGGGGCTAAAGGGGAGTGTGGCGAAGCCGGGTTGGATACCTGAGCCAACTCCCCGGGCTTACCGTGGAGTGAGAGGGCGTCGTACTGGTCAGACACCGTGTTATGCGGTGGAGCGCACGGTGTCCCCAGTACGCGTGCTTAGCCCAGTGCGGGCTATTCCACCTTGCCGCACTGGGAGGGCTAGGTTGGGCATCGAGCCGGGTGCCATGAAGCCGGCCCAACATATCTGGCCTCCAGTACGTCTCCTCGGGCCGGCGTACATGGCACCAGCCTTACAGGTGGTGTCCCCGGTTCGCCTGCATAGCCCAGTGCGGGCTATTCCACCTCGCCGCACTGGCAGGGCTACGGGGACCATTCAACCTGGTAAGGTTGGGGAGGCTCGGTGCTCAAGAGCACGTGTCCTCCTTCACGGTCCGGTATATCCGGCGCCACCTTCCCACCCCAGCCCAGTACCATCAGTGCCGACACCACGCACCAGGTTTCCAGTGCATTTCCAGAGCCCTGTTCCTCCTCCACGCACTCTCCCTGTGGTGCGTGTCTCCAGCCCAGTGCCTCCAGTTCCGGCACCACGCACCAGGCCTACAGTGCGCCTCATCCGGCCAGAGCTGCCCGTCTGCCAAGCGCCATCTGAGCCATCCGTCTGCCCAGTGCCATCTGAGCCATCCGTCTGCCCAGTGCCATCTGAGCCATCCGTTTACCCAGCGCCATCTGAGCCATCCGTCTGCCCAGTGCCATCTGAGCCATCCGTCTGCACAGCGCCATCTGAGCCATCCGTCTGTCCCGAGCCATTAGAGCCGCCCGTCTGTCCCGAGCAGTCAGAGCCGTTCGTCAGTCAGGAGCCGCTAGAGCAGCCAACCAGACAGGATCTGCCAGAGCCGCCAACCAGCCAGGATCTGCAAGAGCCGCCAACCAGACAGGATCTGCCAGAGCCGCCAACCAGACAGGATCTGCCAGAGCCGCCAACCAGACAGGATCCGCCAGAGCCGCCAACCAGACAGGATCCGCCAGAGCCGCCAGTCGGCCAGGACCAGCCAGAGCCGTCCAGCCAGGACCAGACAGAGCCGTCCAGCCAGGACCAGCCAGAGCCGTCCAGCCAGGACCAGCCAGAGCCGTCCAGCCAGGACCAGCCAGAGCCGTCCAGCCAGGACCAGCCAGAGCCGTCCAGCCAGGACCAGCCAGAGCCGTCCAGCCAGGACCAGCCAGAGCCGTCCAGCCAGGATCAGCCAGAGCCGTCCAGCCAGGATCAGCCAGAGCCGTCCAGCCAGGAGCTGCCAGCCAGCCAGGATCCGCCAGAGCCCGCCGGCCAGGATCCGCCAGAGCCTTCCGCCAGCCAGGATCCGCCAGAGCCTTCCGCCAGCCAGGATCCGCCTGAGCCAGCCAGCCAGGATCCGCCCCTCAGTCCGGTGCTGCCCCTCAGTCCGGTGCTGCCCCTCAGTCCGGTGCTGCCCCTCAGTCCGGTGCTGCCCCTCAGTCCGGTGCTGCCCCTCAGTCTGTTACTGCTTTTTGGAATAGTGGGATTGACATGGAGGGTGGATATTGGGAGGAGGCCACGGAAGCGGGGGTTGACTATGGTGGGGTGGGGACCACGACCAGCGCCAGAGCCGCCACCGTGGACAGACGCCCACCCAGACCCTCCCCTAGACTTTGTGCTGGTGCGCCCGGAGTTCGCACCTTAAGGGGGGGGTTCTGTCACGTTCCTGACCTGTTTTCCTTTGTTTTGTATTTGTTTTAGTTGGTCAGGGCGTGAGTTGGGTGGGTTGGTCTAGGTTTGATTTTCTATGTTGGGATTTTGTGTTCGACCTGGTATGATTCTCAATCAGAGACAGCTGTCAATCGTTGTCCCTGATTGAGAATCATACTAAGGCAGCCTGGGTTTCACTTGTGTTTTGTGGGTGTTTGTTCCTGTGTCTGTGTTTGGGCCACACAGGACTGTTTCAGGTTAGTCACGTTTGTTGGTTTTTGTATTTTGTAGTGTTTGTTGTTTTTCCATTAAATAATGAACTCTTACCAATCCGCATCTTGGTCCGATCCATGCTCCTCCTCGTCTGAGGAGGAGAACGACTACGACAGCCGTTACAATCATGTTGTGGGGGTGCTTTGCTGCAGGGGGGACTGTTACACTTCACAAAATAGATGGCATCATCAGGAGGGGAAATTATGTGGATATATTAAAGCAACATCTCAAGACATCAGTCAGGAAGTTAAAGCTTGATCGCAAATGGGTATTTCCAAGCCACTGCAATGCACTTTTGATGACATTTTCCATCAGTACTCATTGTCGATGCATTGAGTAGAATGCTCATTCGGGCATTTCAGGCTGAATCTTTTTTTTAAACAGCTGTATTAAATAATTACAAATGAACACCATTTTTCGAAGTATAATATATAGCAGAATATCAAAAGTCTGGGTGTGACACAAGGCAAAAACAGTGCAAAACAGTGAAATCCAGATATTAAATGCTTTAGGGGAAAAATAGTTTAAAAAACTAGCTATACTGAACCAACAGATAAACACAACATGCAACAATTAAATATGTTTTATTGAGTAACAGTTCATTTAAGGTAATCAGTCAATTGAAATACATTTATTAGGTCCTAATCTATGGATTTCACATGGCTACAGATATGCATCTGTTGGTCATAGATCAACAGGAAACCAGTCAGTATTTGGTGTGACCAACCTTTGCCTCATGCAGCACGACACATCTTCTTTGCATAGAGTTAATCAGGCTGTTGATTGTGGCCTGTGGAATGTTGTCCCACTCCTCTTCAATGGCTGTGTGAAGTTGCTGGATATTGGAGGGAACTGGAGCACGCTGTCGTACACGTTGATCTGGAGCATCCCAAACATGCTCATTGGGTGACATGTCTGGTGAGTATGCAGGCCATGGAAGAACTGGGACATTTTCAGCTTCCTGAATTGTGTACAGATCCTTGAGACATGGGACCGTTCATTATCATTCTGAAACATGATGTGATGGCGGCGGATAAATGGCATGACAATGGGCCTCAGGATCTCGTCACGGTATCTCTGTACATTTAAATTGCAATCGATAAAATGCAATTTTGGTCATTGTCTGTAGCTTATGCCTGCCTGCCTATACCATAACCCTACCGCCACCATGGGGCACTCTGTTCACAACGTTGGTGTCAGAAAACGGCTCACCCACACGACCACTCGTCTGTGATTTTATTGGCAGTTGGATGAACTGTCAAATTCTTTAAGATGATGTTGGAGGTAGAGAAATGGTAGAGTTGGTAGAGAAATGTACATAAAATTCTCTGGCAACAGCTCTGGTGAAGATTCCTGCAGTCAGCATGCCAATTGCACACTCCCTCAAAACATGAGACATCTGTGACATTGTGTGACAAAACTGCACATTTTAGTGTGGCCTTTTATTATCACCAGTACAAGGTGCACCTGTGTAATGAGCATGCTGTTTAATCAGCTTCTTGTAATGCCACACCTGTCAGGTGGATGGATTATCTTTGCTAAGGAGAAATTCTCACTAACAGGGATGTAAACAAATGTGTGCACAATATTTGAGAGAAATACGCTTTTTGTGCATATGGAAAATGTCTGGGATCTTTTATTTCAGCTCATGAAGCATGGGACCAATACATTACATGTTGCGTTTATATATTTTTTCCATTGTAAATATATTTTGAAAACCTGAAACGACTTGCTATTTTCTTGCTCCCTTTTAAACTTGATATGTTTTTCTACAAAACGTACAAATGCGACCGTTTTTACATATGTAGACATTGGTATTGTGCTGGAGATTATGAAAATTAGGTTAAAAAAAAGTGATGGAGTTGCCATTTAATATAAAATAAAAAAAAATATATATACTTTTTTCTTAAAAATCTACCCATGAGGCACAAAAAAGCCTTTGGACATGATTCAGTTCCATTTCTATGTTATTATAAATGTGGGCCTGAAGTTGATTCTTTCTTGCCATGGAAATACAGTGATTCAGATACAGTTCACCTTCACACTTGAAAACTTCAAACACTTATTCTCAGCACAGAAACTCAGTCAACAGGAAGTGGTTTTCAGGTTCTTGTCACAGTCACTCTCGCACACCTAGAGATGTATAGAGGACTCATAAGCCAGTTTTAGCATGGGCAGCGCCATTGAGGACTTTTACCATTTTGTAATAGTCAACTGGGTGGGACTTCCTATGGGTTAAGGAAAGATCACATAACTACATCAGATCATCAGGAGGGATCAGCCAATGAATTATACTCATGAGCAAACATTCCATAACTGCAGGTGGCAGTATATACAAACTTGGCTTCATACCTGTTCAAACAACACACTCCAGGTGGCACTATACACCCTTTCAGTTTATTTACAAACTCATAAAAGTAGTAGAAGAAGATTGACTACATCAAAATGGAGATGGCATCAATGGCGCTGCCCGTGCACTCACAGACGCCATAATGGAAAGGATACAACGTTGCGATCTCTATACATCTCCATGCTCACACCTTAAAATGGAGCTACACCCCCTCACCCTAACTATTTCCTACAATTGACGAAGATGTAATGTGTTTTCCAACCGAAAGAAAGCCAGCGCTGCTCTGATCAACTTTCTCCATTCAAATCTTACCTTACTATTAGAATTATTTCACAATACTGATAATGGTTCAGCTCCTAGACAGATATTACCACCTACGGCAGCAAATATTGAGGCGGCTAAGGCGTATTATAATGCTTACCCAATGAAAATGCACCCCCCAAAATATAAAAATCCATTGAGAAACATACTCATTGAGAAATAATTACAAGAAGAGGGGAATGCAGCAAAATCTGATGAGTAAAGTATTTTGCAAAACTATTTTGAACTTGCATAAATGCTGCGCTTAATAACAATGACTAACACAATTCCCTTCAAAATGGATTGTAAGAAAAACCGTAGCCTACCATTATTATTATTTTGAACCGAAAGTTTTTTAACTTTTTTGACCAATGGACCCCCAAAATTTGTGGACCCCCAAAACATGTACACACCCGAACATGCGCGTACAATCGCTGCACAAATAAAGTCTGTCATTACAGCCATAAATGGTGATGCATTTTTTCAAAAGCTAGTAGACTACAGAAATACTGCATTTTACACCTGCATTTGGAGATGAAAGTCATTCATGTTAGCAGCCAATATCAACTAGGGATATAGGCTATCACTTCTCTGGCGTCCAGAGAAAGAAAAATCATACCGCCTACTTGTAGCTGAGGTTGCAGGATCGGATGGAAAGCATATTCTGTCTGCACCTCCCCATCACTTTGGAGGGCAGCCTCCCTGTTCTTCCTCACAAATAACATAATACATTTGACAGAATATGTTACATCCTAATCCCATAATATTGATGGCAGTGCGATGTTACAGCTGCCTATCTTTAGACATATAGCCAGTAGCCAGTCAAATAGGCCTTTCTGAAAAATGAAAATCATCAATCAATTCTGGCAAAGATGAGACAGTAGTAGATTGCTAAACAGTATTTTATATGAATGATAAACGTAGGTCTGCTCTGTTTATAACCTTTTCTCAATAGGGGGGCGCTATTTTCACTTTGTAAAAAAGCGTGCCCAAATTAAACTGCCTCGTACTCTATTCTAGCTCGTACAATATGCATATTATTATTACTATTGGATAGAAAACACTCTCAAGTTTCTAAAACCGTTTGAATTATATCTGTGAGTAAAACAGAACTCATTTTGCAGCAGACTTCCTGACAGGAAGTGAAAAATCTGAAATCGAGGCTCTGTTCCAGGGCTTTCCTATTCAATTGCTTGAAATCTATGGATATACAGTGGGGAGAACAAGTATTTGATACACTGCCGATTTTGAAGGTTTTCCTACTTACAAAGCATGTAGAGGTCTGTAATTTTTATCATAGGTACACTTCAACTGTGAGAGAAGGAATCTAAAACAAAAATCCAGAAAATCACATTGTATGATTTTTAAGTAATTAATTTGCATTTTATTGCCTGACATAAGTATTTGATACATCAGAAAAGCAGAACTGAATATTTGGTACAGAAACCTTAGTTTGCAATTACAGAGATCATACGTTTCCTGTAGTTCTTGACCAGGTTTGCACACACTGCAGCAGGGATTTTGGCCCACTCCTCCATACAGACCTTCTCCAGATCCTTCAGGTTTCGGGGCTGTCGCTGGGCAATACGGACTTTCGGCTCCCTCCAAAGATTTTCTATTGGGTTCAGGTCTGGAGACTGGCTAGGCCACTCCAGGACCTTGAGATGCTTCTTACGGAGCCACTCCTTAGTTGCCCTGGCTGTGTGTTTCGGGTCGTTGTCATGCTGGAAGACCCAGCCACGACCCATCTTCAATGCTCTTACTGAGGGAAGGAGGTTGTTGGTCAAGATCTCGCGATACATGGCCCCATCCATCCTCCCCTCAATACGGTGCAGTCGTCCTGTCCCCTTTGCAGAAAAGCATCCCCAAAGAATGATGTTTCCACCTCCATGCTTCACGGTTGGGATGGTGTTCTTGGGGTTGTACTCATCCTTCTATTCCTCCAAACACGGCGAGTGGAGTTTAGAGCAAAAAGCTCTATTTTTGTCTCATCAGACCACATGACCTTCTCCCATTCCTCCTCTGGATCATCCAGATGGTCATTGGCAAACTTCAGACGGGCCTGGACATGCGCTGGCTTGAGCAGGGGGACCTTGCGTGCGCTGCAGGATTTTAATCCATGACGGCGTAGTGTGTTACTAATGGTTTTCTTTGAGACTGTGGTCCCAGCTCTCTTCAGGTCATTGACCAGGTCCTGCCGTGTAGTTCTGGGCTGATCCCTCACATTCCTCATGATCATTGATGCCCCACGAGGTGAGATCTTGCATGGAGCCCCAGACCGAGGGTGATTGACCGTCATCTTGAACATCTTCCATTTTCTAATAATTGCGCCAACAGTTGTTGCCTTCTCACCAAGCTGCTTGCCTATTGTCCTGTAGCCCATCCCAGCCTTGTGCAGGTCTACAATTTTATCCCTGATGTCCTTACACAGCTCTCTGGTCTTGGCCATTGTGGAGAGATTGGAGTCTGTTTGATTGAGTGTGTGTACAGGTGTCTTTTATACAGGTAACAAGTTCAAACAGGTGCAGTTAATACAGGTAATGAGTGGAGAACAGGAGGGCTTCTAAAAGAAAAACTAACAGGTCTGTGAGAGCCGGAATTCTTACTGGTTGGTAGGTGATCAAATACTTATGTCACGCAATAAAATGCAATTTAATTACTTAAAAATCATACAATGTGATTTTCTGGATTTTTGTTTTAGATTCCGTCTCTCACAGTTGAAGTGTACCTATGATAAAAATTACAGACCTCTACATGCTTTGTAAGTAGGAAAACCTTCAAAATCGGCAGTGTATCAAATACTTGTTCTCCCCACTGTACATGCACTGCATACGCCTTCCACTAGATGTCAACAGGCAGTGGGAAATGGAATGGGGTGTCTAGCTTGATCTGAGGCCGAACAAGAGCTTTTGGAATGACGTGACTGGAAATGTCATTGTCTTCGAAGGCGCAAGAAGGAACCCCAGATTGCCTTCTGAAAAGCTTTCGGTATACACGGCTAATATCTCCGGCTTTGATTTTATTTGATACATGTGATAATATCATCGTAAAGTATGTTTTTTCAATCGACTTTTATCAGATTATTCAACGTTTATCGGGAGTTTTGGAGTTTTGCGTTGTTTGCGTCGAGAGAAGATGGACATGTTCGCGCCACTTGGCTAGCTATGGTTGCTAATTCGACAGGAGAAGAGGACATTCTAAACCAAACAACAATTTATTCTGGACAAAGGACTCCTTGTACAACATTCTGATGGAAGCTCAGCAAAAGTAGGAACCATTTATGATGTTATTTCGTATTTCTGTGGAAAATGTTTAGTTCTATTTTCCGCCCTCATTGCAGGCGATGTCTCGCTATAACGTAAGCTGTATGTCGTACTAAAGTTATTTTAAAAAATCTAACACGGCGATTGCATTAAGAACTAGTGTATCTTTCATTTGCTGTACAACATGTATTTTTTAGTAAAGTTTATGATGAGTTCTTTGATTAGATTAGGTGACTGTCCAAAATATCTCCGGAGAATTTTGTGCAGTTTGGCTACGTATTCACATTGTAAAACCAGGATTTGTAGCTCTAAATATGCACATTTTCGAACAAAACATATATGTATTGTGTAACATGATGTTCTAGGACTGTCATCTGATGAAGTTTGTCAAGGTTAGTGAATAATTTAATATCTTTTGCTGGTGATAAATGTGTTTGTGTGGTTGGCTATTGTGGTAAGCTAATATAATGCTATATTGTGTTTTCGGTGTAAAACACTTAAAAAATCTGAAATATTGGCTGGATTCACAAGAAGTTTATCTTTCATTTGCTGTACACCATGTATTTTTCATAAATGTTTTATGATAAGTATTTAGGTATTTCACGTTGCTCTCTGTAATTATTCCGGCTGCTTTGGTGATATTTTTTATGGTAGCTGCAATGTAAAACTATGATTTATACCTCAAATATGCACATTTTCGAACAAACATATATTTATTGTATAACATGTTATAAAACTGTCATCTGATGAAGTTGTTTCTTGGTTAGTGACTAATTATATCTCTATTTGGTCGGTTTTGTGATAGCTACCTATGCGGTAAAAAAATGGTGAAAATATGCGGTTGAGTATTTTGCTATTGTGGTTAGCTAATAGAAATACATATTGTGTTTTCGCTGTAAAACATTTAAAAAATCGGAAATGATGGCTGGATTCACAAGATGTTTATCATTCATTTGGTGTCTTGGACTTGTGATTTCATGATATTTATATGCTAGTATTTACTTGTGGCGCTATGCTAGGCTATGCTAGTCAGCTTTTTTACTGATGAGGATGCTCCCGCATCCAGGATGGTGACCAAGTAGAAGTTTTAACAGGCAAAACTGGTTTAAATATTATTTTTTTATTCTGGTCACTAATCTGGATATGCGCGACCGACTTGGCGTGCCAATGCTGATCACTGGTCATTGGTCAACAATCAAGACCTACAACTTTTTGCCTCTTTTTTATTTATTTTATTTATTTCACCTTTATTTAACCAGGTAGGCTAGTTGAGAACAAGTTCTCATTTGCAACTGCGACCTGGCCAAGATAAAGCATAGCAGTGTGAACAGACAACACAGAGTTACACATGGAGTAAACAATAAACAAGTCAATAACATGGTAGAAAAAAAAAGAGAATCTATATACAATGTGTGCAAAAGGCATGAGGTAGGCAATAAATCGAATAATTATAATTTAGCAGATTAACACTGGAGTGATAAATCATCAGATGATCATGTGCAAGAAGAGATACTGGTGTGCAAAAGAGCAGAAAAGTAAATAAATAAAAGCAGTATGGGGGGTGAGGTAGGTAAATTGGGTGGGTAGTTTACAGATGGACTATGTACAGCTGCAGCGATCGGTTAGCTGCTCGGATAGCAGATTTTTAAAGTTGTTGAGGGAGATAAAATTCTCCAACTTCAGAGATTTTTGCAATTCGTTCCAGTCGCAGGCAGCAGAGAACTGGAAGGAAAGGCGTCCAAATGAGGTTTTGGCTTTAGGGATGATCAGTGAGATACACCTGCTGGAGCGCGTGTTGCGGGTGGGTGTAGCCATCGTGACCAGTGAACTGAGATAAGGCGGCACTTTACCTAGCATAGCCTTGTAGATGACCTGGAGCCAGTGGGTCTGACGACGAACATGTAGCGAGGGCCAGCCGACTAGGGCATACAGGTCGCAGTGGTGGGTCGTATAAGGTGCTTTAGTAACAAAACGAATGGCACTGTGATAAACTGCATCCAGTTTGCTGAGTAGAGTATTGGAAGCTATTTTGTAGATGACATCGCAGAAGTCGAGGATCGGTAGGATAGTCAGTTTTACTAGGGTAAGTTTGGCGGCGTGAGTGAAGGAGGCTTTGTTGCGGAATAGAAAGCCGATTCTTGATTTGATTTTGGATTGGAGATGTTTGATATGAGTCTGGAAGGAGAGTTTGCAGTCTAGCCAGACACCTAGGTACTTATAGATGTCCACATATTCTAGGTCGGAACCGTCCAGGGTGGTGATGCTAGTCGGGCGTGCGGGTGCAGGCAGCGAACGGTTGAAAAGCATGCATTTGGTTTTACTAGCGTTTAAGAGCAGTTGGAGGCCACGGAAGGAGTGTTGTATGGCATTGAAGCTCGTTTGGAGGTTAGATAGCACAGTGTCCAAGGAAGGGCCGGAAGTATATAGAATGGTGTCGTCTGCGTAGAGGTGGATCAGGGAATCGCCCGCAGCAAGAGCAACATCATTGATGTATACAGAGAAAAGAGTCGGCCCGAGAATTGAACCCTGTGGTACCCCCATAGAGACTGCCAGAGGACCGGACAACATGCCCTCCGATTTGACACACTGATTTCTGTCTGCAAAGTAGTTGGTGAACCAGGCAAGGCAGTCATTAGAAAAACCGAGGCTACTGAGTCTGCCGATAAGAATATGGTGATTGACAGAGTCGAAAGCCTTGGCCAGGTCGATGAAGACGGCTGCACAGTAATGTCTTTTATCGATGGCGGTTATGATATCGTTTAGTACCTTGAGCGTGGCTGAGGTGCACCCATGACCGGCTCGGAAACCGGATTGCACAGCGGAGAAGGTACGGTGGGATTCGAGATGGTCAGTGATCTGTTTGTTGACTTGGCTTTCGAAGACCTTAGATAGGCAGGGCAGGATGGATATAGGTCTGTAACAGTTTGGGTCCAGGGTGTCTCCCCCTTTGAAGAGGGGGATGACCGCGGCAGCTTTCCAATCCTTGGGGATCTCAGATGATACGAAGGAGAGGTTGAACAGGCTGGTGATAGGGGGTGCGACAATGGCGGCGGACAGTTTCAGAAATAGGGGGTCCAGATTGTCAAGCCCAGCTGATTTGTATGGGTCCAGGTTTTTCAGCTCTTTCAGAACATCTGCTATCTGGATTTGGGTAAAGGAGAAGCTGGGGAGGCTTGGGCGAGTAGCAGCGGGGGGGGCGGGGCTGTTGGCCAAGGTTGGAGTCGCCAGGAGGAAGGCATGGCCAGCCATTGAGAAATGCTTGTTGAAGTCTTCGATTATCACGGATTTATCGGTGGTGACCGTGTTACCTAGCCTCAGTGCAGTGGGCAGCTGGGAGGAGGTGCTCTTGTTCTCCATGGACTTTACAGTATCCCAGAACTTTTTGGAGTTAGAGCTACAGGATGCAAATTTCTGCTTGAAAAAGCTGGCCTTTGCTTTCCTGACTGACTGCGTGTATTGGTTCCTGACTTCCCTGAACAGTTGCATATCGCGGGGGCTCTTCGATGCTATTGCAGTTCGCCACAGGATGTTTTTGTGCTGGTCGAGGGCAGTCAGGTCTGGAGTGAACCAAGGGCTATATCTGTTCTTGGTTCTGCATTTTTTGAACGGAGCATGCTTGTCTAATATGGTGAGGAAGTAACATTTAAAGAATGACCAGGCATCCTCAACTGACGGGATGAGGTCAATATCCTTCCAGGGTACCCGGGCCAGGTCGATTAGAAAGGCCTGCTCGCAGAAGTGTTTTAGGGAGCGTTTGACAGTGATGAGGGGTGGTCGTTTGACCGCGGACCCGTGGCGGATACAGGCAATGAGGCAGTGATCGCTGAGATCTTGATTGAAGACAGCAGAGGTGTATTTGGAGGGCAGGTTGGTCAGGATAATGTCTATTAGGGTGCCCATGTTTACGGATTTAGGGTTGTACCTGGTGGGTTCCTTGATGATTTGTGTGAGATTGAGGGCATCAAGCTTGGATTGTAGGACTGCCGGGGTGTTAAGCATATCCCAGTTTAGGTCACCTAACAGAACAAACTCTGAAGCTAGATGGGGAGCGATCAATTCACAGATGGTGTCCAGGGCACAGCTGGGAGCTGAGGGGGGTCGGTAGCAGGCGGCAACAGTGAGAGACTTATTTCTGGAGAGATTAATTTTTAAAATTAGAAGTTCGAACTGTTTGGGCATAGACCTGGAAAGTATGACAGAACTTTGCAGGCTATCTCTGCAGTAGATTGCAACTCCTCCCCCTTTGGCAGTTCTATCTTGACGGAAAGTGTTATAGTTGGGTATGGAAATCTCAGAATTTTTGGTGGCCTTCCTAAGCCAGGATTCGGACACGGCAAGGACATCAGGGTTGGCAGAGTGTGCTAAAGCGGTGAGTAAGGCAAACTTAGGGAGGAGGCTTCTGATGTTGACATGCATGAGGCCAAGGCTTTTTCGATCACAGAAGTCAACAAATGAGGGTGACTGGGGACATGCAGGGCCTGGGTTTACCTCCACATCACCCGAGGAACAGAGGAGTAGTAGGATGAGGGTGCGGCTAAAGGCTATCAAAACTGGTCGCCTAGAGCGTTGGGGACAAAGAATAAAAGGAGCAGATTTATGGGCGTGGTAGAATAGATTCTGGGCATAATGTGCAGACAGGGGTATGGAGGGGCGCGGGTACAGCGGAGGCAAGCCCAGGCACTGGGTGATGATAAGAGAGGTTGTGTCTCTGGACATGCTGGTCTCAATGGGTGAGGTCACCGCATGTGTGGGGGGTGGGACAAAGGAGGTAACAGAGGTACGGAGAGTGGAACTACAGGGTCCATTGCAAACCAAAACAATGATAATGATAACTAGCCTGAACAATAGTATGCAAGGCATATTGATATATGAGAGAGACATACAATAAGGCATAAAGTGATTGCAGGTCTTGATTGGGAGAGCTAGCTAAAACAACAGGTAAGATAACAGCAGCAATAACAGGGTGCTAGTCTAACACAGCAACAACAGGTAAAAATGGCGACGACTCGGCAGAGAGGGTCGGATTAACTACACACAGATCCTGAGTTAAAGCACAGAGCCGACAGATAAAACACAAATAAACAGAATGGAGTACCGTGAATTAATGGACAGTCAAGCATGCATCAGCTATGTAGCCAAGTGATCATAGTGTCCAGGGGGCAGCCGTAGATGGAGCAGGGAGGCCTCCACTAAGCTAGCACGCGGCGTTTAAAGTTAGTAGCCCGGGGGGTGGTCTGCTCAGACGTGGTCGTGTCGACAGAGAATCCAAGCCGGATGGCGAAAGAGAGGTTGTGAATTGTAGAATTGTGTTTGCTAACTGGTGCTAGCTTCGTGGCAGTGGCGCTAGCTGCGCTAGCTGCAAGCTAGCTGTGAGGATCAGAATTAGTGGCTCAGGGATTACGGCAGGAATCCGGCGTTGTTGTCGAGAGACAGTCCGATGCTGGTAAATTGGTGAGTAATATCCAGGCTAATAACAGGGCTGGTGTCTGTGCAGAAGGTAAAAGCTACTAGCAGCGGCAAAAAAATTGCTAAATTAGCTTGTAGCTGATTTAGACCAGTTGTGATGGATTGACAGGGCTCTGTGTCGGCAAAAAAAAAAGGTCCAGTCCAATTGGCAAAAGAGGTATTGTAGCCCAAGAATTCGCTGGTAGACCTCTTCGGCTAGCCGGCAGATGGGCCTAGCTCGAGGCTAGCTCAAGGCTAACTGGTGCTTGCTTCGGGACAGAGGCATAGATAGGATTTGCGGGCAGTGGGATCAGAAAAACAACAAAAAGGCCTAATGTATACAAAAAAAATACATTTTCTGGGAAATTAAAAAGCACTTTGGAGACTGGAAGGACAAATGAGCATGTGCTCTGCATTAAATATAGTCAGACATATTACAAACAGTAGACCACAAGTAGCAACATATAACTACGTTGTTTGAACATGAAATGTAGGTATTTCAATATGATTGAAATAGGCCTGTAGTCACGTTATACATTTTATATTTTAATGCAGTCATCTCGGTTTTCATTTGAAGCATGTTTTTATAGGTCTCTTGGTTGTATCAATTGCAAAGAAATGGGCAACTTTGTATTTGTAATCAAGTTATTTGCGGTCACAGAGACGGATAAACCATGTGATTCTATGTTTAGCGGAGACCTTCTGTATATAAACTGACACGAGAGGGCAAAACAGCATCTAATAACGCATTTAACTGTTCTACAGGTGATCTGAGGCAAGTGTTAGATTATGAGCGTTTTCAAGTGTAACGTTAATAGTGGTGATTTTGGGAAACAGCTCGTAGATTTAACGATGCTCCTACGAAGATTCTAACGATGACCTTAGCCTTAAAATGGCTGTCTGGCTTTATGGAGAGCAGAACTCTATATATAATGACGAGATGTTCATGTCGCCCTAACAATGAGTCTTCCCAAAGGCCGGAAGGCAGTCGACAAGTTAAAAATACTGTCACGGATCCCTCCGGTACTGTTGCTCTTTCCGTGCACCAGTTTCGGAGGTCTATGTCACAGGCCTCTAGGAACTGAACTGTGTCATTACGCACACCTGGTCCCCATTTCATCACTGATTTATATTTGTATAAATGTGCCCTTTGGTTCACCATTGGGCTGTCGATTATTATTCCAATGTTCTTGGTTGTGTGAGCACCTGTGCCTTGTTGTTTTGGCTTTCGTGGCGCTTGTATTGTGCAGATGATTATGGGTCTTGTCCCGTGTTGTATCATTGTGCGCTTGTGTTTTCGGGTCTTGTCCCGCGAGGAGTACATTGAATAACAATGTACTCCTCCCTCTTTTGTTTGGGTCTCAACCCTGTGTTTTATATACGTGTTTGTTTGGTCTTCGTCCCCGTGCCTTTACATGGCACGCTGTAATTTGGGTGTATTAAAAAACCCTATTACGCATTCCTGAGCCTGTCCCCCGATCCTTTATACCAACGTGACACGGAGTGAATCCTTACCACTGCTACACCTGGCTATCAGTAAAGCCTGATCTGGCAGCAAAACAGTTCATTCTGACTTGCTTAAACAACTCTTGAACTCATTCAAGACTGTTGGAAAAGCATTCCTCATGAAGCTGGTTGAGAGAATGCCAAGAGTGTGCAAAGCTGTCATCGAGGCAATGGGTGGCTACTTTGAAGAATCTCAAATATAAAATAGATTTTGATTTGTTTAACACTTTTTTGGTTACTACATGATTCCATATGTGTTATTTCATAGTTTTGATGTCTTCACCATTATTCTGCAATGTAGAAAATAGTAAAAATAAAGAAAAACCCTTGAATGAGTAGGTGTGTCCAAACTTTTGACTGGTACTGATATATATATATATATATATATAGTAAGATAGTTGGAAAAGTTTCAAGTGGTCTTCAAGGGACAAATAAATGGTGCACAGAAAGGAAATTCATTATTGAGGACAGAAGAAATAAGTCAAATAACAGTTAGGAGAAATAATAAATTGGAACACAGTTTCATGTCTTAGCCTGGTTTGTTGTTGGTGTTTTATCCCTCCCTTCCTCTCTCTTTAGGGATCTGGGCTGAAGTCCCTCCAAAGGACCTGTATGGATTGAGGGGGGGTTCGGTGTGCCTGGCTGTAGCAGAACCACCGCAGGAGTTTGGAAGACATAGTTGGAAGGTCAATAGTACCATAATAGTTGCTGACAAAAAGGTCTCTCCTAAATACCAGGAGAAAGTGGAGTATAATCTACTGAACCACTCTCTGTGCATTAAGAATCTGAGTGAAAAAGACAGGGGAACTTACATTGCAACCTATGAGAAAAATTGGGAAGAGTCGACTACTACATACAGACTAACAGTACAGGGTGAGTTTGCTGCACTAAAGTCCACGATAGGCAGTTATCAGCTTTTTTCTCATAGTTTGATTTAATTGTCTATGACTGTAGCGTTATTGACAACATCTTACATTTTATCATCTGTTAGACGTTGGAAAATTATTACAACTCTCTCTTTCTCTCTCCTGGTTGGTCAGAGCCTATATCCAAGGTGGTGATCCAGACAGAGATCATGCTATTGGCCAACCAGTCCTGTTCAGTGTGGCTGCTGTGCAACGTGTCAGTCTGCTCCAACCTCTCCTACACCTGGGAGAGAGGGAATGAGACGTACAAGGACGATGAGCAGATACACTTCTCTCTGTCACCAGCAGACGGAGACATCAGTGTAACCTGCAACGCCTCCAACCCAGTCAGTTGGAAATCTGCCTCTACAACAGTGAAGTGTAGTAATGACACAACCACCCCATGTAACTAGATATCATAATAATCCAATAAACTTTTCAGTGTGCTGATAAGCTTCCTTGTCAAATAGCATATATCATGTAATATTCTCTTAACATTCTGTTCGACATGTTTTAGAGCTTAATATACCGTCACCTCCAAAAGTATTGGCTCCCTTGATAAAGATGATAAATACTGAGCATATAGTGTATGTTCAAAAAAGGGGGTAATTATATTATTTTATTCTAACACAATAGCTCAGAGAAAGATTTTGTTTAACAATTAATCATTTATTTTCTCAAAAAGATACTGTAGGTGTCAACATTATTTGCACCCCTTTTTTCAATACTCCTGCACCCTCCCTTGCGAGGATGTAATGTTGCCTACCCTTACCACCTGGGGTCGTCCCGTCAGGAAGTCCACGATCCAGTTGCAGAGGGAGGTTAAGTCCCAGGGTCCCAAGTTATGTGATGATCTTTGATCTTGGAGGGGACTATGGTATGAACAACATTCTCACATAGGTATTTGTTTAATCTACAATACCAGTCAAAAGTTTGGACACACCTACACATTCAAGGGTTTTTCTTTATTTTTTACTATTTTATACATTGTAGAATAATAGTGAAGACATCAAAACTATGAAATAAATCATATGGAATCATGTAGTAACCAAAAAAGTGTTAAACAAATCAAAATCTATTTTATATTTGAGATTCTTCAAAGTAGCCACCCTTTGCCTTGATGACAGCTTTGCACACTCTTGGCATTCTCTCAACCAGCTTCATGAGGAATGCTTTTCCAACAGTCTTGAAGGAATTCCCATGTATGCTGAGCACTTGTTGGCTGCTTTTCCTTCACTCTGCGGTCCAACTCATCCCAAACCATCTCATTTGGGTTGAGGTCAGGTGATTGTGGAGGCCAGGTCATCTGATGCAGTACCATCACTCTCCTTCTTGGTCAAATAGTCCTTACACAAGCCTGGAGGTATGTTGGGTCATTGTCCTGTTGAAAAACAAATTATAGTCCCACTAAGGGCAAACCAGATGGGATGGCGTGGCGTATCGCTGCAGAATGCTGTGATAGACATTCTGGTTGTGTGCCTTGAATTCTAAATAAATCGCTGACAGTGTCACTAGCAAAGCACCGCCACATCATCACACCTCCTCCTCCATGCTTCATGGTGGGAACCACACATGTGGAGATCATCTGTTCACCTACTCTGTGTCTCATAAAGACAAGCCGGTTGGAATCAAAAATCTAAAATTTGGACTCATCAGACTAAAGGTTAGATTTCTACCTGTCTAATGTCCATTGCTCGTGTTTCTTGGCCCAAGCAAGTCCGAGGGCCTCCCGAGTGGTGCAGTGGCCTAAGGCACTGCATCGCAGTGCTAACTGTGCCACTAGAGAACCTGGTTCAAGTCCAGACTCTGTCGCAGCCAGTGGCACACAATTGGCCCCAGTGTCGTCCGAGTTAGGGGAGGGTTTGGCCAGCAGAGATGTCACTGTCCCATCGTGCACTAGCGACTCCTGTGGTGGGCTGGGTGCAATCAATGCTGACACGGTCGCCAGGTGTACGGCATTTCCTCCAACACATTGGTGCGGCTGGCTTCCAGGTTAAGGGGACATTGTGTCAAGAAGCAGTGCGGCTATTCAGGATCGTGTTTCGGAGGACGCATGGCTCTCGACCTTCGCCTCTCCTGAGTCCGTACGGGAGTTGCAGTGATGGGACAAGACTGTAACTACCAATTGGATATCACGAAATTGGGGAGAAAAAAATATATAAAAATGTAAAAATAATACAAAAAATAAATAAAACATTTCTGGAAATATTCTGTACGGAGGAATGGTCTAAGATCCCTCACAATGTGTTCTCCAATCTCATACAACATTTTTGAAAAAGGCTCAGTGTCGCTATCTTCGCAAGGGAAGGGTGCTGGAGTATTGAAAACAGGGATGTCGATCATTTTGACACCTATCTTTTTGAGAAGAAAATGTTTACTTGATTAACAAAATCTCTTTCTCTGAGCAAATGTGTTAGTATAAAATAATATAATTTCCCAAATTGTTTCGAGCATACAATATAGCTCAGTATTTGAATGATTCATTTCATAGTCTTTTTTGCTCATCTTTATTAAGGGTGCAAATCATTTTGGCGATGACTGTAGTTATACTGTATGGTCTAATAGCATAACATTGATATGGGTGTTATTATTGACTGTCTTACAGGGCTGGTGTGGTGTAGCATCTGCATTGTAGTGGTGCTGACCCTCATTGTAGCTGTGGCAGTGTATTACTGCAGGGGCCGCCGTAACACGGGTATGTACAGCATAGGGCCCTCAACTATATAAACTAACATTTCAGATGGCTCTGCAAGTATTCTGAGGATGATTATGATGTTGCATAAGCCTAATTAGAGACTTTTGGCCTTGAAATATTAAGGAAATTGGAAAAAGAGAGAGGAGCCTCATAAGTGTCTCATTTATTAATTCCTGTTTATGGATATCCTGTTTAGTATCTATCTGATTGGTTGATATTTTGTTCTTGTCAAACACAGTATATCAAATTGACAACACAATATATGCAGATGTTATGGGCAGTACAAGAAATAAAGATGTAAGTATGCATTGCCGTTATTATGTATCTGAATTTGTGTAAGCCCATGTATGTGTAGCCAACTGTAATTTCTGATTGCTGTGTATTTTCTGCACATGTGCAGTATTTTGATGTTTTGTGCAATGTTCATCCATTGTGTTTATGGGTTTAAGTACCTATTTCTGTTTTTATTCCAGACAAGAGGGACAGTGGATGACCTGGCTGACCCAAGACTGAACAAGGTGAGAGCGAGACATGAATGGTCATATCTGATATCGTTGAGCAAAAATCTAAATAAAACAGTCTATAAGTGAATGGCAGGCCATGTAGTCTACTTTGGAAATGGTCTACCTTTCATGATGCTGAAACAGTTTCTTCTTGGTTGTCTGTCACATTTAGCCGCAGACTCTGTATGACGAGATCAAAGTTGGACGCCCAAAAGCGCCCTCTTCTGCCTACCAGGAAGTACTCGTGAGCTGAGCAGGATGTGTTCATAGGATGGGCCTTATATCTCTGCATCCAATGCTACATACAGTCTGTAGATGGATGTTACTGTTACATTTTATCACGACTTGCACATTTCTGACATTTGTTGCTTATTTTTTTCATGATTGCAATCTTCCCTTTATTGTTCCTCATATATCCAGGCTGCATCTCATCCGGATGTGATTGGGAGTCCCTTAGGGCGGCGCACAATTGGCCCAGCGTCATCCGGGTTTGGCCGGGGTAGGCCGTCATCGTAAATAAGAATTTGTTCTTAACTGACTTTCTTAGTTAAATAAAAGGTTACTTAAAAAAAATATATATACAGTGGGGAGAACAAGTATTTGATACACTGCCGATTTTGCAGGTTTTCCTACTTACAAAGCATGTAGAGGTCTGTAATTTTTATCATAGGTACACTTCAACTGTGAGAGACGGAATCTAAAACAAAAATCCAGAAAATCACATTGTATGATTTTTAAATAATTCATTTGCATTTTATTGCATGACATAAGTATTTGATCACCTACCAACCAGTAAGAATTCCGGCTCTCACAGACCTGTTAGTTTTTCTTTAAGAAGCCCTCCTGTTCTCCACTCATTACCTGTATTAACTGCACCTGTTTGAACTCGTTACCTGTATAAAAGACACCTGTCCACACACAATCAAACAGATTCCAACCTCTCCACAATGGCCAAGACCAGAGAGCTGTGTAAGGACATCAGGGATAAAATTGTAGACCTGCACAAGGCTGGGATGGGCTACAGGACAATAGGCAAGCAGCTTGGTGAGAAGGAAACAACTGTTGGCGCAATTATTAGAAAATGGAAGAAGTTCAAGATGACGGTCAATCACCCTCGGTCTGGGGCTCCATGCAGGATTTCACCTCGTGGGGCATCAATGATCATGAGGAAGGTGAGGGATCAGCCCAGAACTACACGGCAGGACCTGGTCAATGACCTGAAGAGAGCTGGGACCACAGTCTCAAAGAAAACCATTAGTAACACACTACGCCGTCATGGATTAAAATCCTGCAGCGCACGCAAGGTCCCCCTGCTTAAGCCAGTGCATGTCCAGGCCTGTCTGAAGTTTGCCAATGACCATCTGGATGATCCAGAGGAGGAATGGGAGAAGGTCATGTGGTCTGATGAGACAAAAATAGAGCTTTTTGGTCTAACTCCACTCGCCGTGTTTGGAGGAAGAAGAAGTATGAGTACAACCCCAAGAACACCATCCCAACCGTGAAGCATGGAGGTGGAAACATCATTCTTTGGGGATGCTTTTCTGCAAAGGGGACAGGACGACTGCACCGTATTGAGGGGAGGATGGATGGGGCCATGTATCGCGAGATCTTGGCCAACAACCTCCTTCCCTCAGTAAGAGCATTGAAGATGGGTCGTGGCTGGGTCTTCCAGCATGACAACGACACAAAGCACACAGCCATGGCAACTAAGGAGTGGCTCCGTAAGAAGCATCTCAAGGTCCTGGAGTGGCCTAGCCAGTCTCCAGACCTGAACCCAATAGAAAATCTTTGGAGGGAGCTGAAAGTCCGTATTGCCCAGCGACAGCCCCGAAACCTGAAGGATCTGGAGAAGATCTGTAGGGAGGAGTGGGCCAAAATCCCTGCTGCAGTGTGTGCAAACCTAGTCAAGAACTACAGGAAACGTATGATCTCTGTAATTGCAAACAAAGGTTTCTGTACCAAATATTAAGTTCTGCTTTTCTGATGTATCAAATACTTATGTCATGCAATAAAATGCAAATTAATTACTTAAAAATCATACAATGTGATTTTCTGGATTTTTGTTTTAGATTCCTTCTCTCACAGTTGAAGTGTACCTATGATAAAAATTACAGACCTCTACATGCTTTGTAAGTAGGAAAACCTGCAAAATCGTCAGTGTATCAAATACTTGTTCTCCCCACTGTATATACAGTTGAAGTCGGAAGTTTACATACACTTAGGTTGGAGTCATTAAAACTTGTTTTTCAACCGCTCCACAAATTTCTTGTTAAACAAACTATAGTTTTGGCAAGTCGGTTAGGACATCTACTTTGTGCATGACACAGGCAATTATTCCAACAATTGTTTACAGACAGATTATTTCACTTATAATTCACTGTATTACAATTCCAATATGTCAGAAGTTTACATACACTAAATTGACTGTGCCTTTAAACAGCTTGGAAAATTCCAGAAAATTATGTCATGGATTTAGAAGCTTCTGATAGGCTAATTGATGGATATATTGAAGCAACATCTCAAGACATCAGTCAGGAAGTTAAAGCTTGGGTCTTCCAAATGGACAATGACCCCAAGCATACTTCCAAAGTTGTGGCAAAATGGCTTAAGGACAACAAAGTCAAGGTATTGGGGTGGCCATCACAAAGCCCTGATCTCAATCCTATAGAACATTTGTGGGCAGAACTGAAAAGGCGTGTGCGAGCAAGGAGGCCTACAAACCTGACTCAGTTACACCAGCTCTGTCTGGACGAATGGGCCAAAATTCACCCAACTTATTGTGGGAAGCTTGTGGAAGGCTACACGAAACGTTTGACCCAAGTTAAACAATTTAAATGCAATGCTACCAAATACTAATTGAGTGTATGTAAACTTCTGACACACTGTGAATGTGATGAATGAAATAAAACCTGAAGTAAATCATTCTCTCTGCTATAATTCTGACATTTCACATTCTTAAAATAAAGTGGTGATCCTAACTGACCTAAAACAGGGAATTTTTACTAGGATTAAATGTCAGGAATTGTGAAACTTCTGACTTCAACTGTATCTCCTGTAGGCTACCGCCAGGGCAGCCAGGAGACAGACAGCAGCACTGACCCCCAGGAATGCAGCCACATCTGTACTGACCCCCTGTACTGGAGAGGGAGGGTCAAAGGTCAGGCCAGGTCAGGGGTTGTGATCTGGTGTAACAGGGAAACACTGAGGGAGAGTTTTTTTATATTTTTTATATTTTACCTTTATTTATACAGGTTTTTCTCATTGAGATAACATCTCTTTCCCAAGAGAGACCTGGTCCAATAGCAGCAGGGGGAACAACGTTTCAGACAAAACAACTTACATACACTAACACAACATTAAACAAAACTATAAACACACATACAGTACAACAAAAACATTGTACATTAAAAACACAAACGTCTTGACTAAAAACAGCTGGCCTAAAAACAATTACATTCTTCTATGATATATACATCGATCAAGTGTTTAAACTCCACCAACGAAACTAGATCATCACATTTTAAAATGTTCATTACAGAATTCCAGGACCACGGAGCTAAGTAACTAAAACTATTTCTACCATGTCCTGTTCTAATTTTTGGTACTGTTAGAAGCAAATCAGAATGGGACCGTAATTTATATTTATTTACTGACCTGACTAAAAAAGAACAGAGATAAAATTGAATTATTATAGAGACACATTTTATTCATACTAAATGTATACATAACATTGCATTTCTGATGTACTGAACAATAATTGTCTGAGAAAAATAAATGCTGTTTAAAACTTGAAATAATATAATTTAAAGTACATTTTGTGTCATACTTACTTCTCAGTAGTCACTGGGCCTGTTGTTGAGGAAGCTGGAGAGGGAGAGGTCAGGTTGTTGGTGGACAGGTCAATGTCAGAGTAATGACACAACCTCTTGTGAGGACAGAACACTAAAGCCCTGTATCCTGTCACCTGAATTCATTCATTAATGTCAAGAATCAGGGTAAAAAGGTTGTATCACTGAGGCATTGGGTCGTGGAGTCATCCAAGCTCATCAAACTCAGTTACCTCAATGGTGCCCCCACCCTGGGTAGTCCATCCATTCAGAGGCAGACACCTGTATCCAATACCTGTTTAGCCCAGTACACCCGTGTCCAGAGGCATCATGCCCATAAGGAGCACAGGGGCATGTGCCCCCTCAGATTTGTCCTGTAAGAACATTTTATAATAATAATAATAATTCCATGTTTTTGTTGTTTCTCTGTAATACTACTAGCCACCTAGAAATTTTATGAAGTTGACTTCAGCTAGCCCAGGTATGTTTCCAACCTGATAACTAGTTAAGAAGCTAGCTGCTTTTAGCAACGCTAGTAGCCTATTTACACACTAGCATTGCTAGGAATTAGCTTGCAAAGAACAGAATAGTCCACCGGAAGCCAGAAGTGAAATACAATTACATTTCAACTTACTCTTCCAATTGTCCATAGGGTTGGTCCTTACGCAGGGGGAAATTGAGAAAAAACATCTAATAGAACATCAATTAAACAGACTTTCCAAACGTGGGTCTGTTCTACCCCTCGTACCCCTGCACATCGACTCAGTACTGGTATTCCCTGTATATAGCCATGTTATTAACTCGTACCCCTGCACATCGACTCAGTACTGGTACTCCCTGTATATAGCCATGTTATTACCTCGTACCCCTGCACATCAACTCAGTACTGGTACTTCCTGTATATAGCCATGTTATTACCTCGTACCCCTGCATGTTATTACCCCGTACCCCTGTTATTTTTACTTATTGTTATTCATTATTCATTGTGAATTTATTCCTTGTGTTACTATTTCTTCATCTTTAACTCTGCATTGTTGGAAAAGGACCCACTTCTTCTCCGCTTACCTCATGTTAAAATAAAAGTCCTGCATATGCGCCATACCTGCAAAAAAAGCAAGAGAAAATGTATGGGTCTTCAAAATTCTGTTTAATTATATGTTCCATTAGATGTTTTTTTGTCTCAAGTTCCCATAAGGAGCAAGCCTAAAGACAATCAACAGAGTAAATTGAAATGTAATTGTAACTTTTCGCATCCAGGGGAACTATTACGTTTTTTTGCAATCTAATTCCCAGAAACGCTATTGTGTAATTCCTAGCGTTGCTAAAAGCAGCTACCAACAAGTCATTTCAGGCTATCAATCAAATTAGAGTAGCTAGCTTGTCTAATTATCTTAGCTAGCATGCTGGCTGACAAGGTTGGTAGACTTTAGAAAAGCAATCAATAACTAAATATACTGAGAACTCACATTCCACCAGTCAGGAGGATACAGGCAGCTCAAGAGGTATGCTTAGATATGCAGAATAGACAATGTATTTTTAAATACAAAATTCTCCAACTTAGCCCCCCTCTGGACCACCCCCTACTTTGTGCCCCCTCAGATTTTTGGTGTGCGTGACACCCCTGCCTGGGCCTTCAACAACAACCCACTACAGAGTCACTGACAGAGGGGGAGACATTCTGACAGAGAGGATGACATTCTGACAGAGAGGATGACATTCTGACAGCGAGGGTGGCATTCTGACAGCGAGGGTGGCATTCTGACAGCGAGGGTGGCATTCTGACAGCGAGGGTGGCATTCTGACAGCGAGGGTGGCATTCTGACAGCGAGGGTGGCATTCTGACAGAGAGGATGACATTCTGACAGAGAGGGAGACACTTGACAGAGAGGGAGACACTTGACAGAGAGGATGACATTCTGACAGAGAGGGAGACATTCTGACAGAGAGGATGACATTCTGACAGAGAGGATGACATTCTGACAGAGAGGGAGACATTCTGACAGGGAGGTGGAGATAAAATAAAATAATGGCTGTGTCACTTTCATACACTTTTTTCAGAAGAATATGTACTTGCACACAAAAACACACACACTGACCTCCCTGCTCAGGTTAGAAAAGAAGCATCATCTGTCTAAACGGTACATCTCTACACTCCAGTCCTCTTTTACAGTCTCTCTCTCATTGTACTCTTTCCAACACTCAGTCTACAGGAAAACACAGTGAGAAGAGTAGGGAGTGGGAAGAGAAAGAAGAGAGGAGAGGGGTGGAGAGGAGAGGATATGGAGAGACAATGAGGAGAAGGAAAGAGAATATGAAATATTGTCAGAACAGAAGTGAGGACAGGATAGAGATAAAACAAAGTGAATGAGACCAGAAGACTCACCCTGTTTATCAGAGGTTTATAAATAAGACTATCCAGATCAGTCTGGCACTCCCCCTTGTGGAGGTGGAGATAATGACACCCTAAACCACAGACAGACAACACAAGTCAGACAGACAACACAAGTCAGACAGACAACACTAGTCAGACAGACAACACTAGTCAGACAGACAACACTAGTCAGACAGACAACACTAGTCAGACAGACAACACTAGTCAGACAGACAACACTAGTCAGACAGACAACACTAGTCAGACAGACAACACTAGTCAGACAGACAGCATTAGTCAGACAGAGAGTGAGGTGGAGTAACAGAGCAGATATAGAAAACATTGACAAATGGAGAAACTGCTGTTTGCTGTAAGGAATGATGAGTGGGATATTCATATAAACTCACATCTCACTCTCCCCTCAGTCCCAGGCTCTGTGTCAGAATACACTACCTGCCCATGCAGAAGAAAGAGGAGGAGTTGTCATGACAGGACGACAGCGATCCAAACATTCCTCCCTCACCGACAAGCACACAAAGGATACACACATTAAACTTACTACAGAAACAAACCAGATATACATACATTCTCTCAAAAACATCTTACTGCTATTTTCCTATAGACCTCATGTACAGGAAACAGCAAATGCTTTGAGCCTACCCAAAGTGATGACCTAGCTACAGTTAAAGTAACACTAGTAATACTATGTATGTAGCGGTATAAATGATTAAATATTACAGCATTAGACCTCTCACTAAAGGCTTAAGTCATACAAAAGTTGTACTTAAATCCGAACTGGTAATAATGACCAAAACAAAGTATTCAGACTCTTTACTCAGTACTTTGTTGAAGCACCTTTGGCAGCAATTACAGCCTTGAGTCTTTTTGGGTATGACGCTACAAGCTTGGCACACCTGTATTTGGGGAGTTTCTCCCATTCTTCTCTGCAGATCCTCTCAAGCTCTGTCAGGTTGGATGGGGAGCGTCTCTACAGAGCTGTTCGATTGGGTTCAAGTCCGGGCTCTGGCTGGGCCACTCAAGGACATTCAGAGACTTGTCCCGAAGCCACTCCTGCGTTGTCTTGGCTGTGTGCTTGCTTAGGACCGTTGTCCTGTTGGAAGGTGAAACTTCACCCCAGTCTGAGGTCCTGAGAGCTCTGGAGCAGGTTTTCATCAAGGATCTCTGTACTTTGCTCCATTCATCTTTCCCTTGATCCTGACTAGTCTCCCAGTGCCTGCTGCTAAAAAACATCCCCACAGCATGATGCTGACACCACCATGCTTCACCGTACGGACGGTACCAGGTTTCCTCCAGATGTGATGCTTGGCATTCAGGCCAAAGAGTTCAATCTTGGTTTTATCAGACCAGAGAATCTTGTTTGTCATGGTCTGAGAGTCCTTTAGGTGCCTTTTGGCAAACTCCAAGCGGGCTGTCATGTGCCTTTTACTGAGGAGTGGCTTCTATCTAGCCACTCTACCATAAAGGCCTGATAGGTAGAGTGCTTCTGGAAGGTTCTCACATCTCCACAGAGGAATCTGGAGCTCTATCAGAGTGACCATGAGTTCTTGGTCACCTCCCTGACCAAGGCCCTTCTCCCCTGATTGCTCAGTTTGGCAGGGCGGCCAGCTCTAGGAAGAGTTTTGGTTGTTCCAAACTGCTTCCATTTCAGAATGATGGAGGCCACTGTGTTCTGAGGACCTTCAATGCTGCAGACATTTTTTGGAACCCTTCCCCAGATCTGTGCCTCGACACAATCCTGTCTTGGAGCTCTACGGACAATTCCTACGACCTCGTGGCTTGGTTTTTGCTCTGAGATGCACTGTCAACTGTGGGACCTTATATAGACAGGTGTGTGCCTTTCATTTTCAATCAATTGAATTTACTACAGGTGGAAACAGGATGCACCTGAGCTCAATTTCGAGTCTGATAGCAAAGGGTCTGAATATTTATGTAAATAAGGTATTTCTGTTTATGTTTAATACATTTGCAAAAATTACTACAAACCTGTTACCACTTTGTCATTATGGGATATTGTGTGTCGATTGATGAGGAAAAAAACAATTGAATCAATTTTAGAATAAGGCTGTAACGTATCAAAATGTGGAAAAATTCAAGGGGTCTGAATACTTTCCAAATACACTGTATATGTATATACTTACAACAAAAATATATGGGGAATTGGAAATGATACAGACAATTACATTGATGGAAGCTACAACCTATCTGCAATATTAAAGATGATCTACCCCCTAAAAACAACTACAAAAAACTATCCAGCTGTTGTCCCTTACTCTATCCCCACACCAGGGTCTGTGCTCGGCCCCCTCCAGCCAGTGTCCTGGAGGGGTGCAAGGTTGAACCGTACCATAGCTGGCTCTCCCTGGGCAGCACCCTGGACTCCCAGTAAGAGGACAGACCACTAGAACCTACATCTCTCTCTGACTTTTTGTCTTTCTTTACTGAAACATTCTCATTTCATTTAAAACTCACCCTCCCCCCTTAAAAATAAAAACCCAAAATATATCCTGTGCTGCATACATGTACCATACTCACCTTTCCATCTACCACATGATACAAACCAACATCACAAAACCCAAAACAATACCCACTCCTACAACTGTATATCCAAAACATCTTCCCCAGCTATACAGATGGCCTCCCCAACACACCATATCTCCTCAAACATCTCCACACTTTTTATCATTTTATAGAACTCAAACTCAACCCTAAGGCGCGCAGAGACCATCCCATTAAACAGTAGTAAAGGGTCTGTTATCCCCCCACCTTTGACCCTGTTCCTCCTTGTTAGCCAAATAGCTAACTTTGCCTGAGCAAACAGAAAATTCAACAACACACATTTGGCCTTCTCCTTATTCAAATACCTGTATCCCATTATAAACATCCCAACAGTAAAAATCACCCCCAACCTCTCACAGAGACATTCCAACAGAGACATGAATGGCATTAACCTGGTGCACACAGAAAACACATGAATCACAGTTTCTTTCATTTTACAGAAAGGACACCCCTGCCCGACTCCCGGTTCAACCCGTGCCAACCAGCTGTTAGTGGCCAGGGCTCCATGAAGAACCCTCCACTGGTGGTCCCCTGACCTCCATCTAAAACCCACCATACTCTCCTCCCCACATACCCCCTGCCACTGATGTGCCCTCACTCCTGTTAGGCTCCTAATGTTCCTAACCTTAACGCAGAGGTTGTAGAGGGCTTTACCTCCCACCCCTTCAAACTCCCCCAGGCCCGGAGTGTTAAAATCTAACAAGTCCTCCAGACCCCCTTGCCAGTCTCCAGTCTCTGCCGTCACCTGCAGTGGCGGAAACATTGGTGGCCCCTCTCCCTTTGGCCGCTTAAACATCCCCCTTACCGGCTCAGACAGTGCCTCCTGGACCTCCTCCAGGAACTCTCCAGCAGCCTAAGAGATGTTATTCCTGTTTGTTGTGCCAGGACTTCCAGGGTTTTCCACCCCTCCTCTCCCAGCAGTCTCAGGTCACCCAGTCTTTGTAACCCCCCTGCCATCAGTTGCCTCTGCAGGATGGCCGACAGAACCGATCTCAAAGGGATGGCTGGGTTGTGGAAGATAGGCTCCTCCCACACCCACAGCCCAGGCTCCACACCCCCTTCTCGTGTGGGTCTTAACAGCTGCCAGGCCCTCAGCATTGCAGAGTAAAAATCTGAGAGACCTGCTGTACTCAGCCTCTCTAGCTTCATGCCGGTCAAACCCTAATCCTCCAGCTCTCCTCAGCAGCGCGCATGCTGGTTCCCTCCAGCCAACATCAGTATGGTACAGCAGTCTCTGCACCGCCTTTAGCCGGAAAGCAGCCATCCTGCTCTCCAGTTCCACCAGGCCCTGTCCTCCTTCGTGGACGGTCATGTACAACACTGCTGCCCTCAGCCAGTGATGGCCCGACCAGAAGAAGTCCACCAGCTTGCGTTGCAGGTCTGCGAGCACACCGGCGGGGGGGTTGAGGACAGCCAGTTTATTGCCACAGGGAAGATGCCACCAGGTTGTTAATTATCAGCACCCTCCCTCTATATGACACTTGGGACAGGAGCCACCTCCACCTGGCCAGTCTTGACACCACTGCCTGTGACAGCCCCTCCCAGTTCTTCCTGACCCACTTCTCCGAGCCCAGGTACACCCCCAACACTTTAAGCCCTTCACAACCCCACTGCAAACCCCTTGGAAGCAGAGGAGGAGCCCTATCCCCCCATGCCCCACATAACAGAGCTTTTCTCTTGCCCCAGTTTACCTTGGCTGACGAAGCTCCCTCGTACACCTTCAGACTGGTCTCTAGTGCCTGCATATCTTGACCATCCCTGACCATCACAGAAACATAATCTGCATATGCTGACACTGCTATGCCTGTCACCGCATCCATGCATGTCCAGCACACTCCCTGCAGTCTCCTGCGTAGCAGTCCTAAAAAAAGCTCAATGGTTAGTGTATATAACTGCCCCGATAGATTGCATCCTTGTCTAATGCCTCGTCCCACTCAGACTGTCTTACTGAGCCCCCCTCCCACCTTAACCATACATGACGCCCCAGCATACAACAGCTTCACACAGGTCACAAAACTCTTCCCAAACCCAAACATCACATTAAACAGATACTCATGGTCCACTCTATCAAAAGCCTTCTCTTGATCTAAAGAGACCAGTCCAAAGTTCACATTAGAACCTCTCGACACGTCCAACATGTCCCTAATTAAGAACAAGTTGTCCGTGATTGAGCGTCCCGGTACACAATATGTTTGGTCCTTATGTACTATCGAGTCCAAATGGGACTTCAGTCTGTTAGAGAGGACCTTGGCAAATATCTTGTAGTCCGCACAGAGTAATGCCACAGGCCTCCAGTTCTTAAGTTCACACAAGTCCCCTTTTTTGGGCAGGAGAGTCAGAGCCGCCCGACAGCAGCTCATCGGCAACTCTCCTACCCCGACGCATTCACGCAACACGCAAAAGAAGTCCTGTCCAATTATTCCCCAGAATTTTTTATAAAACTCCACTGGGAGTCCATCGACCCCCGGTGCATGACCGGGGGACATCTGGGTTACGGCCTCTGCCAGTTCATGGGACAACAGAGGAATGTCCATTTCATCCCTCTGTGCTAGAGAGAGATTAGGGAGTCCTGCGAACAAGACCTGAGCACACATAGGATCACACACACTTCTGCCCTATACAATTCAGTATAAAACTCCACAGTCCGCTCCCGCATCTCCCCCACCACAGAGGTCACCCGCCCATCAGACAGCCGTAGACAATGCTTACCCTTGGCTTCACTGCTCTGTCTTTCCAGACCAAAGAAGAAGGAGCTGGGAGCATCCATCTCCTTGAGCATGGAGAACCTAGCTCTTACAAGTGCTCCCTTTGCTTTAACCTGGGGAAAAAAAACTGCCCAGGCCCCTACGTAATTCAGCTAAATTAGCCTGGAGGCCTGCATTGCCTTGCCCCACCATCTCTACCTCCATCTCACTAATACAGCGCTCTAGTTCCCCCAATACTCTCCTAGACTCTGAGGATGAGAGAGCTGTGTACTGTTGACAGAAAAGCCGAATTTGGACTTTCCCCACATCCCACCATTGACTCAGAGACTCATACTCCTCTCTTCGCTGCTGACGTGGAAACACAAAAAAAGGCTCCGATGACACCTCCCTTACGGGATCCGCCCACATCTTCACCACTGGTTCTGCGACTTGGGTGGGGGACAAACGACTGGTTGGATAGGATATCTTGCATCCAATCACCACCCCCAGCAGAGGCAGAAGGCGAGCCATCAATCAACCAGGAGGAAGTCAGACCAACAGTAGAGTTTGTTTGGGTTAAATTGATGCAAGGTTTAAACTTAGGGAACGCATAGGCATAGTCGCTGGTAATATATTCACAGGGACAGCTTGCCGCATTCGCTGACAAGAATAGAAATGTAACTCAGCGATAAGGCTGACTTGGTCCCCAAGAGTATATAAGAAGCATGCTGTCCAAAAAAAGGTGTGGTAGTGCTACTTGACTTATCACTGAACTCGTGATACTTCAAACTACCATCAACCTAAAAGGTCATATCTGGCTTTCATACTCTAGAACAATTGTACCTTTTGACCGCTGGTTTTTAGGCGAGACCTACTGAGTCAAGTACCCCGTACACTCTCAGTGGTGTTACACAGGGTCTTGATCTACGATAGCAGTCTCGTTACTAATCAGAACAAATATACAAAACAAGAAACAGGTCATGGTACAACTTCTAGCAGGGGGAACAGATACTGACGTGATTGGCTAAACCGGTAGAACAATTGTGAGTTGAAGAACATACTCTCTGGGAACCAACCAGGTCGACCTAAGCTAAGGTAATTAACTGCTTGTTGTAATACATAGATAAGGCATTGAGAGTTCAAGTGTTTTTGATGATTATTGATGTTTTATTGGAAAGACGTAAAGAAACTGTAATGACGTGTATAACTGTGTGCTTTGCAAACATTGAATAAAAAGTAGAAACTAGACCCAAAACCCTAGGGGAGAAAACACCTCTGACACTCCAAAATCTAGGGGAACAAGTCTAGTTTCTACACAAAAGACAATATATTGTAAAAGGTAAAGTTATTCTATATTAATATTCAAGCAATATTAACCGACGGGTATAGGCATTAAATCGTAAATCGTGTGTCTAGATACAAGAATAATTGGGAACCCTATAGAGCAATGGCGAGGGGAAGAGTCTACTCTTAGGGAACCCTATAGAGCAATGTCCAGCTGAAGAGTCTACTCTTAGGGAACCCTATAGAGCAATGTCCAGCTGAAGAGTCTACTCTTTGGGAACCCTATAGAGCAGGGGTGTCAAACATACGGCCCGCGGGCCGGAACCGGCCCCCAAGGAGGTTCGATCAGGCCCGCAGGATAATTTGAAAGTGGAAAAAATGCATAAAAGACATGGAATTAATATTTTTAATTCGCTGCAATTCATGGATTATCCGCTAAGGGGCGCACTCTTTCCATCAGAGTAGAAGACAAGCCGCATCACTGAGACAGACTGAAAACAGCAGACGGTATCAATGCGCCATCTGCTGCTTGTTACGACGTTGTTAATACCTTGGTCTCTACCTCTCCGCTACACCCTCATTAGCCAAAATGTCGTTATCCAAACGGAGAAAAGTAGATAAGGAGTGTAGAATTTTCAAAGAAAAATGGACCACGTCCTATTTATTTACAGAGATGCACGGAAAACCTTCGTGCTTGGTGTGTTTGCAACAAGTTTCGGTATTGAAGGAATATAATATTCGACGCCACTACGAGACTCATCACAGCGAAAAATATGACGGCTTGCAAGGACAACTGAGAAGAGATAAGATTAACGAATTGCTGGCGGGTCTGAGGAAACAGCAGTCAACTTTCATCCAGAGCCGAGAAGTCAGTGAAGCAGCGGTAAAAGCCAGCTACCTAATTGCTAGCGAAATAGCATTATTTTGGTTATTTATAGCAGATTATGGTATAATTTTAATGGTCCGGCCCACTTGACATCTCCCTAGGCCGTATGTGGCCCACGATGCGAAATGAGTTTGACACCCCTGCTATAGAGCAATGTCCAGCTGAAGAGTCTACTCTTAGGGAACCCTATAGAGCAATGTCCAGCTGAAGAGTCTACTCTTAGGGAACCCTATAGAGCAATGTCCAGCTGAAGAGTCTACTCTTAGGGAACCCTATAGAGCAATGTCCAGCTGAAGAGTCTACTCTTAGGGAACCCTATAGAGCAATGTCCAGCTGAAGAGTCTACTCTTAGGGAACCCTATAGAGCAATGTCCAGCTGAAGAGTCTACTCTTAGGGAACCCTATAGAGCAATGTCCAGCTGAAGAGTCTACTCTTAGGGAACCCTATAGAGCAATGTCCAGCTGAAGAGTCTACTCTTAGGGAACCCTATAGAGCAATGTCCAGCTGAAGAGTCTACTCTTAGGGAACCCTATAGAGCAATGTCCAGCTGAAGAGTCTACTCTTAGGGAACCCTATAGAGCAATGTCCAGCTGAAGAGTCTACTCTTAGGGAACCAAAGATGCCTGGTAAAGGTACCACAAGAAGGAGGTTCTCTAAGTCTGATTAATATTATCTAAGATCCCGAAACAATAAACACTAAAAGGCAATTCTCAGAATTAAGGGCAGGAATAAACAACCCAGGTCAGTCCGGCGGACCTGTGAATCATCTGTTTGACGGATGATATAAGAACTCGAGTGATACGACTTGTGTCACTCTTGACGGGGGACCCGGTAAGGTCTACTCAAAATCCCCTACCACAACACTGCCCCCACCTTTCCCAAAAGGTCTGGAGACCTGAGCAAAAACTGGCATCTTGTAAGAGCTTTACATTGAACTTCCAATAAGATGCCTGCCGGGGCCCTGGTGAAATAGACAGCCGAGCCATGGTTATGTGGTGATCTGAAAACCCCACTGGGAGAATGGTAGCGCCCAGCAGCCTATTGCTCTGATTCCTGGACATGTAAAAACGATCACGTCGGGCTGCACTCACCCTAGCCCCAAAAACCTTCACCCATGTATACTGTCTTGTGTTGGGATGTATAGTTCTCCAAACATCCACTAGGTCGAACTGATTAATGATGTCCCTTAACACTCCCACTGAATGAGGCTCTTCCCCATTTCTGTCTTTTGTAAAATCCATTGTACAGTTCCAGTCCCCTCCGACCACCAGCGTCTCCTCAGGCGCTACCTGTGAGAGTTCCTGTCTAAGACTCCCAAATAGAACCCCTCTTTCTCTCCCTGTATTAGGCACATACACATTTATAAAGACAAAACCCATGTTGTTCATTTCTGTTTTAACAACAAGAGGCCTACCCCTACAACCACCTCCTATGAGGAGCAAATTTTTACAGACAGACCCGGTGCAAAAAGGACTGCCACCCCTGCACTAAGATTTGTCCCATGGCTCAACACATTTGCCCATTTCCACCAGAGCCCCCAATCGACTTCATTCAACACATCACTATTGTTATGCTGGTGAATGAGGACCCAAAAGCGACGTAATAGAAACAGAGTCTTTATTCCAGTCTTAAACAAACAATGATTCTCCTGGAAATTATCAAAGGTAAATCCAAAACAGGAAACTGAAATCCTCTCGTCAGTAGAGAGGAACGACTGGAGACGCGACCACAGACTGCAGGTCGCTTCAGGAAGGCACAGGCCGTAGCTGACATAGACACCTGCTCACACGCAGCATCTGAAGAAGGCAAAAACACGACAGGGCGGAACAAGGACACAGAACAGCAAACATCAAACAAGAATCCGACAAGGACAGAAGCGGAAAACAGAGGGAGAAATAGGGACTCTAATCAGAGGGCAAAATAGGGGACAGGTGTGAAAGAGTAAATGAGGTCGTTAGGAGAATGAGAAACAGCTGGGAGCAGGAACGGAACGATAGAGAGAGAGAGCGGGAGAGGGAGAGAGGGAGGAGGAGAGAGAGGGATAGAAAGAGGGAAAGAACCTAATAAGACCAGCAGAGGGAAGCACAGGGACAAGACATGATGATCAAAGACAAAACATGACAGTACCCCCCCACTCACCGAGCGCCTCCTGGCGCACTCGAGGAGGAACCCTGGCGGCAACGAAGGAAATCATCAATCAACGAACGGTCCAGCACGTCCCGAGATGGAACCCAACTCCTCTCCTCAGGACCGTAACCCTCCCAATCCACTAAGTACTGGTGACCACGTCCCCGAGAACGCATGTCCATGATCTTCCGTACCTTGTAAATAGGTGCGCCCTCGACAAGGACGGGGGGGGGGGGAGGGAAGACGAACGGGGGCGCGAAGAAAAGGCTTGACACAAGAGACATGGAAGACAGGGTGGACGCGACGAAGATGTCGCGGAAGAAGCAGTCGCACAGCGACAGGATTGACGACCTGAGAGACACGGAACGGACCAATGAACCGCGGAGTCAACTTGCGAGAAGCTGTCGTAAGGGGAAGGTTACGAGTGGAAAGCCACACTCTCTGACCGCGACAATACCTAGGACTCTTAATCCTACGTTTATTGGCGGCTCTCACAGTCTGCGCCCTGTAACGGCAAAGTGCAGACCTGACCCTCCTCCAGGTGCGCTCACAACGTTTGACAAAAGCCTGAGCGGAGGGAACGCTGGACTCGGCGAGCTGGGACGAGAACAGAGGAGGCTGGTACCCAAGACTACTCTGAAACGGAGATAGCCCGGTAGCAGACGAAGGAAGCGAGTTGTGAGCGTACTCAGCCCAGGGGAGCTGTTCTGCCCAAGACGCAGGGTTTCGAAACGAAAGGCTGCGTAATATGCGACCAATCGACTGATTGGCCCTTTCTGCTTGACCGTTAGACTGGGGATGAAACCCGGAAGAGAGACTGACGGAAGCACCAATCAAACGACAGAACTCCCTCCAAAACTGTGACGTGAATTGCGGGCCTCTGTCTGAAACGGCGTCTAACGGGAGACCATGAATTCTGAACACATTCTCAATGATGATTTGTGCCGTCTCCTTAGCGGAAGGAAGCTTAGCGAGGGGAATGAAATGTGCCGCCTTAGAGAACCTATCGATAACCGTAAGAATCACAGTCTTCCCCGCAGACGAAGGCAGACCGGTAATAAAGTCTAAGGCGATGTGAGACCATGGTCGAGAAGGAATGGGAAGCGGTCTGAGACGACCGGCAGGAGGAGAGTTACCTGACTTAGTCTGCGCGCAGTCCGAACAAGCAGCCACGAAACGACGCGTGTCCCGCTCCTGAGTAGGCCACCAAAACCGCTGGCGAATAGAAGCAAGCGTACCCCGAACGCCGGGGTGGCCAGCTAACTTGGCAGAATGAGCCCACTGAAGAACAGCCAGACGAGTAGAGACAGGAACGAACAGAAGGTTACTAGGACAAGCGCGCGGCGACGCAGTGTGAGTGAGTGCTTGCTTTACCTGTCTCTCAATTCCCCAGACAGTCAACCCGACAACACGCCCTTCAGGGAGAATCCCCTCGGGGTCGGTAGAAGCCACAGAAGAACTAAAGAGACGGGATAAGGCATCAGGCTTGGTGTTCTTATTTCCCGGGCGATAGGAAATCACGAACTCGAAACGAGCGAAAAACAACGCCCAACGAGCTTGACGTGCATTAAGTCGTTTGGCAGAACGGATGTACTCAAGGTTCTTATGGTCAGTCCAAACGACAAAAGGGACGGTCGCCCCCTCCAACCACTGTCGCCATTCGCCTATGGCTAAGCGGATGGCGAGCAGTTCGCGGTTACCCACATCATAGTTGCGTTCCGATGGCGACAGGCGATGAGAAAAGTAAGCGCAAGGATGGACCTTATCGTCAGACTGGAAGCGCTGGGACAGAATGGCTCCCACGCCCACCTCTGAAGCGTCAACCTCGACAATGAATTGTTTAGTGACGTCAGGAGTAACAAGGATAGGGGCGGATGTAAAACGCTTCTTGAGGAGATCAAAAGCTCCCTGGGCGGAACCGGACCACTTAAAGCAAGTCTTGACAGAAGTCAGAGCTGTGAGAGGGGCAGCCACTTGACCGAAATTACGAATGAAACGCCGATAGAAATTAGCGAAACCGAGAAAGCGCTGCAACTCGACACGTGACTTAGGAACGGGCCAATCGCTGACAGCCTGGACCTTAGCGGGATCCATCTGAATGCCTTCAGCGGAAATAACAGAACCGAGAAATGTGACAGAGGAGACATGAAAGGCGCACTTCTCAGCCTTCACGTAGAGACAATTCTCTAAAAGGCGCTGGAGTACACGTCGAACGTGCTGAACATGAATCTCGAGTGACGGTGAAAAAATCAGGATATCGTCAAGGTAAACGAAAACAAAGATGTTCAGCATGTCTCTCAGTACATCATTAACTAATGCCTGAAAGACAGCTGGAGCATTAGCGAGACCGAACGGCAGAACCCGGTATTCAAAATGCCCTAACGGAGTGTTAAACGCCGTTTTCCACTCGTCCCCCTCTCTGATGCGTACGAGATGGTAAGCGTTACGAAGGTCCAACTTAGTAAAGAACCTGGCTCCCTGCAGAATCTCGAAGGCTGACGACATAAGGGGAAGCGGATAACGATTCTTAACCGTTATGTCATTCAGCCCTCGATAATCCACGCAGGGGCACAGAGTACCGTCCTTCTTCTTAACAAAGAAAAACCCCGCTCCGGCGGGAGAGGAAGAAGGCACCACGGTACCGGCGTCGAGAGAAACAGACAGATAATCCTCGAGAGCCTTACGTTCGGGAGCCGACAGAGAGTATAGTCTACCCCGAGGGGGAGTGGTCCCCGGAAGGAGATCAATACAACAATCATACGACCGGTGAGGAGGAAGAGAGTTGGCTCTGGACCGACTGAAGACCGTGCGTAGATCATGATATTCCTCCGGCACTCCTGTCAAATCACCAGGTTCCTCCTGAGTAGAGGGGACAGAAGAAACAGGAGGGATAGCAGACATTAAACACTTCACATGACAAGAAACGTTCCAGGATAGGATAGAATTACTAGACCAATTAATAGAAGGATTATGACATACTAGCCAGGGATGACCCAAAACAACAGGTGTAAAAGGTGAACGAAAAATCAAAAAGGAAATGGTCTCACTGTGGTTACCAGATACTGTGAGGGTTAAAGGTAGTGTCTCACATCTGATACTGGGGAGAGGACTACCATCTAAGGCGAACATGGGCGTGGGCTTCCCTAACTGTCTGAGAGGAATGTCATGTTTCCGAGCCCATGCTTCGTCCATAAAACAACCCTCAGCCCCAGAGTCTATCAAGGCACTGCAGGAAGCAGCCGAACCGGTCCAGCGTAGATGGACCGACAAGGTAGTACAGGATCTTGATGGAGAGACCTGAGTAGTAGCGCTCACCAGTAGCCCTCCGCTTACTGATGAGCTCTGGCTTTTACTGGACATGACATGACAAAATGTCCAGCAGAACCGCAATAGAGGCAAAGACGGTTGGTGATTCTCCGTTCCCTCTCCTTAGTCGAGATGCGAATACCTCCCAGCTGCATGGGCTCAGTCTCTGAGCCGATGGGAGGAGATGGTTGAGATGCGGAGAGGGGAAACACCGTTAACGCGAGCTCTCTTCCACGAGCTCGGTGACGAAGATCTACCCGTCGTTCTATGCGGATGGCGAGTGCAATCAAAGAGTCCACGCTGGAAGGAACCTCCCGGGAGAGAATCTCATCCTTAACCTCAGCGTGGAGTCCCTCCAGAAAACGAGCGAGCAACGCCGGCTCGTTCCAGTCACTGGATGCAGCAAGAGTGCGAAACTCTATAGAGTAATCCGTTATGGATCGATCACCTTGACATAGGGAAGCCAGGGCCCTGGAAGCCTCTTTCCCAAAAACTGAACGATCAAAAACCTGTATCATCTCCTCTTTAAAGTTCTGATAAACGTTAGAACACTCAGCCCTTGCCTCCCAGATAGCTGTGCCCCACTCCCGAGCCCGACCAGTAAGGAGTGATATGACGTAAGCGATCCGAGCTCTCTCTCTTGAGTATGTGTTGGGCTGGAGAGAGAACACAATATCACACTGGGTGAGAAAGGAGCGACACTCAGTGGGCTGCCCAGAGTAACATGGTGGGTTATTAACCCTAGGTTCCGGAGACTCGGAAGACCAGGAAGTAGCTGGTGGCACGAGACGAAGACTCTGAAACTGTCCTGAGAGATCGGAGACGTGAGCGGCCAGGGTCTCAACGGCATGACGAGCAGCAGACAATTCCTGCTCGTGTCTGCCGAGCATTGCTCCCTGGATCTCGACGGCAGTGTTGCGAGAATCCGTAGTCGCTGGGTCCATTCTTGGTCGGATTCTTCTGTTATGCTGGTGAATGAGGACCCAAAAGCGACGTAATAGAAACAGAGTCTTTATTCCAGTCTTAAACAAACAATGATTCTCCTGGAAATTATCAAAGGTAAATCCAAAACAGGAAACTGAAATCCTCTCGTCAGTAGAGAGGAACGACTGGAGACGCGACCACAGACTGCAGGTCGCTTCAGGAAGGCACAGGCCGTAGCTGACATAGACACCTGCTCACACGCAGTATCTGAAGAAGGCAAAAACACGACAGGGCGGAACAAGGACACAGAACAGCAAACATCAAACAAGAATCCGACAAGGACAGAAGCGGAAAACAGAGGGAGAAATAGGGACTCTAATCAGAGGGCAAAATAGGGGACAGGTGTGAAAGAGTAAATGAGGTCGTTAGGAGAATGAGAAACAGCTGGGAGCAGGAACGGAACGATAGAGAGAGAGAGCGGGAGAGGGAGAGAGGGAGGAGGAGAGAGAGGGATAGAAAGAGGGAAAGAACCTAATAAGACCAGCAGAGGGAAGCACAGGGACAAGACATGATGATCAAAGACAAAACATGACAACTATGTGTCTCCTGCAGAAACAACACCTGTACTTTTTGTTGTTTTACATATTCACCCAACACACTCCTCTTTCCCGCATCTCTGGAGCCATTTATATTGAGCGAGCCTACCCGAGAGTCTCCATAAGAAGTGGGAGAAAAGCCAGCAGAGAAATAGACCAATAGCAAAGCTCAAAAAGCCCCAGTGTCAGAAAGAAAACATACATCTAAACAGTGTCTGAAGGTAAACCTTTACGCACTGTTGTGACCCACTTCCTCAACCTAAACCATATCCTGGGTGAGAGGACACCATGCCCCTCATTTCTCATAGCATGTTGTACTGATCTTACAAATTTTCTCGGATCAGAAAAAAAAGCCTCAAGATTTACCTTTTTCCCCTTAGTCTCATTCAGGAACCTTGTCAGTTCTCTCAACGTGTACTTAGACCCATCTGCTTGACTGGCTGTCAACTCCAGGCCCATTGAAGAGGAGTCTGAAAAAAAAACCTGACTAGACCCAGCCTCATCTACACCACCCTCCATAACCTGACTAGGCCCAGCCTCATCTACACCACCCTCCATAACCTGACTAGACCCAGCCTCATCTACACCACCCTCCATAGCATGACTAGACCCAGCCTCATCTACCCCACCATCCATAACCTGACTAGCCCCAGCCTCATCTACACCACCCTCCATAGCATGACTAGACCCAGCCTCATCTACACCACCCTCCATAGCATGACTAGGCCCAGCATCATCTACACCACCCTCCATAGCATGACTAGGCCCAGCATCATCTACACCACCCTCCATAGCATGACTAGGCCCAGCATCATCTACACCACCCTCCATAGCATGACTAGACCCAGTATCATCTACACCACCCTCCATAGCATGACTAGGCCCAGCCTCATCTACACCACCCTCCATAGCACGACTAGGCCCAGCCTCATCTACACCGCCATCCCTGGCATGACTAGACCCAGCCTCAGCTACCCCACCATCTCTTGCATGACTAGGCCCAGCCTCATCTACACCGCCATCCCTGGCATGACTAGGCCCAGCCTCATCTACACCGCCATCCCTGGCATGACTAGGCCCAGCCTCATCTACACCGCCATCCCTGGCATGACTAGGCCCAGCCTCATCTACACCGCCATCCCTGGCATGACTAGGCCCAGCCTCTGCTGTCTGCATCTCATTATCCCCTGCACTTTGACCTCGATTTCCCCCACTGGCGCTTGTACCCTCACCTTGTATACGGCCTTTATGTGGGCACCTAAAAAATCTTATGGCCCAAATCCCTACACTCAAAACACCGTAGACTATCTGTGCTGGCAAACCCTGCATAGAGCCCCTCTCCATACCTCACTTTAAAATGCAAATTTAGCTGTTGCTCATTGTTATTCAAAAACATAAAAACTTGCCTCCGGAACGAAACAACGTGCTTGACGGCATCTGCCTGAAAACCTGCTGACAGTACACGAAAACCGCTAGCAAACTTACCAAAACGACTCAGCTCTTTCCTGATTTGATCATCCGTAATAAACGGAGGCAAATTTGCAACAACCACTCTTGTCGAAGGGGTAGAGAGAGGTGAAACTGGCACCAAAACATCCCTTACAAATATTCCGCTAGCAATTAGCCTACCAACTAAATTTGCTCTTTTCATAAACACAACCACAGCTTTGTTCATTCTAGAAGCGGAATGTATAAATTCAGCTCCTAGCTGTTCACCGACCGCGAGCAGAACCTCCTCCACCTTAACTCCATTCTCAGGAACACACCTGAATCCATGCCGTAATGACAGCGTCTCCTCAGCGCTAGGCTGAGAAGCCATCGCGCACACCACACCTTCCAAACCCCAGGAAACTTAGTCTGTCCTCTTCCACCCTAACTTTGAAACAACTGTGGATACCGCTAAAAACAAATATTGCATTAACCCTCTACCATAGAAAATAACATGTAAAGAAAAGAATCAAGAAAGTTAGTTAGGATAGAGCCCTCCACACCAAACACTCAAACTCCAAAAAATTCCCAGCATGCACTGCAAGAGAGAGAGCGAGACCCCTCACCTCTGCTCTACACTTGTCAGTGCTCTCTCTGTGTGTGAAGGTAAAGCAGGAAGTCTGTGTCAGGAAGTCCCGTCCCCTCAGGCCGTGTCATCGCCAGGTTTGGTGCATCAGGCTCTGGGTACACTGCACAGCCACTCATGTGATCATCTGGGATCTGTCAATCAACAATTGGTAAAGTGATAAGATTGAGATTGGTACATTTTTACTGGCAGCCTCTCTCCATGATCCAAGGACTACTAGGACTACTCTCATTGTGCCAGACTGGGTTCAAATATCTTCTGTTGACATTTTCTGTATTTATTTATCTGTATACTGTATGTATGTATATTCTTTACTGCTCTAGGAATATAATTATTGTTTGGATAACCTTATTTACTATTGTAATGATTTATATTTTTATTATTTTATTTTTTCACTCTTCATGCAATGCGCACTGCAGAGAATGCCGGAAAAATAAATATTTTAATGTTTGTTTATGTGTCAATTAATCCCATAACACAACATCAAAAAAATATATTAATTCATACTATACTAGTACTATAGCATATCTGGATGGTGTGAGTAAGAGTAAAATGCTGCTATACTCACAATAACATCCAGACTCAGTCCTGTAGTTCTCATTGGCACGGCCACACCTGTGGAAATGGAAAGCTTTGATTGGTTGAGATCATTCAGGGGTCAATAGAACCCCACAGTGGAGGTGTCATAATACCCATAAATCCTACCAGTCAAACCATCAAACAATCAAACAAATGTATTTATAAAGCCCTTTTTACATCAGCAGATGTCACAAAGTGCTATACAGAAAAACAGGGAAATGGTTCCAATCGTTTTTCCACCATTCATTTTTCCCATAGGGAATTTTAGAAACACTTAAAACGAAGGCTTGCCCTGGCGTGACGTTTTGATAACCATGTAAATCTCTCTCGGACAAGGTGACTTTTATCAATATATTTACTGTCAGATTCAAAAGTGCTAATTAGCATCAAACTAGACAACATGCAAGACTACAAATCCCTGCAAGCTCCTGCACATCATCTTTAGCTGACACCTTTGCTAACAGGTATTGTGTCAATTTAAAACTTGCAGAAGACAGTTCACAGAACTGTCAATTTAAAGAAATGTAGCCAACTTATTCATGACTAAATTTAGCTAACATTAGATAGTTCATCAAGAGATTCTTACCTTTGCCTCGATTCAGCAGTCTCGTCCAGACCATCATGGCCCTGGAGTAACGTGAAGCTTGAGACGGGCATTTGTAGTTCTGTATGATAGCCACATTAGCAGCTAATTCGCATTTCATTTTTGAGGTGTTTAATAGTCACCTTGTCCTAAGAGATTTACAGTTATCAAAACGTCACACCAGGGTAAGCCTACACGCAACACAGCCCTTATTTTAAGTGTTTCAAAAATGTATGGTGGAAAAACTATTGGAACCATTTCCTTGTTTGACCGCTAGGATTTATAGGTATTACGACTCATACTGTGGTACGCTATAGCAGTAGATAAGCAGATATACAGTACAGAATTATTAGACAAGACTTTATATATATATATATATATATATATATATAAGTCAGACCTGTTGGCAGCGCTGGCGTTCCTCCAGATGAATTCACAGTACTTGTTGATGAGCAACAGACGACCAGGGACTCTGTTCACTGTAGAAACAGATATTTTAGAAATTATCACCACCATTAACACATAAACATGCAATGACACAAAATAACACTAACATTCATTAACAAAACCGATCATACAGTCAATCAACAGTAAATAAACAACAAAAAACACACAGCTAACAAAGACACTCGTGTCTTGTTAACATGACAGTAAGCTGGACACGATGCCAACAGCCTCCCTGACTGCTAGCTAGCTCCAGTCTCTCTCTCTCTCCACGTGAGACAGGGCAGGGCTCTCCCGCTGAACCCAGGTGTGGATCCTGATTGGCTGTGCAGGGTGTGTGGGTGGAGCCATCTCTCTGAGCTTTCTGTTGTGTCTCTGGGATGGAGGATGTTGAGGTTACATCTCCAGGGTGAGTCTGACTTCTAGATTCATCTGTATCCTCTGAACTTGTGAGTTTGTGGCCCAGTGATTTTAGGGTGAGGTCCATGTTGATCAGTGGGTGTGGTGACCACTATGACTGACTGCTGAACCTCATCAAAGATACATTTCTCTAGAGCACCAGGAAGCCATATGCCCACCACCACCACCATCATCCACACCCATGGCCTGCTGAGGGAGAGGGGTGAAGCCATATGCCCACCACCACCACCACCATCATCGGCACCCATGGCCTGCTGAAGGAGAGGGGTGAAGCCATAATCATAGCCCCTCCACAGGAGTCACATCTGGGGGAGAGATGAAAGAGATGGGATCTATAGGAGTGACTTCAGTATGACATCAGCCACAGGACATTGGTGGCACCTTAATTGGGGAGGCGGGCTTGTGGTAATGGTTGGAGTGGAATAGGTGGCATGGTATCAAATACATGGTTTCCATGTGTTTGATGCCATTCCATTTGCTCTGTTCTGGCCATTATTATGAGCCGTCCTCCCCTCTGCAGCCTCCCTTGACATCATCTGTAGATATATGACAGGCTCCAAGAGAATCCTAAATGAATTGGGGGGAAAGATAAGGAGCATTGATAGGGTCTATGAGTGGTTCTCTCCTCTCCCGTTAAGAGTTGCCTGATGATAATGGAGTCATTCAGTGATTTTGGAGAGAAATCCATATCTCTGGCCAACTACTGCATTTTCACAGTCCACTTGGTCACTAATGGTCACTAATGCACATAGTTGCCTCAACCTCACGCCAATGCCGTCAAAAACCGAGAGCTGAATGTTCTACGTCATCTTTATCAGTAAATTGCGAGACTCCCCCCCCCCCCCCCCCGACTCCCTTCACTCTTCTAGTTCTTCAAAAGTCACAACCATTCCTTTGCACTGGTCTGTCCCTCATCTTCCTTTGACACCCAGGTATTTAATCCACTTGAATTGTCACGGCACCCCAGGGGTCTTCTGGAGAAATGGATGTCACATGTCTTTGATACATTCCCAGGAGACAGAACAATGGCGCTGACAACCTCCTCATCGAAAAATGCCACCTCTTCTCTGCTTTTCCTAAGATTGCCTTTTTATTTCTTTCACACATCTCTCTCTCTTTCTTAAAAACAATAAAAGCTAGAGTCCAAGTAAAAGTGCAAATTGTTTAATCTCTGTGGATTTCTCCACATCTTTGCTATGTACAGTGAAATAGACCCTAGTAAAATCACTCTCTCCAACCTTATCACTACATTGCAAGTTTTAAACATATCCTCATCCTCCAACCACTATGTTTAATTGAATACATTCAGTACAACCCAGGCAAACAGAACAACAATTTAAGATTTTTTTAAAGTACATTTCTGGAGGATAAAAGCGGAAAAACTAATAAAAGATACGATGTAAAAATGGCAGACTAAAAAGTCTCTTAATTTGCTATATGTTCATTGTGTCAAAGCGTGGTAGAGTGGATTCCATTCACAAAGGGCTGAGAATTTAAGTCGGGGTTGTTGTGACCGTGGGGCCTCGTCTTTCTGTGTGCGGTTGTGCACTTCACAGGTCTAACCCAACCTCAGGCACCAAGAGAGATTGTCTTGTGAGCCGAGACACAATTTGTCTACTAGAGAACTACATTATAAAACATTCATACATCACACTTGCAAGTGCATACGCAAACTATACACGTCAGTTATGCCATATGTACACTAACCAGGAGGGTCCCCAAAAATTATTGCCAGCTTGCAGAATTGAAATGCAATTTATCCATTATGAAAGCAATATAAAACACAGTCTTGTGCGTGAGAAGGTGGGTGTTCCTTTTTGTCCACATGTTTGGGACAGTGTGTACAGTATGTGTGTCATCATTCAAATTCATCAACTGTAGCAAGCTTCTGAAAAGGCACTTAAATGGTGGATGAGAACTATACATGGGATAGTGTCTACACAGGACATCTACATATCCTTACACTGGCCCCCATATGCTCACCATCACATGACGCATTCAGACATATGCTGTCACACAAAGACATTAACTCTTTCATGTGTTAAAACTAATCATTCACTTGACAGTAAATTATATATTATAAACCGGGTGGTTTGAGCCCTGATTGCTGATTGGCTGAAAGCCGTGGTATATCAGACTGTATACCACGTGTATGACAAAACATTTATTTCTACTGCTCTAATTACGTTGGTAACAAGTTTATAATAGCAATAATGAACCTCTGGGGTTTGTGGTATATGGCCAATATACCACGGCTAAGGGCTGTATCCAGGCACTTCGTGTTGCGTCCTGCATAAGAACAGCCCTTAGCCGTGGTATATTAGCCATATACCACAAACCCCAGAGGTGCCTAATTGCTTAAATTAGATAATGAGGCAGAGATTTTCTGTGCAAAGTTCACCTCTTTCAGACTATATCTGGATAAGTGCACATCCAACACACAAATACACACACTTTCTCTAGGAGGTTCCACACTCAATAACATAAAAGCATTGAATATTAGATTCCTTTAGTCAGTTCAAACCATCCAACCCAATGCAATTCCAAGGCACCAGACCAGACCAGCACAGATAGAGATAGAGATAGAGATAGAGAGAGAGAGCCTTGCAGTGCTCCTGTGCTTGAGTCCTCATTTAGGGAAGGGGTGTTGGATCAAGTCAGGGGTCGAGTGTAAGCAGGGGCACGTCGTCCTCTGGGGTTGTGTCCTCGGAGAGGGGGATAAGTAGCACCTCGTCCTCCGAAGAGGAGGAAGAGAAAGAGGGGGATGTGGAGAGGGGCAGTGAGTTGGTGGGGGAGGAGGAAGGGGAGGAGCGGAAGCGAGAGATAGTGCGCCCCAAAGAGTGGAAGAGAGAGGCTAGGGAGGGGCTGCTGGGTGTGGGGGGGACAGCCACCGGAGGGCTCTGAGGGGTGGCTGGGGTAGAGACAATGGGTGGAGGGAGTAGAGTGGGTGGAGGAAGGAAGTGGGGGGGTGGTGGTGGCTGGTACTGCACTGTCTGTGGGAGCAAGCCTAGTTTCTGTGGCAATGGCAGATTGACGGCTTCCACAGCCAATGAGGTGGTGGCGGGAGTTGATTGACTGGGATCCACACCAGTGGAGGGGGCCTCTGTCATCTGGGGGGCAGAGCTGGATGGCTGGGAGGGCCTGGAGGCGGATCTGGGGATTAGGCCCCATCTCCGCATGCGACGGACAGCCCGGCGGATGAATCGGGGACGGCGTCGGCGTCGTGGAGAGTTAGAAGTATCCTGTCTGAGAAGCTGGAGAAAACCTCTCAGAGAAAGAGAGGAAGACTGATAGAGCGAGAGAGGAGAGAGACAAAGATGAGTAGAGAAGAAAGAGCACAAGAAACAAATTGATTTCAGTTGTATTTAAAAAGTGCTATACTAATAAAATGACTTACCATCATGAAATGATAATGACCTTATTATTTGAATTAGATCACTCTTGAGGGGACCATTAAACAAAGCTACAACACTGAACACAGAGAGCATATTGTTTTAGCTAACCCTCTTTCAGCTGTCTACAGCAGCTAATCAGACTATGGTGTAGTGAGGGGCTCCATTGTGTCTGGGGTAACTCAATCTATCAAATCACGCTCCTGCTATTGCTGTCACACAGCTCTAGGATCAGGTCCCCCCTGGTCATATAATACTATTAATTTTGATCTAGAATGCTAGACTGATCCTAGATCAGTACTCCTACAGTCCCCAATGTAACTCAAATCTATGAGATAACACCCTCCTGATGCTGCCATACTACAGCCTGAGTATAATGGAGTCATTCAGGAGGGTCTGACTGAACCTTCTGATACAACAGTGCTTCTGGTAAGTAGGAGATACAAGGCTAGTCTATTGAAGAGCCAGATGAGTAATACGTTCCAATCTACTGTAGGTTAACAGGATGCCCTTGTAAAGCAACCAATGGAGTGAAGTAATTTCATTTCTAAATCCAATACAAATCCAATTTGAATATGCACCGGCTATTCATATTATGAAGGAGCATTGATAGGATCTGAGTGGGTCTCTCCTCTCCCGTTAAGAGTAGGATGAGGTTGCCCCTGATCGAAGAACAGTATTTATGTAGTAGTGCATGCTGCCGTCAAACTACAGCCTGATGATAATGGAGTGATTCAGTGAAGCTGGTAGGTAGTAGGATAAACAAGGCTAGTGGTGAACAGTCAGAGGACATAGGGATGTACTGAGGACCTTTCAAATCGACTGTAAGTTAGTGGAGGATTCCCTTGTAAAGGAAGGACACCCAAGAATGGAAATATCTCAATTTGTCAGTTGTTTGAGGACTTCCATTCATTGTGCTCTAATCACAGAGGGACACGGTTGCCTTTAGTTTCTGATCCAATGACAGTTTAGCATTTTCCGCATTAATGGTTAGTATGAGGATTGGAAGAGGGTTAGCTGATTCTAGACCTGTGCGCTCACCTCGTTGGGGTTCTCCGTGGGGAAGTCCTCCACTGGAGGGATGATGCCCTGGGCGATCAATTGACCATAGGAGGGAGGGGCCTGCTGCTGGATTAGCTCCGCCTCCTGGCGGCTGATTGGCGCAAACATACTGCAGGAGAGAAACAAGGTATAAACATCTCAACACATACATGGGGGTCAGGTCAAACACAATAAACGTTGGTTTGGACAGAGATATTTCTTTGTATTCTGGAGACAGATCAAGATCATTTGTGGTGATTTTTTTGTGTATTTTGGTGAAGCATCAACAGGCGTAAAGCTGAGGTGTGAGGTGAATAAGGGGTACCTGTATTCTCGGGTCCGCAGTGAGTAGAGCTTGCAGGTGCAGCCCATAGCGATGACCAGCAGCAGCCCACAGACCAGGCTGCCCACGGTTGCCGCGGTTATGACCTTTCGAGGCAGGGTCATGGTGCAGTTCATCTCGTCTGTCCCGTCCTTACAGTCCACCTGGCCGTCACAACTCCAGCTCTCAAACACACACCTGGGGAAGAGACACACACCGTCAGGGTGGTGATTTCTCACAAACACCCAAAAACCAAAACACACACACACATATCAAACTAAATATCATACAGTAATGGGTGCACACACACATATCAAAACACACACACACCCCTATTCACTACCTGTTGCTGTCGCAGTGGAAGGTCCCAGGTTGACATATGGTACAGTCTTTTTCGTCGCTCCCGTCAGCACAGTACAGCTGGTAGTTACACCTCTCCTTGGCAGGGAAGCACACCGGACGCCCTATGAAGTTATGACCCGCCAGCACCGCCCGCTGCCCCACCCCTCCGCAAGCAAACTGGTCCCTGGGACACCCCCTGCATCCCGCCTCATCATGCCCTGTCTCAGGACAGTCCCAGCGCCCGTCACACTTCTGTTCCTGGGTGTAGCAGCCCCCCGCGGCACCCCCACATTTACCCTCCCAGGGGGGGCAGTAGCCCCCGACACGGTAGGTGGCGTTGAAGCCCAGCCCCTCTGAGCCGGGGAGCGTGCGATAGGTCAGGGAGAGAAGCCCGGTCCGGGACTCGACCTGGATGGCTTTGTAACTGGACTCGCTGGTGATCTGTCAGAGGAAAATGGACAGGATGATTAGATTGAGTAAATTAACTTGGGTAACAGAACTGGAAAGTATTGTGACAGATGACAAATTCCAGATGTAGAAGTTGGTTTTAACTACAGATTGAGGATCAGACTACCCTACTCCCAATCCTAGGGGAATAAAAATATATAACCCTGTATCAGTTTGTTAGGGGAAACTTCTATTAAACACATACCAAGATCCACTAATACTTACAGTTTTGATGAGCTCCCCGGTGCCCTGCTGTCTGTTGGTGATGGTGACCGTGTCTCCAGGCCCCAGTTCCAGCAGCTGCAGGTCCAGCTTCAGAGGCCTGGAGTCCTGGGGGTCCAGGGTCCACACACAGAACAGAGGGGGGCCCTTGATGGAAGGAGGGGCGAACGTCCCATAGAAGGTTTGGAGGAGGCCGCCACATGGCCACTCAATGGGGGCCCGGGTCACACCGGGACTGGGGTGGGCTCTATGAGGCTCGGGGCTGGGGAGTTGACGAGGCAGGAACTCCCAGTAGTCCTCTATAGGATTATCTGTCTCCTTTACCTTGGTGTAGTCCCCATCCTCCTCTACTTCCTTCTCCTCTTTCTCCACCTCAACCGGTGCCGTTTCCCAATCCCTCCCCCCGTTCTTCTCTCTTCCTGTCTCCCCCTCCCTCTCTATGTAGGAATCTGGTGTGGTGGTGGTCGCCACTACTTTGTCGTGCTCAGGATCCAGGATCTCGATCTCTCCGTCACAGTCCTGCTCGTCTGTTCCCAGCCCCATCCCTTCACCCAGACACTCCGTCCGGCCGTTACAGCGCCAGGACAAGGGCAGGCAGCGCCCGCCCAAACACTCAAAGTCCACCACCGGACATTCACCAGAGTCTAGAGAGAGCGAGAGCGAGAGCGAGAGAGAGTGAAAGAGTGGAGTGGGAGAGAGACCAAGAGGGCAAGCGAGATGAACAGGGGGAAATGGTGGGAGAGGGAGGAGAGTTTATATTCCTTTTAGCTATATTGTAATTCCTGGTCCTCAAATATGGTTAAAACTAGTTTACTATGTCCTTTCTCATGATGAACAAGTGATATAAAATCCTGCCACCATACCTCTGACGTAGCCCAGGCAGAATGCAGAGACGGGGAATAAGTGTGGCAGGAAGTGGTGTGTCACTGTAATGTTCCCCCCCATCAACTCCATGGGCTTTGGCAGGTCGGAACCACAAAAGGTAATGGGCTTGCCAGTTGATGACGTCACCGAGACCCATTCCTTCTTACAGCGTGTAGAAAAATGGGAGAAACTAAAAGAACGACGGGTGAAAAGAGATACAAACAAGCAGTGAGCAAATGATCAAAAACAAAATGATTTGGCTATAAAGCCATGTTCTTCACATGATGTGACCTTTCTGAGGTCCAGTCCAGACACAACCTCTACTCCCTGCCCCCGAGGAACTGTCAATCTGAAGGTATTGGAATAGTATAATTAAACAACATATTAGTAGTGTCACCTTGTCCACTGAGAGTCGTGATGGAATTGCCATCCTATTTCTAACACCTACCCAATCCCTTCAGATCTAACCAAGTGCCAAGAGGGTTAGAGACTGGAGGTAGTTGAGGGACAAACGTTGCACCCTGACCCCACCGAATAAGCCCCTGGGGGGATAAGACAGTGAGTGGGCAGACATTACCTGAGGATAACGGGCTCTCCTACGTGTGCCTTGATAATCCAACTACAGTTGAACGGCCGTGGGCGATAGGACCAGCTGTGGTGGACGGAGCTTCTGATATCTCCCCTCGGGGCTTCCAGGACTTGGGGAGATTGTCCACAATGAGCTGGAAGAGAGAAGGACAGTGAACTACTTTAGACTCCTGGGTTGTGTTCATTAGGGAGAGAACAGGAGTGAAATAGGCAGGTGCTACCTAAACTTGTCCAATAAAAATTCTGATTTTAGTTTTCTGTTTCAAAACTTTTTGCTGCGGTGCGCCCTGCTAAACATGACCCTGATAAATGCAACGGCTTGGTGCTGAAACTGTTGAGACACTGTGCACTATACCACAACATGCACACTAAACCAAAACCACATCACGCACAGCTAAAAAATAATGGAGCTGTAGTGCACTTCCAACAGAGTTTGCACTTATTCGAAGGGCACTTAACAGGAGTCGACTGTAACAGAATATTAGCAGGACCTTCTCTTCATAACCTTGAGTTAGCCAACTCATGATATTGGTATATGCCCTGTCTAGAGGAATCCTAGTAGTATCAACAAGACAAAACGCATTTCAATATTTGAGCGTCACAAAAATGTGACAGAACGGGTTGTGCCACAGCTGATTCTTACAATTACTGTTTAGACTGCCACACCTACTTTGTTGATCAGACGGGAGAGAGTCAGACAGGTCCCTTTCATAAAATGAATAGAGGCATTTGTAAGAGTTGGGGGGGTAGTTATCTTACCAGTACTGGAGGCCAGCTCCAGGCTGCTGTAGGCTGTGAATCAACAGGAAAAACTGAGTTATGCAGGTCTGAACAGGGCCTTACTAAAGATCTGTCTGGTATTTGTATGTGGTGCAGTTGACAGTTGAAACTAGCTACACACTGTTTGTAATAATTGTATGCCCTAAAGTGCCACGGTGTCTTGACATCTTCAGACAGACAGACACACATTCATAATAAAACTCACCAGTTACAAACAAAACGTTGAGGACACAAAGGTTGAAAGAGGCAGTCATTCTGACGATAGTGCTCCTCTGAAATACAGGTGCTCATGAAAGAAAAAGAAGAGTTGAAAAGAAAGAAAAGTAGAATAGAAAAACATCTAGGTCAGATCCCTCAGTCCTCCTTGCAGAATGACCCCATCGTCACTGACTTGTCTTTCAGGAAGACAATCTAAGAAAATAAAAAGATAAAACCTATTCAACATAAAGAGTTATTTTGACTAGCCTGGTCCCAGATCTGTTTGTGATGTCTTGTCAACTCCTATGGTCATTGTCACCATACCCCCCCAAAAAGACCATTAGAGTTATCTGGAACCAGGCTACATTGTTACAGAAGCAGGAGGGAATAACTTTCAAACAACATACAGAAATGTACTTGCCTTAGCCTCTAGATATGACAGCAAGGTATTTAAGGTAGTTCGGTTTAGCTAGCTAAGCATTGTTGAGGTTATGCCGATCTATTTGTATCGAGAACACATACACAGCAATTTCCTGCCTCGCAAGGTAATGACGTTATGTTGTAGCGATGACTTACCAGCAACCCAATCCTTATCCTAACCACAAAAATGCTTGAGGTTTTCAATTAGGTGATTTTCTATGCCATTTTAACTCCGGGTGAGCTGAAATAATTCACACCAGACCTATCTAGGCCTCCTGAATCCTCGCCCCCGCAAACTTCCTTGAAGAGGAAGGGTAAAGCAGCAGCTGCTTCGCTCTCTCGTCCTGTCTGTGTTGTGCGGCTAGCATGCTAATGCTAACGCTGGCTTAACTAACTAACTTCTTCCTTGTAACGTTTCCTGAACGTGCCACGCGATAAAAAAGCATTGAAATATACCTACAAACACTCTGGTGAACATATACATTACAAACGGCGATACATGATGTATATAAATGCCTGTAACAACTAAATTAGCAACCTTACCCTTTCTGTCGTCTTTCTTGTTGACAGGCAGAGTTCTGTGCAACTTCCGTATTGTTTTAGTTGAATGACATGAGAGGGTGTAGCGCTACTGCCAGCAGATGGCGCTATTATTTCTTACGGCGTTTATCACTAGCTGCTGTCCAGGCGAGAGCGGGGGCGGTGCGAGGGGCTTGGGCTGTCACAGCAGCGCCTCAAACTCCAAACAATCAAATCATTGTCACGAGTATTTTCTCTGATTTATATTTAACCATCATTGTTTGCTACTTGGTCCCTCTATTCACAATATCTTTGCTATAGAGTTAATGGTGTGAATTAATGTTATCATGTTTCACCACCAGGTGTCAGAATAGAGTAGGCTAATGATATGATCCCTCAAATCTTAGGGGCCTTTTATTATAGCAGACGGCCTTGCATCTGATACAATGTGACATTCTTTGCATTAACATTAGTGGTTGTATAATCAGAAAGGTAACATGCTGAATTCATTGTTGATGCATTTTGGCAAGGGACTGAGACAACGGCGATTGAAATTAAATGAATAGTGAATTGTCTGCCTAACTTCTTGTAGTTCTTTTTGACAGTTTAAATTATCCTGGGCTGTTGTTTTAATTTATTATGATTAATGAATGTTCATATTTATACAGCCGCAGAGTCTACAGCTGTTTCTTTACCTCACTGAAATAGGCTTCACATCTGGAAGAGGGAGGAACTTCCTCTCTCTCTTTATCTCAATTCAATTTCAATTCTCTCTCAATTTTTTTTTAATGATGCTAAACTCTTTAACATTAACCGCAGCTCTGGCATCTTCCCCAATATTTGGAACCAAGGACTGATCACCCCAATCCACAAAACTGGAGACAAATTTGACCCCAATAACTATCGTGGGATATGCGTCAACAGCAACCTTGTGAAAATCCTCTGCATTATCATTAACAGCAGACTCGTACATTCCTCAGCGAAAACAGTGTACTGAGCAAATGTCAAATTGGCTTTTTACCAAATTACCATACGACAGACCACGTATTCACCCTGCACACCCTTATTGACAAACAAACCAAATCAAAGGCAAAGTCTTCTCATACCTTGTTGATTTAAAAAAAAGCTTTCGACTCAATTTGGCATGAGGGCCTGCTATACAAATTGATGGAAAGTGGTGTTGGGGGATATACATATGACATTATAAAATCCATGTACACAAACAAGTGTGTGGTTAAAATTGGCAAAAAAGACACACATTTCTTTCCACAGGCCGGGGGGTGAGACAGGGATGCAGCTTAAGCCCCACCCTCTTCAACATATACATTAACGAATTGGTGAGGGCACTAGAGCAGTCTACAGCACCCGGCCTCACCCTACTAGAATCTGAAGTCAAATGTCTACTGTTTGCTGATGATCTGGTTCTTCTGTCCTCAACCAAGGAGGGCCTACAGCAGCACCTAGATCTTCTGCACAGATTCTTTCAGACCAGGGCCCTGACAGTAAATCTCAGTAAGACAAAAATAATGGTGTTCCAAAAAAGGTCCAGTTGCCTGGACCACGAATACAAATTCCATCTAGACACTGTTGCCCTAGAGTACACAAAAAACTATACATACCTCAGCCTAAACATCAGCGCCACAGGTAACTGAGAGAGAAGGGCCTTCTATGCCATCAAAAGGAACATAAAATTCAACATACCAATTAGGATCTGGCAAAAAATACTTGAATCAGTTATTTAAGGAACCCATTGCCCTTTATGGTTGTGAGGTCTGCGGTTTGGCGCCCTGCACTTTCACTGGCTGTTGTCATATTGATCCCGTTAACGGGATTGCAGCCATAAGAAGATAACAAAGCCATCTCCTACAGAAAAATAAACCTGGAGAAGAGCCCCCTAAGAAAGCTGGTCCTGGGGCTCTGTTCATAAACACAAACAGACCCCACAGAGCCCCAGGACAGCAACACAATTAGACCCAACCAAATCATGAAAAAACAAAAAGAGGATTACTTGACACATTGGAAAGAACTTACCAAAAAACAGAACAAACTGGAATTCTATTTGGCCCTAAACAGAGAGTACACAGTGGCAGAATACCTGACCACTGTAACTGACCCAAAATGAAGCAAATCTTTGACTATGTACAGACTCAGTGAGCATAGCCTTGCTATTGAGAAAGGCTGCCGAAGACAGACCTGGCTCTCAAGAGAAGACAGGCTATGTGCACACTGACCACAAAATGAGGTGGAAACTGAGCTACCCTTCCTAACCTCCTGCCAAATGACCATATCAGAGACACAGATTTCCACAGACCCACAAGTCCTATTTTGATTAACTCCCAAATCTATTGGGTGAAATACCAGTGTGCCATCACAGCAGCAAGATGTGTGACCTGTTGCAACAAGAAAAGGGCAACCAGTGAAGAACAAACACCACTGTAAATACAACCTATATTTATGTTTATTTATTTTCCCTTTTATACTTTAACTATCATTATAACACTGTATATATACATAATATATAATATAATATTATTTTGGAACTTTTGCAAGGGTGATGTTTACTGTTAATTTTGTATTGTTTAATTAACTTTTGTTTATTATCTATCTCACTTGCTTTGGCAATGTAAACATATGTTTCCTATGCCAATAAAGCCCTTAAATTGAATTGAATTGAGAGAGGAAGTTCCTCCCTCTTCAAGATGTGACGCCTACATCAGTGAGGTAAAGACACAGTTGTCGACGCTGCTGTAGTTCTCTCTCTCTCTCTCTCTCTCTCTCTCTCTCTCTCTCTCTCTCTCTCTCTCTCTCTCTCTCTCTCTCTCTCTCTCTCTCTCTCTCTCTCTCTCTCTCTCTCTCTCTCTCTCTCTCTCTCTCTCTCTCTCTCTCTCTCTCTCTCTCTCTCTCTCTCTCTCTCTCTCACTCTCTCTCCCTCTCTCTCTCGCTCTCTCTCTCCGCTGAGCGCATTGACCGACCTCGTCCACGCGTCAGAGAGCTGTCTAAATAGTCACACAGCGAGAAAGAAAGAAAGTAACTTGTGGAGACAAAGGAGAGAGGAACTATGAAGCACTGAGATCGCAACGATTCCCTCCCCCCCTCCCAAACATCTGGACTTGAGTTTTTGGATAGACTTGTAGGATGCTTTTGTTTTTTTACATTTAGTTATGATTGTTGGCACCACAAAAGATTTGTTGTGCAGAACTTGAAGTGTGGCAAGAAAGTTTCCATGAGAACAGATTAAAGTACAATATTGTTTTAAAGGTAATCGCTAAGGATTATAATTTATAAAAACGTGGAAAGCCAATAGAAGCTGTCCGGTTGTGAAGCTCTTAATCGAGTATTTTTTGGGTAACTCGCACATACAGAGGAATGTTGCTCCGGCTCGAAAATGTGATCCAGCTCCTTACGCTGGCGTGCGGACTGTTCTTTGGAGTTGTATCAACGGAAAACGAAGTAAAAGCAGAGGTAAGTAATTTTGGCGATATGCAGACACTTAGAAACACCATTAAAACAAACTATTTAACTAGAAGATACTTTTTAAGATACTTTGGTTAAGGTTTATAGGAGAAGGGGTGTGAGTATATCAACTACAGTGTGTTATAGGCCTAGTGTCGTCTATTGTTTCTGTGCTAGTCCGCATAATTGACTCTATGTTCTTCTTTGTTTTTCATTATGGTTGACCTCTTCTCAATTGAGGGTAATAAAAAATGAAAAGGTGGCAGCGGTAGCCTCGAGGTTAGAGAAAGCCGGCCAGCAACCGGGGGGTTATTTGAATCCCAGTGCTGAAAGGGGGATGTAGCGCGGATTGAGCTGGTAACCAGGGGGTTGCTGGCATCAATATTAGGTGACACCTACCGCTGATGTTGCCTTGAGCAATTGTTCCCTTGAGCAATGAAATTAACCCCCTGTGTGTGTGTGTGTGTGTGTGTGTGTGTGTGTGTGTGTGTGTGTGTGTGTGTGTGTGTGTGTGTGTGTGTGTGTGTGTGTGTGTGTGTCGGGAGACACATTTCCATCTCACGTGGACTAATAAAGTATATCTTAGCAGTAGCATCAAAGGGTGAGAGGCCATGTGTCCAATTCAGTAGAAAAAGAGATGGAAAATGCCATGACACATTTTGTGGATTAAAAGAGGAGGGGTGAGGAGGGTTGGGGGAGTATGGAGTTGTGAAAGCTCAAGTCAACTGCTTTATACTAAGGAACTGGGGCTTGTGTGTGTGTGTGTGTGTGTGTGTGTGTGTGTGTGTGTGTGTGTGTGTGTGTGTGTGTGTGTGTGTGTGTGTGTGTGTGTGTGTGTGTGTGTGTGTGTGTGTGTGTGTGCGTGCGTGCGTGCGTGCGTGCGTGCGTGCGTGCGTGCGTGCGTGCGTGCGTGCGTGCGTGCGTTAGGGTAATGGATTTGAATCTGTACTGAGTGGTGGTAGAGACAGGAGACTGGAGAGGAAGCTGTTCTCTGTTTTAGCAGGTACTGTCTGGAGCAACAGGCCCCATACCCTTTGTAACTGATGTGACACTACTAACATAAACACTACATTTTGTCCCTCTATATTGTGTCATAGTGTACCTTCAAAATGATTAGGTCCCTGTCATGATGTCTCTAGCCTGGGGTAATTCTAGATCTGTCCTCCTCGGGCATTCCAGAACGCTCTATCCATCCCAGAGTACTTTAGCATATAACCCAACCCATCAAGAATAACCATTGTTAGCCATGACTGCAATAGCCAATGTCCAAGTCAACGGTATCCAATGGTGCTCATGCATTGCTCCAGTCTTTCTCAATGCAGGCCTGGTCTACATATAGAGCTCGTTCTTATTAAGATAGACAGGATGCTTGGAGGAACTCAGGTTCTGACTCAGTAACCACAAACAGCTGCAGTCTTAGTCAGCCAGACATGATGGATGTCCGAAATGGCACCCTATTCTAAAGTGCACTACTTTTAGGGAATCAGGCACCACTGAGTCAGCCAGACATGGTCAATCATTGCACTGTCAGTCAGAAATGCCTGAGAGACACAGTACCACATCTATGATCTATAGCATTGTGATAATAGTGTAACAACTGCACACACAGCACTGAGACAGTAATAAAGGGAACACAGTGTAACAATAAGACTGCTAATGTTGGTGCCGGGTCCATGACAGATCTAGGATCAGTTAACCCATCCCAAATCCTACCCATAATGTCTCCTGAAGGCCCATCATATTTGCCCATGCTCCTATGGGAGTAGGCAGAAGATGCCCCTTACCACACGATCAGATTCCCCAAATCCCAAAGAATGCCATAAGGAATATATTGAAAGATCTGAACCTGGAACAGCAGTTAGGGGAAACTTCTACCTACTCCGCTCATATGCTCCCATAGCAGGCATGATGAAAGATGGGATTATCACTAATTACCAGTTTCACTATTACATCACCTGTATGTAACGGTAACCTATGATTAACTCAATGATGTCTGTTGTGTGGGAGAGATGAAGAACGGGAAATGAATGGATGACTTTCATAGAATGACAGAGAGTGACGAATAGGAATAGGTAATAGATCAGGTTGAAAGCACAGGCGGGATGTTAATTTTATGCAGAGTGCGACTTATACTGTGACATTCATTTTTTTCATGGGACTTCATGTGTTTTAATAATAGTGAAAACATGTCATTTAACGGTACAAATATGTGTTACCTTTTAATTTAGCATGAACCCAACCAGTCATGATGTTGTCATCTTATTTTGCCAAACAAATCACTTCAAAAAGTAGGCGACCTGCTCAGGTTCGTGCTCTGTGCACTCGCGTCGTTTGATGAATAAAACACCAAAAAGTGTAATGCCATTCAGCGATTGCCATTGGGTCTGCACTCTTGCAGCCTAAATGAATTGATGTGTCTTGCTGACAAAAGGACCATTATGTAGAAAGAAAAGTTTGGACACCTGAAAAGGGGCTGAGATACGACTGTCCCGGTATGACAAGTGCAGCCACATGGGGAATTTTATTTTAATCACACAGAGGTGGGAGTGTTCGTTTAATTTGGAATAAGCTTTTATTTTAATACTTACCACTGTAGCAGTACAAATTGCATATTAAACAAATTAGTTTGCCTTTGTTGCATTTAGGGGGACTCATGTCTCATTCAGGGGGTCTGAGACCCCCCTGGGCCCCCTGTAATTTGCATTCTGATTTTATGACTACAAGATAACGATTAACGGTATAAAAACAAAGACAACTAAGTAGGAGTGACATTTTCAGACATTCCTTTCATGGATTTTAGTCTGGATTCACTGCCGCCTGATCCAACTTGATAGGCCATGGAGGCTAAGCCTACAATTTAACTTGAAGCTGTGATGAGTGAGGAGACTGGATGAGCAAATATTCACAGCCATAGGGCTATCTTAAGATCAGACAAAATGTAGGCACAATGGAACAAAATATAGGCCCAATGGAACAAAATATAGGCCCAACTTAACTTTGTGAATCATTTTGTCTTTATGCACATACTATAAATCCAATAGAGGTTTCCTTTATTTAGTTATATTTGTGTTTATTCACAAAAAAAGACCCTGTCTCACTTTTATTAAATTGCTGGTTGGACTTTTTTTTTGCCAAAGGAAGTGGAAAGGAATGCAAACGAGATGATCCGTTCCACAGATCTTCACAACATATCTGTCTGAATCTGAAAGTCCTTGAAGTTCTCTTCAAACACGATAACAGCAGACATCTGGAGGCAAGGTGACTAGCGTGTCTTAGGATCACAGGGAGGGAGGAGGTCATGAGGGGACAAATCCCATATGGGTTGGGCCCATGGAAATATAAATACTAGAACGGAAATATATTCTCAGAGCTCAGCAATTAGACAGTGTGTGTACATTCAATATGTCTACCGCCGGTTCACCCATCACAGAACATACACGTGAATGGTAATGTCTGTTCTAGTCATTCTATTTCTATGTTTGGGCTCTCCCACTGGGTCCTGAGGAGTCTTGGTTGTTTTTGTACGGTTGCAGCACGCTGTTGGACACCTTTGGTGAAGTGCTGGTGCATGCTGCTCATACAAGTGCTCGCTGTCACTTAAAAATGTTCAGGGAGGACAATATTCAGTTCATCTGATCTGCCACATGGGAAACAAACCAACAGGATGAATGTCTATGGAGAGATGGTGTGTTTATCCATTCCACTCAAGTACTATCGCTGCAGTTTCCATCCTAGAACCCAGGGCCGGATTAATGCAGGGGCTTATCGGGGCTGAAGCCCCTGGGGTCATGCCCGTGGGGGGCCCTAGAGGAAGCAACAACAACAACAATCTATAATAATCCTATTTTTAAAATGTTTATAATAATAATAAAGGAAATATATGTAGTATATATTTTGTATTTTTTTTACTGCGACCGCCAACCACAGGAGGACTCCTCACAGGAGGAGCCTGCTCTCAATGAGTGTAGACAGCCTGCTGCTACCTGCTGCCGCTCTGCTAATTGTCAGATGGGGGAGGAAAGCACTTTGTGACATCTGCATGTGTAAAAAGGGCTTTATAAATACATTTGATTTGATTTAAGGGGCCTGGGTAAATGGTTAAATAGGGGGGCCTGCTTTGATTGGGTAACAGATTAATAAAAAATAAACTGCATAATAAATAAATGTGACTGGTCAATTATGTGAGTCCGGGGCTGGGCCCAAGCCCGTAGGGGGCCCAAGAGGCAAAAGAAAAATAGATAAATATATTACGTCATTTTTTTGTTATTATATTTTTTATCCAAACACAGGAGCCCACTCTCAATGTTCAAAATACAACCGAGAACATAATTTAGCCACAGAGGATGAATAGTTAAAAAAATAACTGTGGATTAAGTTTATATCACAAGCACATACAGGTATCTGCCAAAATAAAGGACACACTAACATAAAGCATCTTAAAAGGGTGTTGTTGGGCCACCACAAGCTGCCAGAACAGCTTCAATGCGCCTTGGCATAGATTCTACAAGTGGACCTAAACCATGCCAGGTAAATGGACCCCACACCAAAACATATATACTGTATCCCCCTTTACTCAAGTGTTTCCTTTATTTTGGCAATTACCGGTATGCCTACAGTCGGGAAGGCAGCAGTTTGGGCAGCATGCCCACCAAATATACAGCTTGTTGCATTGTGGCCATAGAAATATAATCCATAGAAGGTTTTTGTAACCTCTTACCCTGGTAATTTGACTGTTAAACTCATGGGTACACTAGCAATGGATGCCAGTCCTGACTTTAATGGGAACTACCATCTATGGAATATATTTCTGTGATTGTTTGCGGCTGTTGGTTTGCCTTATGCAGATTTCAAAATATATGAGCGAAAAAAAGAAGACTAATCTATCTGTAGAACCAATAGAAGAAGAAAATGTCTCAACAACTCACAATTTGTAGCTAAGAGCAGCACTGTTTTTCTAAGTATCTCATCTTGAGATAGGCTATTGCCAAGACGAGCGCATCTGCCATTACCGTGAGTAGCCTATGGCTTCATCTTCATCATTAGGTGAGTCAGTGTGCCACTGGAAATCCTATTTAGTAGCCTACTGTAGCCTATGATATATATACTGTATATATATTTCCTCCTAATATTGTACAATATGTGAGTCGATTCATTGGCCTGGGCTATTGTTTGTTTGAATTCAAGACCAGATTGATCTCAGTTTGTCAGTCAGACTACCCACTCATTTCGGTCATTTGTGTGGTATTAAAAAAGATTAAGCTAATGTCTTCTTGTCATCTAAATGATGTCAAATTGCATGAAATGCGTTTTTAAAAGGCAGATTTTTTTCAGACCCTACTAAAAATAAATGTCCCCATGTGTGGAAATCCTAAAAACACCTCTGCCCTGCTAGAACCGCTCATTATTTGTATAACAGTAGACATATTAGGATTTAGCCATCGTGGCCCAGTTGATTAATTACATGTATGAACATTTGAGGCTCACAAATTGAACTCATGATATGTTCAATAATAGGTATAGAACATCTTGGGTTTGGTGTGATTGTGCAGACTGGAGCCACATGCATGCTAGTCCCCAGTGTTGGCTGTACTTGCTCAGCATGCTTGAAGGGATTAGAGTAGCCAAATGTATTATCAGCTCCTTTAACATAGCATGCAGGTGTTCTGCATTGTGTTAAGCTTATATACACAGCAACAGTACTTTAGTTAGCGTTAGCATGTATCGCCTGTGTCGGTGTAAGTGGGTGAGAGATGTGGGACACCACGCTAGGAGGTCAGGCAGTCTGTGTGTCTCAGACTCCAAACTCGCTTATGACCAAACTCTGGTCTCTGTTTTTTTTTCTTCCGTTGGCACCGTCCGAGGGGAACAACTGACTCAGTCTCTACTCTGTCTCCCTCAACTTTAGATTCAGCTTTAGTGCTTCTGTCCCCTGTCCGTGTCTTTTCTCCCCTCTTCTTTGTCATTCCGTACGTCAATCCCTTTCAACATTTCCTTTGACATTTCTGCCTTTCCTTTTTAGTCACTCTTCCACTCTCAGCCTGAGGGATTAAAAATGAGGGACAGGAAAAATATACCACTACTTCCTCAGCCTGAGGAAAACCAGATCCACTATAGAAGACGTGTGGACTGAGAGGGCTGAAGGCTGCTTCTGTTTTAGCAGATTGCTTGAAACCCAAATATCTGCACTATATCCAATACCTTCACACTTGGCAGAGTTGCTAGATGTATTATGGTAGAGGTTGGTATGGAGCTTATATAAACAAATGAATACAGGGGTTTTCAAACTGGGATACTGCAGGGGGTCCGTGATCATTTTTTTATGTGAGAAATATGTATTTTTATGAAAATCGCTGGCTACAACAGAATACTGTTGTGGATACAATGTTTATGTCTCTGTGTCCAGTATGAAGGAAGTTAGAGGTAGTATCATGAGCCAATGCTAACTACCTCACTAGTCTAGAAGAACAGTTAGAATGCTGGCTGTTCCTGTTCATCCAACTCTGGGGAAGTCGATAAATGGCTTAATTGGCAAAATCTCAAACTATCCCTTTAATATAGAGGAAATTACAGTCATTGGAGCTAATTACAGTTTTTTTCTGGATAGAAAATTCTTAGGCGGGCCATCTGGTAATGTTTGGGATGGAAAAACAGTTTCAGTGTACATTTAAAATGACCAAATCCAGATAGGAAGCTTGCAGAATCGATATTGAACTATATACATTTTTAAATAACAAGTATTCTCCCAGTCATTCAGGCCACATGCCCATTTAGATTTAGTTATAATGTTTGAGCAGAGGAACACAGCATCAACCATGGCAAAATGCATGGAATTGCAGGAAATTGGCTTTAAATCTGCAAAATATTCTCTCCGCCACCAAGATACAATACCTTTACCTTTCTATCTTATAGGCTATACTTATATATATTACAGTTTATACTAATATATGTAGTTTATCCTCTTCCAAAGAACTGGGGAGGTGAAAAAATATGATGACTTTTACTTGCCATTATCATTCACCTGATGATAAGACAAGATATTCGTTTTTTTGCTAACATTTGATGGGGGTCTCTGGGGCGCCAGTTTGCGTGAGCGGAGATCCCAGGGCAAGAAAAGTTTGAGAACCGCTGCATTAGTACACAACTAAGTGAATACCATGCATGTTTATAAACCCAACTGTGTGTAAACCCAACTGAACCATCTCTCCTTCAACACAAACTTTCAATTGAACATGTTGTTGCAGTCACAGTGTTATCGATCTGTTATTATTTCTCTGACTATTATCAAACAGTAATGCCTAGGTACTAGTATGTTATCAGGCCACTTTATCCTCAGGGTGTCTTAGCACTCTCTCATGACTGTCTGACCAATAGTTGCACCTGATCTCACTGTCATTTCATGTGATGTTATAGGACATTATTAGTCATTATCTGCTGTTCCTGGAACTTCCTGCTGGTTTAAGTTCATGGCCGACTTTGTTACTAATATTGGACCAAGTCTATCTGCCAGATACAGTGCCTTCGGAAAGTATTCAGAACCCTTGACTTTTTCCACATTTTGTTACGTTACAGCTCAGGTGCATCCTGTTTCCATTGATCATCCCTGAGATGTTTCTACAACTTGATTGGAGTCCACCTGTGGTCAATTCAATTGATTAGACATGATTTGGAAAGGCACACACCTGTCTATAAAATGTCCCACAGTTGACAGTGCATGTCAGAGTAAAAACCAAGCCATGAGGTTGAAGGAATTGTCCGTAGACCTCCGAGACAGGATTGTGTTGAGGCACAGATCTGGGGAAGGTTACCAAAAAAAATTGGCATTATTGAAGGTCCCCAAGAACACAGTGGCCTCCAATATTCTTAAATGGAAGAAGTTTTGAACCTCCAAGATTCTTTCTAGATCTGGCCGCCCGGCCAAATTGAGCAGTCAGGGGAGAATGGCCTTGGTCAGGGAGGTGACCAAGAACCCAATGGCCACTCTGACAGAGCTCTAGAGTTCCACTGTGGAGATGGGAGAACCCTCCAGAAGGACAACCATCTCTGCAGCACTCCACCAATCAAGCCTTATGGTACAGTGGCACCATCCCTATGGTGAAGAATGGTGGTGGCAGCATCATACTGTGGGGATGTTTTTCAGTGGCGGGGACTGGGAGACTAGTCAGGATCAAGGGAAAGATGAACGGAGCAAAGTGCAGAGAGATCATTGATGAAAACCTGCTCCAGAGCGCTCAGGACCTCAGACTGGGGGCGAAAGTTCACCGTCCAACAGGACAACGACCCTAAGCACACAGCCAAGACAACGCAGGAGTGGCTTCGGGACAAGTCTCTGTGTGTCCTTGAGTGGCCCAGCCATAGCCCGGACCTGAACCCGATCGAATATCTCTGGAGAGACCTGAAAATAGCTGTGCAGCAACTCTCCCCATCCAACCTGACAGAGCTTGAGAGGATCTGCAGAGAAGAATGGGAGAAACTCCCCAAATACAGGTGTGCCAAGCTTTTAGCGTCATACCCAATAAGACTCGAGGCTGTAATCGCTGCCAAATGTGCTTCAACAAAGTACTGAGTAAAAGGTCTGAATACTTATGTAAATGTCATATGTCTGTTTTAATTTTTTTTTATACATTTGCAAAAATGTATAAAAACCTGCTTTTGCTTTGTCGTTATGGGGTGTTGTGTGTAGACTGATGAGGGGGGAAACGATTTAATCCATTTTAGAATAAGGCTGTAACGTTTAAAAAAAAGTGGGATAAGTCAAGGGGTCTGAATACTTTTCAAATGCACTGTATGTGATCATTCTACTCATGGTTCTATTTATCTGATATACACACGTCACACAGCCTGTCTCTGTTGAAATGCATTTCCTTACCACACATTCATCACTGCAAAAATGCCTAACTTATATGGGCTTGCGTCTGTTTACAAAAAACGCATTCACATGGACCCTAGACTATGACCACACACACATGGGTTTGTATTTACCCCCAAGGCCAACAATTAAGCGACGTAGAATTCCTACTAAATAGATCCGTTGACTGTGAGCGCTTGCTGGGAGTTCCACAGAAGAGGTGCGTGGGGCGAGAGAGAGAAAGGGAGTGAGAGGGAGAGAGATATATAGACTGAGAGAGAGGGAGAGAAGGAGAGAGAGAGCAGTCTTCTCTGTGTGGGGGAAACTTTTCACCCTGACGGAGCTGAGAGGGTTTTCACAGAGCCAGACGCGTCACCACAGTGGAGCCACAGCACACACTAGGAGCAGTCAGAGAGAGACAAGGAGTGAGAGATGGAGAGAGAGAGAAAGAGAGAGAGTGCAAAGAGGGGGGAAGGAGTTTGTGGGAGAAGGCGGAAAGAGAAATACAGACATGGAGAGAGGTTGGGGTTTGGGTGGTGAAGAAATGTGAGGCAGGTTAAGAAAGATGGAGGAAAACTAGAAGGGTTATGATACTGTGCGTACACACCATATCACAAATGTCATTGCTGGAAGAAGGGGCAGGCATTGACATGATTAGAGTGGGAGAGTTTACCTCACTGTGCAGCCCACAACTGAACCTGGGTCTTTGTCCCTCTCTCTGCCTGCCTTCTGCTGTGGTTGTGTGTGGTCATATCTCTGGCCAGGTACAAGCCAGACGTTTCCTCACCGTTTCTCACTTACAGTCCTCTCTTTTACTCCCTCATTTCAATTGCTCTTGATATTAAAAAAGACCTCTTCACTAAAACGACATGAGATAGAGTAAGAAAGAGGAAGCATGACTATATTCACCAAACTAACTATAAAATGACTACTATTGCGTAGACAGTCAGGGTTGGGGGTTTTCTGGGTTGACAGAAGAATTCTCTGTAATTTCACTGTTTGAATTTGTGGTAAAGATTGTGACACTCACTGGCTGACTGTCTGTGCAGCATACACATACACGCAGACACGCACACACACACACCACAGGAGGTTGGTGGCACCATAATTGGGGAGGACGTGCTTGTGGTAATGGTTGGAGCGGAATCGGTGGAATGGTATCAAATACATCAAACACATGGTTTCCACATGGTTTACATGGTTTCAACATGGTTTCCACATGGTTTACACATGGTTTCCACATGGTTTACATGGTTTCCACATGGTTTCCACATGGTTTCAACATGGTTTACATGGTTTCCACATGGTTTCCACATGGTTTCAACATGGTTTACATGGTTTCCACATGGTTTCCACATGGTTTCAACATGGTTTACATGGTTTCAACATGGTTTCCACATGGTTTACATGGTTTCCACATGGTTTCAACATGGTTTCAACATGGTTTCAACATGGTTTCCACATGGTTTACATGGTTTCCACATGGTTTCAACATGGTTTCCACATGGTTTACATGGTTTCCACATGGTTTCCACATGGTTTACATGGTTTCCACATGGTTTCCACATGGTTTCCATGGTTTCAACATGGTTTCCACATGGTTTCAACATGGTTTACATGGTTTCCACATGGTTTCCACATGGTTTACATGGTTTCCACATGGTTTCCACATGGTTTCAACATGGTTTACATGGTTTCCACATGGTTTCCACATGGTTTCAACATGGTTTCAACATGGTTTCCACATGGTTTACATGGTTTCAACATGGTTTCCACATGGTTTCAACATGGTTTCCACATGGTTTACATGGTTTCCACATGGTTTCCACATGGTTTCAACATGGTTTACATGGTTTCCACATGGTTTCAACATGGTTTCAACATGGTTTCCACATGGTTTACATGGTTTCCACATGGTTTCAACATGGTTTCAACATGGTTTCAACATGGTTTCCACATGGTTTACATGGTTTCCACATGGTTTCAACATGGTTTCAACATGGTTTCCACATGGTTTACATGGTTTCCACATGGTTTCAACATGGTTTCCACATGGTTTACATGGTTTCCACATGGTTTCAACATGGTTTCCACATGGTTTACATGGTTTCCACATGGTTTCCACATGGTTTCAACATGGTTTCCACATGGTTTACATGGTTTACATGGTTTCAACATGGTTTCCACATGGTTTCAACATGGTTTACATGGTTTCCATGTGTTTGATGCCATTCCATTTGCTCCGTTCCAGACATTATTTTTGAGCCATCCTCACCTCAACAGTCTCCTGTACTCATATTGTCTCTCACCCCAGCCACTTGTCTCGTATTTACTCATCTTGTCTCTGATCCACCCACCCACACATCCTTGTCTATGTTTTATAACATCACATAGGACTCATCTCCATCAGGTTTATGTTTGAGGATCAGTCTCTCGCTCTGTCTCCTCTCTCTCTCTTTCTCTCTCGCTCTCTCTCTCTCCTCTCTGTCTCCCCTCTCTCCACTCTCTCTCTCTCCTCTCTGTCTCCTCTCTCTCTCCTCTCTGTCTCCTCTCTCTCCCCTCTCTCTCTCTGTCTCTCTCATCTCTCACCTCTCTGTCTCCTTTCTCTCTCTCTCCTCTCTCCTCTCTGTCTCCTCTCTCTCTCCTCTCTGTCTCTCTCTCCTCTCTCTCTCCTCTCTGTCTCCCCTCTCTCTGTCTCTCTCTCTCCTCTCTCTCTCCTCTCTCTCTCCTCTCTGTCTCCTCTCTCTCCTCTCTGTCTCCTCTCTCTCTCTCTCCTCTCTGTGTCTCCTCTCTGTCTCCCCTCTCTCTCTCTCTCTTTCTCCTCTCTCTCTCTCTCTCTCCTCTCTGTCTCCTCTCTCTCTCTCTCTCCTCCCTCTCTCCTCTCTGTCTCCTCTCTCTCTCCTCTCTGTCTCCCCTCTCTCTCTCTGTCTCCCCTCTCTCTCCCTCTCTCCTCTCTCTCTCTATCTCTCTCTTTCTCCTCTCTCTCTCTCTCTCCTCTCTGTCTCCTCTCTCTCTCTCCGTCTCCTCTCTCTCCTCTCTGTCTCCCCTCTCTCTCCCTCTCTCCTCTCTCTCTCTATCTCTCTCTCTCTCTTCTCTCTCTCCTCTCTCTCTCATAGAGAGACTGTTGCGCTATGCACTGATCAAGGTTGTCTGATGTAATGCTGTTGTTGTTCCCCCATGGCTAAAGATCATATCCCAGCTGTTTTGGAGAACTAGGAGCAGAAACATGAGCAGCTCTGCATGACCACTCTTGTGTTTGAGAGCGAGACAGAGGTGACATTTTAGAACTTACAACTTATTCTGGTGAAATGTTTCTGAAACACCAGTCTGTTTTTCATTCTGGTTAAATATGATCTCACCTGGTGAAAGGCAGTTCTCCTACCACACAGAGGAAGCATAGATATTATTTCTTAGATGCCACTCCTCTCTTCCTCTGCATGTCGGGTCTGGCAGTGAACCCCCTGGTTCTGACTGAGAGGATAGAAGAAGTTCTAGTCATCCACGTCGGAAATGACATCGCTGTTTATTATGGTTCTCCTGTGTTTTATTTGGCTCTATTCTCATCTCTCCTTACATCCCCACAACAAAGTCTCAGTTCCCTTTCATTCTGCCCAGCGTATCAAGCAGAGGAGACTGTGAGGATGGGATTGTTTTTATGGTATAAATAGAATATTAGTAACTCTTGCAAAAAGAAGAGGTTGGTTGTGTGTGTGTGTGTGTGTGTGTGTGTGTGTGTGTGTGTGTGTTCAGTCTCAGTCTGTTTGCTGTTGTAAGGAAGGCAGTGTGTGTTCCTGGGGAGAAGGCAGTTTTGGTTCAAAGTCAGCTTGGCATTGCTTTATGCAAACTCTGGATACTGAGCTCCCATCCACCCACACACATACGTATACAGTCTTTCTCTCCCTCTCTCTTTCCCTGTCAATCTCTCTGGCACACACACACATTCAGACTAGCACTGTGAGCAGGCCAACAGGCACACCCACACACACATTTCGGCACAGAATAATCAAAACAGACACATATTCTTTTCAACAACATCCTGCCTCTTTCAGTATGACTGTCTGGATAATCATTGACTATCACCATGAATGGGTTGGTTTCTGTGTTGTTTCTGGCTGATGGATATGGTGGGAAACTTCACAGAGAGGGGAGAGAGAGAGGGAGAGGGAGAGAGAGAGGGAGAGGGAGAGAGAGGGAGAGTGTGTGTGTGTGTGTGTGTGTGTGTGTGTGTGTGTGTGTGTGTGTGTGTGTGTGTGTGTGTGTGTGTGTGTGTGTGTGTGTGTGTGTGTGTGTGTGTGTGTGTGTGTTTAGCCAATACTGTCAAAGACATGCCATATAACCACATACGAGTGTCGTTTTCAATCTTTGTCTCCAAATACATTGTATTCACCAGTGTCTAACCCTCCTTGTGCCCCTCTCTCTACCCCCCAGGTGTGGCTGCAGCAGTATGGCTACCTGCCCCCAGGTGATGTCCGAGCCCAGGCTATCCGTTCTCCCAAGTCCATCACCACAGCCATCACAGCCATGCAGAGGTTCTACGGCCTCGCCGTCACCGGCTCTATCGACTTCAACACCCTACAGTGAGTACCAATGACACTAAATGGAGGGCTAAGCAGAGCAATGACTGCTGCTGACCTGAGATACATAACCACTGTGTGAATTGCACTGCTAATACAGTGCATGCATTTTATTTACATGTTATTTTTTTACCTTAATTCAAGTCAGTTAAGAACAAATTCTTATTTACAATGATGGCCTACCCCGGCCAAACCTGGACGACGCTGGGCCAATTGTGCGCCGCCCTATGGGAGCAACCTCACTCATAAAGCCCCATAGTATTTGATGTTTTTAGGGCACAAAAGAATCAAAGAGTCTCAGGACAACTCAGAAATGAAATAGTTCATGGCACAGTGAGTGTGATTGACAGGTGTGTCTTGCCGTTGCCAGGGCGATGAAGCGGCCGCGTTGTGGCGTCCCGGACAAGTTTGGCTCGGAGCTGAAGAGCAACCTGAGGAGGAAGAGATACGCCGTACAGGGGCTGAAGTGGGACAAACAAGAGGTCACATTCAGGTGAGACTACAACACTGCTTTAGTACGACAACACGCAGTCCCAGATCTGTATGTGCGCTGGCCAACTCCATTCTGCCAAACATTTGGCATGAGAATGAGTGACAGGGAGTTGGAATGATGGCACAAACAGACTGGCACTTAGGCAACGGTTGTAATGTCTGTGTAATGTTTGTTTAATTTGAATCAGACTAAGTGTAAATGAACCAAGATCTGATTCTAAAGGAATACTGATTAAAATCTAAACAGATTCATATTGAGCATCAAGGAAGAATTGCACAAAGTTCCACAAAAGAATGCAGAGGAAGAGCCAATACAACACTTTAGAAGATATTGTTATATCTTTTATCTTTAAAATGTACTAACTTCTGCTATTTCCTCCGTGTCGCTCTCCTAGCATACAGAACTACACCCCTAAGATTGGGGAACACGCTACATACGAGGCCATCCGCCGGGCGTTTAAGGTGTGGGAGGCCGCCATCCCGCTCCGCTTCCGAGAGATCCCTTACAGCCACATCCGGGACAAGGTCGACAAGTACGCTGACATCATGCTCTCCTTCTCCGAGGGTTTCCACGGCGACAGCACGCCGTTCGACGGCGAGGGCGGCTTCCTGGCTCACGCGTACTTCCCCGGGAACGGGATAGGGGGCGACACGCACTTCGACAACGCCGAACCCTGGACAACCGGCTACGTCGACCAAGGGGGTAAGAGACAGAGAAATGGAGGAGGGGGGGAAGGGGGAGGAGGAAGAAGGAAGGGAGAGGGAGATGGTCAGAAAGAGGGTTTTCACTGGGTTGTCTGTTAGCCGTAATACACTCATTCACAATTATACTGTACTGTTAGGGCGTCCTTTGTTTGGTGAATGTGCTACTTTTAGTTTCTATTCAAACAGTCTCCTCCCATCTGCTCCTTCCTCCTCTCTCAATTCAATTTCAATTCAAGGGGCTTTATTGGCATGGGAAACATATGTTGTGAAATAGATAATAAACAAAAGTGAAACAAACAGTAAAGAATTAACAAAAATGAACAGTAAACATTACACACAAAAGTTCCAAAAGAATAAAGACATTTCAAATGTCATATTATGTCTATATACAGTGTTGTAACGATGTGCAAATAGTTAAAGTACAGAAGGGAAAATAAATAAACATAAATATAGGTTGTATTTCAAATGGTGTTTGTTCTTCACTGGTTGCCCTTTTTTTGTGGCAACAGATCACAAATCTTGCTGCTGTGATTGCACACTGTGGTATTTCACCCAATAGATATGGGAGTTTATCAAAAGTGAATTTGTTTTCGAATTCTTTGTGGGTCTGGGTAATCTGAGGGAAATATGTGTGTCTCTCTATCTCTCAAATTCAAATAACTTTATTGGCATGACAAACATTGTCTAAATATTGCCAAAGCATCAATGTTACAACTTTATTGAGTTACATACATAGTAGTAATAGTAATAATAAAAGTATCTTTCCCTCTCTCTCTCTCTGTTCCTCTCTCTCCAGGTAATGATGTGTTCCTCGTTGCGGTCCATGAGTTGGGTCACGCCCTGGGTCTAGAACACGCCAACGACCCGTCTGCCATCATGGCTCCATTCTACCAGTGGATGGACACAGAGAACTTCCAGTTGCCTGATGACGATCGCCATGGCATCCAGGCAATCTATGGTAAACACCCAGTTCCGTTGGAATGCTGTAGCTATGTTCTTGGAATGTTCTAACAATGTTCCTGGATTGTTACGGCAATATTCAACTCAAACTGTCTCTTCTTTATAATGGTTCAGGAATGCTAGAAAGTTCTAATCTAGTTCAACATTACACGGCACGAAGGACGTTTCAAATCACATTCTGTTCAGAAAACATTCTGTTCACTTTGGGAATTCACTCAGTCCCCTCAGTTCTACCTCTGCTTATAGGCTTTCCTTATTTTGTCCTGACTGTGTTCCACTACAGGGTCGTCCGGAGCGCCACCCCCTCCTCCCCGCCCCACCAGACCCTCCAAGCCAGACCACCCTGGACTCGGACCAGACGTCTGCGAGGGACACTTTGACTCCATTGCCATCCTCAGGGGGGAGATGTTTGTCTTTAAGGTACGTCTTAAACACAGTGACAAACTTAGACATGAGGATACACACAGACATGAATACAATAAACCACATGACACAGAAACACACACCGATACACATTGCATTGATGTTGACATAAATATACTTAGTTACACACAGTGAGGACTGAATGACACAAACCTACCAGAACGTAGATGTGTATATGTACTATACAATGCAAACAGGATCAGTGGTTGTGGTGTGTGTACAGCTATGAAGTGTGTTAACTCTGTGTCTCTGTCTCTCTGGTGCAGGATAAAATGGTTGTGGTGTGTGTGTGTACAGCTATGAAGTGTGTTAACTCTGTGTCTCTGTCTCTCTGGTGCAGGATAAAATGGTTGTGGTGTGTGTGTGTACAGCTATGAAGTGTGTTAACTCTGTGTCTCTGGTGCAGGATAAAATGGTTGTGGTGTGTGTGTGTACAGCTATGAAGTGTGTTAACTCTGTGTCTCTGGCGCAGGATAAATGGCTGTGGCGTGTGCGGAACAACAAGGTTCTCCAGGGTTACCCCATGCCCATCGGTCACTTCTGGAAGGGACTGCCACCAAACATCAACGCCGCCTACGAGAGGAACGATGGCAAATTTGTGTTCTTCAAGGGTAGGTCTAGTTTTTAATGATTTAAGAGGACTTTTCATGAATAACAGTTCTGTCTAGTAGTTATTCATTGTTGTTGTTTTTACAGTGTGTAGATGACTTCAGATGTATGTAGTCATGGTTTTGATTCCCTCCCTCTAGGTGACAAGTACTGGGTGTTCACAGAGTCCAGTATGGAGCAGGGTTACCCCAAGACTCTGAAGGAGCTGGGTACAGGGCTGCCCAAAGACAAGCTGGATGCTGCCCTCTTCTACACCCCCACCGGACAAACATACTACTTCAGAGGGACCAAGTGAGTCTGTCTTTATGTCTGTCTGTCGGTGGGTGAGTCTGTCTTTATGTCTGTCTGTCGGTGGGTGTGTCTTTATGTCTGTCTGTCGGTGGGTGTGTCTTTATGTCTGTCTGTCGGTGGGTGTGTCTTTATGTCTGTCTGTCGGTGGGTGTGTCTTTATGTCTGTCTGTCGGTGGGTGTGTCTTTATGTCTGTCTGTCGGTGGGTGTGTCTTTATGTCTGTCTGTCGGTGGGTGAGTCTGTCTTTATGTCTGTCTGTTGGTGGGTGAGTGTCTTTATGTCTGTCTGTCGGTCTATCTGTCAGTGGGTGAGTCTGTCTTTATGTCTGTCTGTCGGTCTGTCTGTCGGTGGGTGAATCTGTCTTTATGCCTGTCTTTATGTCTGTCTCTCGGTTTGTCTCTCTCCCTCTCTTTCTTCATCCACTCTCTTCTACTCTCTGACATCTATCTACCCATACCTATCCTCTCTCTTTCCCTCATTCTTTCTCCCTTCCCTCTCCATAACTGACTTCCCCTCTCTCTCTGTCAGGTATTACCGTTTCAACGAGCAGTCCCAGACTGTGGACAGAGACTACCCCAAACCCATCAACACATGGCAGGGTGTCCCCGACAACATCAAGGCTGCCATCATGAGCGAAGAAGGATGTAAGTGTGTGTGCGGGACAGAGAGTTGCATGCCTGCATGGTTGAACGCTATCTTGTGTCAGTGTCAAATAGCATTTCTATCAACGATAAGAAGTGGCTACATTAGCATAACACCTCAACATATATATATAATATAGTAGAATATCTGAAGCTCGTAGTAAAGTCAATGTTGTATGAACTTCCCTTTTCCCCCAGCCTACACCTACTTCTATAAAGCCAACAAGTACTGGAAGTTCAACAACCAACACATGAGGGTGGAGTCGGGCTACCCCAAGTCGGTGCTCAGCGAATGGATGGGCTGTGCAGGGGAGGAGCCTAAGAAGCGGGATGGCAAGGAGGAAGTCATCATCATCGAGGTGGAGGAGGGAGAAGGCGGGGCCACGGCGGCGGCCGTGGTGATCCCTCTCCTCCTATTGGTCTGCGTGGTCCTCACTCTGGGAGCCCTGCTGTTCTTCAGGAAGTACGGGACGCCACGACGTCTCCTCTACTGCCAGAGATCTCTACTGACTAAGGTTTAGAGACGCACTGAATGAACCAATGACGCAGGGGGACTGAGAGAGATAAAGTGTCTGAACGACTTGAAAGATTGAAAGAAAGAGGGGAGAGGGAGGGACAGGGTGAGAAAACAGAGGGGGATGAAAGGAGTTGGATTGTGTGGTAAGCGATGGGTCATGTAATAAGGGGTTGGTTGGTTGGACGTTGAGGTTTAGTCCTTTGGTTGGGTTGTATATGCCACAGACAGGATAAGAAAGAGAGAGAGAGAGAGGGGAGGGAGAGAGAGAGAGAGAGAATCTGAATTAGGAAAGACGTGTATTTGTATGTTACCTATTTACATGTACAGCTCTGTGGGTTTGAAATCAGGACCAGGCCCCAACACACAGAGAGATGATGATTGTGACCAACATCCTGTGTAGTTGACACACCATCTGCAATAAATCTACTATCATGTCCCTCCCTCCATTCTATCCCTTCTCCCCTTCTTTTTCATCCTCTCCTAAATCCTCCCTCCCATCTGCTTGACGACTCCAGCTGAACCGCTGTCTGAATTAAATGTTTCACCCTGCAGTATATAATATACTTTCTTGTTTCATTTTTGATTTCGCTCTCAAATCAGGCATGATCACAAACAATCATCTCTCTCCTCCTTGTTTCCCCCAGTTTCCCCCCTGTGCTCCAGCGGCACATAGCCACCACAGGAGATTGGTGGCACCATGGAGGATGGGCTGGTGGTAATAGCTGAAGCGGAATAGGTGGAATGGTATCAAACACATGGTTTATCTGTGTACGATGCCATTCCATTTGCTCCGTTCCAGCTATTATTATGAGCCGTCTTCCCCTCCACTGATAACCACATAAGGTCTTATAGCTGTTGCAAAGGGCATGTAATAGGGTGCGCTCCCTACCCAGGGTTGAAATGAGACAGGCTCAGAAATGAAGGCCGTGTCAGGAAGAGAGGGTCCAAGATGGCTGCCGTTTATACACATTGACAATGACATTTGACCTCTGTAGTATCCACACAAAAAAAGCTTTTCCTCCCAGTTGCTGTACATGCTTTTCTGTACACCTCTGTTTAAACCATATCTCAAATTGCTCAAGCCCTCAGTACAGAGCCTGGTCTCAGTAAGCAGTCAAAGTTTGGATGGAATTAAAGTAGCCATTTTTACTCAATAAAGCCAGTTTCAATGTTACTACATAGAAAAGCGGAGTAGTTCAATCACATAGTACTCACTTCAAATGCTAATGTCTTATGGTGGTATTTGTTGGTTTTGTTACCATCATTGTAAGAAATGTTGTTGTTATTATGACTATAGTTATTATTATTGTTGTTCTCCAGGTGTAGTCCTTTGGTAAATTGTGTTTGCTGTTTTTATACATTGTCATTTTGAGTCCTGCTGGACAGAGGCTATAACGTGACAATGATTGAATCAAAATGGATCCCATTTTTCCATTAAAGTGGTGGACTTGGACAGTACAGAGGGGGTATTTTAAGATTTTGGAAAATGTTTCCTTTTTTTCGAAACACTTATTTTCCCATTGATTGGTTGGCATATAAAGACAATCAAACAAAACTATTTATAAGTAATTCTGATGGTGCATAATGTTTTTTTTTGTATTACACAAATCAAATAACAATAATAACAATGATAATGGTAATGATATTTATAATGATAATGAAATCAATAAAAAAGGGAATACATTTTGTTTTGGCCAATTTTTAAACTTTTTGTATTTCATGCGTTAAATTGAAATAAAAATATTTTCTAAAATGTGATTTTCTCCTGGCCCAACACACACACACACACACACACACACTCTGGAGAAGAGAATGGCCTTCAGACTGCTGTCTCATACACAAATAACAGCCTAACCTCAACACTCAAACAGGTCTATAGGGGCTGGATTCAATCCGTATGGTCAAATTATCGCGGAAGATTGACATTAAAATGTAGATCATTTCCCGATTGAGCAGACAGATACGCAGCGTTTACCTTGAATGCAGTCTCCGCGACTGCGGGAACACTGCCTTTAATTGTCAATCACGCTACGGATTGAATAGAGCCCTAGGAATGCTTAGCGAGCTCAGAATGAAGAGCTGGTTCTGTGTTGTTCTGTGCATTCCATCTTGTTGTTAACAAGCTATTGTTTACAGCTTACCAGGGGGCATGGATGGAGAAGAGAGGAGAACCTAGTTGAACCTGGGAGGGTGTTTTGGACATGGCTGGAGTCATGAGTCCCGGGAATGGAGAAGTGGAAAAAGTGATGGAATGATCACGTTTTTCTTAGTGCAGTGTTCCAACTGAGTTCTATTAACGACATCTGGAATTCTTAAAACATCTGAGCCTCCAGCCCCAACCCAGCGGGAGGGAGGGAGGGAGGGTATAGCTCATTTAAGAGTGAGGTGTCCAGTAAAGCTGAAATGATATGAAACATTTTCTAAAACTTATACTAAGAAACAGTCTAAACTTGTTACCACCCTCCCCCTCTCCCTTCCACTCTCTCTCACACCCCTATTCCTCCCTCTCTCACCCCTAGCATTTCCTCCTCCGCTCCCTCTCTCTCTCTCTCTCTCAGCCATATTTCCTCAACCGCTGCAAAGTAGTTATTTTGATGAGGTCTCTAACAGAAACCACTCTTTCTCCTCCTCCACCACCACTCACCAAGTATCTCTGCTCTGTTCTCTCCTCTCTTCCCATTTCCCTATCCCCTTTCTCCTCTCTTCTTTCTCCACATCCTTTAACTATTTATGTGCCCTCTTGCAGGAGATTCTTCAGAATCTAGCTCTGTTTGGATTGGAAGCCATTTAACAGACATTTCTGATCTCTATAACTTTATGAAATGTAATCATTTTTGCACCATTAAACACTTGTTCATAACTTTCTCAAGCTTCACTCGTGTCTTCTAATGTGGATCTTCTTTCAGACTTTCCATTCCCTCTCTCCCTCGTCCCACATCTGTTCCTCTCTTCTCCCACTCTTTCTCCCCTCTCCATGTCACCTGGTATTTCCATCTCATACTGTAACTCATTTCTCCCACTAGGCAGTATTACAACCATTTATCTTCTCAAAATGATTTCCATTCCAACACTCCATCTGCATCTATTAGTATCTATCCTGCTTCCTAGTCATTTTATCCCTACCTATATCTACATATTTACTTCAATTACATCATACCCCTGCACATCGACTCAGCTATATACACGGGGTACCAGTACTGAGTCAATGATAACTTAGTACTGGTACCCCGTGTATATAGCCAAGTTATCATTGACTCAGTACTGGTACCCCATGTATATAGCCAAGTTATCATTGACTCAGTACTGGTACCCCATGTATATAGCTAAGTTATCATTGACTCAGTACTGGTACCCCATGTATATAGCCAAGTTATCATTGACTCAGTACTGGTACCCCATGTATATAGCCAAGTTATCATTGACTCAGTACTGGTACCCCATGTATATAGCCAAGTTATCATTGACTCAGTACTGGTACCCCATGTATATAGCCAAGTTATCATTGACTCAGTACTGGTACCCCATGTATATAGCCAAGTTATCATTGACTCAGTACTGGTACCCCGTGTATATAGCCAAGTTATCATTGACTCAGTACTGGTACCCCGTGTATATAGCCAAGTTATCATTGACTCAGTACTGGTACCCCATGTATATAGCCAAGTTATCATTGACTCAGTACTGGTACCCCGTGTATATAGCCAAGTTATCATTGACTCAGTACTGGTACCCCGTGTATATAGCCAAGTTATCATTGACTCAGTACTGGTACCCCGTGTATATAGCCAAGTTATCATTGACTCAGTACTGGTACCCCGTGTATATAGCCAAGTTATCATTGACTCAGTACTGGTACCCCATGTATATAGCCAAGTTATCATTGACTCAGTACTGGTACCCCATGTATATAGCCAAGTTATCATTGACTCAGTACTGGTACCCCGTGTATATAGCCAAGTTATCATTGACTCAGTACTGGTACCCCATGTATATAGCCAAGTTATCATTGACTCAGTACTGGTACCCCATGTATATAGCCAAGTTATCCCTACGCATTGTGTATTTATTCCACGTGTTATTATTTCTCCATTACAACAACAAAAATCTCTCTGCATTGTTGGGAAGGGCCCATAAGTAAGCATTTCACTGTTAGTCTACACCTGCTGTTTACGAAGCATGTAAAATACAGTTTGTGATTTGATTTAACATTCACAAAGGATGGCTGGATGAACAAATAAGAGAAGAGGGAGAATGTATGGTAAACATATGATAAAGGGCTCAGAGAGGAGGAATGTTTAGTGACGGGAGAGCATCTCACACTCACATGCTCATATAGATTTGTGCTCCAGAGAAAGAGAGCAGGCAGCGATGTCAGTCTAGATGGGCGTCCTGCCCCAACAACATTCAGACCTCAGCACTCCTAACCCAGCCAGGAAGTGGTCTGGCCAGCTGCTTGCAATTCAACCTTTGGGTAACCTACATTGAGGCACACTCTAAAGTATCTCTCACACACACAAGTACGGACTAACACACGCACACATGAACACACATACACACACACCCAAAGACACAGCCATAGAAGTTTGTATGACAGAAAGAGGGAGAAGAACATTCCTTTGCAGTCTGAGTGCCAGAGTGTCTGTTTATCCCATCTGCAAAACAAAAAGTGGAAAACCACAACCTCTCCAGTATATCAAGCACAGCACTATCAACAGGACAGTTGGCCTACAAGTACAACAGCGAGAGACTGAGATTTCATGTAACTCAACATAACACAGAAGTTACACACTTGTCAGGAGGTGACACCCTAACCAGGACTTGCTGAATCAGGCCCGCCACAAACCCCAACCCACTCAGCCCACCTCTCAATCTGCACATGCCCCCTCACCCTGGCCCAGTCATATCCGTCAGGAAACCTCTGCTTCTTCTCAAGCCTGTGGGCATAGGGCCGCAGTAACTTTTTTAGCTGAATCTAAAACACTACCCCACCACATCAGGGGGATGAGAACTCTTGACCCTCTTCTCCTCCTTGCTTGTCTTTTCCTTCATCCATTCTTTCCTCTCTACCTCCGTGTGTGCTGCTGTTCACTACAGCAGACTGACCTCACCCCTCCTCCTCTCCCCCTCAGTGACTTCTGCAAAATAAGCAACATCTGGTTCTCATTTCCCAAACAACACGAGGATGGGAGGAGAGAGAGGTATGAGTGGAGGGGAAGCTGGAGAACAGGGGAAGAAGAGGAGTGAAATACAGTAAGAAGTAGAAGTGAGAATAATGGAGGAATAACGAGGAAAAGAGTTCTACTTTTTCCTCTCAAGAAGACACGTCCTGGCTGTTTCACACACACCTCTGGGTTCTTCCAAAGGACATGTTAAGTTGGATTAAATGGGTAGTAGAACAATGTGAATACGGGTGGGAAGTTCATGCCAAGCCATTGTTCCAATGCTTTACAAATCTCACTTGGGAGGGAGCGAATAAGTGAGAGAATCAGTCTGAGAGACTCTGTATTCGGCAACAAAATACACTTGAGTGTACAAAGCATTAAGGAAACCTGCTCTTTCCATAACAGACTGACCAGGTGAAGTTATGATCCCTTATTGGTGTCCCTTGTTAAATCCACTTCAATCAGTGTAGATGAAAGGGAGGAGACAGGTTAAAGGATTTTTAAGCCTTGAGACAAGGATTGTGTACAGTATGTGAGTTGTTCAGAGGGTGAATGGGCAAGACAAAACATTTAAGTGCCTTTGAACAGGGTATGATAGTAGGTGCCAGGCGCACCGGTTTGTGTCAAGAACAGCAACGCTGCTGGGTTTTTCACGTTCAGCAGTTTCCCATGTGTATCAAGAATGGTCCAACACCCAAAGGACATCCAGCCAACTTGACACAACTGTGGAAAGCATTGAAGTCAACATAGGCCAGCATCCCTGTGGAATGCTTGACACCTTTGAGTCCATGCCCCGAAGAATTGAGGCTGTTCTGATGGCAAAAAGGGGGTGTGCAACTCAATATTAGGAAGGTGTTCCTAATGTTTGGTATACTCTGTGTACATGGTTCTAACACATTACAGAACATGTCCTCTGTTATTAATGCTCATTGTTCATCCCACAGAATTTAGAATCGTTCTATTCTAATTCTATTGTTCACCCATTGACACCACAAACAGTTAACACAAAAAACAATAAAAATCTGCAACTTAGTGGCTAGCACGCCTTAATTACAGTGGTGCTCTGCTGAGATTGGCAAGAAGACCTGAGGGAGAGAGAAAGAGAGGGAAGGCAAGAGTGAGAGCGAGAGCAAGAAAAAGATAGATGAGGGAGAGAAAGAGAGATGAAAGGGAGGGAGATGGAGAGAAAAAGAGAGAGGGAGAGAAGAGAATGAGGGAGGAGAGGTAGAAAGGTTGTGTGTGAGAGAGAGAGAGAGAGAGAGACTGGGAGCTTAAGTGCCTTACCTCACTTTGTAAACACAGACTGTTGGTGAGTCAAAGTCACTCTAAATTACAGCTGACGCTACATATACAAAGTAAGCTCAAGGTTAATGAGGGCAGTCTACGGTACCCCTTTAGTACTCAAAATGACCATACGCTTGTGACAGAAAGAGCAAGAAAAAAATGTGAAATTAGAACTGGACCTCGTATCACTTAGCCTAGCTTAGCCTAGCTTCTAGTCTATTGTATAAGAGCAGCATTGGTGGGACGTGAACTGGGAAACTGTGTTACAGTGGCACACACACACACACAGCAGAGGTTGACACAGGGAGATGCCGGTGGGATCACTTCAGAGATGGTAAAACTGCCATTTCTACAGGATCAGCCTCTTAATCATCTTACCAGACAGCAGCGTGGCACACACACACTGTCTCATAACACACTTTCCCTGCGTCTAAAGTGTGTCACCTACAGTAGGCTACACAGGAATGCACACTGATTGCCGCCTTACACTGCACTTCATTAGGAGAGATTCACACCCACAATGGAACTTTATATAACACCGTCAAGTGGCAAGAGGGCAGTCTGAAGGCAGGCTACCCGAAGTAATACCACATATTCATATTTTAACATTAGTTTCTATCACATTAACCCTAAAACAGTGTATCAACATTAGCTTCTAACACATGAACTCTAAAACGTTGTGTCTAGTTAAACGGAGCAGCCGCTCATAGCCTAGGCCTACATGTGATGTGCAGATACAAAAACACACAGCTGCACAATGTCACGTTTCTGTCTGACAACCCCTTCCTCTTTTCACCAGCCCCCACAGCACTCCCTCTAGACCAGTGGTTCCCAACCCTTTCCAGTTACTGTACCACCAACTGAATTTTGCTCTACCTGGAGTACCCCTGAAGTACCCCCTCATGTGCATTTTACCAGTAGTACTAAGGCCTCATGAGTCTTCTCAAGTACCCCCCTTGTGGATAGGCCAAGTACCCCCAGGAGTCCTAGTACCCCTGGTTGGAAACCACTGCTCTAGACTAGAGACTGCTGGAGACAAAATGGTGGCGAAGCACTGCTATTGACCTAAACTGGTAAAATGCTGCATTCTAGTGGGGGAAGGACAACATGGAGTAGGGAAATAAATATATTACTCAAACTATTGTTAATAACTAAGCCACAGTAATAAGGGAAATGGCATGTTCCTAATATATTTTCATACAGAAGTTCAAGAACAAGTAAGACAGTAGATTAACAGTAGGTAGTGGATATACATTCAAGTTTTATTTCAGAAAACATTGAAAAGGGCTAAATAAGTACAAACATAAATGGAAAGACAACGCCATTCACCAACTGCGCAAATCTCCTCCATTTTGTCAATAAGTCAAGTGGGCCAGAACAGAAAATGTGATGATTACTTATTTTTCTTCAATAAAAGGTTTCCTTTGGGTTTAAGCAGAAGAGATTTATTGCGTTCCTGCATTCTTTTGGCTTCTTCCTGTTTCTCCCTCCACACTTCCATCCCCTTATCCACCTCCAAGCTGAGATTCACTACACGTCTCTGGAGGAGACCGAGAAAGAGATCAGAGAAAAGAAGAGAATATAAAGGAGGTGGAAAGGACATATGTGAACTGTAATGAAATATTCAACTTTATGGAGGTAATATAGAAGGTTAACATAAGATACTGACTGCTAACGTCCCTCTCTCCTGCTTTCTCCTCAGCTGTCCTTTCAGGGGGGGTGCAGGCCGGCCATCTGTGTGTAAAACACAAATACAAACGATCAAATCAGGTAGGCCTAAATCATATTCCCAACAACCACACACACAACAAATACAACCAGCATTGATCAGCTCCATTGAACAGCCACACATCAGGTTCCTGACACATTAACCCTTGTGTTGTCTTAAGGGTCAAAAATGACCCGCCACTATGTTTACCAGCAAAGAAAACCGCCTAAATGATCTCGTTGCCGAAGCCATGAATGCACGTTTCAGTGCCCAAAAGGTCATAGATCTGATTTTTCAGTTGTCCAGGAGGAACAAGAGAACAAGGATTTAGAAGAGGAATCTGAAGAAGAATACAACCCAGAGCACAATGCATCATCTTCAGATGAAGAAATCCCCCAAGCTGAAAGAGACATTTTTGTCAAAGAACAGCTAAATAACATGGTCCTTGTCACCATATGACAACCAGGGCAGGATGGCAGCACAAAATGTCTCAAGGATGACCCCAGGGCCCACAAGACATGCAGTTGCCCAGGAAGTCACCTCAATATTCTACATGTTCATCACACCAGCAATTGAAAAGAAAATATCCTGGAGATGACAAATTTGGAGGGTTTCTGTAAATATGGAGACAACTGGAAAAGGATAAATGAGATTGACCTGCGTGCCTACATAGGGCTGCTAATCTTAGCGGGTGTTTACAGGTCCCGAGGCGAGGCTACATGTAGTCTATGGGATGCAGAGAGTGGAAGGGTGATTTTCCATGCCACTGAAAATCTTTCACACTTTCTCAAGAATGCTACGATTTGATAACTGTGAGTCAAGACCTGCAAGACGCGTGAGAGACAAACTGGCGGCCATAAGAGAGGTCTGGGAGAAGTGGGTGGAGCGTCTGCCATACCTCTACAATCCTGGGCCTGAAGTAACAGTGATTGAGCAACTGGTTCCATTCAGAGGTACATTTTTATTTTCATATCTGTAATGTAAGCGATTTTCACTGATAATTGTATTGCTGTAATATCATTGATTTATGTGATTACTATCAGTATCACAGAAAACAATCTCTTTTGTCAAAAGGTCACGGTCCTTTCTGGCAGTATATGCCCAGCAAGTCAGCAAAGTATGGCATCAAGATATGGGTGGCCTGTGACGCACAATCCAGCTACGCATGGAAGATGCAAGTCTACACAGGGAAGCCGACCAGTGGAGGCCCGGAGAAGAACCAGAGAATGCGGGTTGTGCTTGATGTGACAGATGGACTGAGGGGGCACAATGTCATGTCTGACAATTTCTTCCTCTTATGAACTCAGCCAGCAGCTCCTGAAGAGGAAGATCACCATGGTTGGCACAGGTAGAAAGAACAAGCCTGAGCTCCCCCCTGCACTCCTCACAACAAGGGGGAGAGAGGCCTTCTCATCTAAGTTTGTCTTCACCCCCACCACCACTCTAGTTTCTTACCTCCCAAAGAGGAACAAGAATGTGGTCCTCCTGAGCACACTTCACAAAACGGCTGAGATCAGTGATCGTGAGGACAGGAAGCCAGCCATCATCCTGGACTACAACCACATCAAAGGAGGCTTGGACAACTTGGACAAGGTGATTGGAACTTACAGCTGCAGGAGGATGACTGCCTGCTGGCCCCTGGTCATCTTCCATAACATCATTGATGTGTCCTCATACAACGCCTTCGTAATATGGAACAATATCAACCCTACCTGGATGCCTAATAAGGCACTTGTAACCCCACATTCAAAGAAGGGAGTGCCTCCCCCGCACAGCAGCGCTTGTGAAAGCTGTTCAGGGGGCTGAATTTTGTCCTGATCCACCTGAGGCTGCAGCAGGCAAGAGGAGGAGATGCCAAAAGGACTGTAAAACAAATACTATGTGCTGTACATGTGAGAGATACAGCTGCAAAGTCCATGCACACACACGTGCTAATTAAAGTTGATTGATTTATGTTCTTCACGTTTTTGTTTTGTATCGGTCATCTTATTTTATTGTTTATACACCTTGTGGGTGGGGGCAATGGTTTAAAAAAAAAAAAAATGGGAGAAGACTAGTATTTTGAAGTTGAATTCCTCATTGTACAGTATATATCCCTATGTTGACAAAAAAGTTCAAGACTGTTATTGTTTCCCTTCAATAAAACGCATTTAAAACTACTTTCTGCACATTTCGACTAGTTTCTTAGGCTATACAAGTGCCATCTCTTGCAAAAAAGTAATGTTTACACCTATGCAGTACCTTTAGCAATAATAATCCTCTACTTTAGTAAAAAAAAGAAAACAATTATGACAGGTGCGTTGTAATAAAAAAAAGTGGTGTCCACTGATTAAATGCAGTCTTTCTGCATTGTGAAGAGGGAAACGTTTGTGATGAATGACAGGTTGTTTCTTCATGCAAAATAGGGTTTAAAACTCAATTAAGCTGCTTTATTTTAGGGGTTTAGTGAAGGCGGGTCATTTTTTACCCTTAGGACAAGGGAGTATACAGAATGTTAAGACTACACAAGAGGGTGTTTTCGCTCTTGGTCCCTTCCAGACAATTTTTGGGAACTTAGTGTGGCTCGTTAATATTTTTTTGTGCAGTGTGAACACTCCAAAGTAACTCAGACCCCTCAAGAGAGCCCCCGAAGTGAGACCATCGAGAGGTGGTCTGAATTTGGTTCGCTTGAATTCCGGTCCCCTTTTTTTAGGGCAATGTAAACACAAAGCTTCCAAGATTCGCTTGTCATTATTCCCACACCACACTACTGCAACACCGTTTGCCCTGCAATAACCCCAAATGTGCCACGAAAAGGAGTAAGATTATGACGTGCAGGTTCGTGGGAAAAAAGTGCTGTTTTGGGATATTGATTAACAATTGTCATGGATGCATAGAAATTCCAAATATCTGTAGAGTTTTTAGTTCAGATTATTTGTTGGCAATATGTGACTATAGGCTAAGAGAGCTTCATAAACTGTTTATTGATTGTGGGGTTTGAATAGTGAGAGAAGACAACATAACAGTGAAAATCACAACATAGGGCACAAAATCAGTCCTAGCTCTTAAAGGGGCAGTAGCCTACATTGGGAGTACAATTTTCAATTAAAGCATTATTTAATCTGCAGTTATTATTCTGCTATTTATTCTGTTACATAATATTAACTTGTAAATATTATTGTTATCATCTTTTAACTAAATGCAATCTATTGGCTTCCAAAATGTAACCTCAGCCATCAGAGCCACGGCCTGTTCACCCCGCTACCATCTAGAAGGCGGAGACAGTACAGGTGCATCAAAGCTGGGTCCGAGAGACTGAGGAACAGCTTCTATCTCCAGGCCATCAGACTGTTAAACAGTCACCACTAGCCTTAGTCACTGTTCAAGCCAGACTCTACCCTGCAACTTAGAGACTGCTGCCCTATGTACAGAGTCATCGAACACTGGTCACTTTAATAATGTTTACATACTGTTTTACACACTTTAGATGTTAAAAATGAAACTGTATATACTAGGTAAGTCAATTAAAACAAATTCTTATTCACAATGAAGGCCTGGCAAGATGCAAAAGGCCTCCTGTGGGGGCAAGGGCTGTGATTAAAAACCAAAAAATATGTGAGACAAAAACACAGACACTGGCAACAGCACAAATACAACAGCAAACAGTGTGTGTGTGCAGGTGTGTGAAGTAAAACATGTTTCCTCACAGAAGGCAACGCAAACTAGTGACATGGGGTGACAACTATAAACAGCTACATGTCTCAACAACCTGTTCATCTATTTGCCCTTTGACCTCCTCCAGGGACACCAGGTCCTGGGGTTTTAGGTTGGCTGGGAGGGAGGGAATTCCACAACCAGGGGGCTGAGTAATGAAATAGCCTTTTTCCATGCTCTGGAGGCCATTTTTGGGACAGTTAGCATAAAACAAGACTGAGATCTGAGCTTGTATGCGTTTTAATTTCGAGCTAAAAGAGAGGATAGATAAAAACAGCGGTGTTTGAGCCTGTGTGTTGCTAGTGATGTCCACCCGACAGCACTGTAGTTAGACATCGCCGATTGGTGACAAAACCAAGGGCTGCATGACACACAATCAAGAGCCTTCAGTGTAGAGCTTGAGGCTTGCACACAAACAGTATATCCAGAGTCCAACACAGAGAGAAAAGCACAACTAATCAACTATTTTCTGGTGGCAAAACAAGCTTTGTGCCGGTAATAAAACCTAATACGCAGCTTGAGTTTCCTGACAAGGTTCTTTACACGGCTGGTGAAACTCAACTTCTCATTCACCCAAACTCCCACATATGTGTGTGTTTGACTTGCTCTATAGAATGTCCTTGCACGGTAGTAATTACATGGTTTTCAGAGTGTTTAGTATTGGAATTCAGAACAAGCTTCAAAATCGTACAGATTCTGTTGAATGATGTTTAAAAGCTGTTTGAGCTTTTTCCAAAAGCCAAACTGCTGCCACTTGAATAGAGAACAGAATCATCCGCATCAAAATGTACATCAGCTGTCTCAATACGTCTTCCAATGTTGGTGTGCCTCAAGGATCAATATAAGCTCCCCTGTGGTTAACTATCTAGATGAAGGGTAGGCAACCCTGTTCCTGGAGTGCCGCAGATACTGCAGGATTGTGTCTCAACTAACTGGTTAAATCAAAAACATGAAGTGGCTGCAGCACTCCAGGACCAGGGTTGCCTACCCCTGATCTAGATAATAAACCACAGGGGAGCTAAAGTTGATCCTTGAGGCACACCTGAGTGTAGCTCTACGACGTAGGACCATCTGCCTTAACACACTGGGTTCTATTTGACAGTTCACAAACCACTCCAGAGCATGACCAGTAATCCCAACACACTTCAATATCTGCACCAAGACAGTATGATCCAGTGTCAAATGCCTTTGACAAGTCTGAATACATATACACAACGCTGCTTCCTATCCAGGGCACAGAGAACATCATTCAAGTTGAAAGTTTCTTCAAGTGCAGTCGCAAAAACCATCAAGCACTATGATGAAACTGGCTCTAATGAGGACTGCCACAGGAAAGGAAGACCCAGAGTTACCTCTGCTGCAGAGGATAAGTTCATTAGAGTTACCAGCCTCAGAAATTGCAGCCCAAATAAATGCTTCACAGAGTTCAAGTAACAGACACATCTCAACATCAACTGTTCAGAGGAGACTGATTCAGGCCTTCGTGGTCAAATTGCTGCAAAGAAACCACTACTAAAAGGGACACAAATAAGAGACTTGCTTGGGCCAAGAAACACGAGCAATGGACATTAGACTGGTGGAAATCTGTCCTTTGGTCTAATGAGTCCAAATTTGAGATTTTTGGTTCCAACCGCAGTGTCTTTGTGCGACGCAGAGTAGGTGAACGGATGATCTGTGCATGTGTGGTTCCCACCGTGAAGCATGTAGGAGGTGGTGTGATGGTGTGGGGGTGCTTTGCTGGTGACACTGTCAGTGACTTATTTAGAATTCAAGGCACACTTAACCAGCATGGCTACCACAGCATTCTGCAGCGATACGCCATATCATCTGGTTTACGCTTAGTGGGCCTATCATTTGTTTTCAACAGGACAATGACCCAAAAAACACCTCCAGGCTGTGTAAGGGCTATTTGACCAAGAAGAAGGGTGATGGGGTGCTGCATCAGATGACCTGGCCTCCACAATCACCCGACCTCAACCTAATTGAGATGGTTTGGGATGAGTTGTACCGCAGAGTGTTATTTCATATTTTCGATGTCTTCACTATTATTCTACAATGTAGAAAACAGTAAAAATTAAGAAAAACCCTTAAATGAGTAGGTGTGTCCAAACATTTGATTGACTGGTACTGTGTGTAATTTATACACACACCGATCTCTGACATTGCCCGTTCTGATATTTCTATATTATATGTGTTTTATTGCTAGGTATTACTGCACTGTTGGAGCTAGAAACCAAAACATTTTGACGCACCTGCGATAACATCTGCAAATCTGTGTACGTGGCCAATAGTTTCATTTGAGTAATTTAGCAGACAATCTTATCCCCCCCAAAATAATAATAAAATACAAATAAAAAAGTTTCAAATGTTCTTGTTGGCATACACCTATTTAGCAGATGTTATTACAGGTATAGTGAAATGCTTGTGTTCCTAGCTTCAACAGTGAAGTAATATCTCACACAACAAGACACATTATATTAGGATGAGCAACGTCGGAGTCCAGAGTGTGTGAGATACATACCCAAAAGCATGTACACCGGCTTGTCGAACATCTCATTCCAAAATTATGGCCATTAAATTTGGAGTTGGTCCCCCCTTTAGTGCTATAACAGCCTCCACTCTTCTGGGAAGGCTTTCCACTAGATGTTGAAACATTGCAACGTGGCCTTGCTTCCATTCAGTCACAAGAGCATTAGTGAAGTCGGGCACTGATGTTGGACGATTAGGCCTGACTTGCAGTCGGCGTTCCAACTCATCCCAAAGGTGTTCGATGGGGTTGAGGTCAGGGCTCTGTGCAGGCCAGTCAAGTTCTTCCACACTAATCTTGACAAACCATTTCTGTATGGACCTCGCTTTGTGCACGGGGTCATTGTCATGCTGAAACAGGAAGGGACATCCCCGAACTGTTGCCACAAAGTTGAAAGCACAAAATCGTCTAGGTCATTTTTTGCTGAACCATTCAGATTTCCCCTCACTGGAACTAAGGGGCCTAGCCCGAACCATGAAAAACAGCACCAGACCATTATTCCTCCTCCACCAAACTTTAGTTGCCATAGTGGTAGCGTTTTCCTGGCATCTGCCAAACCCAGATTCTTCCGCCAGACGGTGAAGCGTTTTGTTGTGCCTTTTCATTAAACTGTTTGTGTGGGTGGACCATTTCAGATTGTCAGGCATGTGTATGTCGAGGAACTTGAAGCTTTTCACCTTCTCCACTCCGGCCTTTTTGATGTGGATGCAGGCGTGCTCCCTCTGCTGTCTCCAGAGCGATGGGGGCGTGCTCTCTCTGCTGTCTCCAGAGCGATGGGGGCGTGCTCTCTCTGCTGTCTCCAGAGCAACTTAAAGGAGCATTTGACTTGCAAGTATCTAGCTGTCAGATAACACGTTCTGCTGAGAACGGCTTGTCCTTAACTTCATAAAAACCCAGAGTGCATTGAGTGAATGTTGCAAAAATATTGTGGTTCCTTTCTAAACATAGCAACTTGAATGCAAAGAGGACTCGGACCACAAAGTAAGTGAAGTGAACTGCCAAAATAGTTGAGTCCTCATTCAAAGGCAAGGGCAGTGTGAATACAAAAGATAAGTCATTGTTGTTTATTTATTTTTTCCAGGAGTTCACTTTAAAGAGGACAGAGCAGTTATTTTAAATAGGACAATATGTGAAAACAACCTAAAAATGCATGCTCCTATATGTGAACTTGCCTGCAAAGGACCAGTCAGGGAGATCTGTCATGGGGCCATACTCTGTTCCACTGCGGGCCAGACCATTTCTATGGACAAACCCATGTGAAATTGTAAAGAACAAAGCATATCAAAACAGAGCCGTAATAGCTACAATTGTGTGTGTGTGTCATTTTGTTCTGACAGTTGTTTGTCTGTGTCGTTTAGAACTTACTCGGTCCTCCACTTGATTCCAGCCTGTGCCCCACACGCAGTAGTAAAACGACGACTGGAATGCCTCAAAGCTGAAAACAGACCATCAGGAATTCAGTTCATTTAGGCTCGTTTTTCTTTTGCTAGCTAACGTTAGCTAGTTGCCTAGACATTTTATCAAACCTAGCGTAACTAGTAATCTGTCTGGCTCAATATAAAAAAGATTGTCAACTGGGAGCCGACTGATATTCATATTTACAGCAGAAAATTACCATTAGATCTTATGAAAATTATAAGTAATTGACTTGTAAATAACCTCACCTGTACAGCACAATGTCCTTATGGGCGCCGCCATTTTGGATTTTTATGTGAGAACTATTTATACCACTAGGTGGTGGTAAAGCTACGCCAAATAAGTTGTGGAGTTGAAACCAAGTAGCAACAGGCAGCACCGTGTGATGTTGCAATTGTGTTATATTGTAACACTGTTAATTAATCACGTTATGTTACAGTAGCCAATGATGAGCTGGACTTCAGGTTATGATGATGATGATACAAAATAAAATTTTGCCAGATAAGGGTGAAGTATGAATTGGTTGTGGTGTAGTCTTATTTTATCATCGTAAAATTATACACTTTCTTAAAATGTTACTATCCCCCCCCAAAAAGTTGTTAATTGTATGTAGTAGACTTGAATTATTTTAAAAGTATTAATTGCACACACAAACACATACACCATTTGAGTTTGTAATCATATAACGTTCTGCCCCCCAAAGTTGATAAGTCATGATTTTTAACCATCTTCTCCCATGCTCCAGCTGCTCTTTCTATACTGAGTAAGCCATGAAGTATTTTTCTGTTAACTTTACAGACAAGTCCTCACTCGCCTTCAATGAATGCTCCAGTCAACTCAAGGGAGCATAGCGGGGAGGGGAGAGGAGCCCAGGCACACACCGACGGTCGCGCGTTTCATTTTAGGCTACCGTAAGGGCAATGAGAGACTAGGGAGCGAGCAGGGGGGCTTCGGGGTAGGCAAAATGAGCCTACCCGAAGTACAAAAAAAATGGTTTCATAAATATTTTATTCATGTTAGGTTTAACGTCACCAAAACGACACAGAGTGCATTGAAGCGTATGGCAGTAGCAAGCAAAAGAGCACTAAAATAGTAGCGAGATATTTACTTTGTATCGTCCTTGGAGAACACATACACGCAGGAAAAATCTCAGAACCGTGTCACTAGAGAATGTTCTTCCACACATTCCACAGACTGGAGCATAATCAAGTAGTCCCCAAATAGGTCTACTGCCACTTGAACCATGTTATTCTAGGCACGTAGGCCTACCAAAACGATATTTCAACTGTGTCAGGAATTGGAAACAAGCAAAGGACCCTTTGATATAGCTTTCTGCCTTAGGGCACAACATATAGGTGTGCTGTTGATAAGGCCTGCGGCAATTAACATACCTGAGACTGGGAGGTATTTAAGAGAGGTCATAATTGTGTAATAAATCAGTACCCACCCATGTGAAAAATGTGAGAATACAATGATGTACGTCCTACGTAAAGATTGTAATTGAGTATAACATATATACTCTTTATCCACAATCCCACATTTATTCATATTTTATAAGCACCTAATTGAATAAAAAGTATACCCTCTAATTTGGTTTATAGATCATAATTATGAAAAATACAGTTTATGTCTTTTGGTGTGTCTCCCCAAACTAGTGGACTGCGTATGAATGACGAAATATTGTGGGATGTTATCCATCCGCGATTGCTGGCAGAAAGGTGTTCCGGCGTTAAGGAAAAGAAACGAGCCAGTGGCTGATAAAGGAAAAAGAGGGGGAGGTAAGTCATTTGGGGAAAGAAAGAAACGAAGTTGGTGTAGCTATGTGATACATTCACGGAGTGGATTAATTGTAGACTATTTTTTTTCTGTAAACATGGTTTGGCAATGGTCAGTGGAGTTAACGGCACCATGCGTCCCGTTCTCAAATGTATTCGCTGAATTTTGGAGTAAAATTATTTAAAAACGGGAATGATAGTAATAACGCATTCTCGAAACATCGAATGGTTTATGTTTTCTTTTAGTCCGCTTTTTGATAATCTGTTTCTTTCTCCCTTTTAAAGATCATTTTCATTTCGTAAAAAAAGTGAATATAAGAGTTTGGACAAGCAACATTTTCTACAAAAACGGACTTATTTTCCTCCTTCCACTGGACCCCACGAGCGCGAGGAGTGATTTTTCAAAAAGCTTTTGCTCTGGAACATCCTGAAGAAAGCATAACTTAACACACTGGACTACATTTGCCTTCAAAAAACACTATAACAGGGAATATCTCTCACAAACAAGAGTGGAAAAGTTATACTGGTGCCAGCTGCGTGCGAAACAACAAATAGCAGAAACGCAACTCGTCTTTACGTGACCGCTAGGCAACAAGTCTAGCCTAATGTAATGGACCATTCGTTCACACTGATGCAGGTGTGGAGCTACCTAGAATCATACGAGACCAACAACTTCAACTTATTGAACGTGTCCTAAATAGCCCTATTTATTTCCAACATTGGCAGAATATTAGAAGTATTCCACTTCTAACTCGATGGATTCACATGCGTTACCGTCTACCTGTCTGCCTGTAGTCTCCACAGCCAAGACAAGATGACTGTGAACACGTTTGTTCAAACATGATTACGTCGTCATGTGATCCTCTCAAAATGTCTTAATCGTCTTATTTAACGTCTGTTTTTATTTATTGTCTGTGTACATATAGCCTATAGGCCTGTCTGTCTATTGGTTGTTCTCATTTGGGGTTATTTGTTGGTTTTTGCATATAGATTGCAGGGTCTGTCATTCAACTACTGTAGTTCAACTGTACTGTAGACATACTTGAGACTTAATGTGTTTCCAACTCACACTCTGTATTTATTGAGTACGTTAACTTATACCATAGTGGTTCATTAACAGCATTTCTTTTTACTTGATTATTCTGAGTTTTAGACGACCAGGTTAGACATTACGATGGACCGACTTGGAACTAAGTTATTGGAGAAGTTGAAACTGACTGACTCAGGAAGTGTGAAATTTGCCAGTTCTAAAAAGAAAAACGAGTTGGTCAACAACAGCAACAGCAATGGGAACAACAGTAGTGGACTACCACCAAGCCTGAACACTGCCACTTCCTCACCTTCTAGACCTGGTCAGTTCTCTCTCACCTCTCCAACCTCAACGGAGGCGTGTGGGCTGGCTAGTAGCGGGAAGGGATTGGGAGAAAGAGTCTCCTCTACCCAGCACCTCTCAACCTCCATCACCCCCAAACCTACTGACTGCGAACATCAACCCTACTCCCCCTCGACTCTCGCCCCCCTCCGGCGCCGGTCGACCCAGCAGCGTGCCTCCTGCTACCTGGGGGAGGGCGTTGACATCCAGATGAGGCGTGAGTCGGGCCTGGGGGACTGTGACCCAGCTGGGTCCAAGGCTTCTCTGAACCAGCGCCGCTACTCTCTGGAGCTCCAACAGCTGGTCCGACGCCAGCAGCTCCTCTCCCAGCCTCCTCTGTCCCACTCCTCTGGCCCCCCTCCGGCGTACCCCATCCCCTCTTCGGGTTATGGCTCTGCTCCCCGTGGCGGGGCCATGGCTGAGCCACACTACCTTCCCGAGCCTGAGCGTCACAAACGCCTCTCCCTGCAGGAGGCGATGTTCTACAAGAGGCTGAGCACGGGAGGGGAGCTCTGGGAGAGCACCAGACCGGCCTCGCTCTCTCACTCCCCGCACCGGCCCTCTGAGATGGGTGGAGGAGGAGGGTTCCTCTTCCCCCCAGGCCCAGCACTGAGCCCCTGCTCCTCCTTCAGCCTCCAGGAGTCGGTGCTGGTCAGTCCCAGGTCCAGCTTTGCCTCCAGTACAGCCAGCGGTGGAGGGGGAGGGAGCCCTATGGGCAGCCGCTGTAGCAGCAACCGCACCAGTGGAATCAGCCTGGGCTATGACACGCGCTACTCAGCCTCCTCCACCATGGCACCGCAGCTGCAGTTCTCCTCCCTGCACACAGGGGGCTCCACCAGCGGACAGGGATACACAGTCTCAAGCAGGGCCGGGGCACCCTCTGGGGCTGGAGGCTGGCAGGACTACTTGGACGGGGTCTTCTCACCTGGAGGAGCAGGGGTTCAGGATAGCCGGCATTCATACCCACCTGCGTTGGGTAGCCCGGCGGCTGCCTGTTACCGGGCTGGGCCTGAGTGGTGGGATGAGAAGGGAGCAGGGGCAGCCCGAGGAGAGGAGACTGGCATGGGTGCTGCCGGGGAGCGGACGCGCTACTCGGACCTCCCGGGTACCCGCTACCAGGAGGAGCTGACACGCCTGTTGCTAAGAGATGCAGCGCTGGAGGGCGAGGGGCTACACATGGGCGGGCTGATGCTCAAAGAACAGGCCAATCCTCCAATCAATGCCCTCGCTAAGCTGGCAACACTCGTCAATACGGCTTCCAGTCCAATCAAAGCCCAGGAGGAGCCGGGAACAGGGAGGGAGGCGTCGTCCGAGAATCGCCAGGAGTTCTTTGGTGAGATCATCAAACCTCTTCATCGCTGTCATCTTTATCACTTTGTTTTGTTAGTGCCGCGTGCATGTCTTTTTTATTTTTTATGAAAGGATTGGATGGGTGAATAGATGGATAGACAGATTTTGATAGATGAAAGAGAGAAAATTGGATGGATCGTGTCTCGAGACCTGCATGAACTTGTAGAGCGGCCTACCTATCGCACAAGCAAAGGGAAAGAGAAACGTTTGGCCCTCAGGGGGCTAGCTAAGGCAGAGGCCTATCCAGACAAGTAGAGCTGCTAGGCTGGGCACATCAGACAGAAAGGAGAAGAGAAGAGAGACGCAGAGAAAAACGAATGAGGAGGAATTATCATAGCTGACACGCAAAAATACACACACCAAAGAGTCTCTGTGCAACAAAGTCACTCAGCCAGAGCTTAGCGCACTGAATCACATTCTCCAAGAGACTCTTTTGGTATAGAACAGTTTTAGGTTGGGTTAAGCACAGACCAAGACGTTGCACATAGAGGGCTGATGAAAGGTGGCTATGCATACACTGAACTGCAAACCTTAGCTCAGCTGTAGTGTTCAGACACAAATGACATGTTAGTGATGAACACAGCACTGACCATTAGTATGAGTCATAGAGAAGATTACAGCTTTGGGCGAGCAGTGTGTATATGTCTTGCGTATGTGTGTAGTGTGGCAGGATGTGTGTGTGTGGCAGGGTGTTTGTGTGTTCGGAGTGACTCCAGGCCATAATAATATAGTGGGTGTGTGCAGGGCCGGACTACCCCATTTGGGGCACCTATTTCCAGGGCCCCCCAAAATAGAATTATTATAGCTGTTTCTTAAAACAGTATAACTTCCTGCAGTTCAACACATTTTATAATGAGGCGCAAAGAAAAAAAAAATGCTTTTCTACACATTTAGTAATGAGGCTGAGAGAAAATTCAGTTTTAAAGCAAACTTCATGCAATTCTACACATTTTGCCTTAGCATAAGAAACACGTCATAAGCAATCTGTTTTTTTTGGGTGGGGGGGGTTGGGGGCCCCAGGGCATGTGTAAGCCGGCCCTGGGTGTGTCTGTAGGGCGTGAGTCATGCGTGTGCTGGTTTGTGTTACCCTGCCTTGGCGTGTGCAGGGGCGGTGTGCTGCAGCCTGTTTTTCTTCTGCCCAGGTATGTGAGCCCTCGGGGGATGGGAACTGTGTCAACTCGGCTAGGCTCAGAGCTGTTAACACTACTGAGGCTCTTTACAGGGGCTCAGACAGAGGGTGTGAAAATAGTGTGTTTTTAGTAGGACCAGGAGTTGCCTTATAAATCAGACTGTAGCTAGGTTTCCATTCAGTTGCCAACAGATTTAATGTGAATATTCTAAAATCTGCATAAAAACAATATGCGCATTTTCCCACCAGATATGTTTCCATCAAATTGACTTGTTGAAGATAATTGGGTCTGTGTGATGACGTAGTGCACATAAAGATAACTTTTGCAGTTAAATTCCCATGTACCCAAAAAACGAGTTAAATGGGTTTCCATTGCATTTTCAACTCCACTGATGGTTTTGTCACCAAAACAGCTGGCCAACAGCTGGCAGATGCAGTGCGAGTAGGCTACCTACACGAGGAGATTATTATGGACAAAAACTAGATGATTGTTATTAGTCAAACGGCAGCATCGCTCATCATGGAACCAAAATCTTTATTTTATTTAACTAGGCACCAGAATGAGACCCTCCATATTTATTGGAAGGGAGGATCAAGTTCGTCACCTTGTACTTTCACCACCCTGTGAAGTTCCAACTTATTTCATCTGTAGTCTAATAAACTAATAAACTTGTTTCCCGAGTCATAGTGGGAGGACTACACAACATGTCACCGCATGACTCCCAAGTTTACTGCCATATGACGGTTATTATATCAATATTTGCCCATAAAGATGTTTCCACCGCCATTAATTTTACAGATACAAAAAGATCCCACCTTGTCTAGTGTATTTTGTGTGGTAAACTTTTGCTGTTTCCATCACACCTGTCGTAAAAAAAATTATCAGACATGTACTTGACTCGCATAGAAAGGTTGGATGGAACGCTGGTTAGTGATATCCATTTTTGGTATACAGTCTGAAACGAAGCACTGCAAAAACCTGGAATGTTGGAATAAAATAACATTTGAACTTACTCTACCAGTTGTCAGTGCAGTTGGACAAAATAACCACAGCAAAGTATAATTTACCCGACTTTTTAGAGTTCCGGTACTGCCATTGAAATTTAATTTACCTGGCACATGCGCAAAACCATGTAAACACCTGCAAGACTGTGGTTAATATGCATGCATCACGTGCATGTACTTCCGTCTTGTCCATGTAAATGCCACACAGAGACCCACGTTTTCAAGTCTGTTTAATAATACTTTCCTGTGGATATTTTGCCTCAAATTTCGACCCACTGAAGGACCAACTCCATGGACAATCGGCAGAGTAAGTTCAAGTATATACTGAAAGAAAAATATAAAGCAACATGTAAAGTTTTGGTTTCATGAGCTGAAATAAAAGATCACAGACATTTTCCATATGCACAAAAAGCTTATTTCTCTAAAATATTGTGCACACATTTGTTTTCATTCCTGTTAGTGAGCGTTTCTCCTTTTCCAAGATAATCGATACACCTAACGGGCGTGGCATATCAAGAAGCTGATTAAACAGTATGATCATTACACTTGTGCACCTTGTGCTGGGGACAATGAAAGGCCACTTTAAAATGTGCAGTTTTTTCACACAATGCCACAGATGGCTCAAGTCTTGAGGGAGCTTGCAATTGGCATGCTGACTGCAGGAATGTCCACCAGAGCTGTTTTCAGAGAATTTCATGTTAATTTCTCTACCATAAGCCGAGGCGGCTTAACGTTGGAGGCCAACGTTGTTTTAGATAATTTGGCAGTACGTCCAACTGGCCTCACAACCACCGACCACATGTAACCACACCAGCCCAGGACCTCCGCATCTGGCATCTTCCCCTGTGGGATCGTCTGAGACCAGCCACCCGGACAGCTGATTAAACTGGGTTTTCACAATCAACTCTATGCAAAGGAAATTGTTCCCTAGTGCATGAGGAAAATGGTGGTCACACCAGATACTGACTGGTTTTCTGATCCATTCGTAGTCGTGTAATCCATAGATTAGTACCTAATGAATTTATTTCAATTGACTGATTTCTTCATTTGAACTGTAACTTAGTAAAATCTTTGAAATTGTTTTATGTTGTGTTTTATATTTTTGTTCAGTGTAATTTTATTAAATATTTGTGACAGACGAGATGTTTTTCTCTATGTGAAGGTGTGTGGCTATACCTACACAATAGAAGGCATACCCACAATCGGGACTAGGCCAGAAGTTGTTCCCTAGTCAGGTGGGTCCGGGAAAAACTCCTGGGCCTGTATTCAGAAAGCTTCTCAGAGTAGGAATGCTGATCTAGGATCAGGTCACCCTCTGTCCATGTAATCTTATTCATTATGATCTAAAAGGCCTAATGATATGTTCTAAGTAGTTATGTTTGGCAAATGTACCTGACCAGGAAAAAGTACCAGGCTTTTTTTGTTGTTGACTTTGTCTTGTGCTGTTTGACTTGGCGGACCAAGACATGTTCTTGATGAAGTGACCTCACCCGGAAAGAATCTGGGCTCATGTCTTGTTGAGTAATAGTTGTTGATTGTGTTGCAGGTACATGTGTGAAGTGTGGGAAAGGTGTGTATGGCTCGGATAATGCTTGCCAGGCTCTGGACAGCCTCTATCACACACGCTGTTTTACCTGTGTGTCCTGTGGTGAGTTGAACACACACACACTGCGTCAGTACACTACATGCAGTTTATAGTCAGAGAAACGGCTCTATTAGCTTGGCGTGACTGTCCTGTGATTGTCTGTCCATCTGTCCCAGGTCGCACCCTGAGAAACAAGGACTTCTACAACGTCAATGGCTCTGTGTATTGTAAAGAGGATTACATGGTAAGAGGTCGAGGTCTTTATCTCACTCAGTGGTATTTGTGTTTTTTAAATTGAACCTTTTACTAGGCAAGTCAGTTGAGAACAAACTCTTATTTACGGTGACGGCCTACCAAAAGGCCTGCGGGGACGGGGGATTAAAAATATAGGACAAAACACACATCACAACAAAACAGCACTACATAAAGAGAGAATTCCTAGACATTAGTTCCTTACATTTCTAATCAATGCCTTACTAGATATGATTATAGTAAATTGCATCAAAGTTTTACATATTGCTCTTCAGGGTTGGGGTCAGTTCAGGAAGTACACTGACATTCCAATTCTCTTCAATGCTTTTCGATTAGGCACATGCGGAATTGGAATTTGGTTTACTTTCTGAATTGACCCCAACCCTGGTGCTTTCCATGGTATGATATAAAACCATGTTCTCTCTTCTCTCCATACTCAGTTCTCAGGCTTCCAGGCTGCAGCAGAGAAATGCAGTGTGTGTGGCCACCTTATCCTGGAACAGGTGTGTGTGTTAAAATGTTTTTTGGGGGGGTGAGGTCCTTCTATGTCCAATGTTTCATTTGTGAATCTAAATGTGTGTGCGTTAAATTGAATTTATGTTAATGTAAAGGGACCTTCCCTTATCTACTGTGTGGTCCTGTTTGTCCAGCAGATCCTCCAGGCGATGGGGAACTCCTACCACCCTGGCTGTTTCCGCTGTGTGGTGTGTTCCAAAGCCCTGGACGGAGTCTCCTTCACTGTCGACCACCTCAGCAACATCTACTGTGTCTCCGACTACAATAGGTGAGACGGGGTGTCCAGTAGGCCAGACTGGGGCTTTGATATACTACAGACGGGATGTCCAGTAGGCCAGACTGGGGCTTTGATATACTACAGACGGGATGTCCAGTAGGCCAGACTGGGGCTTTGATATACTACAGACGGGATGTCCAGTAGGCCAGACTGAGGCTTTGATATACTACAGACTGGGTGTCCAGTAGGCCAGACTGAGGCTTTGATATACTACAGACGGGATGTCCAGTAGGCCAGACTGGGGCTTTGATATACTACAGACGGGATGTCCAGTAGGCCAGACTGAGGCTTTGATATACTACAGACTGGGTGTCCAGTAGGCCAGACTGAGGCTTTGATATACTACAGACGGGATGTCCAGTAGGCCAGACTGAGGCTTTGATATACTACAGACGGGATGTCCAGTAGGCCAGACTGAGGCTTTGATATACTACAGACGGGATGTCCAGTAGGCCAGACTGAGGCTTTGATATACTACAGACTGGGTGTCCAGTAGGCCAGACTGAGGCTTTGATATACTACAGACGGGATGTCCAGTAGGCCAGACTGAGGCTTTGATATACTACAGACGGGATGTCCAGTAGGCCAGACTGAGGCTTTGATATACTACAGACGGGATGTCCAGTAGGCCAGACTGAGGCTTTGATATACTACAGACGGGATGTCCAGTAGGCCAGACTGGGGCTTTGATATACTACAGACGGGATGTCCAGTAGGCCAGACTGAGGCTTTGATATACTACAGACTGGGTAGACTGTAATTAATTGTCAAGCTATTTAGGGTCAGAGGATTCAATTCAGTTGACCAGTTTGTACATTACTAGTACACTACATTACTCGGGCTATATGTGGTTATATTCAAATATTGGAACTCTTGTTGTCCTGTAGAACATTCGCTCCTAAATGTGCTGCCTGTTTACAACCCATCTTACCTGCTGAGGTGAGTGTCTCATTGAGTTTCCTTTGCTGTGTGTGTTAGCCTATATCGAGACATAACTCAATGCCGCTCTGACCAACTTCATACCGCTACGTGATTGTAATGCACTGACTAATCTCACTGCTGCTGTTTTGTGTTACAGGGCAGCGAGGAGATACTCAGGGTGGTGTCTATGAACAAAGATTATCACTTTGAGTGCTACCACTGTGAGGTTAGGATGGCCTTCATCTAATAATAACAGCTAACAACTATGTAATGTGGTCGGTCTGTACCCGGGTTCTTAAATCAGGCTGAGCAGGCATTTGTTCCTACCCAGCACTAACACATGGTTCAACCACAGTAATCAAGGGGCTTCATCATTGGTTGAATCAGGTGTGTTAGTACTGGGCTGAAACAAAACCCTGCAAGTCGCCAGGACTGCTTGTACTGTATTTTATTAAGCCTTAAACCTGAACTCAAATCAGATTTAATATTCTCTCTGTGTCCGTTTGATTCCTCAGGATTGTGGGAAGCAGCTCTCGGATCAGCCGGGTTCCCAGTGCTTCCCTCTGGACTCTCATCTCCTCTGTCACTCATGTCACATGATGCAGGTGCAGGCCTCGCATAACATTCCCCCTCACAGCACAAACTGAGGAAGAAACTATGCAGCAAACATTCATATCCTTTCAACATTCCTTCTTTCCTCCAGCCTTTCTCACTCCTGCACACCCAGATCATATGGGTTGCTCTGTTTTGAATTTACTTTTCAAGTTCTACTCAGACCAGCTCTCACACAAAAATGCTGGTAAAGGCTTTCAACACAGAGCAGGTGAATTTACTGTATGGTCCAGAGTTTGAACACCTGTATGTGACCTGGGCCAAGTTCATTAGGGCACACTGTATCAGAACGTTTTGCAACGGAAAATGAAAGCCAGCGTTTTATTGGACAAGTACAGATAGTACCTCCTGGAGCATTTGTCCGTTTAGTGGCTACTGAACAGCACCCAGGTGCGACATAAGTCCTGCTGTTCTACGATCACTGTACCGTAACGTTCTCATAGGGAGAATATAGCCTGTTCCCAGATCAGTTTGTGCTTTCTTGCCAACACCTATGGTCATTGGTAAGCAATTATTTGACAGATCTGGAGCCAGGCTAGGAATACAAAACTACTGCTTTCTTGTTATTCCCTGACCATGTCTACTGTTTGCTTATAGACCAGGGGTATTTAACTCTGACCCTACGAGTCTGGAGCCTGCTGGTTTTCTGTTCTACCTGATTAATTGCACCCGCCTGGTGTCCCAGGTCTAAATCAGTCCCTGATTAGAGGGGAACAATGAAAAACGCAATGGAACTGGCTTCGACGTCCAGAGTAGTTTGAGGGCCATAGAAGGGATTTATTGATCTGCTTAACCCGTTTTTTTTGTATTTATCTATCACTAGCAAACAATTTGCACTTAATTGGACATGTTTACCGTAAGAGATTAAGTGTTTCTTGTAAAAGTAAAAAAACATTCCTGTATCTGTTGTAATTAATAAAAATATTTTCCTTTTTGTGTGTTTGACTTTGTGGTCTTTTCTATTGCAGTTACAATTTGTCTAGGTGGCACTCAAACTCAGTATTCAGGATAGCATGCTTACACATATACTCGACAGGGAAAATACATGCGCTAATCTGCCAAATAATCCATTGTTGACTCAACAGTAATGAGTGACAAGGACGATGTGATAAAGAATGGACTAACACACAACACTTAACTTTGCATATATTTTAATTTGTACATTCAGCACTTACAGGAGACGAACAAATGAGCCAAATAAATGTCTCAAACTAAAATCATAAAATGAATATTAAAACGGTAGATAATTAAGTTTTACTCTCATCCAATGACAAATGGGACAGTCCTAAATGTCATTCCAGTGCCACACGGATTCTCTCAGTGCTTTTGGTTCCCCTCCCCACCCAAACTACCCATAACAGTATACATGCCAAGTGTGCGTCTATGAAATCAGTCCCCCGCCCCACACAAATGTCCCTACCCATCTGACATGGCAAACGGACAGTTTCATAGTGTGATTTCAGTGTAATGACATCACCAGCTGTAACCTTATTGTGTGGAGAGGGATATCAGACCACCACACACTAGAACACAAAACCCATCAAAGGCTGAGATGAACAAGATTCATCATAAAACATAAAAGGAGAAAATATAACCTTCACATGACCCTACAAAGGGCCTTGGTACGGGTAGTAGAAAAAAATGACTTCAGAGAATTTTGGAATAGTAAAATTGTTTGTAGGCTGGTCTGCTATTTTTAAATGGATTATTACTTCGTTCCAAGCCTCAAGAGTGCAGCGCACATAAGCTAGAGGGAGCCAAATCTCCACCCTTTGTTTCCATCTCTGGTTAAAATGTAGGACTATTTACAGAGCTCAGCATAGGCTTCAACAGCTTCGTATGAGGAAGACCCACATACACCCAATAGGTGGGCAGACAGACTGACGACGGAGGAAGAGAGAATGTCTGAAATGGCACCATATCCATTCCCTATATAGTACAACACTGTCAACGAGGGCCTGCATACAGAAAATAGGGTACCATTTAGGAGGCAGCCATTTTTACTTCACTAACAATCAACATGTGACCAGGTAGTTTATACATGTAAATGTGAGACACACAGCATTACAGAGTGAGGAGGTGGGCTTTTCTAAACTGGAGTCTCCCTGGCCTAAAGGACAGTTTACTAGTAAGGAGGAACAGACTGTTACCATGGAGATAATGGAAGTGTTTTAAGGTGAAAGGAAGGGGACTAGCTCTCTCTCTGTGGTGTTCCAATTGTGTGTCACATGATTGCATCCTTCCTTTTTTCTCCCTCCCTGCCTCCGTCTCCGTCACTGTGACCCCGCTCAGCGGCGTCTGTCTCGGAGGTTGCTACGGCTACGGGAGCGTCGGAACCCCGACAAGGGTTTAGCATCGGGACCTTTGGGTTTGAAACCACCAATGTCCTTCCTCTTGTCCCCGTCCTTCCCTCGCTCCCCCTCTCTGTCCCTCCCTCGCTCCCCCTCTCTGTCCCTCCCTCGCTCCCCCTCTCTGTCCCTCCCTCGCTCCCCCTCTCTGTCCCTCCCTCGCTCCCCCTCTCTGTCCCTCCCTCGCTCACCCTCTCTGTCCCTGTCTCCCTCAGATCCCCGGACACTCCCACCTCCAGTGCTGACCGCAGCGCCTCCCTCCTCTCTACTTTTCATTCTCTCCTTCCTCTCCTCCTCTCGCTTCTTATCCTCCTCCTCCTGCTGTTCTTTCCGCCTCCTCTCTCGTTCTTTCTGTCGCTCTTCCCGTTCCTTCCCTCTCTGGTTTGCCTGGAGATACCAACAAAGGTAATTAATGACAACACACACACACCTATCAAGTTGTTGCATTATGATAAGTGTGTGTCTCAAACCTGTTCCTCAGTGAGGGGAAGCCAGTATATACAGGGAGCTGCTTTGGTCTTATTGAAGAGGTCGTCTAGTAGTTTGACAGGAGGCTCATCTGTTGGAATAGGTCAAAATGGAGGACGGGGGAAGAGAGTGAGCGTCTGAACCTCATATCTATAGGCTACGAACACAGCGAGGACATTATGAGGTGTTCACTAGCATGATGTAGTAAAAATACATACTTTCAAATGTCTGTTTTAACGTGCTACCAGACAGCAGGAGCTCCTGCAAGGCTTAAAACCCCTCTCTTCACTCACCCTTTTTGTCGGTCTTCTTCTCCTTCCCTTCCCTCTCCTTTCGCCTCCTCTCTCTATCCAGGGAGCGAGATCTCCTCCCTCTCTCCCTCTCCTCTCCTGGTTTGCCTCCGAAGTCTCGCACCTTGTCCCGGTCCCACTCGCGTTCCGCCCTGGTCCTCTCCCGGCGTTCCATCTCCCTCTCTCTCTCCGCCCACTGGTTCCGCACCCCTCCGACAGCCCCGCGGTCCGAGCGCCCGTCCCGTTCAGTCATCAGAGGGGGCAGCCCCCCCGGTCGGACTTTGGGACCTCCAGGACCCACGGCAGGCTGGGGCCGGTGCTCCTCTCTGGGGTCCACGGTCAGCAGACCTCTGTGGAAGTCCAGCTAGAGAAGGCAGAGAACCAGGGGATGGATGAATTAGAGGAAAATAGGGGGAAAGAGAGGAGAGGTTCATTTTTACACAGGCAGCAGTGTTGCATTACTCAACACTTTCTTGGATGGTTAAGAGAGGAAGGGTTTGGTTTAATGTGTGTTAAAATATATGATTTTCTCTCTTTATACACGTGATCTACACACCATAGACCGAGGTATTCCTTCTGTTGGGCTATATTCCTTTAGTCCTAAGTGAAGCGCCAGCCATTTCTTTCCCAAGCTAGTTTATAATGATACCCATTCATCAGGGCTCTTAGTTCATCAGGGTTCTTCCTGGGGTCCTAGTGTTTACAAGGACTATCCGGTTGTTCCCTCTACTCGTAGAATTACCTCGTTCTGCTCACAGAAGTCCACACTGAGGACCTTAGGGTTGCTCTGGGGCCACTTCACCCCGTGCAGAGCAGCTCGTGTGGCCACAGCCTCCTCTGTGCTGGAGTACTGGGGGGAGAGAGAGACAGGTCAACAAACAATGGACAATTCTTTGAGAAACAATGGTGTGGGTGTGGACTTTCAAAGCCATCAGGGCTCAATTAAGTCATCTGGGAATAAATGATCTGACAAGACTTGATTCTCAGACAGACAATGATAACTGGTATGAGAGAGAGAGCGAGAGAGACCGGGTGAGAGAGAGAGCTACTCACAGTGACGTAGCAGTGAGATTTGATCTTGTCGATCCAGAAGCCCTCCTCCACCACAGAGCCTGTCCTGTTCAGCAGCTCCTTCAGCTGGCCCAGGGTGAAAGGTCGCACCAGGTTACAGACGTGGACGATGTTGGAGACTTTGCCTCTGGGCGGAGAGGGCAGTTTGTCTGTGCGGACCGGATCGTCGATGGTAACAGACACACCAGACTTCTGCTGACTGATGGAGCGACGCACCAGAGTATCACTGGGAGTGACTGAGGGACAGAACGAGAGGAAGGAAAAGAGAATGAAAATGAAAAGGGGAAAAAAAGAGAGAAGGGGGAAATTAGGAAAGAAAAGTGGTTAGAAGTTTGTCACATACACTACACGACCAAAAGTATGTGGACACCTGCTCGTCAAAGTGTGATTCATCACTCCAGAGAACGTGTTTCCACTGCTCCAGAGTCCAACAACTGCGAGCTTTACACCCCTCCAGCCGACGCTTGGCATTGCACATGGTGATCTTAGGCTTGTGTGCGGCTGCTCGGCCATGGAAACCCATTTCATGAAGCTCACGACGAACAGTGCTGACGTTGCTTCCAGAGGCAGTTTGGAACTCAGTAGTGAGTGTTGCCATGCGCTTTGAGCTTGTGTGGCCTACCACTTCGCGGCTGAGCCGTTGTTGCTCCTAGAAGTTTCCACTTCACAATAACAGCACTTACAGTTGACCGGGGCAGCTCTAGCAGGGCAGAAATTTGACTGTACTGTAATGTACTGATTTGTTGGAAAGGTGGCATCCTATGACTGTGCCACATTGAATGTCACTGAGCTCTTCAGCAAGGCCATTCTACTGCCAATGTTTGTCTATGGAGATTGCATGGCTGTGTGCTCGATTTTTATACACCCGTCAGCAACAGGTGTGGCTGAAACAGCCAAATCCACTCATTTGAAGGGGTGTCCACATACACTATATATACAAAAGTATTTGCCCGAGAGGCTTGGGAGATTGTGTTACACTTCAGAACTGTTGTGTGGTAATTCAGGGTTGGTGTCAAATCCATTTCAATTCCAGTCAATTCAGAAATACACTGAAATTCCAATTCTCTTCAATGTTTTTCCAATGAAAAATTCAAATTGGAATTGGTTTTACTTTCTGAATTTAAATGGTATTGACCCCAACCCTGTGGCTTGTTACCTTTCTTGGCGTTGGCGTCGTGTGTTGTGGAGGACTGAGACGCCACGGTTACTTCTGAGTAGCTGTTCTTTCTCTTCTCTTTGTGTGTCCTCTCACGCTCCTGTTTATTCTCCTCCTCTTCCTCCTCTCGTTCTCCCTGGCCATTCTCATGGCTTTCACCTGGGACCACCTGTGAATGAAGGAGAGAGAACTAATCACTACAGCGGATTGCAGGACGATACTAATAATACCACAGTGGGGGGGGGGGGGGGGGATGACCTCAAGCCATTTGAAATCTACATGTTGTCTACCAGTATGTCTCTAAATACTATTAAGGTGATCATTGAAGAGATTGCATGGTGGTTGAGATTACACTGAACTATCCTCCGCCCAGTAATGCTACATAGATGTCTGTGTGATCCAGTAGCCTACGAAACAGGTGAC